>NW_026262679.1:84557475-85195308 GCF_021869535.1 Mytilus californianus
GAATAACAATGTTGACAAGTCTGAAATTTTCCTCTACATGACAGGACTTTGAAATAATTAGCTATAATGATCGAAACATCTGATATATATGATTTTTAAACAATTAGCTCTAATGATCTGTATTTTTGTCTTCTAATGTCGTTCGGATCTATCAGCTGTGGAAACCGACATTATGTTCACGTTTTGTATTTCTGGCATTTACATCAGTTCAAAATTACCATAACAATTATGACCGAGTTCAGTTACAGGACACAACCTATTTATCACCTACTTATTTCATATTATTCTCTTAGGTTTCTGGATAATGAGGAACGTACTCACATATCAAACAGGGGAGAGTAAGCAAAGGTCAAAATGTGATAGAAGCAAAACACATTTGGAAATTGTCACGTATCATGAAGTGGCAACAGCATGGTCATACAAAACAAAATCTTATACAAATGACTGTTAAAAAAATAATACAACGTCAACTTATAATTTAGAAACAGGAACAAAAACCAACAGCGGAAAAAAAACATATGTACTGGGGGTAATCGACAGTTTCTGCTTCAATAGAGACACCTGTTGTATTATTTATCGTAAACACTTATTATAAATCACATTCGCTGATGGAATAATAAAGAAGAAATATTTCTGTAAAGTGTATTCGATAGAAAAAAAAATCGAAACAGAGACGTGCGAACTAATATCAATAGCATTTGGATAAAATCAAATAGTCACGATATTTGTTTGGAGGTTCGTTCACCAAAGTCATATTAACCTTGTACTTAAAAACACTTTTATAATTTTTTTCAGAATGCAAAACCTAAGTCGTATTATTATACTTGTAGTAGGACTGGTATACTTCTATTCACTCTATATAGTTAAATTATTTAAATACAGTTCGTGGAGTTGTATAAATAGCATTATATTTTTGTTAAATTTTAAAATAATAGTAATACAATAATAATTTAAAAACCATAAACAAGTTTGAATCGTAAATACGTCATAGAAATTGAAACGACAAAAACCATGCAAAATTGTTATTGTTCAATAATGTGGTTCTTAACTATTGACGTTCGATTAAATAAATGCGGTTAGCTTAGAGTTAAATGGGAAATATTTGTCATGTATATCGGTATTCAGGACGTGAAAAAATTAATATTAAATTCAATAGATAGGATCTTTAAAGTGGATCAACAGAGAAAAGGGATGGAAACTTTATTTAAACGGCCTCTAGAAAAGATAGTTTGTAGAAGAAGGCCAGAAGTTTTGCTTTGCAACCGATAATCTTCAGACCACCGTGGATTTTGCTGCAAAGGTTTTTTGACTAGCAGAGATCGTGACAATCCCTGCAAGATGCATCGGATTTAACGACCTTCTCGTGGCAGTGTATATATGTATCCCTAAAAGCCAAACGGATGACCCTCTTTCGCATGGTGTATACTGCCGGATGGCAGATGTCTATATATAGCTATGTGGCGAAATTTCTGTACCCCAGGCAATGTTTAGGGGTCGATTAATTTCGATGGTTAATTTTCTATATCGATGAATACTATCCATAAGACAATAAAAGTTCACCCCTTATGATGTTTTGTGTCAGTATTCTTGCTTCAGCATTGAAATTATAGTTTATTTGAAAAAAATACACAGTTATTAAATACAATTCATACATGTAGCAACGATATTCAACAAATTACTGACCAAAATTAAGCAAATGGATAATTCAGTTTTTCAGTTTTCTTACAGGATATTTAGTTGTGCTAAAAGAATGGAAGGAAAAGAACATTTGTTAAATCGCTTCTATCTCTATTCATAGTAATGACTGAACATAATCGTTATAATTTGTTATTTAACCAAAAATCTCAGTTTAAATAAACATGTCCCATTAATTACAAGGAGTACAGAAATATAATCACTTGAAATTCTCTCGTACCGTAATAAAACCGATGCTGAAAGGGCGTCCGTTTGGATGTGTGGGATGTAAAAATATGCATCAAAAATTAATTGGAATATTCACATGTCCAATTTATATACATGATTAATATAATAAAAAATCTTGATACATTTTTTTGTAACTGCTCGAACAAGTTTTATTTGCTTCAAATAGATTGTAAATAAGAACGGTGTTCAATTCATTACAAAATACTTAACTTTTTATAAAAGGTCAACCTTAAGGATTCCAAAAGCAAAGGGTTAAGCGTAACTGTTAAAGGCAAATCCAGAAAAGTGCCTCGGAAGCACGAAATTGATAGTGTTTATCTAGTTTACTAGCAATTGGTTGATACTGCTGCTGGTGTACTGTTGATTCCCGAAGGTATCATCGGTTCGGATTACCGTGCTTTGGTCCTGACATGATTTGTAACTTTTACTTATTTAAAAATCCACGTTCATGAATTAAGAAACTAAGGTTCCAACTTTCTCAGAAACGTTGACCTGTAATATGAATTCGGGTTATTTCTTTATCAGAGATATTATTTTGTGTTGTTTTCACTTTGTGACAATTAGTTAAAAACTTTGAAACATCTTAAACAAATAATCAATGGCAAAAACTCATCAAAGATACTAGAATTACAATTTGAAATGACAGACGCGCATTTTGTCTACATCAGACTCGTTAGTGGTGATCGAATCAAATCAGATGGAATGCCAGATCAAATACGAAGTTTAAAACACAGGCACTTGTCTCTGAATAACATTTCATGTATCAATATTAAGGTATATGAAATTGTTTTCACAGACAAGTGTCTGTGGGTTAAGAGCATTAAAAAACAAAAATTTCAAACAATTGTGCCAAATGCGGCTAATGCAATCTATGCCCGGGGATGCATAAAAACCTTGTATAATGTTCGAATGATAAATTAAACAAATAATAAACAAATGATTGACAGAAATGTTCAAAAATTGAACAATATGTAGTACAACAATGTAACGTAAACAACCCACTAAAAATACTAATTCAGTTAATTTTGATTTGTTTATTTCAACCTTCAACAAAAATACACTGTACTTGTCTATACTGAAACAACAATCCTGTGTCTTAAAATAAGTTATCATATGATTCCTCGTTTAACAGCCATTTGAAAAAAATAAGGGGGTATTCATATAAATATGTTTGCCTTATTTTGGTGATACAATTTATTGACCGATAGTATTCATTCCCACTCAACTCATATCTGTAATAGACACGTGGGGATTGTTTAAAGCAATCACACAGACATATTCGCATCCTGTGATAGTCCATTATGTTTTAAATTTAGAGAGGAATCTGGTGAATAGGAATAATGTTCTTTTTTTTCAAACGAGAATATACTTTCTTAATTGAACTGTGTTTTGTTTCACAGTATGCGGACTCATTAAGGATGTGTAGCCCTGGCGCTACAGAAGTAATACGACATCATCGAGAATTGATAGAACGATACGATATAGCTATGTCTCAACTCACAAGAGACATGTTTTCGTGATTTTATATAGAGCTTTATATTTAGATGCCTCGGATGCGGGATTTTTTCCCGCTGCATTGAAGAGCCATTGGTGGCCTTATGTTATTCTCTCTTTGTTCGGGTTGTTGTCTCTTTCACACATTCCCCGTTTCCATTCCCTATTCTACTTGACATATTGTATAGACACCTGTCTATTGTTGAAGAATGTATGTTGCACTAGATGTCTAGTGGCTATATGTCTTTTTGTTGTTTTTTGGTTTGCTGTTTTTTTACGTGTACTCCCACATCTCCTTTGTTTATTCATATATAGTAGTAAATCGAAGAAAAGTTCGAGGACTGAATAAATAGTTTCTTGTTTTGTGACTAAAGGAAACTATGATCAAAACAAAAGCAAATTTGAATTACATGAGTCCAATTGTTTACGAGATAAAATTGAGAATGGAAATGGGGAATATGTCAAAGAGACAACAACCCGACCAAAGAGCAGACAACAGCCGAAGGCCACCAAATGGGTCTTCAACGCAGGGAGAAAATCCCGTACCCGGAGGTGGTCCAACGAGAGAGATATATAGGAAAGGCCTGAAAACTATTCACAGCAAATTAGATTTAGATATTATAGATGTTGCATTATTTTCTAATATGAAACCCAAGATTGTGCAAATATTACTTATTAAACTATCAGTTCATACTTAAATAATTAAATTTATAATTGTCTCTTGCATATTCGATATTGTGAATTATTCGTGATCTACAATTTTACTTGTAGCTGTTCCCACCTATCTCGTATCTGAGTGTAATATATCAAATTCATAGAAACGGCGAATATGGTGTAGTTTTCCCCCGTATTATATGGATACAAGATAATTCTTTTCTGCTATGCCCACATAGATATTTATTATAGATTTTCAGATATATTAATGCCCTTAGGTTTAAAGTTAACACAGACGATCAACACAACTATTATAACTATTAATCATACTTATTCGGTGCGTTATGGATATACAGTTTCCTATCAAAATGTCATAGAACAGAACATCTTACCTAACTATCGGTATTGGTGATATTGTGAATAGTTGGGGCTAAATTTCATGTTTTCATCTACAGATCTAGAAAATTTTCGATCCCAGTCTTCTGAGAATGATAGACAGTTTTCGACTTACATTTTCTCCCATATTTTCGAAACTTTTTATCAAAATCGTCCTGATTTTCTTTTACCCTTGGGTGAAAAAGACCATTTCAATAATTTTATTTACTAGCGTATCAATATCTGTGCGGATCATGGTTCAGTCATTATCGGTCGTCCAACTGTCCGTATCACTCTGCTCAGCTCTTAAGGTAGATTATCTGTATACCGCCATTTTGGGTTGTAAAATAGTAGTTCTCAATAGGTCTACTTCTTTGCTTAAATCTGAAAATGTTGAGACAGATTGGCAATTAATGGGTAAGACTGTTTAACGGACTATAGTAAAATAAGTGGTTTATTGCATTATTCAGACTGATTTATCAAATACCAAATGCAGATGTTTGTTCGAATCAAATTGTCAACTTAGCCATTTAATGGGAGATAACTTAAATAGTATTTTTTTATAAAGGAATGATAAAAAACTTTTCTATGTTTACTTGTAGCAAGAAAACAAGATCGGTGAAACCATTTTTTATTTATATTTTCTTAAAGCATATTCTAAAACCTATCTTCTCATATTTAATTTCAAAATTCTATCTCATAGATTTCCTTTTATTGACAAAACAGTTTTTTTCATGAACAATCTATGCAAATTTGGGCAATTTAGCTTGAAAAAAAGCACGTTGACCAATACTTTTTATTATATTTTTGAAAAAAAGCATGGAAAAATCTACATTCTGGCAAAGTATAAAAAGATTCTATCTGAGAAAATATATACCAATGATCCACCTTATTACAATTGCATATCACGGCTTTGTTGCGTCAAATACGTTGACCCGGCCTTAGATAGCACTAAAATAAAATTGAACCACAAAATGTTAAATCATCTTCTATTCCTGGCTTTCTAATACATTAAGCCAACTGTTTGTGTCATACATGTGCATATGTATGGAATCAGTATCTTCCAAAGATTTGATTTTCAAAAGTTGAAATGGTGAAAAATAATTCATTTTGTGTGTATCCATGGCAACATTCTGCATTTATTTAACCTAAAACAATTGCAAAAAGGCGGATGAAAGTGTCACATATTCCCGCAAAATTTGGTTCAAATCAAGGCAACAGTAGTATACCCTGTTCAAAAGTCATAAATCGATTAAGCGAAAACAAATCCTGGTTACAAGCTAAAACCGAGGGAAACACATCAACTATAATTGGAAAACAACGGAACAACAGAAACACTGAACTGCAACAAAAACAAACGCCAACATCGACGAAACGGACTATTGATAACAAACTTCCTGACTTGGTACAGGACATTTTAAGAAAAAATGGTGGGTTGAACCTGGTTTAATGGCTAGTCAAACCTCCCGCTTATATGGCAATGTTAAAAATACCGCTAAAATGACAACACTACGTGACAGGAGTACAGTACAAACAAACGCAAGAACACTCAGCAATGAGTGACGTATTTTTTGTGACGTCTATATTAACACAGGTAAATTTCTAAAAATAAAATAGATTTGTTTTATTCATAGACACATACAATAATATAAATTGGGATTGAGTTTGTAATGGTCTTATCTTATGTATTTTCTAACCATGACAAGAATATTAAAATGGAATTGTGTTTGTAATGGTGTATTTATTTGTATTTTCTAACCATGTCGGTTTTTCTTCTACATCAAAAATGTATATAAACAAAAAAATCCTGTGCATATAGTTGCTTTAAACAAAACAACATAAAACAAAAACACTGTAGACGAACCACGAGTATCGACTATACTGACAAATAAGACATATGTGAAATGTACCGAAAATACAGTATTCAAACCACAAACGATAAGACATAAAACAATATCTAACAGGACTTACAAAAGAAACATCATAACTAAATACATGAAAGTTGAATGTATAAATACAGAGACACGTCGTATAGCAATGCGAATTTACACTCGGCAAAACAGTCATATTCGGGAATAGGTCACGTTCAGTACTAAGCATACCAGACAACGTAGATGGTAAACCACAATCTAAGTCGTGGTAAAAATATCGTTAGTTAGTTTAGACACAGACACATCGTATAGATCAACCAATTCGTGACTAGAATTCAAAATAAAATTTCCATCCCTTTGAGTGATACATTTTCTAAACGATTGACATTAATCTACCAAATGAGCAAATGAAAATTAGGTGTCTTTTGCCTCATTTTTTCATAAAATTTTAACACAAATTTCGGGCTTCAAAAAGTTGGAAAAAAACGTTCCCGGACCAATGTCTTGTATAGATATGAAAATACGGACTGTCATACAGAAAACAACCCATAATACATACATTACACAATCTTGATGTTCCTATGATTATAAAAATAAGAAGATGTGGTATGATTGCCAATGAGTCTTCATATTTATATTGTAAAATATCAGCTCCTCGCACACAGTATGAAGCCTTTTGAAGTCGTTCGCTGAGGTAACTCGACAAAAAGCTTCATATTGTGACTCGCAGCTGATATTTGACAATATCAATATATAATAGACAACCTGATAATCGGTAGTCGGTACGAATAATAAGGTACGTAGTTCTGAATGTAACTCCGTGAATTTTAAAATTTAGCTATCAAGAACGGATAAATATTGTAGCCAATGGTAGAATCTGTTTTTTAATGATTTAATGGAAAATTATGAGTGCCATGTATCGAGAGGATTTGGCGGCTAAATTACACGAGACAAGTTTTATCAACTTTAGGTTCATCAAAATTCATCAAACTGGTCAGAAACATTTTAAATGCATTGAGAATAAAGAAAAATAATTGTACAACTTAACTTCTTTTCCCATATGTGCATTATAACGAAATTGCATATATATGTGCATTGATTTTCTTAAATTAGCTTTCGTGGTAATTATTGTCATTTTAATTTTTATCTAATGTGTTCTTTGTGTAATATATTGAGACTAACTATCATTCTTCCAGGATCTTTGAATGAATAAAAAAACCTACAGAGATCCAATAGAATCATTAAGTTGTAAAGGGATAGGATAGGAGGAAAAGTTACTTCTTTCTTTCTTTTTTTGTGCTAACAGCTCGATTTTTCTCTTTTTGATGGCTCAAGGTATTTCACCATATACATATTTGAGAGAAGCTGTATTTTTGTTTTCCCCATACGGGAAAAGACTCTAAGAGAGAATAGGTAGAAGTTATGTAAATTTTTATATTCTTTATAGGTATCTATTCATCATTAATGTGGAGCAGGATATGCTTACCCTTCCAAAGCACCTGATATCCCCCCGGTTTTTGGTGTGGTTCGTGTTACTCAGTCTTTAGTTTTTCTATGTTGTGATTTGCATACTGTTTGTCTTTTAATCGTTTATATTCTTTGCCATGGCATTGCCAGTTTGTTTTGCGATATATGAGTTTGAATATCCCTTTTGAATCTTCAGCTTCTCTTTTTAACGCCCCACGAATTATTTATTCATTTTTCCTTGGTTTTCAATTTCTTTTTATTGTGGCTTTTGTGATCAAGAAGGTACAGGACTTCGAACGCACCAAATGAATAGTGTTATTTTCATTATTTTCAACTCTAACAAAAATAAAAACACTAGACAAAATGAAATGAACACGAAGAGTCAAATCTAAAGTATACAATCAAAATACAGAAAAAAATTATTGACATCACGAACGCCACTAAAAACTATGAATGAACCTAGGTGATCCAAAAGTTCCACTACGACACTGACCGTATTAATCCTGTACAAATACGCAAATGAGTCATATTACTAGTGAGTACGCACCATATCAAGAGGATGATAAAGTTAATTCTAGACATAAATAATGTGCTATTTTGTTTGCTAAATGACATTTAAATTCTTATTTCTCAGTCTTTACAGAATTTTATGTCCTTTTTTAACACTTTACTTTATGTAATTTGATCTTTGTCAACATTTCTCAATCTTAAACACAGACAGAGATCTCGGATGTCCAAGTTTTATAAAAAAAAAAACACTGCGCTTATTTTTAGTACACAAAGAAACGTGTGAAAGAAATGTTAAAACCAGATGAATTCGCACAAAGTGTTCTTGAAAAGCGTGACAATATAATTAAGATAAAGTGACAACTTTGCGGTATAAATCACACAATCATTTATTATTCCTTTGGCTACTTGTAAGTGCTTCGGCACTGATGGGATTTCTTATAAGCATTTATTGAATTTCAGTAAATTAATTTATATATATTATTATCAGGCTAAAGTTACAATTCCGTCAGTCAAAGTTGATCATAGATGGATCTGGCATTTCTTAAGGTTTTTTATAGCTCCTTATTTTGGAGGAAAGAGGGGGTTTGAGGTTGGTTCGAGCGTTCCTGATGAAGGTAAGCTAGAAAAGAGCTTCGGAGGCACCAAAAAGTATTATTTCTATGTTTAAGCACTGGGTCGATACCGCTGCTGGTGGACTATAAGTCACCGCGGGTACCATTAGTCAGTGTTTCGGCACTGAAATAGTTTATAACGTACATGACGTGAATTGTCAGTTAATAAAGTTAGAAATTTTTATGAAACTAAAGTTCAAACTTTCTCAAAAAAGTTGAAACTTGGAAGGATTTTGCAGGACTTTGGTCAATTAGCTCTTTAGGTATTTAAACAAGACTGGCTTTCAAATTTTGCGGTTTTTATCTCTCCGAATAAAAGTTAATCCAGAAAGGCACTTCAAACGCACCAAATAACAATCGATTTCACTGCTGGAGGGATGTTAGACCCCGCAGGAATCATTAGCTAAGTAGTCAGTGCTTGAACGTCGACACTGGCATACTTAAAAACAAACATGTCTTCCGTTCATGCACCCAGATGTTTTAAAAACTCCACTGGCAACACCGTCCGTGTTACTCCTGTTAAAAAAACGTGATGAGTCATATATCTAGTGATAACGCGTCATAAAAAGCGAGTTATATGCACGAGATGTTTATTATCTTTTTTTTTATTCTGAAATAAAATTTATATTATGGATTCTCGAGTTTTACTGAATTAATCATTTCGCTATATAATACAAAGACAGAGATGTGATTGCCAAGATTTCTATAGACATTGTACTTATTTTAAGTACTCAACGACAATAATGGTTAAACCAAAGGAATCCGCATGAAATGTTCAATCAAAAATGTGAAAAAGAACAGAATAATTGACATAAACAGACACATTTGTGGTATTAATCACACAGTCATTAAATTACTTTATTTCCCAAGTTGTCAGGGTTTCGACACTGAATGTAGATATGATTTATAATATGCATTTATTGAATTGTCCGTTTAAGATTAATTAAGAAATTATTTTGAAACTTGGGTTCCAACTCAATCTTGATCTTAGGTGGTTTAAGGCTTATGTATTCTCTTCAGATTCTTTTATGTCATTTTGCTTCTTGTATATATGTAGAATGCTGGCTTTCTTTTTTTTCGGGGGAGTGGGCGGGGGTAGTGCTCGATCGATACAACTGGTGGAAGATTCTTAGCCAGAAAAGTGCTTCGGAATCACCAAAGTTAAAGTATTATTTATATTTTGTAGCATAGGGTCGATATCGTTGCTGGTGAACTGTTAGTCCCCGGGAGTACAATTTGTCAATGTTTCGGCACCTAGTTAATTTATTACATACATTTCTGTAATTTTATGTTCATAAAGGGCAGGGTACGATAAGGATATATACAGTTTTTTTTCGTCATATATATTTCCAATAAAACTACGTTTAAAAAAAACTTGTGAGGTCAATTCTGGCTGGAATTTAAGCAACTTGGTACCAATAGAAACAAAATTGTCATAGGTTTATTTGCTTATTTGGTTATAATTTTGCAATGAGAAGCGTTTTCCCCTTCTGATGATATAAACACAAATATTATTTTTGTCAGGATATTTGCTATATAGTTCAAGCAAATTGAATTGTAAAACAAAATACAATTATACATGATAACATCAGGATAAAAAAAAATCAAAAGAAGACAAAGTTTTGACCAAATAGACAAATACACTAGAAACGATTTTTTTTTCAACTCATAGCTTGTTAAAATAAAAGCAATAATAAATCACAATATTTTAAAGCCTAGCTATAATTCATTTACGCTATCTGAAACTACGTTTATATTATTTCTTCAATCATCAACAACAATTTGTTCAACATCCGAGGAATCAACACCTGGTCACGCAATAGGGAGACACGACTAATAACAACAATGAAGGTAAAATGAGTGTTAGACAAAAAATAGCTTATCAACACTACAGAGATCAAAGTCGAACAGCTAACATATATAATAATTACATTTAATATTAGAAACTACTTTGATATAGATTAGCCCTCCAAAATTGGAAAATAGCAAACCAGTCTTCGAGAATAACAGAATAAAAAAAAAAACCAAGATGGAAGCTGCTACAATTTGTGAACTATTTAAAATACAACAGTTCAAAGGTAATTGCAACCTCCAACCTTAATAAAACTTAATTTCGCACCCCATTATGACGGATGCTACAAGTAGAACAGGATCTGCTTGACATCTCGGAGCACCTGAGATCCCCCAGCCGGTTTTTGCTGGGTTTATAGTTTTTCAGTTTCTACTTTCTAGTATTTTGTGGACTTGTTTGTCTTTTGTCGTTTTTGTTTTACCATGGCGTTGTCAGTTTACCTCAAGATCTTTGAGTTTTCAACTATATATATATTAAAGCTTCTTTTCAACTATAAAACATATGGACATTTGTTAAAACACAAAATTACTTAATCCATATTAACTATTCTTTCTCCAGAAAGTGCTAGTATTACTCTTACAATTAGGAAAATCAATTTAAAGAAAGCCTTCTGAGTCGTTGATTGCCGATCACTTAGTTATCTTGTGATACTGCTATTTTATAAAGTTCCTTCAAATTCAATATAAAAAATCATTATTTATAACTCTTCTCATCAGGGTTAAGTGCATGCATTTCTTGGTTTACACATAGCAATAATAATTTACTCTACGAATCATGATCTCACTCAGCTGCCGGCATTAGTTTGTTTATAAATGACAGGGCCATATGTACGAGTCAGCATGACAAAATATATCATGTCCAAAGAAAAGTTTTTATTGAAAGCGTCGACAAGTCCGTATTATAAACGGCTATAAATAAACTATGAATTTCAAAGTATCAAATGTATATATATATATATATAAAATGACAACGTATTGTTACACGGCACATACCGTTTTATTAGTATATATTTTTGACAAATAAACATAAAATAACAATTTAGAAATGTGTTGCGCCCAAAGTGCTTTTCTGAATTTGATATCAGGCCACACAATTGTTTACAGATTTTGAGAAACAGATAAGGAGAGAAACAACATGTATTTTCCATCTTCCAGAAGTCAAATTTTCTCAATCATTGCTGTTTTTTTCTCCGAGGACAAAATTTTTAAAAGTCAAAACTAAACTCTACTAGGGAAAAAAGTAAAACACAATGAAGGAAATAACAAAATATATTCAGGCCACAGTATTGCAAAACCATATAAATTTTTTATTGTATTAAAGAGTGTGAATATAGTCCCCAATGGCATCCATTATTTGCACAAGGCATACATTAAGAGAACCAGTATAAAAAAATAACTGTTTCAATATGTTGGCAGTCGAGGGCTGATCCAGCAACTCCATTTCCCGTGATTCGTGAGGATCATAGGTCAAACAAAAAGAGACATAAGATCGATGTCTAAAGGCAAGATAAAGGCAACAGTAGTATACCGCTGTTCAAAATTCAAAAATCGATTGAGAAAAAAACAAATCCGGGTTAACTATCTTCTTTAAAATGTCTGTAATATTTGTTGCGTTCTCGCACACACTTCGTATGATTTTTGTAGCTTAGAATGAAGAAAGCATCAATTTGCACGAATTTTATGAATTGCTTTTAAGCTCACCTGGCCCAAAGGGCCAAGTGAGCTTTTCATATCACTTGGCGTCCGTTGTCCGTCGTCTGTCGTCGTCGTCCGTTAATTTTACAAAAATCTTCTCCTCTGAAACTACTGAGCCAAATTTAACGCACTTGGCCACAATCATCATAAGGGTATCTAGTTTTAAAAAATGTGTCCAATACCCGGCCTGCCAACCAAGATGGCTGACATTACTAAAAATAGAACATAGGGGTAAAATGCAAGTTTTGTCTATTACTTTGAAAACCGTAATAAATAGAGAAAATCTGAAACGAGCAGAATAATTGTTCAGAATGTTGAGCTCTACCAATTGTCCATATACGGCAAAACTGTTAGACGACTTCTTATAGGAGTTATTGGCCTTAAATGACAAATTTTACCATTTTTTTTCCTTTATTTTTGCCTATTATCTTGAAAAATATAACAGATAGAGAGAAACTTTAAATTGCAAAAATAATCAGCGAGACAAGTTCTACAAATAAGTCCAATGGTCAAAATCGTCAGTCGACTCTTATCAGAGTAATTGTCCTTTGATGACGATTTTTACCAAATTTTTTGCGTTTTTGCCTTATATCTTAAAAACTATAATAGATAGATAGAAACTTGCAAAAAGGATCAGCAAGACAATTTCTACATTTAGGACCACATGGAGGAAATTTTCCGACAATTCCTTATCGGAGTTATTGCACTTTAATGACGATTTTTACATTTTTTTTGCTTTTTGCCTTATATGATAAAAATTATAATAGATAAATACATGAATAGAAACTGTAAATAACAAAAATGATCAGCAAGGCAAGATCTACTTACAAGTCAAATTTTGCCGGTATAGTTAGTAGACTCTGACTCTTTATAGGAGTGATTGCATTTAAATGAGGATTCTTTTACCCTCTTTTGTGTTTTGAGCAAACACTAAAGAAGATAGAGAGAAACTAAACAGACTAAAAAGTAAAATAACTGTCATATTCCTAACTTGGTACAGGCATTTCCTTATGTAGAAAATGGTGGATTAAACCTGGTTATATAGCTAGCTAAACCTCTTCCTTGTATAACAGTTATATAGCATTGCAAATGATCAGCGGTACAAGATCAACAAAACAGAGATTTTTGTCATTAATTCTATTCTCGTCTAGAATGTTGGAGAGTGTCCTTTGTTGAATATGCACTTGACCAAGGTGAGCGAAACAGGCTCTTCCGATTCTCTAGTTTTATTTACTAGCATTGGGTCGATACCGCTGCTGGTGGAATGTAAGTCCTTGAGGGTATCATAAGCTTAGTAATTAGTGCTATTTAAAAATTCCCCGTTGATACATTAATAAGAAACTTAGGTTCCAACTCCCTAAGGCAAAGTTGACCTGATATAAGTTTTTTTCTATTATTTGTATGCCCTTTTGGTTATATATCTCCTGACGTTTCTACTTATTTATACATTTCTGCAGCCGGTCGTACGAACGTGTCATTAGGCTAATGAGTCATTAAGTCTTCATTAGCTTAATGCATCATAAAGGCTTAATGAAGACTTAATGACCCATTAGGCTAATGCAACGTTCGTACAACCGGCTGCTGGCTTTCAACTGTTTAGCTTTCAGCATTAACGTTCCTGATGAAAGTATATCCAGCACAAGCGCTTCGGACGAACAGAATTTATAGTGTTATTGTTATTGTCATTCATTCGCATTCTTCATAGTAGTCATTCAATTAAAAAAGACAGACATGTGTACAAAACCGACTTTCATGACAAAGTAAGCATTTAATCATGACGCAGAAATAGAAAATTCTTATTCTTTTCGCCCCTTTTCAATAAATTATGTTTGTGATATTTGCATTCAAAAGGTAAATGACAGGGGAATACCAGTTGTGTATCGTATATTCAGTTTCATGAATATATTGAACAGATAAACAAGAAGTGTAAATGAAGGCTACATGACACGAAGATAATATTTATTGTACAAACTTAAACAAAATCCTTTCTAGATTTTGTCTTATAAATCCCTTATTTTCACTTAGTTAACTAATAATAGTAGAGTACGTGTAAAGTTAATTAATAAGTACACGAAAAACTTACATACTTAGCGGACGATAAATGGAATCAATTGCAAGTTCTTACGTTGTAACCTTTGCAGCGAATTGATGCTCAATTTTCGAAAAATCTGAATACGAAAATGATTTTGATAGAGAAGTTAATAATAACTGTTGGATCTTTAGTAAAATACAAGAAAAATACAAGAACGTTTTACAACCGAACAAAAAAGAAACATACATGACACTCATGTGACATGAACACTTATTAAAATAACATGTATTTCATCTTCCTTTTTGCTTTTTGGTAGATTTGTAAAAATTGTACACTAATTATAACAGTATTACGTGTACATTGTTTAAGTGTCGAGTAGATAACAGATAATAACATTGTTAGAAAGCAGTCAAAAAATCACGATCATGCTACAATGTCACAATCGCGCTTCTGTTTCCCGCTTTTATTTTCTTTTATACGTGATAATGTATTCTGGGTAGCACTGACTACTGTTATAAACAATAAACTCTCTGAAGTTCCACTGTCCATCAACAACTACGGAATCAAAGAATCCCTGCCCTCTGGGATTATGTGACGAATCACAACATTTATCTTTCTTGCAGGTTTTGCACGGTGGTCTTTGGAACGATTTTGGCTGGTCCGTAACATAAATCTCTCCAAGAAGCATTCTTGTGAGTATCATTTTTTTTGGTGATCTCTTATCTCGCTGATCTCTGGGATCTAGAAAATTCAAAGTAAAAATTACTTCTGCAACTTCAGGCTAATGTAGTGAAAGCATTTACTCTTGAACCATACAAATCATAGTTCAAGAAAAGAAACTTACCGACTTCTTTAATTAAATCTCTAACACGCTAGAAGGAATTCAAAGCATTGTTTTGTACACCGCGGTTTTTGGTGGGGTTCGTGTTGCTCAGTCTTTAGCTATCTGTGTTGTGCTTTGTGAACTGTAATTTGTCTTTTGGTCTTTTTTTTTGCCATGGCGTTGTCAGTTTATTTTCGTCTTATAAGTTTGAATTTCTGTTTGGTATCATTCGCCTCTCTTTTATTGATGTTTTCAAAAATTCATTTTGTTAACTTTAAAAGGATTTCAATTAAAGAATGAGACAAACATGTACCCAGTAATTTCCGCATTCTTAAATTGCACATTATCATCGTTAGATAACGGACAACAGCATGGCATCTAAATGAAGAAATAGCTGTTTTGTAAAAAAAAAAGGTGCAATATACCATCAACAACTATGGTAAAAGAGAAATTTGAAATATGATTTAAGAGGACAATACACGAACAGAACAAATAAAAATCTGCAAAATATTTGTGAATAACGGGAATAATTTTTTTTCTTAATTGAAATGAACGGTAAATTTTTAAATCTCTTTGTGGCATGGTTTTCAATGCAATGAAGAAAAAGATATGTTGACTTTGTTAAAGGGTCTATTTTAATGTTTTATTTATATTTTGTGCTTTTGATAATTATTTATTGAATTAACTGATTACCTGTTTGGGGTCTGGGCGTAAAAAAAGTTTTAAACAAACCAAGGAGTTTGATTTATGCAAATCAAGTTCCGGTTCAAAACTATATTGTACCATTATTAGTAGTAATCAGGAAGTAGAAGCTTATTTTTTTTCGTGATCAGATTTGACAACCTTTTGTTTGATCTATATCATATTTCTGCTTAGAGTTGAGACATTTATTTTTAATCCCACATTACATTCTATAACCGCATTAATTTAATGTTTCATTATCCTACTTCAAAACGTGTTTGAAAAGCTTTATATTTATTGATTTCTGATGCAGATAGTCATGATCGTTCGAACTTTCTTTTTATTGTTGGCGGGAGGAACGACTACTTTCGTCATGTGATTTCAGAGAAATGTTTTGTGACGAATCGTTTTATAACCTTAGTTATGGATGGAAATAGAAAACGATACCTTACAAAATTCCACAAGGAATTGAAAAACATAAAATTATGTGTCACACATTAAAGGAACAAAGGTCAAAACCCGCTCAGAAATCAAAAATAGAAGATTTAGGATCTAAGTACGACACAATATGTCAATGAAACTTAAGGTCAATCTGAATAGTGCATATGCGTAAAATATATTATATTCTACTTAAAATATTTTTGCAAGGAAACGTCTGATGGAAAAATAAAGTTTTGTCAATAATGTATATAATTAAATGAAAGCAAAGAAAACATTACAAACAATTTTAAAATACGTCCAGTAATTCAAAGACCTGTAACCACCGAATTTCTAAGATTATTTTTGGACATAATACCAAGATCCTTTACCAAGCATGTTGAATTGCCGTTAGTAATCAAATATTGAAGGCGTTTTACTTTCGTCAGGTTTTGAAAACCTTTTGTTAGATTCATATCTGTTATTGCTGAATTTTGAAATACTTGCATTAGAAATTATAATTCCTCCCCATCCCCCACTAACCCCCCCCCCCCCCCCCCCCTCCCCCTCCCTCATATTTCATTTTATAATTTGAAAGACATTTTGGAATGTTATTTACATTTCAGCTTGAATTAATGCAGATTTAAATCTTCTATGTATCTTTCAGGTTGAAGAAGGTTAAAAACATATTAAATTGGCTTTTCAGTGATTTATCAAACCATATACTAATATAGACTATAGTGGTAAATATTCTTCAGAAAGCTTAGTTCGTTTACTCTAAGCGCATTTCGGTAAAATAAAATTGAAATTTCAGTCGTTTCAAACTTTGAACTGCAGTGAAACAAAAATAAATTCATCGAACACAGAAAAACACAAAGGACAACTGTTCATCTTTATCATTCCACTGATTGAGATAAGAAAACCAAAACCAAAAAACAAAAGGCTCTTAAGAGCGTGTGTCACTCACCTAGATATATGTGCATTAAAAACATTATAGACTAGAATATAATTCATGACTAAAATTTCTTTTTTTTTGCTGATCATTTTTGTTGTTGACAGTTTCTCTCTTCTACAGTTTTTGCCGAAAATGCAAAAATGGATTAACAAACTTCCCATTAAGGACAATAACTCATATAAGGAGTGAACCGACAATTTCAGCTATGTGACTTATTTGTAGATTTTGTTTTGCCAATCATTTTTGCTTTTTAAAGTTTCTCTTAAGCTACAATAGTATTTTGCCCAAAACACAAAAACCAATGGTAAAAAATCTCATTTGAGGCAATAACTCTTATAAGGAGTTGACTGCAATTTCGGCTATGCTGAATATTTAAGAGATCTTGTCTTTTTGCTGTTTAAAGTTTCTCTATAATATCTTATTTATATAGAATTATCAAGGTAATAGACAAAATTGAAAACACTTGATCATTTAAGGGCAATAACTCCTTAAAGAAATCTACTCATGATTTCGACTATATATAAATAAGAAGATGTGGTATGAGTGCCAATGAGACAACTCTCCATCCAAGTCACAATGTATAAAAAGTAAACAATTACAGGTCAAAGTACGGCCTTCAACACGGAACCTGGGTTCACACCGAACAGCAAGCTATAAAGGGCCCCAAAATGACTAGTGTAAAACAATTCAAACAGGAAAACCAACGGTCTAATCTATATAAAAAACGAGAAACGAGAAACACTTATGAACCACACCAACAAACGACAACCACTGAACATCAGGCTCCTGAATTAGGACAGGTGCATACAAATGCAGCAGGTTTAAACGTTTTAACAGGCGCCAATCTTCACCCTTACCTAAGATAGTAGTGTAACATTACAACATAAAACGACACACTATAAAATATCAATTGAAATGGCTGAACTCGATCAAAAAGACATATAAACATGTTGACTTATAAGTAGATCTTTTCTTGTTGATAAGTTTTGCTTTTAAAATTTCTTTTTATCTATTACTATATATTATAGTTCTGAAGATAATAGGCATAAACGCAAACGATTGGTAAAAATCTCCATTTAAGGGCAACAATAAACTAAAAGTAGTTCACTGAAAATTTCGACTATGTTGATTTTTTGTAGATAATGTTTTACCGATAATTTTTGCTGAAGAAAGTTTTTCACTAGTTTTTATACTTTTCAAGATAATGGACAAATCAAAAACAATTGGTAAAAATGGTCATTTTTTAACGAGATACAAGTACCCCGAGGATAATTGTGGTCAAATTCAGTTCAATCTAGCCCTGTATTTTCAGAGAATATTTTTATAAAAGTTAACCGGTAACGGACGACGACAGACGATGGACACTAACTGAAAGAAAAAACTTACACTAAAGGATCAGGTGAACTAAAAAGGAGGGTAAGGTACTTGAACGCTATTCACCACATCACATGTTATAATGCTAGTCCAAAGTCAGATATCTCGAAGACTGCAAATTCGCTTCACCAGTAAAACACGAATATCAGTCGATTTATACGGTTATAACCGGTTTCACTTTTTATCAACTTATTGTTATAGGTTTTTCTCATTGATACTGAATTTGTTTCGAAACAGTACATTCATTTTGCCTCTAGCATTTACAAGGTTATACATGTGTTTTCCGACACTACAGAACCTTGCACAAATAGTCCATGTTTTTTATTGGGAAACTTTTTGTGTAAAACAAGGATCCGAAGCCAACATAACATTTATTTTATTACCAACGAGTTGGTATAACTGCTGGGAGACTAACTGTTCCCTAGTTTAGTTGCCAGGGATTTTTTTCTTATTGATTATTATGATATATGTATTTGTATTTTTCAATAACAAAACATTACATTTGATGATAAAAGAGAACCATATACAAATATTTCGACATAGAAAGGTCAAGTGAACTTTCTTTAAATTTAATTCAACCACATTTTTATCTAGAACTGTCGAATAACATAAGGTGTATAAAAGAACGTACAATGAAAATCAATACAAGAAAAGAACTTACTAAAATTAACTCTGGAATGTCTACTTTAAGATGAAGAACAGCAATAAAAGCTATGTTTCTTTGCTATGGGTATTATTAAGTACGAGATTTTGTGTCATTAATTTATTATACACCACACCCCTTGTTTTCCATAATGTATAATAAATAAAAGAACAGAGTTCTAATGTCCCCCGCGTTGCACGTACATATTTTATCTGTCCAAGGACAATAACGTTTTGTTCTTTAAAACTTTTAAAAATATCTTAACGAAATTAAGGGTGAATGCACCAACATTGCAATTTTCCATATAATCAATATTTTCAAAAGACATATAACTCTTCTTAAAATAGTTGATCAGCACTGATTTTCGAACTTGTCCGAAAATTGCTAATATAAACCTGTGATTTAGGTTCGATAAAAATCTACTAGAATTGTACACGTAAGAGAGCTTACAATTTAAGACCTGTGGAACGGACGTCCGGTATTTCTATATCCTCCATCCAAAGACTATGTGATCAACTTTCCAAATGACCGAGGATTTGTTAAGAAAGTAAGGAAATATCTTTTGAACTTGACATAATAACAATATTGAAATCTGACCTAGAACTTGACCTAAATTGATATTTTCCTCTTATTTATTTTCATAATCAGATTTATTAGTGATTGTCCTAAATATAAGAAGGTTATCCTTTATAATTGGCTTAAATGGTGTTTGATGAGGAAATAGAATATATCTGTAAAAGTTGTCCTATATACTTTATAGTTTATATGACAGATGATACAGCCTAATGACAGGATTAACATACAATAATGTAAAGCTTGGCTTTTAATTATTATCTGTTTTCAATTACTGGAGAAAAAATAATTAACATTTATCAAGCATACATTTTTGCACATTGTAGAAATTATTTTCATACTATGGTTCTTTTTTTTAAAATTAGCAAGAAAAATTGATATTTGGCAGCATTATTGACGTGCACTTCTGTAACGATTTTGGGTTCTAATTTCTTTTTACCGTTTTGTTTTTAGACAAAGTATTTTGCAAGTTTTTAATTCCAATATTTTATGTATAGCATGAAATAAGTATTTATATATGTTAAATGAGCATATGTGTTTCTTGTGTTTTTGTTTGATTTTACGTGTGTGGTGAAAATGGGAAACTAGAAGATAGCAATAATAACTATAATTATCTTTATGGATTAAGGGGCACAACTTTTGGTATAAGATGAATGGTTTGTTCCTGATGAAAACCGTTCTATTGATTTGGAATAATTTGAGAGTTCTAAAGATGTTATGATTACACAGTCTTCAGCAGCGTAACAATAGGTGGAAAAGGGGAGGGGTCATGGAAATGTTCAGGTTATTTCAGCAACGCAGGATTACTGTATTTTGACCTTTTATGTCCTTCCATATTTAAGTTTTTTCTGCACATACTGTTCAACTCATTCTTCACGTTGGCCTGCTGCCATAATTTTATCAATGCCTTGCCAATTTGTTCGGGAAGATATTTTTAAGTGACTAATGAGTATGATGATGGTTTCGAGTCTAAAGCGGGGTTATTAAAAGAATGACACTTTAATATTCGGGGTGTGGTGTGGAAATTAATATTCTGGCCTGGTCATCACTGGAAAACATAACCTTGCACAAGACAGGATGAAAATGAATATTAAGTCGTAGAGTTTAGTTTAAGTGTTGCGAACACCAACACCGCACCGACTTAAGCTCAATGTTAACATGGCCTAAGTCACATGTCGATGAATTAAGGTGAAAGTATTAATTTCTAATTTGAAAACACCGATTTTTCAGAATAATGAATATCAGATTGTAATAAGTAAAAATGTGTCTTATGAAATCAGTATTTAAGCACTTAGAATTCTTCAGAAAAGGTTAGTCGGCATTCGCTTCTGGTCTTTTTATAACGTAACTGCATTATGAAAGAACTTCTTTCAATAAACCCTGTGTCCGATAGAACATCGGAATTATTAAGGGTAATAGGATCTATTAGTAACATTAATCTTCCATCATTACTATTTAAGTCAGAAGAATTCTAATACAAAATAAAATTAATGTCAGTTCCTGATATTTATATAGCTTAATTACGAAATGTTGTAGTTTATTGGTTGTTTAAGATCTATGTCTGACAGATGTATTAATTTTTTATCTGTATGAGAATGTTTAATTGACAAAAATAATATTAATTATAACTAATTATATATGGGCGATAATAAAAAATAAGCTATTATCCCCATAAAAAAAAATACAAGAGGCTACAATTAGTATTCAAAGTTTAACAAGGAAACATGTTTAAAAGAGGGAACAAAATCATATGTATCTTAATTCTGAAATATGACAGAGATTATATTTAAAGGCAGTGATATTCATCATTTCACACAAATTACTTCTTAACATGATTTTTCAGATTTCTTTATGGGTCATGTTTCCTGCTTTAAGTAGCGGTGGCGACAATGTTTATTGATTGTTGGTTGCTTAAACGTCCAGTGGCAAATATGTCATGCATGTTCAGGACGATCGCGACAATGTTTAAAATTATACTAGTTATCTACCAAAGTTCTTTAAAAATGGACCATAAAAGTTTTATCCCAGCAGAGATGAGTAGCAATAGGTCCCTAGCATGATGTTTAAGTTTGTTTTTTTTCTATTTCTTATTTTTTGGGAGAAAATTTTCATGTGGCAACTATGTTTGGAGACGACTTTGGTTATGAACAAAAATTCCTTAAAGAATTATAAATGTAGTATTTAACAAACGTTTGGTTGTCACCATTCCTTCACATTATTTCTTTGATCAACGTGTTGTCACATCTTCTATCATTCTTAGTTATATTGACGGACAGGTTTAAACGGCTTTTCATAGAATTCAAAATAGATAGACTCAAAAGTCGTGTATTGTTTTATATAACTTTATAATTGAAGAAGATACGAGGCATACGCCATTGAGACAACAATTGAACGACACAAAAGACATCAGTCCCAAGTAAGAAACCTTTGATTGTTTGAAGATTTTAAGCTGACAGCTTGGTGTGATTTGGTGTGAGGGTCATTAGGTATCTACATTTTTTATGAATGATTGATTGATTGGTGATTGCTTTACGCCGCAACAGCACAAAAAGGCTATATTACGGCGTGATTATTTATGAATATCCATGAAATCATTTTTGATTATATCTAACAGGTCTACACACAAAATGAAATCATCAACAGTAGACAATTATCGAACGACACAAATGACATCTGTCCCAATGCAAGTAATGAACCTTAACTATTCGCCACCTGTCATTATTTGAGGACTTTACGATGACCTCTAGATGTGATTGGGTTATTAGTGTCGCTGGGTGGCTGTATCATTTACGAATATCCCTGAAATAATTTTGATCATATCTAGAGGTCAACATACAGTTATCAACAATATATACAAGTGTCAATACAATATTGTACGCTCTATAAATCGGCCAGAATCTATAGAAAAATACTGAATAAAATTAAAAGACAGTCAAAGATCTGCCAAATTCTCTAAATGACAGAAAAAAGATTATATGAGTCTTCTGTAGACGAAAAGCGCGTCTGGCGGGCAAAGTGTATTGCCTGGACTGGACTGGACTGTGGACCGGACTAGAAAAGACTGGACTCTCACGTCGTTTTTTTAAATAACATGCACTTATTTTTATTTGTTTACATGTTATCTTCATGTTTATTACAACTGTACTTTATACTTTTTCATTAATAAAATCATTTTGATTTATAATCTTGTCTGTCAATAAAAGTTGTATTTATTAATGACATTCGACCTTAGAACAGATGTTTTATATCTATTAAGTTACAGATTTGAATGTCTTATATCTATTTAGGTACAAATTGGAATGTCAGCATCAATTTTATTTTATAAAGCAGATAGAAGGACATAAATTATCCTGTATTGTATTTATAGATATTACAGGAGATAACCACCGGCTACTTTCATCATTTTGCCCTGACAAATGAAAGAAGTTTCTTTTAGAACTCAACACTCCTTTGTTTAATTTCGATTAATAGAACAACAAACTATACATACCAGGAAGTATACGACTAATACAAACTAGTCTAGAAAAGGTCATTAACCTGCCTACAAAGACCGATTCAGGAGAGAACACAAATATAAACACGTAAAAGCATAATAATTAAGGAGTTAACTTTAAAATAAAACACGTAAAAGCACAACAATTAAGAAGATAACATAAAAAAACGTAAAATCAGAACAATTATAAATATCACAACCTTCAATCTTGTTCGCAGTTACTGACACAGGCTTACACAGTTCTTGATATGTTGAAATGAAACCATGCCAGCCTTAATTGTAATGTCGGCTGTTGAATATCGGTGTCAAATTTATTCAGTAATGACTAAAAGAATAAGGGTACATAGTCCTGTACAACTCCCAGAGTAAATCAAGCAAAAACATGTCTTGTTTCAAATTAAGATTTAAAAAATGTTGTTATTAAAAAAAACTATAATTTCAAAAAGACACATTAATCACCATTTAATACTGGTAGACATTGACATGACATATTATCAGTAAACATTTCATCGTTTATAATAGATTTTGATTTTGGAATTCAAAGATTAAAAACACATTGCATTAACATACTTTCTCCCTTATTTGTACGTTCTGTAATGTTCAATTTGTATGTTATTTCACTAATTGAGATTACAATGAAACTAGAGACTTTAAAGAGCTTGTGTTGCTCACCTAGGTCTATGTGCATCTTCAACAATGGATACTCTCCATCTTTGTGGACTAGAATAGGAGTCATGACAAAAATCTCGTCTTTGCTGATCTAGTCTTGCTGATCATTTTTGCTTATTTAAGATTCTAACTATCTAATGCAGTTTTTCATATAGTTGGCAACAACGCAAAAAAATGACAAAAATCCTTATTAAAGAAAACAACTCCAATAAGGGGTCATCAGACGATTTAAACCATGTTCACTCATTTGTAGAGCTTGTCTTGCTAATCATTTGGCTTATCTAAGTTTCTATCTATATATCACAGTTTTTCAGATATGAGGCAAAAACGGAAACAAATTGGTCAGAACCATCATTAATGGGCAATAACTCAAATAAGGGGTCATCAGACGATTTCAACTATTCAAATTGTTTGTAGATCTTGTCTTGTTGATCACTTTTGCCTATTCAAGTTTCTTTCTATCAATTATCCTTTATCAGATATAAGGCAAAAACGCAAAATAATAGTAAAAATCGTCATTAAAGGGCAATACCTCCAATAAGGCGTCATCTGACGATTTCAATCATGCTGACTTATTTGCAGAACTTATCTTACTGATCATTTTAGCTATACAAAGTTTGTCTCTATCTATTATAATTTTCAAGATAATAGGCAATAATGTTAAAAGTTGGGAAAATTTGTCATTTAAGGGCGATAACTCCTATAAAAAGTCGTATAACAGTTTAGCAGTAAATGGACACTAGATAGATTTCAACATTCAAAACATTTCTGCCCTTGTCAAATTTTCTCTATTTATATCATTATTTTAAAGTAATAGGCAAAACTTTCATTTTACCCCTATGTTCTATTTTTAGCCATGTCGGCTATCTTGGTTGGCAAGCGGGGTCATCGGACAAATTTTTTAAACTAGATAACCAAATGATGATTGTGGCCAAATCTAGTCGAATCTGGCCCAGACGACGACTGACGCAAAGTGATGAGAAAAGCTTACTTAGTCTTTCGGCCAGGTGAGCTAAAAAGGCGTATGATAGATGTAATATATATAGAGGCAATAGTAGTTTATTGATGTTCAAATCTCATAAATGCATTAAGATACAAATCAAGGTTAAAAACAAAACAAAATGATGGAATCGTTTGAACTCCATGTAGCACCCGCCATGCGTATAGTTTAACAATTCATAAATATATTTATTCGCCTGACACACTCCAGAGCCACTTCGGTTGTTATCTTTTGGTATATTTTCTCTATGTTTGTAACTTAGATCTTTGGTGACCGTGGTGGTTTTAGATCTTAGATAGTCTCTTTTAAAATTTATTCACAATTTTTAGAATAAGGGAGATTTGCAGCATTACATATTGTATTAACACGTATCTATTGTCGAACCGTATGAGAACATCTACAGGTCTATTTTGTGTCGTTTGGTTGCTTTCTTACAGCCCTAAAATACTTTTAAACATCTCATTTCATTCAAATAGATTTTATGTGTCTGAAGCACTTTTCTGGATTAATCTACATTATTACCTTAGAGAGAATATATCATTGCATAAATTATATCATTTTTATTTAGCAAAAAAAAATCAATGGCTTTAATCTTTTTCCTTTTATGTCCAGACCAATTATTGTATTTGCGTTTTAGTACTGAAAAGGGGAGTTATATTACGTTTTAACTATAAAACTAAGAAGCTACATTAAGAGGATAAGTATAAATCTATAACAAAGATGACAGATGACCTAAAAGCTATTTTGAAGATTGTACTTTAAGAACTTGTCTTTTTAGGCTTCGAGGCTTTCGATATGTTAGGTTTTTTCGGGCACTATGCACAGTTTAACGATACAAATTTCACCTTTTTTTTTCATTTTGCTGGACTACAGAATTAAATATCATGAATGTACGTTCGTAGAATGCTGTGTATTACAAAGCTAAAATTAACATCTGTGACTTTTTTGTTAACATCTAGCATATAATTCCACTAAAACTGGTGCATGTGGTCGTCCTAATCTTGCAGTGATATGTGAACGTTTGGTCCATGTTAAAGCTCTTATTGCGAGTTTAGAGGGTTGTTATTTTTTTTTTTGGCTTGGTTATTTGTGGCGTAAATTATTATTCCGTATTCATTCTTTTCAATAAGCATCATCATGTGATACTTTTATAATGCACGAACAGTAATAAGAGCGGTAAGACGCGTATGAGATATATGCCTTGTTTTCAAGTACAGTACATAATTACAAATTGTACTAACCTGCGTATTGATCACTTTTTGTTGAACTTTCAGCAGCATAAACACCTGGTCCAAACATAGCGTTTTCAGTCAATCTATTGTCAAAACCCTGAGCCGCTATAACGTCTATCCGTCCCACGGTTGTGCCATGGAATAAATAATGTTCATTTACCATTTGGCACATTTCACGTGTTAAGGTTTTCCCTGCTTTTTTCGTGGTCAAAATACCTCCATTTTTTGCATACGGTATGTCTTTAAGTCTTGTAAAAGTTCTTTCTAACTGTCCGACCTTATGAAACATTGTTGCTCTGCATTGGAAATACCTTTCTGCTAATAATGGGTTTTCTATTCTTTCTACGTCAAGAATTTGTATGTTAGCGTAATTTAATGCATTAAGTCCCCGTGAATCGCGACCATGTCCAACAAACTGCTTCATCCATGTATCCATAACAAGTTTTTCAATTGCAGAACGTTCTTCTGGGCTTACTTGCACCTGTTCCCAACACTTAGCAGATATCTGGTGACAATTCCATTCTCTAAGAGTCTTTGTTTGGTCGTACTTCGTCCAGTACGAAGGAGTTTTGAGATCGCCTTTATACATATCCATATGCAGCTGCACTAAATTAATTATAGAAAGATAGAAATGTTTTTTACACCTGCTAAGGATTTAAACTTTTTATAAGCAGTATTTATGGTTCTTGATATACTTTTCTATATAGATTTACCTTCATCGGACAAGCGCAAACCCAAAACTTTGAAAGGCAAATACAATGTATTTAAGAATAATACACGAGTAGCGATATGACTATAAAGGGACATTAAAATAATAGCCAAATCCACCTAAGGTCAACTTTGCCTGAGCGAGATGGATCTCAAGTTTCCTAATGATTTCTGAATATTAACTAATATTATTTGCTTCATTACAATTTATTTGTTTTATAGGATAATTATGTTGTATTGTTTGCATAAAATAGTTAATACAACTGTAAAATGTATATGTACAATTACATTTAATTGACTGTAAAAATTTGTTATGATAAATTGTCATAGACTGTATATGCTTTGCATGACATTTCTAAGAATGTACAATTTAGCGAATATTGTCTGCTTTATACATGCACCAAAAGTCATAATGTTCATCCAAAATATCTTCTTGGTGTGACAATAAAGATAATTGCTAAGAATCTTT
The DNA here is from genome assembly GCF_021869535.1 of Mytilus californianus. Lineage (NCBI taxonomy): Eukaryota > Metazoa > Mollusca > Bivalvia > Mytilida > Mytilidae > Mytilus > Mytilus californianus. The sequence goes on from NW_026262679.1 coordinate 84,584,996, forward strand.
GCATTTATCACGAAGAAGAAAATAAGTTAATTTTGCCGACAACAGTTAACCGATATTCAAATATCGTTTATCAATTCCCCCATTTCCACTTCATAGTAATCACATTCTTAGAAGATTGTTTTATCTAAAAAGCGAAATCAAATCGTAATTATTAATAATTTTTACTTGATCGCTAATGTCTAGTCGCCATGGGTTTCAACCGCCCTGAACTGAGTATTTCCGTAATTGTTCTATTATATTTGGGTCAAATTGAAGCTAACATTCATTGTATTTCTCTCCAATATGCAGAATTATATTATGAATCTATGAACACAAAAACAAACAATATGCTTTTTAGTTTAAAAATTGGCTCTGACACGCAATAAAGACATGAATAGAAAGAAATTCAGTTAAAAGGAATAATTTACCAAACAATCGACTGAGACGATTTAACTTACAGATGCTAATTAAGAAATTATTAATAGCACAACCATATCGTCAATGCACAGAGATATTCAGCAGAAAGTGTTTTGTCGTGTAAGTACCGATCAAAATCTTTAAATCATCCGAAATCAAAGATCACATTCTGATACAGACTTTCCTCTTCCATTATAGGTCTGTGTTTATAATTATCAGTTATCATGGTTATAATAATGATTATTCCTAAGAGACTGTTCAGACTGTTGACTACAAAGACATCAAATGATAACTTGGTAGGAATTAGCATTTTGGAAGATATATGCAGGAGATGCTTACCCTTTCCCTGAACCATGTCTCGATTCATTTGAAGGTTTTTCGGTTCCGTTTGTTTTCTCTAGGCTTGATATATTCCAAAATTATTTACGTGTTTTGAACATCGACGAATTACTGCTGCCTGTTATTTATTCTTGATCGTGTTTTCTTCCTTAGTTTCAAATTTGTATTTCTAATTTTATCTTAAATTCCACACTTATGCCATTTTACATAATTTAAGAGTGAAAGCTACCCATCCCAGACAATAAAGAATGAATATATTCTGTTATACCTGTTAATCTTTTAACCTCTGTCTTTAGTGCCTGAAATAAACAGATGATTACATACATAATACATTGAGTTAACAGTTTTCTATAAAGTTGTTCTCGAAGGTTTGGAATTTTGAAGCAAAGTGTCACAGTACTTAAATTATTTATACACGTGCTCTATGTTTTAGTTACCAAATGTCAAACGTTTGGTTATGTGTAGATACACGATAGGAGGGACTAAATTGCACGAGAAAGCTCTGCTTTCGAGTGCAATTTAGACCCTCCTATCGTGTATCACACATAACCAATCGTGTGCCATTTGGTAAATCACATGTGCCAAACGTTCATTCGACGTCATCGAGCTAGCTCAACGGTTGTTTTCCCGCGGTAGAATTTCAGTTTGCGGTTTGATGTGTATGGAGCAAAATGGATAATGCCAAAGTGAATTTACTAGAAATGGATTTTTTATATGCCCACTGGGATCAAAGTGTTGACGACATTACTTTATCCCAAATATGTACTGATATGGAAAATGAACACACTGTTTTTTGAAAAAATGGACGATTTAACCCTTTCACAGGCGTTAGATAAGTACGAAGTTGACATGGATGTGAACCACGAGGTAGACATTTCTCAATTAGATTTTCAGTTAACACAGGTTCCAATAACAGCCGACAATGTAATTGAACAGTTGGAGAAAATCATCATGCCGGAAACTAATGTCGCGGTAAAAGCAGAGGGTCATGTTAATAATGGACGGTATGGTAACTTCGTTAACGATATGGACATTGACGTTTTAGTTAAATCTACCGAGAGTAAAAACACCAGAAAGAATACAAATTGGAGTATATCTACGTTCAATGATTGGAGAAGTGCGCGCATAGCAAGCATGAGTTGTGCCATTCCGGAGCTCACAAGATTTACAGTTGGTGACATTAATCAATGGATGAGCCGTTTTGTGATTGAAACGAGGCGGCAAGACGGAAAACCGTACCCACCGAAAACATTGTACATGTTGTGTGTAGGAATATTGCGGCACCTACATGAAAATGAAATTCATATCAATTTCTTGGACGAAAAGTAGTCGCAATTTTATGAGTTTAGGCGTTCGCTTAGTGCTAGAATGACACAGCTAACGGCAGATGGAATAGGGACAACTCCAAAACAAGCAGAACCTATTAACTAAGAGAGTGAAGATATTCTTTGGGAGAACTGTTTGGTTTAAGGGGTGTAGACGAACACAGGAACTTGTCAACAGATCAGTTTAAAATTGGAAAAGATCAAAATGGACATTACATTGCCTTTTCTGGAAGAGCTAGCAAAGCCTACAAAGGTATGTATTATTAAAAATTAAAAGTTAACAATTAGGTTGTACTGTAATAAGAAGGTCAAGGTGGAATCGTTAATTTTCGGAAAATCAAAGTGTCTTCTTCGAGGTCCGCGTTGATATTGTCATTCAATGTTTAATCTTTATGTTTATCTAATGACGTAAATGTATACATTGTCAAAATTCAAATATTCGGCTTTCACTCTTGAGCATTCCTAAAAAAGGAAAATCCAGAAAAGCGATTTGGACGCATGAAATTTATAAAGTGTTTCATTTTTTGGTACCAATCATGAATGCTTTGGGATTCGAAACCTATAAAATATCTTATCGTATTATCTATCTTATTATAAGTCATGGCATGCATGAGGGTGTTGAAGGGAGTTTGCAGAAAAGAGAATATAAACGGGCAAAACGTACAAAGACTAGAGAATAATGAGGTGCTAAAATATAAAAAAAAATAGAGAAAAAAATGGCATGAAAATTGAAGAATACTGAAATGAAGGACCCCATCAAGATACTTATGCAAGTTTTCCCGAATGATTATGTATACAAACTTCACTTATAATTTTGATATCATGATTAAAATATTTATAAACTTTTTTTAAGAAGTCAAGACACATGAACTAGAATACACACATAAACATTTAATTCCGTTTCTAGTAATTTTGTATTAAATATCTTTTATCCTCGGTGTTTCAGGAGGACTTCATCAGAGACACCTGACTGCAAAAAAACATAAAGCACCATTTCCAAAATCTTAATTTATTTAAGATTTATGAAGATTACCTAAGTATTATTTCTGAAATGAACGGGAACTCGTTTTACAGACGACCTTTAGAGAAAGGTTGTGAAATCAAATTCAGTTCACAGCCATTAGGTGTAAATAAATTGTCATCAATATTTAATGAAAAGCATGTGTTTTGAGGCAGGAATCGAAGGTTAATTCACAAACCATTCCGGAAAAAGGACGTGTGCAACATCTCTCTATCAAGCTGGCGTTCCGGAGCAAGAGATAATGAATAGAACCGGACACAGATCTGTTGAAAGCGTTCGAAAATATAAACGAGCTTCAACGGAAATGCAAATGGATATTTCAAACATTCTTGAGCCAGGAGGCCCGCCAAAGAAATGTAAATTGGAATCACAAGACAAAAAAGAAAGCATGGAAATGTACAAATCTGCTCTAGATAGTATTAATTCCGGTAATGCTGATGGCAAATGTGTGTTTTCGCAGTACGTGTTAAATTTTACGGCCTCGATGAAATTAGATGTTTTCACAAAATCATATTCTACGTTTACTCAAGTGATATATATTCATTACGGAGTTAATGTGATATATTTGATTTCCTTAGTTCTGATTGATGTAGACACGAGTTACAATGAAGTGTTTTGGGAAATACTACACTGTTAATACTAATATACCGTTGTACAGTTGTATATTGAAAGTTGATATGTGGGAATATAAATTTTGAGTTATTAAAAGTTATTAATTAAAATAAAATTTTATGTTTTACTGATGCAGTATGGCTTGAAATCAAATATGTATAAATATAAGATGATGTGGTATAAATGCCAATGAGACAACTATCTGCCCGAGACTAACTAAGTTGATGTAATTGTCGAAACTTTCGTCCTCATTTTTGATTGATTAGCCAATCAGTAGCAACATCAAAAACTGTGATGGTTATCTGTTGTGTGGTTGGCTTACCAGACAAAAGTCCTTTAATACGCCCATAGTGTATGTGTAGATACCTCACACTTTTTACAACAGAAAGTCGAATGAACTATGGTACATTTTGCATTTGATACATATTTTTTAGATACACATAAAAACGTATATCCAATAAACAATAAAATCTTCGGAGCATACAAACCACGCATGCGTTTACTAATTTTTATACATCCTGCTTAGAAGGAAAATGATAGAAAATGCGTTAAGCAAAAAACATTCATTCAAACAATCATTTAATGCAGATTTTACTAAAACATGTTAACTTTTCCTCTTTTTTGGCCAAAATTGTCTTTAACAGTAAAGTTAAGCATATAAGTAAACTTTGCGTAATGTTGCTGTGCTCACCTTGAATATTACATGTTGCCTTCTGTGACATACAATGGACACTGAAGCATGGTGTATCTGTGGATTCTTCCCAAATTCTACAATTGTCGATATCATATTTCTTGCAATAACATCGTCTGGAAATCCCAAAAACCCATGCCCAAGTGGTGGTATTACCACACTTCTCAAAGCTACGTGAGATTGTCCCATTAGCACGAAACATTTTTTCAAGATTGCTTGTATTTCCTGATAATAAAATAATTATTAACTCATTAACAGATACCGTAGGAAATATAATTAGAATTGTGTCAAAGCAACTAATTCCTGAATATAATCCACAACATCAATCGTATCAAAATTTTGGACGATTTGACTTTGCTTTAAATGTTTAAAAAAATGTTTTTAAGCACATCATACTTTACATTCGCCGTCACCAATATTGTCCGAGTGGTTTAATCCGCAAATAGGTAAGATTTTTTAAGTTGGTCACAAAAGTACCAGGCAGTTTGAGAAACTTGTCCAAAATCATTTCGGACACACTAACGTGATGTCTTTCAACCAAGACGTGGTTGTTACCGGTAGTAAATATCATAAACTTAAAACAGAATTTTTTGGTTTTTTTTTCTCGTTTTTCGTTTTGTTTTTGTTGTTGTATTTTTGTTGTTGCGTTTTGGAAAGAAAAACAAGTATTTAGCCCACAAGTTTTCTTCCTGTAGCTGTGAGCACATATTGACCCTGCATTCAAAATTATGTCCTTGGTTGTTTAAAACATATTTGGTGATTGGATAAGCAAATGAATGGTCACTTGTGTGAACGTAAAACTGATTTGACCCTACCACATTTTGTGCATGTTACAAGTCAGACCATTTTGTCGGACGAGTCGAGTTTTTGTAGTTATAATAGTATTGTCTGCTTTATTGTCCAAAATTTTATAAATTCCTTTTATTTATTTTTTTAAGTATTTAATTTAGTATATGACAACTGTGTGCTCACAACCAATTCACAGAAACAAACCGACAGGGTCATAAAATATAATACAATCGATGATGTATACAGTATGCATCATAAACAGGTTATCTCGGGTATTTTAATACTCGGAAACGATTATCTCACGATGTGTATCATGTATGCTTTCATGTTAATGGTTCAAAGTTTAAGATCAGGTTCAGCAATGTCCTTAAGGGTGAAATTAAGAAAATCTAGAATTTAGAATTGATACTATAAGTCAGAAAAGCATTTGTTAAGGAACAAAATAACATAAAAATATTGATAGGTTATGGAGCTCTTTTCGAGATATTTAATTTTTTTTAAATGGCAGGAAAAGGCTGACTCGGACTTTTACCTTATATTTGCATTGGTATTATTTGCCGTAAAAAAATGGGTCTCAAATCGAAAGAAAAGAAATCTAGAATCTGCTTAAATTTTGGTAAATGACCTTTTATGAGCTATTAAAGTCTTATATGAAAAGAAAAATGGGTTTTATGGGGCAAAATATTTTACCCTGTATCGTAGGAAAAAAACCAAGGAGTCCGAACATCGGACACAAATTCCTAAACCTGACCTAAGTACATCCTTAAGTATCTACCTCATTGTGATTACGTCCTTAAGTTTATACCTCATTTTGATAACGTCCTTCAGTATCTACCTCCTTGTGAAAACAAAATTTACTTAAAAGCGATGAACGGCCATGCGCGGCTAACAACTCTTGTAAAAATTAACGTTCATAATACGAGTGGGGAAATAAATACACAATGCAAAGAGTACCTAGCGTAATATATCTCATGTGAATTGACCCACTTTTAAGATATTCTAAAAGTAATTACACTGTTAAATATTAAAACAGTTATAAGTTTCCTGCTTTTTATGCATTGTAGTCATTTCTTGCGTAACGAGAATTTACTTATCTTGTATTCTAGTTGACATATACCTTGCTTAATCTATATTACGAAAAGTGCACAGTTTTCCACTCAGTATTCAGTTGAAGCAGATATAGAACTGTATTTTGAAATGTAATCGAATACTAGAGAATTGTTAATATATTACGTAGATAATGCTATATGTTATATATACATTTGAAGCCCGATTTAAGACTGTATTTACAGAATGTATGTAGGAAAAACGACAACTTGCATTCCTTTAAGTATAATGTATTTCCCAATTCGCTTCTTAAATATAATGAATCTTGTATGTCGCTTTTGTTGGGTTTTCTCTAAGTAGTAGTAACAGGTTGGTCGTTATGGGATAATTATACTCAGACTCAGTTTGTGTTACACTCATGAAATTACATATATAATCTATTGTAGAGGAAGTACCTTTCAATATAGATGATGAAAAGTGTTTTTAAAGTTCTTTTTGGAACCCAAATGAATAGATAATAACCCATGTCACAGATTCAATAACGTGGATCATGTTTATGGTTTCTTTTATGGGATATTGTAAGTACACCTCTATTGCATACAATTCAATTTAATTCAATATGCAGGCTTAGTTTACATTGACACGTACCTGTTCATTGTTATTCCAGCTAGGTAGCGCTACATGGTATATTTTAGAGCATTTAAGCTGCCCTCCAGAGGTTATAGCTACATCACCAAATGATATCCCATCTGAATAATTATCATCACATTCTTGTTGTATTACTTGACCACCAACTGCAAAAATGGCACTTGAACCAACACCTTTTGTTAAGTCGAGATCAGTAGCAACGCTATTTACTATGACATCAGCCTGAAAGAGAAAAATAACTTGCATGATCTGAATGTAAACCTATAACAACATAGAATAAGGAGATGTGGTTTAATTGCCAATGAAACTTATACCGTTTAGTTAGCAATAAAAGGCTTACAAGAATAACAGGTTCCTAACATGAGGCAGGCACAAAAATAAAATGCGATGGGGTTAAACTTACATGTGAGCAACCCTCCTCTAACCTGGTACAATGGTGTTACAAGAAACAACTGTTAGAAATCAGTTAAAATGGATTGATACGCCAGATCGACACAAGTACAAGCAACAAGTATTATAAAAACAAAAGACACAATACACGGATATTAAAAAACTCGCAATTACTGAAAGCTAGTTCAAAGCCATGTTTATAACAACTAATAAATAAAACATGTTTTCCAAATTATAGTATCAGTACACATAGTGTAAAGACTTCATAAGCGGTAAAAGCACGAACATGTTTTCTTCCTATATCTTTGCATTCATTTCTTTTTTTTTATATACTTTTCTGTAATTTAAAAAAAAGACATAATAAATTAATTCATAATCTAAAACAAGACCGATACAATTAAAAGAACTAAGAAACTAAGACTTCAACTCCCTCAGGAAAAGTTGACCTTGGATGGATTTGGCTATTATGTTTAATTCCTTTTTGGTCATATGGCTGTTCAAATATTCTCTTACATCATTCAGAGGCGGATTAAGGGGGAGGGCGTGGCCCCCCTTGTGAAGCTTCATATATGTTAAATGCAGTCTTTTTTTGCAAGTATCACTCCAAACGTTGGCTTGTCAGGGGTCCCCCTTTTTCAAAATCCTTGATCCGCACGTGTCTGTCATTGGCTTTCAAAAATTCGAAATTGAGCGTTCCTGATGAAGGTAAATCCAGAAAAGCGCTTCTTTCGGACGCATGAAATTTATGAAGTGTTGTTTTCATTTTTAAAACTAAATTGAAAGAGTTATGATTAACAATAACATGGTTCGTGTAAACGAACGCCTGATCAGTGCTAATTCTTAATATGATTACCTGCATGTTAAACCGAGTTTAAGATTGTGGAGATCGATACGCTGTTGTGTTTATTGACACAACAACCAATAGTTACATTTATCTAGCTCCAGATTTTCAGTCAATTAGTCTTATCGAGAAAACGGACGCGGAAGTTAAATCAAGTTTAGTTTGGTTAAAATTTTAATGTAATATTTAAACGCAGTTTACATGTATCTAACCCACCTAGCCAGAAACTACAAATAACATTGTTACTACCGAGTCATTTTAATGCTTGATTGTTTTTTTTTTTTGTATAGCGTAACGTCCAATGGCAAATATTTCCTGCATATTCAGGATAAGAACAAATTAACTATAAATCAAATAGGTAGGTTTTGAAAAATTAGTCAACAGCAAATACCAATTGTCAAGTATTTTGGTTTGACTCGGTCGGGGATTAATACACCTAATCGCTATTTATTCCATTCCGGATAAGTTCTAAAATTACACAACTTTTTCATCAAGTTGAAGCTATCTGGGACCCTGTTTAAACAATGCACCATGCATGATACTTTTTAATGAAACCTATTTAAAACATCGTAAATACTTCAAACAAAATATTTTTTTTGCTATAATTTGAGTTTCGAAAAAGTGGATCATGATCTATCAAAGTTTCATATTGATCGGTTTTTAAATTTTTCCCTCCCTCAGCTCCTTACTGATGACCTTTGTTTTTTGCCTGTTGAACCAAACAGGAAGTTGTCTAAATGACTGTTTTTTCCGGATTGGACTAAGTAGCGATAAGGTGTATGGTAAGCACGAGACCACCGACGAATTTAGATGAAACCACAGGCATGAGATACAGACAGATTTATCGTTCTAACACATGAAAAAGTAAAATATGTCTGTTTCAACCTGTTTATTTGCCCAGTACTTTGATCAAAACGTGTGCAAATGGAATTTACTACAGCACGGACTCTTCGAGGTTTCATTAAAATCCATCCAGTCTTCAGAAGTTGTGGAAAGCATGTTTATTTTTGGAACTTTTAGCATTAAACGAATAACTATCAAAACTCTTTTTTGACAATGGGAACATGCAAGCTGATCCAAATTTGAAATAAAAAGTTGTACAACTAAATTCAGTACACAACATTTACATTAAGTTTCCCTTCACCAATTTAGTTATACGGGCAGCTTATGGATGGATAATTCAAACGATATCCCAACGTTCGCATTAGTATGCCAGTGTACTATGCTACTATTAAATTGAATTCATTTTTCATAGAAAAAAATAAATATAGAATGATGTCATAGCATGTGTTCAATAATATACTACCAACATTGTTCTAAATTTAACTTTAAAACAGGAAATAAAAACCAAACTTTCCTGTAATATGTCAGTATTCATATACGTTGGACATGTTTTCCTGGAAAATTTTAGAAAACAAAATCTTAGTTTCTTCAATCGACACTGCAAAAATTAAGAAGCTATCATTTATATTCGACTCCATTACTGGATAGGTATAGCTTACGGACTAAACTTTTATTTGTGTGTTTTAGTATGAAGAAAGTTTTGTCTGGTTTTCCATGTTTTTTATTATACAATATTAAAACATCAAATTTATTTACCTGTAAAATGTGCACTTACCATTCATTTCTTAATCATTGTTCGACTTTAAAATATAGGGAAATAAGAAACATGAATGACCATTTCAAGTGGGAGTTAACTTTTGTATGAAATTTTGTAATGTGAAACTTGTTTGTTTCAGACTTAAATTAGAGTTATACGTTCATTACTCGCACAGCAAAACATTTGGAATTTAAAAACAAACAACTAAAGCAGATTGCCCTGACGCAAAAACGACAAATTAAATCAAAAGTGATAGAAAATAATTTGTATAAGGTTTTTAATCTATTTATTTTTTAGGTCAGACATATTTTTTATTACATATGACATATACCAAATAGGAATAACAGCAGTCTATTCACTGGGTACAAAGATATTTAATATATAGTTCGTAATTACTACAAAATAACAATTGCTGGATAAAAATACATGCATGGTGATTGCTTAACGTTCAAATAAATATATAATTATTTTGCATTATAGCAAAAAAAAATTGCTTGCTTCCTTTAAAATATATCAATATATCATATTCAAACATGGTACAATAGTCATAAGTGATATTGGCAAAATACTAGGAGAGTACCTTCTGAAAAATATGTTGTCTGATTTAACATGAATAACAAAACGTTTTTCAGTAGTTTCAGTGTTATTGGATATTGTTGGTGGCAACATTAAATTCCCCATCAGTGTCAAAATAAAAACACTTGTTAAAGACTTCCACGGAATATATATGCCAACTTCGGTTTCAATCACTATAGTCATGATAATTGTTCTTGAGAAGAAGATCTTTGAAAATCAGACCAATTAGATCTCATTTTGGCCAAAAGAGGCCATATATTGGACTTTTCATCAAGACTAAGATAATAGCACTTGGTAATTAGTTTCCTGGGAAACTTTGTTTGTTTTGACCTCTATGGTGCACTCGTTCTTGAAATGAAAACCAAAATGTATTTTTCATAGGGCTTCAATGGCGGCTATTTGAATTTCTGATTTACACAAAAGTAGCAGCACTTTATTACCACCTTCATATTTGTAGAGTTTGTTTCAATAGGTCCATATACATAAGGAAGATGTTCATAATACGGTGGAAAACACTCAATTTTCAGTACAAACAATAGGTTACTAATATCTTTGTTGACAAGAGAAGGTACTAATTTTGAATCAAAGGGGTTGGTCCCAAAACGGATCTTTTAGAAGGACATGTAAACGCTAGTTGTTTTTTTTATAATCATCTCACATCACGACTTCGGTGAAATAAAAGCTGTGTACAGATATATTATATTAATAACACATATATATATAGCAGCTGAGAGGGTGTTACCCCGAGAAAAGATTGTCAACCGAGGCGAAGCCAAGGTTGACAATGATTTTTCGAGGAGTAACAATCTACTCTATCAACCTCGCAGCTGTGTGTTGTGTAATTGATTATACTGAATGTTCTGTCATTATTTTCTCCCAATATTCTAAATTGAAAGTATATAACTATGACGTCATGTACATAAAAACGTGACAGTTATTAGAAAAACAATAAAAGTGAAGAAAGATGTAATTTTTATTTTGACAAGTCTATGAAAAAGTTCGTCCAAAACGTATAACTTGACCATTGTTTTTAAAATAATTGATGTAAATTCAATTCATTGTCCTTTAAATTATCGATTTTTAATTTGTCTCCCGCTGATCGAGCCATAGGATAGAGTAAATTGCCTCCGGCACTGAGATGAAAGAAAATAAAAGATAAGGCATGTAAAATGTAAATAAAACAAAATAAAAGAATTCAGTCTAAATTTCAAAGAGTTACCTCTTGCTCTGCCAGGTTACCACTTTTGACCTTCAGAGAAATATTACCAATGTCAATAGAGACATCGAAGTTCTTTCGTTTCGTAGGCACAGCTTTTTGAGTTTGTTTTGTTGTTTGAGGGTTGCGTTGTGGCCTCATCCCTCCTCTTGCACCTCCAATGAACATAGGGGCTAGATCTGTTTGAAAATTATCTGTATGTGAATTTGAAATACTTGCAATGTGTCCTTCTATGTACACTGTTCACTTAAAAGTAGTCGTTTGAAATGAATAACAGATTTATTTCAAGACATAGGTTTCTTTGGATACACTAAATTTCACCCATTACTTTGGATGAATAGTAAACTTAAGAGATGTCCAAGTGTTATTTCAATACTCATTATATACTCCATGGGAAACCCATTTTTATATGTGAAAAGCACTTACAAGACTATCTTTGAGACTAGTATATTCGTTCTTTATTTTTAAAAGACAATTTAATACGTGTTTCCTTATAAAGAAACCTATTAGCTTTTTTCTGTTAGAGCAGAATTGAAACCTTCATATTTGTAGTTGCAGGCTGCGCGTTTAATGATTTAGCCAAAATATTTGAATTTTGTTAACATAAACTTGTCTATTTTACTTGACCTTTCACCTAAAAACATTGCTGTTCACTGTACATATAGTATATAATTTTTTTTTTGAAAACGAAGAGTTGAAATTTAGAGACTAGGAATTATTCTATCATCATGTTCATGATTTTATGTACCAGTAAAGACCTCTTGGTGTCTTTTGCTTGGTTGTGTCATTGGCTTGCTGTCTCATTATCGTATGTCCGCACTCTTTAATTCATAATGCAACAAAAAAACAAAAAAAAGTTAGAAATATTTTGAGGCCCTTACTGAATCTTTCATTTGACAGAATGTATAATACATATAAATTTAACATTAAAAATGTAACATGCATATCATCGTTCGCAGCCTTAGAACCGCAAAAGCCATTGATATGTTATAAATTAGGTCGTTAGTTGTTTCATATTTTTCATGTCGTGGCCCTTTTATAGCCGACCATATGGTAACGGGTTTTTTTTCAATGTTGAGGGCCGTACGGTTGCCTATATTTGCTTACATCCACTTTATTTGAACTTTGGTGGATAGTTGTCTCATTGGCAATCATACCGCATCTTATTTTTATATTGTAGTATGAATAAAAGATATCGGGTAAACGTCAATGAGACAGCAACCCTATGACAAAATAACCAAGACAACTAGGCGTCAACATAGACAGTTAGTATTTAACAATTATACACATATGTCTATACAATATGTTAAGCTCTTGAACGCACCAAGTCTAAACATATGTGCATAATTTAAAAGACTGTCAAACTACTATCATCAACGCAACAAACTAAATTTCTGAAATCTAACTGAGGACAAGAACATAAAGATGTGGTGGGCTTAATCTTTTTTTTTTTAACTCTCCCGGTTTTTAATCTAGATCAGACTATGCAAAAAGTGTACGAAGGGCCAGCTGAGGACCACCTCCGGGTGCGGGATTTTCTCGATGCATTGAAGACCCATTGGTGGCCTTCGGCTGTTGTCTGCTGTTTGGTCGGGTTGTTGTCTCTTTGACATATTCCCCATTTCCATTCTCAATTTTACTAATATATATATGAAGATGTTTACCTTCCGAGTCGTCCGAGTCGCTAGAGTCATCGTCGAAACCTATAGGAGAATTCTGCTGCGCCAGTAACCTAGCAATTCTAATATCCATGTGATCCATATTATTTCCCCACATACCATTATTAACTGGCCGACGTCCATTCATATCGGCGAAAAGATCTCTTGTGGGTGTACTTCCTCCAATTCTGATACAATTAATCCGGTTCATCTTTATCTATGGCTTCACAAGATTCCTAAATGAGATTTTTTTCTATGTGGTACAAGGTTCTCCTATGTTCATACGAATATTTATACAATTCATACAAATGCACATACAGACTATAATCACACGAATGCGCAAATCATATTCTGTATTTACACACAATGCGGAAATAATTGTATAAGGAAGGTTATATTTTTACAAACTTTAAAATTTTTTCTTCCTTATTTCATAATTAAAAATAAATATCAACTGACTTTCTGTTTCCGTTTGTCTAATAGATATCTTATTTTGGAATAATCTTTCAAAGGAAATGCAAAATATAAAGATATAAATTATAAATTATAAATCAATGCATAAATTAAAAATACAATCTTCGACGTATGAAATATATTGAAATTCATTGTAGTTTCTAAATTGTGAATTTAAAGATAAAAAGATCAACACGAGAGATGAAGGGTATACGTCAATGAGACAGCAACCCAACGACAAAAAATAACATAAAAACATTTACATGGCAACATACAATTTTCAACAATAGACAGGTGTCTTGTACATGTATGACAAGTTATATATCGTCCAGAAACTATTCAAATTAAGAATAAATTTTACAGAAACTATTAAAGATCTGCCATCAACACCCAATTCTCCAAATCATGATAAAAGATTAAGATATGACATACAATAATTACTGGCGCAGCTACTTATTTCGGACAGGCTCATAAAAATCGGGCGTGTTAAACTAGTTTAATTAGGTCTCAAATTCCCTCCCCCTTTTTAGTCGCGATCAGTAGATTAATAGAGCGTACATAAAAGAACATACAATACAAACCGACACAAGAAAAGCATTTAACTTTTAATATAACGGTGTCAAACAAAAACACAAAATATATTATACTGTATTATATACTGAATCATAACGTTGACAACGGATATGTTCCAATTGTCTTAACCACAATCCCGTCATGTTTCTCGACTATGACATCACCGAACTACATTTATCACTGAATTTGTACTTACATGAGCAACAGTACGGGTGCACAATGTGGAGTGGGATTTGCTTGCCCTTCCGGTGTACCTGAGATTACCTCCAGTTTTGTTGAAAAGGTGTTCGTGTTGCTCTTCCTGTAGTTATTTAAAGTGTTGTTCTTTGAGCATTTCATTTTATGAATGTCTGTGCTGGTTATACCAGTAACAGTCTTGTTTATTCTTTGTCATGATAAAGTTGTTGCAATTTAGAAATTTCACATTCGGTCAAATTTCAGGGCTAGAAAATTCGTCATTTAGATCTTAACAACATCAGAAAAGTTTGCAAAAGATTATTAAGTCATGTTCAGTTTTTCAGTCAGTTTTAAGACTAATCGATTGCTAAAATTCAGTACAGTAACTGTTTGATTGCAGTCAATTCAATATTATTCAGTAACTTTTTAGAACATTCAGTATAATTTATGTGTATAAGTAAAAAAGAACTACTGAACAGTCTGGACATATATTGAACTGATCTTAATTGACTACATGCGAATTGTTTGAACAGTACTGAATTTACCGGAGTGAATGAGTCTGAAAGTTGACTAAAAGACTGCAAGCTGGGGTTTGAAATGGGTGTGAATATATATTAAATTATTAATCCTACAAATAAAGGTAGAGGAGGAAAGTGCCAGTATGATTGGTAATGTGCTGAGCCGAAAACTGCGATAATCTCAGTGAATATTTTGCAGTGACAAATGTTGCGGTGTTGAATTATTTTGTAATCTCCTAGTTAATATCAGCCGATGGAATTTATAATCATTAATAAGTTAATATCATACAAGATAAGATAAGATAATCTTTATTTCAGACTCAAAAGGTCCATATATCTATATAAGTCTGAAAATTGAACCCAACAGTGCTAGAGTTAATTACTAATAGATGTTTATGCTGTCAAATTTTTGTCCCTCAACGGGATTCGAACTCACACCTTTAATACACTACAGCACCAATCGCTTAGCCTCATGTCCAGCGCTCTAGACCACTCGACCACATCCGCTTTGACGTTACGCACGATATTGCGTCTCAAATGGTAACGTCATTTTTTTTACGTTTTACGGCGATTAATGATTATCATGATTATATTGGGGATATTTTTTTTATTTCGCTTGCAATTTCTGTTTTGCACATCAATATTGATACTTCTTAATGTTTGGTTGTACTGAATATGCATGAAATATTTCCCACTGAAAGTAACGTAAGCAACAAACAACAAAATATATCGTATTTGGGTAATGTATAAGTCTATATGAAAAAGAAGATATATACGGTATGATGAGTGCCAATGAGACAACTCTCTACCAGAGACCAATTGACATAAAACGTAATAAATGCAATGTTTCCCCATTTTGATCCGAAAAGGAAGAAGATATATATTTTGATTTAATTAAAAAATGTTTGTCGGGAATTACAAGTTAAACGGGTCTTGCTTATAAAATTCACTGTACTTTCTTTAATAACGGAACAATTAGATTAAGATGAAACGATTGTCAGAAAAAAGGTTAATTCTATTCATCTCACATGTTTACAAGCCTTGTATGATATGGAGAGGTATATAGCCACGCTTCAGGTCCAATTTTATTTTTACTTTCAAGTTCTATACATATGAATCTTATTGCAGAGAAATAAAAAAAATCGCAGTTTTACGCTCCCCAAATTTGAAAAATTTGAAAAAGATTATTTTTTATCCTCTCGTAATACACAATTTTTTCACAACTAAAGAACCTCATCTTAACGAACAACCCCAGCCATCGGATTTTTTTTTATAGTTTGTGGTCTTTTTGATAGTATCTGACTATCAAGAAAATTCTATCTGAGGAAATATATACAGATGATCCACCATAAATAGCGTCCCGAATTTACAACGTTCAAAACGTATGAAAATCGTCCAGTGGACAAACTTGCAAGACATTTCATTTCTTTGAAAACGAAGTCGTTTTGACTACGCAAATTATCAAAAAGTATGTAGCTGTTTCGTAGAGTTAAAGTACAATTACGGAAAAGCAATATTTAGCATGCAACAAATCTCAATTTTCAATAATAACGTCGCAAATGACAGTTTATTAGTAAAAAGCTGCGAAATCCGACATTGGACATCTTGCAAGACATTTGCCAGAAGCCGTTGCCTTTTTATATGTGGTGTGAGTGCTGCAAAAATTCGATTTTGATATGGTCTATATATGTACTTTTGTGAGCATAATTTACACAAACGAAATTTCATATAATCTTACATTTTGAAACCTATAAATTTTGATAACTTAAGATTTTCCTAAATCTGACCATAATGGACACTTTTTGTTTTTGCCAAAAAATAACGTTGGTTGTTACAGGAATGCATATTCAGTAATATTGTAATACTTCATATATAAAGCATATCATTCATTCGAATTTTCGTGGATATAACACTGTTTTGAAGAACACAAACACCCCTGCTAAAGTTATTATGCGTATAGTCTGTTACGTCTGACACGCATATTTTGGACGTTTTGTCAATATGTTGTCCTTATTTTAGACTATTGTAAAATATGATAAAACAGTTTGTAGTTTTTTTCGGAATAGTTTTTACTAGTCTTGTCTATGGATAAAAAATTTATATAACTTCACTGTTATGATTTTATAGAAAAGCTGTTTATTAGTGTGGACTGGTTGATTACACGGTATTGACGCAATAACGTGGGTAACGTCTTTATAAAAATATAACTTCAATAGTCGTAGACTAGTGTTACCTTGTAACGTAAGGCGAATCTAGAGATAGACATAACCATGTGTTTTAAGCGTGTGTAGATGTTATATTATTTATTTTATACACAATATATTTATATTTTTCAGCAATCTAACTCAACAATTTTTTATATACCGTATGGGATAATGGTTCAATTCATTATACAGTCACTAGAAATAAGTATATCATACAAACGAGTCTAAGCAAGTGACAACCATACAATATATATGCCCTCTGGATCTCAGTATGTTTGAGATACAGGGTAAATACAAATATTTATACAAGTCTGAAAATTGAACCCAACAGTGTTAGAGTTAGATTTTTATGCTGACAAATATTTGTCCCTCAACGGGATTCGAACTCACACCTTTGATACACTACAGCACCAATTGCTTAGCCTCATGTCCAGCGCTCTAGACAACTCAACCACATCCGCTATATCAGAGACATATAATACAAGAGATTCGCAACTCGGCGAAATCCCGTAAAAACACGCGGCCACTAGTTAAACCTCGCGAGATCTCCTTAGGTAATAAAGTCATGAATAAAAGTATTAAAAGTACTCGAAGTAAGGACGAATGTTTAAGCATAACATAAACTGTTTCAGTGTTAAATTTATCATAATTAATTAAATAATTTGAGTTCATATATAATTATTTATTTTAATGTAATTTTGATTTAAGATTTGTATTATAGAAAAAGAGACATAATTTGATATTGTATTTAAAAAAAAACTGATAGTAAATAATTAACACTTGATAAATTGTGTCAGAGTTCATTTTATTTGATAGTTTCATAATAGGTTTCCATTGAATATACACCTGTCTCGGAGACATAATTTCACAGTGTGACATGTATATTAGGTTTGAATTATTCGATGACCAGGTAAATCACGAACATGTTATAAATAATGAGTTTTAATTGACATCCTGTAAACAAGAAGTTGTTACACCACAGGTGTCCACACACGATTTCCAAAAATACAATTCACAAAAAAATTGGGAGTAATATATATCCCCATAATATGACATATTTATTTGTAAATTTCTAGTTTTGACGAAACAGATTGCAATAATTAGCATAGCTGGCTTTGTGTATAAATAACAAAATAATAGTCACCTTTGTTGATATTTTTAGAAATAACTGTTGGATCAAATTTTACGAAACTGGTCTTATTTTAACGACATAACATCTGAGAGTAATATAGCCCCATACAATTGAATATTTATTCGCACATTTCCAAGTTTTACGAGATAAAATGATAGTTCCAGCACAGCTGGCTTCGGGTATCAATAAGAAAAAATCGCCACATTTGTTGATAATTTTGAAAAAAAAACACTTTAGGATCAAATTTTACGAAAATAGTCTTATTTTCACGAAACAACATTTAGGAGTATTATTGCCCCATAAAATTATATATTTATCAGCATATTTCCAAGTTTAAAGAAAAAAATTGGGAGATCAAATGGTTTCTACGGCAATAGGTGAAGTAAAATGGGCCGAGTTTTAACTTTGTTTGTATTTGATTAATCTCATCATTAGAACACATTTTATCAATAACAAATTATTAGAATTCGTTTTTTGTAATTTTTAAATATACTTGCATGCTTTAGCTGTGAAAAGTATCGGCATTATCCATTATAAAAATCGTATAAATAAGTTTTTTTTCATTGTTTCAAAACATGCAAAAATAAAGTGACGTTTTTTGTGTTGAATATCTTTTTAATCGTGTTTTGGTTAGTGTATTTCTGTATTTTTTTTTTTTCATTGTTTCAAAATAAAGTGACTTTCTAAAAAAGGTTTTTTGTGTTGAATATTATTTAAATGTTAAGATACCAAACCGCTTTAAACTCAACAACAATAACATTTTGAATCTTAATTGTTTTTACTCATACCAAGTTAAATACATGCTAATATAACTACATGCAGAATTTACATCAAGTTTAGCTGTGTAAACACCATATATAATTAACAGTAATCATAAATAATTAATCATCAAATCAATTTAAAACAATATTTCATTTAAAAAATTCAAAAATTGCCGAATTTTTCTGTATTTTGAGATAAACATCTTAAAAAACATCTTATAATTCATCGGGTTTTTGAATAAAAAAAAAAGTGCGAACGGACCCAGGGGGCGAACGTGTGGGGTGCGAACGTGTAGGGTGCGAACGTGTATTGGGCGCGAACGGACCCGATACCAAAAATCCATAGGTATAATCGGCTTTCCGGTGGCCAAGTCATTTCATTGGCTGTTGTATAGACTCTACTAGAGTTGCGAATCTCTTGTATTATATGTCTCTGGCTATATATATAAAAATATAACTTCAAGTCGTAGTGTTACCTTGTCACGTAAGGCGAATCTAAGAGATAGACATAAGACATGTGTTTTAAGCGTGTGTGGATGTTATATTATATACATGTATGTATACATGAAACAAAATATTAAACCGGGATGACAGAAAACGAACAAAAAGTTCAAACATATCAATGATAAAGATTACCGTATGAATGGATGCCAAAAAATGCTGAAACCGTTTTAAAGCACATGTATTAGATCATACCATCCTGCACTGTAATTATTTCATACAATAACATTATGAATAATATAGAAAGACACGTTCTTTTTCAATGCCAAACGAAAATATTACTCATTTTTAATGACGAAGACGCAAAGAAATTTGTCATCTTGTTTGACACTTTATATAGAAAAAGATGGTAGTGGCAACAATTTTGGTTTGAAAAGTGAAAAGTGAAAGAACATCCAGAAAAGAGCTTTGGACGCACCAAAAATAGAAAGTGTCATGTCAAATGATATTTACTAGTACAGGGTCGATAGCGCTGTTGGTGGACTGCTAGTCTCTGAGCAGTAGTCGGTGATCTGGAACTGATATGATTTATAACATACATTTCTTTAATTCTCCGTTGATACATTTAGAAATTAGAAAAAAAAGAATGCACACGCTGGAATGTCTCGCCTGCTTTACTACCCATGATCAAGATTTACTACAAGTTTCACATATGCTTTACATTTTCAATGACACATGAAAATGAGGTCCAGGTCAGATAAACCAAGCCAGACAGACATGTACATCTTACAATCATTCCATTCACCAAATATAATTGACATATTGCTTTAAGTATACAAAAACAGACTTACCATGAAAACGCAATTTTGACCAATGGACCATGAAAATAAGATCAAGGTCGGATGAACCCTGCAAGACATGTACACCTTGCAATCATTCCATGTATGAAATAAAGTTGATCTATTGCTTATAATATGTAAGAAACAGAGACTTAATCAGGAAAACTTAACATTTGACCAATGAACCATGAAAATGAGGTCAAAAGTCAGATAAACCTTGCCAGACGGACATGTACACCTTGCAATCATTCCATTTACCAAATATAGTTGACCTATTGCTTATAGTATCTTAGAAGAGGACCTAACTTCTGACACTTAACATTGAAAAATAAAACATGAAAATGAGGTCGGTGATAGGAGATACTTTCCAGACAGACATGAACACCTTACAAAATCATTCCATACACCAACTATTATAGTTGACCTATTGCTTATAGTATTAGAAAAACAGACCAAAACCAAAACAACTTAACATCGACCCATGAACCGTAAAAACGAGGTCAAGGTAAGATGAAAAAAGTAAAATAACAAAAATACCGAACTCCAAGGAAAATTCAAAATGGAAAGTCCTTTATTAAAGAGCAAAATCAAAAGCTCAAACACATCAAACGAATGAAAAACAAATGTCATATTCCTGACGAAGTAGAGGTCAGGTGAAACCTGTCTGACGGACATGTAGACCTTGCAAGGAACCCATATACCAAATATATTTATGATATAATTCATCATGAATGAGAAATTCACATGAAAAAAAACTAAACTTTTTTGCAAGCAATGGCTGAACCACTTAGAACACTTTCTACCTTTGCCATTGACACATTTCATCCCTTTGAATGCATGTGATTTCACCAAGTTACATTCATTTGAATCCAGTAGTACCATGCTACTTGTACAATTTCATTTTAATCAATTGGTCTGGAATTCGAACTTTGACCATGAATATATTGCTAGATATTGTAGCTTTGTTTTTGGATGCAATTTTATTGTTCCTGTTTCATGCAGAAATAACTTGTGTAGATGAACTAGTTATTATACGACCGCAAAAAAATTTTTGTGGTCGTATATTGGTATGACGTTGGCGTCGTCGTCGTCGTCGTCGTCCGGCGTCGTCGTCCGGCGTCGTCGTCCGAATACACATTAGTTTTCGCACTCTAACTTTAGTTTGAGTGAATGGATCTCATTGAAATTTTACCATAAGGTTCAATACCACAAAAGGAAGGTGGGGATTGATTTTGGGGGTTATGGTACTAACAGTTAAGGAATTAGGGGCCAAAAGGGGCCAAAAATAAGCATTTTTGTAACTTCCAGACATAACTTGTGTGTAAGTGTATGGATCTCTCTGACATTGTACCACAAGGTTCCATATCACAAAGGGAATGCTGGGATTGATTTTGGGGGTAATTGTCTCCAAATTTTAGGAATTAGGGGCCAAAAAGGGGCAAAAAACAAGCATTTTTCTAGTTTCATGACAATAACTTGTTTGTAAGTGTATGGATCTTTATGAAATTGTACTACAAGGTTCCATATCACAAAGGGAATACTGGGATTGATTTTTGGGGTAATTTCCTCCAAATATTAGGAATTAGGGGCCAAAAAGGGGCAAAAAACAAGCATTTTTCTAGTTTCATGACAATAACTTGTTTGTAAGTGTATGGATCTTTATGAAATTGTACTACAAGGTTCCATATCACAAAGGGAAGGCTGGGATTGATTTTGGGGGTTTTCCCTCAAAATTTTAGTAATTAGGGGCCATAAAAGGGCAAAAAAAAACATGCATTTTTCTAGTTTCAGGACAATAACTTGTGTGTAAGTGTATGGATCTTTATGAAATTGTACTGCAAGGTTCCATATCACAAAGGGAAAGCTGGAATTGAGTTTGGGGGTAATTGCCCTAAACGTTTAGGAATTTGGGGCCAAAAAGGGGCCAAAAAACAAGCATTTTTCTAGTTTCCAGACAATAACTTGTGTTCAAGTGTATGAATCTCTCTGAAATTGTACTGCAAGGTACCATACCACAAAGGGAAAGCTGGGATTGAGTTTGGGGCGATGAATCATAAGGGGGTTCAAAAAATTGGGGGGGGGATTTTTTTTTTCCTTTTTTTTCTTTAACATTTTCCATTTTAAATTGGTTATTTCTGATTTATATATAAAAGCAAATAATAATGATATGGTTTGAATAGGCATACATGTGAACCTCCCGACGGGAGTACAATAATCCCGTTTTCAGGGGTCTCCTCCCGACCTCCCGTTGAAAAAATCCCGTGTATGAAATTTTTCATGAATGAAAAATTTCTGCCCAACATAACATCTCAGGCATCTGGTGTAACTGACATTACCTGAAGTTATATTTTACCTGTAAATCAATTAACATGCATAATTATATGGCTTCACTTGTCAGCTTGGGTGTCAAACATACTGGTAAGCAACGATTTTTACCTCAGGCTAACTGCCGTTGTGTAACAAAAACTGTGTATTTATTGGGTTACTTCCCTTGATTTATCCTGTTATAAGTTACTTTCCTTTTAATAATGAAATTTTTTAAAAGAATATAAATAAAATATAAATTGAACAAATAATCATAAAAGGATGGTTATTAAATGATTTTAAATGTCTTAGGACAAATAAAAAAATAATAATTTGAAAATTATTTGAGGATTCTATACTTCCTTTTAAGGCTTAAATTGAAATTTATATAATAACTATGACCCTAACTTTACAGATAGAATGAATTTCTGAGTTTGCAAATAAGAACTATTTGCAAGAGAAAAAAAAAAAAAAAAAAAAACTATTTGCAGACAGCTAAACAAATGTTCTGGTTGCAATGATTGTTTTATAGAATATGAAGTAAAAAATTTAAAGAACATACTGGAAAAAAACAATGTTAGATTGAACATGTAGAATATAAAGATGGAGAAACTTTATAATTACAAGGGTACTATTAACATAATAAATTGGTTGGAAAGTTGAAGAAAACACACTTTAAAAGACCATTTTTACAGCACACGGTTACATTTACAACAAAATTAATGTCGATTAAAAACCTCCTGATCTGAGTCCTAATCTCCTGACCAAAATTTCCCAATCTCCTGATCTGAGTTTCACAGTCCATCACATGTATGAATAGGTAAATTGAAAATTTTTAAGTTCTTAGACCACTTTCATTCTGTGTCAGAAACCTATGCTGTGTCAAATATTTAATTACAATCCAAATTCAGTGCTGTATCAAGCTTGAATGTTGTGTCCATACTTGCCCCAACTGTTCAGGGTTCGACCTCTGCGGTCGTATCAAGCTGCGCCCCAGCGGAGCATTTTATTTAACATTGAATGTTAATTGGATGAACCAACCTTGTTCAACTTTACTTGATATAATTCATTACAAAATGATGGAAGGGAGAAACAACTGCACAAAAAGCTTCTTTTATTATGACTGTACGTTTTCAGTTTTCTCATTGGCTGAAAGCCTTTAAAATCTTCTTTTATAAAACATTATAATTACCCAAGAAAACATAATTTGAAATAGCTAACGTGTACCTAAGTTTTAACACCTAATGACTAGTAATAAGCATTTGAAATATCTATCTATTTGGAATAATATTCTGTTTGTGATCATGATTAAATCAAGTCAACTTGTTAAATTACACGTTACATTTATACATTTTACTTTCAAATAACCATTCATACTGTGAAATTACTCTTAATCAATGTGTGATGTAAGCGTTATAGGTGTTAAGTTTTATTGTTATCTTTACTGCATTTGCTTACTGTGTGCTGCTTTAAAAAGTCTTATTTTATTATTTTTATAATTTTCAATCTTTATTTTTCAAACATAACATCCCTTTAATAATTTGCTAGGCAAGAATTTTATAGTTTGTTGGTTTATGGTTTTTTTATTTGAAAGATTCAAGTCGGTCAGTCAGAAAAAAAAAGAAAAAAAATATTTTACAAACACAAATATTTATGGAATTACTCTGTACTTCATCTTTCAAACAATATTTGTGTTATTTTAGTGCCAAACATTTTTTATTGCTGTATTAATCATACAATTCATGTCATCATCATATAAGTTCATAAAAAGGGGTGGTTATGTTTATTTACAAATGGGACATAGATAGTCATTTCACGATGAATGAAAATTAGCTTTATGTTGCTTTCTATCAAACACGGTAAATAATGAGCTTCTCGTAGTATAGCATGTGAAAAAAATTGAAAACATGAAAAAAGTAGTTTACCACTAGCGAAGTAGACCTGTCAAATGTAACAGATGGGGATATTGGTTTCGTCTTTTTGCCATTTAACCACTTTTTTGTTATCCAAATGAAAGAAAGATTTTTGTACAATCTATGAATCAAGAAAATTCCAAATTGTTTGTGTTTATCTTCTATTACTTTTGACTTCAGGTCTTTCCTGTTTGGACAGGTCCATTTCATAAACAAGGATGAAACAGCTTCAAAATAAAATCTCAAGGAATAAAGAAAATAAAGGATAGGAAAACCAACTTTGTGTAAACATACATTTCATTCTGTAAAGTTATTTGCGTTAACAACATTTCCAGATCTGTTTGATTTCCTATTTTTAGAATTCACAAACGCCATGAATTGTTTTGAGACTTTTATTTAACACAACGGTCAATGTGGTATAATTTCTGTTTATTACAATAACGCACATAATTTGAGGTGAATGCTTCTACGCAGATAATTTTTATTTATATTTCAGGGATAATGAATTAGTAGAGTTGGTGGGGGAGGGGGGAAAAAAGCATGAAATTTCAATTGCAATTTTTTTTTCTTTCTGTAAATTGGAAAAAATGGGTCAGCTGAAGCGTAAATCAACAAATTACAAAACCATCGGCTTAGTCCATAAGCTTTTCTTTAGCATGAACCTTAAAGACTCATGTTTTCATGTTTTCATGTGTTAAATATTTGTACACACAGATTCATGTAAAGCATATAGAATGATGTGTATGCTTGAAAAATAAGTTTACCTATGCACATTTTTTATAATTTGCATGCGCACATGCATTGTATATTGGTGTACAAATCATATTATGTCTCAAAGTAGTTTAAGTATAAGCTATTATTGATCACGACTTAAAAAGTAAGATCGATATATTATTGAACTTTCTATAAGAGTATTTAAACGAGTTAAGGAAGATTTGTTAAACAATTCAGTCATGTTTAATTAAACAATATAATCATGTGTCATTAGAATATGCTTATTAATGAAGCATTACTTCGTGTCAAACTCGTATCACAATGATTTATTACATGACAATTTTGTTTATGTTACATTTAGTAATGCTACCATACAAAAAATCTGTTACCGCAAAAAGGCCAATATGCATCAATGCAGTGTTAAATTTCAAGCAATCATACCTCAATCTTGACTTTTAAAATATGAATACAATTAGATACACCTTACTATTGTTTGAAATTATTAAGAGTTAACAGTATTTGCATAAATTGTGTGAATAAAAACAAAACAAAAACCACAAAAATATTATCCTGTTCAAATTTGGGCACATTCCTGTTTCTATGTTCTTTTCCGTGTGATAATTTATTCTGGGTATCACTGGCAATCCATTGGCTTGAGAATTGTGTAACAATTCACAACATTTATCTTCTTTGCAGATTTTGCATGGTGGTCTTTGAAATGAGTACGGCGTGTTCGTCACGAAAATCTCTCTAAGAAGCATTTTAGTCATTTTCTTTTCTGGCTTCTTATCTCGCTGCCCTTTTGGATCTGGAATATTTAATAAGACATAGAATTTTTTTAATTTCCTGTAGTTATGATGAAAACTTTCTATTATCCAACATATAAATCATACTTCAAGAAAATAAATGGAGAATGTGTCCATTGGACACAGATGATGCCCCTTCTTGCATATAACATTATAAAGGGACATAACTAGAGAATTGTAAAAGTGACGCCATCCAAATTCGAACTTGATCTGTGTTTTATGGTAATAGGCATTGTGTATAAGTTTCATAACATTTGGTTTACGCAAACTCAAGTTAGAGAACAGAAGCGGAAAATTCAGCAATTTTTCCATTTATAATGGGGCATAACTCTAGAAAGGTAGAAGTGACACCACCCAAATTCAAACTTGATCTGTGTTTTGTTGTTATAAGCATTGTGTATAAGTTTCAATACATTTGGTTGAGGCAAACTAAAGTAAGGGAAAGGAAACTAATTTTGGGACGTAGATACGTTTGGACGGATATGAAGACATACAAGGGTAACACTAAATGCCCCTCTTGCATCGGGGGCATAAAAAAAAACAGAGGTACAAACAAGTCCATGAAACAAAACATAGAAAGCTAAACTAAGCAACATAAACCCAACCAAAAATTGGGGGATCTCAGGTGTTCCAAGGGTTAGCAGATCCTGCCCCACCAGTGGCACTCACCACATTGCTCATGGAATGTTCAAATATTTAGCAAAAAGGTTAACTTCAATTGATTAATTTATAAAGTAATTGAAGTTTGTTTGAAGTCCACTTAAAATATTACGTGCATATTCAGGATGCTGATTTTTTACGTGCAAGGTGACAAGGGAATATCATGAATATAAAGATATATCATCTTACTAAAACACATTATTCCAACAGGCCTGTCGATGTTCTTATTCCTAAATGTGGCTTGTCTGGAGGAGAATCAGCAAATACCAGTTTAAGATAATATGGCTGACCCATTAGTGAATAAAACCTACATTACATACTTGGAAAAAGGTGTGAACCTGCTATTGATAGGTAACAGTCCTTACAAAAACTTGTACACCACAAAGGAACATTAAAATTCATCACTGAAAAGCTGCTGACTAAATATGAAATCAATCTATTCACCAGTACTTGAGAAACACGTGTTGAATTTTTTTTTTTATCATTGGAAATATTGAAAAATTCAAAGTATCGACAAACAGAAAGTGTCTCACAAATTTGAAAAATACTCACACCTTACAAAAAACTTGTAACAGTCCTAGATACTGATCTTTCAGCAACCTGGCCCGTTTTCTTCACTCTTCTTCTGACTGTAAAAAAAAAATGAGTCACTGCATAGATTGGTTTTTTTTTATAACTGTCAAAAGGATCCTTTAGTACATAGTCAGGAGTAATACTTATACAAGTGTTTTTCATTTACTTGTACAGGTAAATTAATTTGGATGTAAAGTTATTTCCCGTAGGCATTCAGGTTTTTTTTTAACTTAATCATGTTAAAATATATACATGATATAAGTAAAAAAGTCATATGTAAAATTTCTTCTTTTCTTGAACTTCTCTTTGCTAAGTGTTTAATTGTCTGTCCTTAATAGTCGTCTTTACTATTCACAAAAAGTATAATTTCATAGACAATGAAATCCTCATTTGTCTGTAACATTGTATATTCAAATATTTCTCATTAACAAGCCTCCAGGGAGTTATTTTTGAGGGCATTCCACATTTACTTTTAACATCTTTGCAAAGTAGATTTCTTTTTTTTGGTTCTTGAGATAAAAGGTTGAACTCTGATTAGAAAAATATTAACAAACATGACAAAGCAGAAAAAAATTTAGGCAAGTTTTGACCTACCAAATTTAAGAGGTTGTAAGAAAAATTATTTGCATAAGTTAATTTTGAAAGAGATCTAGGGGAGATAATTCAAACTTTGAAAAGAAAATTAAAATCTTACATCTTAAAGTAAAGATACATGACTTGTATAAGTAATACCCCTGACTAAAATAATTACCTGGCAAACTAATAAACATGTAAAATAAAAAAAATGCTCTCAAAAACGGTAATACGTGTAAAAATATTTGTGTAGGTATAATTGCTGAAGAATTGAAACCTCCCTATTTATACCATTTATTGCATGACAGAGTCCATGTTTTGTTATGAGAAACCTTAGAAATCACTTAAATAAAAAAACAAAATAAGATGTACACAATGGCATTATAATCAAGATTCAGTGAAAGTTTGAAATCCATTTCCTATTTAAAATGAGATGGTAGGGAACAGCAAACCAACAGTTTTTTATTAATTGAGCAATCATGCCATTCAGTCCATTCTCCACTCTGTCACGCTTCAATGCAATAGGTCAAAATTAGTTAGTTATGCTGAGTTATGTCAATTTATATTAATTTTCTGTATAATTACATGCATACTTCCCATACCTGTCACATATATCTTTCTGATGATGATGATGATGATGATGATGATGATGATGATGATGGCCATCAGGTGAGCTTTTCTCTGAATTTTCCACAGCTTCTTCCATCCAATCATCAAACCATGAGTCATAGTTTTCAATTGATGGGTCCATTGAATCAATCTTCTTTGTTATTATATCTAACCAGCTCAAGTCGCCACTGACCAAAAAATAAGAAGACAGCTAGAGTTAATAAACTTTTCATAAACTTATTAGTGACAACAAAAATAATAAGAAATTATAATAGCTTTACTTTTTACATGAAATATATAAGCTATATATATATATATATATTGCTAGTTGAAGGTAAAGAAAACTGTGATATAAAGACAACATGAAATTTATCTCAGATATGCAACTTGTATGTTAACATGTTTTTTGCATAATCAAAAAACTTTTGTGTGCATGCTCAGATTCTGCAAACCTTAAGGGGACAATAGTTTTGCATTCTGTTCTCAGTCTATGCATTAGTCTGTCTCCCGTTTTTTCGACCTGATTTTTTTATTAAAGAGGATATCTGATAGGCACTCAATATAAAGAAAGGGGGAACTTGTAGCTGTGTACTCTGAACCATGTGCCAAATATCAAAAGCCTCTGTCAATAGATTAAAAAAGTTCTGTTTCAGACAAAAAAATGACTTCAAAGGTCAAGGTCACATGAAGTTGATGGTGGTACAATGTATGCAACACATCATGTTATGGTTATACACCTTCATGATAAATATCAAAGGTAAAAATTTATGACCCAGACAAGGTTGTTTGCAAAAGAAGAAGAACACTTCAAAAACAGTATATTTCTCTCTTTGTTGAAGGGTAGAAATAATATAATAACATTTCTTCTCATACCTCTAGTCAATGAAAGTTGAATACATTTGACTTTCAGTTTTTCTTTTTTAATTGAAAAATTCTGTTGACACAAAAAAAAAACTTTTTACCTACATATAGTCATGATAGCTACCTATTTTTTTTCTTTCGAGTATAGTCTGGAGAAGGAAAACAAATACTGTGGATTCATTATTATTCGTTGGATACCAGTTTTCGTGGGTTTCGTGGGTTCAGGTGAACCACGAATTCAAATGTTCAACGAATTACAAATGTTAATTTGGCTTTGTATGCAGAGATTGGCAAAACCACGAAATCAAATATCCACGAAAATGGAAGTGTTCCTCAATCCACGAAAATTGATACCCACGAAAATAAATGAATCCTCAGTACTTAATTTGGCTAATTGGTATTTCAACATTGTGCTGTATAGCGAGCTAGTTTTTCCATTTCTATTTTTTTAGTCTAGGCCATTCAGAGCTTATAGCATCGGATATCATGAACATATGAACATAGTGTGGATTCTAATTCAATGGTTTACTGTGTTTATTGCTTGGTGTGATTAACGCTGTCTTCATGACCTTACTCCATTCAATGTATATTTTTCCCCGTCATACATATATATTTACTCACTGTAATACAATGAAAATACTTACACATCTGTAATTTTAGGGGTTGAAACATCATCAGAGTTGTCAGGTTGCATATTCTCTGGCATATACAGCAATCTTGAATTTTGAACAATGTTTTCATATTTATCTATTCCAAGTTGTGGAATAAGGTCACAAGTCCCTTTAAAATCCCTCAAAACTTTCTGATGAGGTGTAGAACAAAATAAGTTATGGTGAATTAAAAGCCACAAATCTAACACTGCATCAAATCGAAGATTATTTCCATCAAAAAGATTTAAAGCTTTATTTGTTCTCAACAAGTAGTCATATTGAGCATCATACAGTGCCACACAGTAAGTTTCCTTTGTAATTTGGCATACTGGAACTGCAGAAATGTTATTTTTGGTTTGAATTTTGTTTTTTATTCGTCTGTGTTTACAGAGCGAGACTGAAATAGCCTGCATCAAGACCTGATCAAATTTTGTGGCTTCATCTGGAAGAGCATCTGGAAGGTCTTTATTAGCAAATTCATCTCCATCTATATCATCGTCTTCATACCCATTCTCAAAGAAATATTTAGGTGTAGTTATTATTGCAGAGGTTTCCATAACATCCATGACATCATTGAATAAATCTTTGTCAGATGGAAAAAGAACTATATCAGCATTCCCATAAAATAGATCTGGGCTTCCTACAATGATTAAAAGAACTGTCTGATTCAAGAACTGAAAAGTATTATTTAAAAAAAAAGAAAAAGAAAAGAACAGCATTCCAATATCCCCTACAGTCCCACATACATGTATTTTATCCCTCCAAGGGCAATAACTCCAAAACAGTTTTGGTGATTTTCTATTTGGCTCTATTGCCATGTACATTTTTGTTATTTTCAGTTTATTTCTACCTTATCTAGATCTTGACCTGATAATTCTTTTTACTCTTTGTCAGTTTATTTACTAGTTGCTCTAAATGCTATAGTTTTTGAGATGCTGAATCCAAAATCTCCATTTTACAAATGTATGTTCCAATTCTACCCATGGAGCAGAGTTAATTATAATTATTAAACGTGTTGATTGTATTGTTTAATGAAATGGTGTGGTTAAGGTTCATCATAACTTTTCTGCTAATATGGCTGAATTTACACTACAAATTTCACTCTGAGTACAGACAAACCTGTACGTGTGCACCTGGAAAAGTTTTAAGGCATAGCAGGAACTAGATAAATAAATTTTAAATGCAATTTATGTTTCAGAAAATTATAAACTTTTCTGGATTTTGCTATTCATTTTTTTTCATTCATGCAGAAGGTGCCAAAATAATCTAAGTTGGGAAAGAGGTTTGAGAAGCTCCCCTCATATAATAAATGTTGTCAGTAGCATTGATTTAAATGGACAATACATGGACAATAGACATCTTCAAACAATAGGTGATTTAAACTATGTAATTGAGTGGACCGTATCAAATGAAACTCAGGTGTTTGTTTATTTCGCTGAAACATAGACTTCATATGACTTTTATATATCTATTAAAACTTTCCTAGATGCATCAGTTTGTCTGTACTCATAGTAAATTTTGTGGTTTAAACACGGCCATATTTTTCAATTCCTTTTGATGAACCTTAAATGGCATCCCATGTAACTGAAAGATTTTTTTTTAAATCTTTGATAGAAATGATTGTTTTGAAGTGGGTACTTCACAATCGTTTTAGCGACGCACGTGTTTGAAGCATAGTTTTACGTCCCCTCTTTTTCTTTTAACGATGGTCCGCATAAGAAAACTGTTGTTATGACGATAAATCCTTTAACTTTGATAGAAATAATTGTTTTGAAGTGGGTACATTACAATCGTTTTAGCGACGCACGTGTTTGAAGCATAATTTTACATCTCAACTTTTTCCTTTAACGATGGTCTGGAAAAGAAAACTGTTGTTATGACGAAAAATGTTAAAAAGTAAGAAAAATCTCTGACTTTAAACTTTATCCTTTAACTTTGATAGAAATATAATAATTGTTTTGAAGAAGGTACTTTGCAATCGTTTTAGCAAAGCAAGTGTTTAAAGCATAGTTTTACATCTCAACTTTTTCTTTTAACGATGGTCCGGAAAAGAAAACTGTTGTTATGAAGAAAATTATTAAAAATTACGAAAAATCTCTGACTTTAGTGTTCATCCTTCAACTAGACGGGAAGTATCCTATAAACTTATTTAAATGAATCCCCGGCAGAAGCAAAAAATTATGATTTCATGATATATATTGCAATTTACTGTATATATTTTAAAACGTAAATGTTTGTTATTATTGAGTGTGAATTTATTACAATGTAGATTAAAAAAAATATATTTAGAATTATAATAGACAACAATGTGGCAAACTTTTTTTTTTTTGTTAAAAAGAAGCAAAATTTTAAAAGAAAAATATATTTATGTTAGTTGGCGAAAAAAAATTAAAAGTGGCAAAAAATATGTTGTTTTGGCAAAAGAGATGGTGAAAAAGAAAACTGACCCAGGGGAAACCCTGCAATGGGGGCAATGATTTTTGATGGACAAGAAAATAAAACACAAATTTAGATACCCTAAAGATCATGCAACCTAAATTTGGCTAATTGTTCCTGTTGTTTTTTGAAAGTTTACAAAGATGACAAAATTGTGAAAAATTGTCCTTAAAGGGCAATAACAACTATAAGAGATCAATGGACATTTTTTGTCATGTTGACGTATTTGTAAATCTCACCTTGCTGAACATTTTTGATGTTTACATTTTATCTTTATCTATAATAATATATTCAATTTAATGTCCAAACACTTACTAATTTCTTTAAAATTAACAATTCGGGGCCAATAACCCCAAATTGTGTTTTCTGATTTGTCTAAAAATTTTAAGGCAGGTAGAAGTTTACCTAATGATCATATTTATTCATTAATTTAGCTCTAAATGCTTACGTTTCTTGAGACAGTGAGCTAGTAAGCAACAGCTTAACTCAAACTGATTTTTTGCTACAAGATGTTTACATGTACATGTGTAAGAATAATTATTTTTTTTTTAGGGTTAGGCTATGGCTCATATCTATATTTTGTAAAAAAAAAAAAACAATGGATAAAATGGTTTTTTTTGTCAAATATGTCAATTTCAACGTGTCTATGACATCACAGTGACACCACAACCTTCTTGCTCTAAAATGACCAGAATTTTAAAGCCTGTTAATTATTCTATAAATTTGAATGACTTGTGTAATTTTACTTTTTTAACATTTCAGAAGACAAATATTGCCTCTTATCATACCTCCTACTTTTAGTCTGTTTATAAATGAAGAGAAAGCTTAGGATATGGGGTATCCATCCATGACACAAAATCATAACATGCACAGAAAAAATTGGAAAAAGCAAAGGAACAGTGCTTTTATTGCTATTCTTCATCTAAAAGTCACTATAAGGCCTTCAATGTGAAGCAAAAACTTTGTCATTTAAATTTTAATCTGTGTTGACATATATTCATTCTTACCAACTAAAGTTGTACCATACAACATGGGTGTTCCACATTCACAAGGACACTCAGCACTTTTTCCTTTTGAATGTGTATCCAAAATATAATTTGTTGGATGTGGTAGCAACTGTGATAACAAATGCTGAGTCAAAACACATGACACTTTGGTGTCATTTAATGATATCTCCTTCTGCAAGTATCTCGATAAACAATCCTCGTGTCTTTCTAAAAGAAAAAAAGAAAAACATCAACAAAATGCAGATTATAACACTAAAGAACCCAAGTAAGCAAGCACACAGCTCTGGCACAATGAGTCCTTAATTGATATACATGTACATGTACAATGTATGTATGTATTTGTGCAAGTCTTACTCACTAAAACAGTTCCCCATTTAGTTTTGTCTGGTAATTGAAAAATTCAAGTATTATAATATGCTATCAGGTCCATTTGCACACATAACACTTTCATCCACTTCATTTGCACCCCACACGTTCGCACCATATTTTTATATTAATTTTGATTACTCAAGGATTTATGTACATGTATAAATCCTTGGATTACTGTTCAATGGTAGTTAAATGATATTACTATGATTGCTGAAAAAAATTGCTTTGGTGGTAAAAACTTTGTAAAGAAAACCAGTTACCTTGATTAGTACAAATCCTTGATTAGTAGGAGTAAAAACAATTAAAATCTTAATAGACTGTCAGTTTGGTATCTTCTGCTTTTCTTTTAGCAGTGGAACCGTGACAATATTCATTTCCTCAAAATAATTCACCTGACACTAAAGGAAACCTATTTATAATATGTATAAGGCTGTCACTTTATTTTAATAAAACAATAAAAAAAAATAATTATCTTTCCTATTTTGCAGCAATCCACTAACAACATCAACAAACACAATAAAGGTTCATTAATACACGTTTTCAAAAATGGCTGTGTTTATACCATGAAATTTTCTCTGAGTACAAACAAAACTGTGTAATTTTAAAAGTTTTTAAGTCTGGCAGCACCTAGATATATACCAGTTGTTTTCATTTTGTGTTTTAAAAGGATAAAAACTTTTGTGGATTTTGCTAAATATTTTCTTTCATTGACACAGGTGGTGCAAAATAAACATAGTCTGGTGAAATCTGATTGATTGATCAGTTTCACTTTCAGTACTTCTAGTGTGGGGCCCCTGTTTTGTTGCATTCAGTTTTTATTAGTGGCGGAAGCCCGAGTACACAGAGAGAGAACGACAATCTTTGGTAGGATAACTGATAATCCTGGTCAATTAAGATTGGAGTCGAACACACCTGCCACGTGCCTGATTCAAATTCACAACCTCAGTGTTGACAGGCTAGTGATATAGTCATTGGACTACTTAGACCCCTTGGCCACCGGTGCCTCGTCAAAATCAATAATATGGATGTTACATTTATTTATCTTGATGCTATCAGGCTTTAAAACTTTTCAAATTGTACAGTTATGTCTGTACACAGAGAAAAGTTTATGGTGTTAATACAGAAATTTTTATTTAAGAGTGTTGTGTGAACGTGAAAAGGGGCAAACATGTAATGGAGCAAAAGTGATTGTGGACAATGGACCTGGATTCCTGTAATACAAAATGTATGGTGGTCCACCATTGGTGGAGGTAATTCAATAGCGTTATCTTTCTTTTGCATACGTACACCACATTGTTTAGTCCAAATAATTATGACATCTTGAACAGTCAAGGGTCAAACTTAAATAAGTTATAAAAGAAAAATAACATACATTTGTTATTGAGGGCTAAAAAATCAAAAATATGTGATAACATATGTATGTTACATGTTTCAAAGGGGCATTATACATCCTTTATTTTGTTAAATTGTGTACTAGTTCTATTGATATTATAATTGTCTTTATGTATATTAAACTTTAGAAAGATATAACAGCCCATAGTTTGCAAATCATGCATAACACAACACACCCATGTCATTACAGAAAAAAATATGCCTGTAATAACTAAAGGGTGTTATTACAGCTTCTCTACATCTCTTCAAAGCCTTTTCTCCTACATATATCACAATGTATTTTGATTAATTGTAATAAATAATGATAAGAGCATGTAATGAGGTTCTGCGCAAGCTTCCTAGTCATTCCCAAGTGTCTCATGTAATAAGTTAAATGCCTGTAATTACCAAGCCTTGTTATTACAGCTAAGTTATCACTTAAAAGCCTTGTCTCATTGATTTACCATGGTTGATCAAAAATGTATCAATTGAATTGGAAAATTAGTTTTCAAGGTTATGTATTAAGTTACTGCGCAAGTTTCAAGAATTCCCAAGTGCCCACTGAAAATAAAAATTTTTATGGTACATTTAACTGATAACAAACATATGTTACTACAGATTAAGAGAAAGTATCGGTAATAACACATGTATGTTATTTTTCTCTAATAACTTATTCAAGTTACACCCTTGACTGTTGAAAGGCTATTTTAATTTTTTTTTGCTGTGGCGCCTTCCAGCAACAAAAAATTAAAATAGCCTTTCAAGACATCATACATCTGTAACTATTTGGACTACCGGTACATATTGTGAATCCCATATTGTTATAATAAAACAATGTTCTATATAAATATGATAAAGGTATACACAGACATGCTGCTGGTATGGGTAACTTTGATGGAATTTCAAATATATATATCAGTAGGGTGCAATTTCACAGAGGAAATATATCAATGGGTCTAAATTTATATGTCAATGGGTCATACATGTTCTGATATTTTTATCTCATAATATGAATTTGACATGGATCCCATGTGATATACATCTCATTGAAATAAGATGTCATGATAGCTGGGGAATATTTAAGAAATAATTCATCATGTTCATGGGGGCTTGAATATATCGTGATTTTACCAAGGGTCGTTCAGGGTAAAATATCGGCATAAAGGGACAACCCGTGGTAAAATCACGATATATTCAAGCCCCAATGAATTATTTCGATTCTAATAGGACAAATACAACAATTCTTTTGGATCGAAGCGCTCTAGGAGAAGGCATTATTTGCCGTTCCCATAAATAAATGCTCTATTAAATTGACGTAAAAGAACGGAGCAAACTGAATAAATTGTATGCTTAAACTATTTACAATGACATATTTAGATAGGTTTGGATGAATCTAAATGATAATTGTATTTATATGTCTTATATGTAAACATAACATGGCTTATATAACACATTTTAGCATCGTTTGTTTACGTTTCCTTAATTGTTGTGATGATTTTCGGTTTCACAAGCGTGTATTTTCCCGTTAAATGCTTATATTCTTCTGTCATCGTTCTATGACGTCTGATAGCTCATTCATAAAAAAGCATATGACGCTGGAGTACGATCGGAACAGCCCAAACAATATATTCATATTTTACCACGGGTGTGTACTCAAAGCGTTTGGAAGAAGGTCATGTTAGAATATATAAATAACACATAGCTGAGAGGGTGATAGAGCAGATTGTTAAACCGAGAAAACATTGTCAACTGAGGCAAAGCCAAGGTTGACAATGTCTTTTCGGGGGGGTAACAATCTGCTCTATCACCCTCTCAGATATGTGTTATTTAATTTATTATACTAAACGTTCTATTAAATTTCAAATTCAAAGTAATAAACTATGTTATCTTGTACATAACAATCATCCCTATTTATTAAAGCGCACACTTCAGCAAGTGCCTCAGTGAAGGGTAATAGAGTATTTGCCATGGGATAGAGTAAATTGTCTCCCTCGTATTAACCAATCAAAATCTGGCATTTTGACATGAAGTATAATAAATATATATATCAATGGGTTGTGAACATGGTGAACTTGTGATTTTCTGATGAAATATATGAATGGGTAAGGTTTTTTGCATAAATTAATATATGAATGGGGGGGGGGGGGATTTTTCATACCCCAGCCAGGCATCTGTACACAGATTTGTAGGTTGAGACGTACCCCATATGGTTTTCAGCTTGTTTTCAAATTCTCTAGTTACCCCCATAACATGCTCCATGTATGACGACAGTTTACAAACAAGACTGCAGATTTACCATTTTCACTGAAGAATCTTTCTAGTGCACGAAAAGCTGGTCTATGATTTGGCTGCACAATGTCATGAAGATATAACTTGAGAGCCATGTAGCCTTTCAAAAATATTGAGGAAGAGGAAAAAGAAAGCTCTGGACTCCTCCATCCAAAATATACTTTGCTATGATCACTAAAAGACTGGCCAGGCAAAGCTGGATTGGCCATTTGCGAGGGTCGCGGCACTCCAGCATTGACTGCTTGCAGCTCGTAACCTTTACTTGCATAAATATAATGATGAATTCTGTCTTTTAATAGCTCAATCTTGGCAGGAAGAACAATGTCTTCAGTGGAATGATGTAATGGGCGTCTGACAGTCCGAAGTAT
Organism: Mytilus californianus; assembly: GCF_021869535.1. Classification (NCBI taxonomy): domain Eukaryota; kingdom Metazoa; phylum Mollusca; class Bivalvia; order Mytilida; family Mytilidae; genus Mytilus; species Mytilus californianus. The sequence continues at coordinate 84,622,746 of NW_026262679.1, forward strand.
ATTAAATGTTATGTTTGCACTTTGGTTATTTTTACCATAATACCTCATGAAGAAATACATAGTTATATTTGGTCTGAATTGTTGCAGGGGAATATAAGTAAAGGGGACAGAAACCAATGGTAATATGCTCGGAAGATTGATTATGGAAAGATCTCATTCAAACCCATTGGCGGATCCGCGCCTGAAACCTCTCAGAGTGTTAAGTTTTTTGTAAAGTTTTTGACCAGAGTGTAAAGTTTTTGACCAGAGTGTACAGTTGTTGACCAGAGTGTACAGTTTTTCGACAATTTTAGTTAAAAGTGGTAAAATCGGACTGATCCATTATCGCGGAACAGGGTTTCCGGTCATATTTTTGGTCAATCTGTGTATTAAAGGATCATGTACCCTTCCTTTTGTTCTTTCTATGTCATACATATGAAGATTTTATAGAAAATCCACATCCTTTCCCGTGTACTATTATATTTGACAATTTTGTACTCAATAGAAAGGCGAGTAATGCGTGCAATATGCTAGCAATGATTTCCGTAAAACAAATTTTGATTATATTAGCCATTAGTTAAGACAAGTACAATATGGATCCATTCAAGTACACCTTCTACGCTCGATTTAAATGACTCAGCACGAGACGTTTTTTGTTGTTTTTTTTTTTTTTTTTACTTTTGTAAAGGTTGTTTATGACTTTTTGTAAACAATAAATAATAGCATACCATCGATAAGCTAGAGAGTTTTTTTTTTTAATTTGATAAAGAAAGCACGGTCTCTGTTATAAAGTCCGTTGATTTTCTGCAAAAGTTTTGGCTTGAGTTGACACAAAATCCACATTTTCCACTAATTGCAATTAGCCAATAAATATGATTTCTGTGAACGACGTTTTCCTTTGGCATATGTGCAAAATGGTATGACTCTTTTATTCAGTATTTTTGCTGTTTTCATATTATTACTCTTTGAAATTTCGTAATATACGGTGCTACAGAAGGGGTCATAAATTTGAAATACAGATCCTGTCACTGAGAAGCTAGCTTGGATACAGGATCTGTATTTTAATTAGATTGGCTTTTTGGTAAGCATGCATTTGAAAATAAAAAAAAAAAAAAAAATTTATTTAGAATTGTAGACCAATTATTGATAAGCTTTAAAAATTGTTTCAATTTTTTATTTATGTTTAGCCGTTCCAAAGAAATTACTTAAAATATGTCAACTTAGACTTCCAACTTCCGCGTTTTAGATCTTCCCACCATAACTTAGGGACTAAATATCAGAGATTATTCCATATTGACAGTTTTTAAGTAGGTTTTTCTATACTGAAATGTGTATACATGTCATGTGTAACCATGTGTATACATGTCATGCTGCCCATCAAGGGCCCTTGATTGGAATAATAAATATTCTTATTCTTAATAAGAATATTCTTATTCTTATTCTTATTCTTATTCTTATTCTTATTCTTATTCTTATATGATTTGGATTTTGAATAAAACAGCATATTCACCTGAGGAAAAAGTATAATATCCTTTTTCTTCACGTACATCAAACGTTATGGCAAAATGTGTGATGTACAATTGGTTTAGACAGATATTTGTCATGAAATACATTATTTTCTCGAGGAATATAGAATAAAACAATTCCTTTCTGTTGTTTCGGTAAATATCAAATTCCTTTAACAAGTTTAAGGATATGAATATAGATCAAGGATTTGTCACGATAGAAGTATTAAGACAAATCCCTGATGGAATCAACTTTGTTGAACAAGACTTTTTATCTTTTTTTTTCCATTGCGTATTTCGTTTTGTTCATTGTAAACGGATTTGTGGCATGTAGACTGCATTCGGCCTGCAATTTACCCCAACACGTGTCTGTGGCAACAGTCTCTTCACAAGAAGCATCGGATTTAACATCCCTTCTGACTGAACGCGACTGCCAATTTTTACATCCCACACAACCAATCGGAAGCCCCTTTTAGACATGATTTTATGGCCGGTAGGAAGGCAACCAGGAATTTCCACATTTCTATATACCAGGCAAACATTTGGATTGTGTTGCATTAGAACTAGTTTTTCTGAATAAAAAACAATTTTCGAAAAAAAAGTCTTCCATTACTAGAAATGTATTCTGTTACGTTATTTGTAAGTCATTAATGAATTATAGTAAGTCTAATAAGAAGGACCTCAGGATAACGCCCTAGGCTAATGGTAGTATATAATACATGCGCTTGCAGGCGCGTAGCTACGTTTACGTCAAGACGCCCGGGCGTGCATATGAATTTTGGAGAAAATATATTCTAATCCAAATAAATTAGAAGAACTGGTCAAAAGCATATGAGCTTTATAATGCTTTCTTCAATGACTTGTAATTTAAGACAAAAGTGACGAAATTTACTTTTTACTCAAATGGTATCATATTACATATTTGTTCATTTTATGTCAAAGTCTGTATATCTACTGTGAATTCTACTCAGTTTACTATTGTTTAAAGCCATTCATTATCTGTTGAAATACGATAAGTGGCTTGCATTTTTATGTTACACCTGACCATCAATGAAAATTAATTATTTCAAATTTGCGCGTAAAAGGGTGAGAAAATTAGATAGATTAGATAAAAGTCCAAATAATTAATAGACCGACAACATTGAGATGTAGACTTGCTTTTTATACTATCTCTACAAAGTTTTGAATATTTTGTCGATTGATTGTTTTACCCCACATCTCCTTTTAAACATATTTTAAAGTATCTGGTTTGGATTTTTTTCTCTAAAACAAATGGCCATTAAATTCTAAATCCACATGATTCACCCGTCGTGTTGCTCATGTAAGTACGAACCCTCTAATAATTCTAATTCGGTAGGTCACATTGGAGGAAAAGAGGACGGGATAGTGGTTGCAGCAAATTGGAACATATCCTCATCACCTGTAAAACAGAAGCCCACCTCCGGGTGCGGGATTTTCTCGCTGTGTTGAAGATCCATTTGTTTGGCTGTTTTCTGCTCTTTGGTCGGGTTGTTGTCTCTTTGATGCATTCCCCGTTTCCATTCAAAATTTTATTCCATAACGGTCAACCAACTCGTGATGACGGCCGTAAATATTTTGAATGAAAGATTTCAACTTCACCATTAGGACCTTTGGTTCAATAGCTTCCTTGTAGGCAGCAACCCTCTATCAAGGAAATCATGATAGGAAATGCAAGCTCTGCAATATCGTATCAGCTGGGAGATATATACTCCATATACAGTTGCTGCTGGTATGTTGCTACATAGAAATGCAAATTTTACAATTGGGAAGATGAAATAATCGTAAAGTTGTTGCTATTGATGAGTTTTTAATAATAGAAATTGTATCTCTTTCTCGATAACGCGTGAGCTGCAGGAGTGTTTCGTACCTTACTAGGATGTCCTCTGTCCTGGACCCGCTGGGCCCCCAGACCCCTCGCCGAGGTTCGGGCGTGCACGTAAAAATGGCCTAGCTACGCCACTGACTTGGCCAAACGGATGATCTGTGTTGAAGATTCATTATTCTTATTCAAAAACTTGTGATCTGAAAATAACTGGTTCATTACAAAACACGAACCAAAAGAGAGGTATCCTTCAAGTGAATCTGTGGAAAAGTATCATTTGATTCGCAATAATTAAGTACATAATTAATCATTCACTGCGAGGTTAATAATCATTTCCATTCGACTGTGATCAGAAGACGAAATTATTACGGTTGACATACTTGGAAGGCCTGTTACGAATGATTCTGACAATAGAAATACATGTAGGCGTGTTATACACCATTTTGGATATAATTTAATATAGATTTACGACATAACAAGTTTCAGTGGGATAGATAACCACAGAGTCGAAATATAACGGAAGTTCGCGACCGGGTGACATTTCTCAAATATACGAGTTAGGTACCTTGTGTTATATTAAACTATATACTAGGTACATTTTTTCAGAAACAAGTGCCTGTGGTTACAAACACGATGACACCAATTGAATCAGCATATCATTTCCATGGCCACAATCTAGAAGAAGAACAGGCAGACCGGTGAAATATTAAGGTCTTACTATACAAAACAACCTGAAATGGGATCAACACATAATCAGATAACAGACAAATTGTTTGCACCTGTCCTAAGTCAGGAATCTGTTGTTCAGTAGTTGTCGTTTGTTGATGTGGTTCATAAGTGTTTCTCGTTTCTCGTTTTTTATATAGATTTGACCGTTGGTTTTCCCGTTTGAATGGTTTTACACTAGTGATTTTTGGGGCCCTTTATAGCTTGCTGTTCGGTGTGAGCCAAGGCTCCGTGTTGAAGACCGTACTTTTACCTATAATGGTTTACTTTTATAAATTTTGACTTGAATGGAGAGTTGTCTCATTGGCACTCATACCACATCTTCTTATATCTATATAAAGCAAACAAAACACTTAGTTTTATGCGGGAAAACATCAGAAACTCACCAAAAAAGGTCAAGAGACAAAATGTACTTATATTTATTGGATTTTACAGTATACGGACATGGATAGTAAATTGCACATTTCTAGAAAACAAAGAAATATTGATATCAACATTTATATTTTAAATACAAACAAAGGTCAAATATTAAAGAGAGGCGAAAGATACCAAAGAGATATTCAAACTCATAAGTTGAAAACAAACTGACAATGCCATGGCAAACAACGAAAAACGATGAAAAGACAAATAGCACACAAAACACAAAAAATAAAACTTAAGACTGATCAACACGAACTCCACCAAAAACCGGGGGTGATCTCAGGTGCTCCACATGTGGCACCCGTCGTATTGCTCATATAACATGCATAATTACTAATCCGGTTATAAGTCTAATTCAGTTGGTCACATTCGATAAAATGAGGACGGGATTATGGTTACGATAACATATCCGTCGTCATCTGTAAATTAAGAAGATGTGGTATGATTTCCAGTGAGAAAAAACTCTCCACCAAAGACAAAATGACGTAAGAGGTTAGCATTGATAAAACATATATATCCACTAACTCTCGAATCCATGCGAGTAAGACCACAGATAGAATACGCCTTAACTGCTTGGGTCCCAGCCACAAAAGATTCCATCTACAAAATGGAATGAATACAAAGAAGAGCTGACAGATACACGACAAATAAGAATAAACCACAGACACCTACAACGGAAATCATTACAACGGAGAAAGGAAACAAGACTAGCCATGTTCTATCAAATCGAGAATAACATAGTTGCGATATCTAAAGAAGGGCGGCTCACACCACCTTGCGTCAAGGTAAAAACATGCATCCAAATGCATACCAAGTTCCGCACTGACTTATCGATGCACACGAGATGTTCTACGTACTGCAGCTTTTAAGGAATTGGAATGCCTTACCACCGGACATCCCACAGACAAAGACATTATGTGATTCAAATCCCTAGTGCCAAACCAAAGAGCCTTTGAGGTTCTTTCTGTTTTTAGCCATTTTTTAAAGCTCATATTTCCACTTCGTCCATAGATCGTATCGGCCATAGTACTATATCAGCAATAGACGATTCGGCAACATTATTATATAGTGATTATAACATATATATATGTAGAACTTTTGTTAGTTTGGTTTGAAAAGAAATATGTTTTTACTATAATTTTTATTATTCTAAAGTGTACATCTGCTGTTGAACACGTAGACTTATTAAAGACTGGTTTTTAAATCTAAAATGCTTCTTTTTAACTTTGGTATTTGATTTACAGCTTTTTAATAACAGAGAGTAAAAAAGACACGTCATTCGTAGAGAGAAAACGCATACAAAAATTATCCTGGCACTTTTCATGTTGGTTGAAAAGGTTGAATGATTGATTAATGATTGTGACAAATGCAACTTACAGCACTCTGACCTAAAAAAAAATGCACGAGACACGAAAAACATAAATTGAACCATACTTCATGGACAGCATTGACCACACATGTATTTGTTGTTTGTTTGTTTTAATGTTATGCCTTTTCCTATCTATTTTTGGAACATCACATTTCTTATGGAGCCGTGTACATAGCCAGGTTCATAAGATATTTGGTAACTTGAACAATTATAATATAAACTATGAGATGAAGATTTATTGTTTCATTTTGGCATTAAGTATTTATAATTTGAATAAATATCAAATCATCTTTTATTTCAAATTAACGTTTTAAAACGTTACATTGCTAGTCTGTTTGCCATAAGAACAAATACTGTGTAAAATAGCGGTGTTTAATTACTGAAGTTGGCGGATCTACTGATTCTATTATATATAGTTGTCTAAACATAAATAAAAAAAATGTGTATTACCAAAGACTATAGACGAAAGATTATTCATTTACTGAAGTTTTTTTGTGTTGGTTTTTAAAGCTGGGACAAAAGAAGACTACGACTTCAATTATTTTACCGTCTCTACACGGAACAAAGAAATAGTGTCAACGTCCCTTGACTTTATTTTACAGCAAGATTAAATTTTAAGCAGTCTTTCAATCATTTACTTAATTCAATTCATATACTATTACACTTCATAATATGTGTCTTTTAGGGTTCTAAAGTTCTAAACAGATCACCAAAACGATTTAATCACGTGTTATCAGGATATGCAAATTAAAAAAAAAAATCAAAAGTCTTATCACAATGAAATAATACATGACGATTTTGATTAGGTTACAGTTAGTAATACTAAATTACCATACCAAAATACAAGGCTAATGTGTTTCGATGAAGTGTTAAAATTTCGAGCAATTGTTAAATCAATCTTGACTTATTATGAATAAAACAACATACACCTTACTTGAAACCCTCTTTGGAGATTCCACCCATTACCTAGTTTATTTTTATGTTTTTCTTTTTATATCTAAACACAAAAATGGTTTTGGATTATATGTATTTAATACACTAAAGTTTTTTTCTTTTGCAGATTTTTTTCAACATATGTCAACATTTCTAAGTTCCCATATTAGTTTTATTATCCGTCATAAGATGATGCGTTAAACGTAGCATTCACTATGTCCACAGGAATCGCAACACCTTCAAAGATAGATAATTTTTATTTCTAAACTGTTGAGAAATCAGATTCATTAACTTTATAAGCTAGTGCAACATACCTCTTTTTCAAAAAAATTATTCCTTCATACCAAATCTTTAGTTTTTGATTAAGATCTCAGCAGTTCTAGATTTTTATATAAGAGGGGCGAAAGATACCAATGGGACATTCAAATGAATAAGTAGAAAACAAACTGACAAATCCAAGGCAAAAACCGAAAAACGACCAAACGAAAATCACACCATAGAAAATTAAAGACTGACCGACAGGAACCCCTTCAAAATCAGGGGGGATCACAGGTGCTCCAGACGGGTATGCACATCCTGCTCCACATGTGGTACCAGTTGTGTTGCTTATGTAAAAAAAAAACCGTGATAACAGTATGACGTTAGGTCATATTCAAAAAGAAAGAGAACGGACTTGTGGATTATAACTTAACACTATATTTTGTACAACATGTGGCTTCCGCAAGAGTTTTTTCTTAATAATTACGAAAACACTGTTACGATCCCGTACTATTGATATTTTTCTCTGTCATTTTTCTAGATTCCAATTTACCCCAACTGGTTTTATGATCAGCTTGTGGTTCAGTTTTCATCGTTTTTTTTCCAAAATTTGGTTATGGTATCAGATTTAATTGCTTGCTTAGGCCTCCGACTCTTATTATGCTGTTTTTATTTTCTTTGGTATGTAATAATGTATTCTGGGTAGCACTGACTACTTTTATACACAATAAATTCTCTAAAGTTCCACTGTCCATCAGCAACTACGGAATCATAAAATCCATTCCCTTGAGAATTGTGTAACGATTCACAACATTTATCTTCCTTGCAGGTTTTGCATGGAGGTCTTCGAAATGAATACGGTGTGTCCGTCACGAAAATCTCTCCAAGAAGCATTCTAGTAAGAATCATTTTCTTTTCTGACTTCTTATCTCGCTGCCATTTGGGATCTGGAAAAAATAAATAGGACATGTACTTTTGCAATTTCCTGCCGTCATGATGAAAACATTATATTATGCAACATATTAATCATACTCAAAGATACATAAAACAGGAATTCTGACGAGAGAATAGTTCTAACACAATCAAACTTCACCACTACGAAATTTTGGTTCAATAGCTTCCTTGTAAGCAGCAAGTTGCTGCTTTCAAGGAAATCATTATAGTAATTTCAAGCTCTGGAATATTGCATCAATTGGGAGATATTTACTCAATATGCAGGAGCTGCTGGAATTTTGCTACATAGAAAATTCACAATTGGGAAGCTGAAATCATCTGTTTTGTCGTAAAGTTTTGTTCTCAACAGACCTCATTGTAAATTTCTAGATATAAGACAAGATATGAAGCTACATTGTATCTGTAGTATCTTTTATTTCAGTTTCGATGGGATATATATGCGTTCAACATAGTCACCAAACTCTGAATTATTTAGTGAGAGGACATTATATAGCGGAACGTGAATTTAAAAGATGATGCTAGCTTCTTATAATTCTTCATAAGAAGCTCCTGCATAAAGTCAGCCTCACATGGCGTGCAAAATTTAAATTCTGGTATATATGATGGATTATGAATAATAGAACAAGTCTACAAAAAGAGGAGAACATTTGGTTCTAATGGGAATGTCGATGCTTGTTGAAAAAACACGTCCTCCAAACGTAACAAATATATTGTCAAAACATGACTTTTCTAAATTATCTGTTAATGAATTTAGAGATTATTTAGAAACTAAGGTTCCAACTCCTTCAGGCAAGGTATGCCTTAGATTATTTAAACTGTTCTTTTTGTGTCTCTTTTGGGCATACTAGTATAGCTTTCTATGTGTTTTAAAATCGTAACATTGCTGTTAATGTTTTGGTTTGAGTGTTGTTTTTGACACATAAATCTATAATGTATTATTTTCATATTATAAATATCATATAGTTAAATATAAAACATCTTATTTTTACCTTTGGCCAATGTTAATTTTTACTGCGTTTAATTTTAGCCAAAACATCTTAATTCAAATTCTAATTTTTTTATTGACCAAATTACGGGGCCCAAAGCAGGATATCAATTATAACAAAGACGCACAGATGCACCAAATAAACAAAAATATGACTACAACCAAAATGACGAAGGAAATGGTAGTCGCATATTGTTACTTAAATATTAATAATGGTGAATAGTTTTTACGTAAAAATATTCATGTTCAAAATTGTTTAATATTCTAGACTTATTCAATCCTTATTTCTCTCCTGAAAATTTTTATTTGATTAAAGTTTTGAAATTAGTTGTGTAAACATTTTGCAACGTCGTTGTCAGTTTGTCTTCGACTTATGAGTTTGGTATCTTCTTCCTCCTTTTAAGACTCCAAACTAAACAGTTGTTGGATTTTAATTTCACTACTGTCAAATGATTTGTTATACTTCATGTACAGGTTTTTGATATAGAATAACTTTAAGAAATTAGTTAAGTATTATCGAGTTTGGTCCAGCATGTAGATTTGCGGTATTGTTAGTCGTAGAGGTCTTTTTGCACACATAGTTTGTTTTTTTACAGAACAGAGCAAACAACTTATTATTTGACATCATTTACTAACCCTATTAGACAATTTTGAAAATGTACATCAAGAGTACATTATTAGTTAAATGATAATTTCGTTATAAGGGTATGTATGTCATTCCCGTAACAGATACATGGTAGTCATTATTTTAGATCTCAATAGTTATTTTATTTTATTTCAGTGATAGATGAGTGTGGAGATCAAAAGATTGAAAAACAGAAAAACTGGCTATTCAAACATTTTATTTTTGGTTTCAAATAATAGAACTACTTCAATATTCTGCAAACAATAACTTGATAAGATAAAAATTTGTAGGATACGAGTATTTCTTAGGAGTGAATTCCCGGCTTAGGGGTAAACGAAAGACGTCATCATGATTTGACCGACCGTTATTGAATACATGTGTCACAGATAACCGCCGATATGTTTCACTAATTGTAGTTAAACTTCCTGTCTTTTTCTCGTTTGCATTATCACCGAACTTGACTTATAGATTATTTCTTGCAACTACCAAAACGACAGATGTAACTAAGAAAGCGGGCATCTTTCTTTACCTTAAATGTACCGATTTTGACATCAAATATGGTATAAACATATAAATTTAGGCGACAGTAGTTTACCGATGCTCAAATCCCGTAAATCGATTAGCAACTGACAAATCAAGGTCACAAACAAAAACTGAGGGAGTCACACAAACTCCAAAAGGAGCGAGACCGGGTATGGTTCTCCTGCTATACATGCATCACACGCCATGCGAATTCACACTCAGTCAAAATTTCTCAATCGGGAATAGTACTCAATTGATAAAATTACAGATCAGACGACAATACTGGTATCCAAAGATCTAAGACCGCATAAAACATGTCGCTGGTGAGTTGGTTGAAACACCGACGCATCGTTTTAGTTAACCGTTAAACTTATGTAGTGTCGATTTCACTTTTTCTTCCTCATTACTCTGTTGGAGCATTTTTTGTGTAAGTAGCACACACTTGTTGATGTCGTCCGTATGCTATAATCATGCACGAGTGTTACGAATTAACTGAGATATGTAAACGCCATAAGGCCTTTGATTCCTTGATGTTAATGAATATATGAAAGTGAGCTCACAAGATAGTTTTAAAAATTCCTTCATAATCATATTACTCGTACTCATTTTGTTGTTTTTACGAAAAAAACATTTTTAAAATGTAATTACCTGTACATTGATCACATTTAGTCGGACTTTCAGCTGCATAAATACCTGGTCCAAGCATACCATTACTCAATCTGTGATCAAAACCCTGATTTGCTATATTATTTATCAGGTTCACGGTTGTACCGTGGAATAAATAATGTTCGTTAACCATTTGGATCATTCCACGTTTTAAGATGTTGTTGGCTTTACGGGAAGTTAAAATGGGTCAACTTGAGCATCGTATGTCTTCGAGTTTTGGAAGATGCCTTTTAAACTGTCCGACTTTATAAACCATTCTTGCTCTGCATTGGAAATAATTTTCTGCTAATGAAGGGTTTTCAATTCTTTCTACATTAAGAATTTTTATGTCCCTATAATTTAAGGCTTCAATTCCACGTGAATCGCGACCTATTCCAACGAATTCCGCTTTCCATGTTTTTTTAACAAGACTTTCAATTGCAAAACGTTCTCTTTGGCTGACCTGAACTAGTTCCAAACACTTTTTAGTTATCGACTGACAGTTCCATTCCTTAAAGGTTTTTGTATGGTCGAACATTGTCCAGTACAAAGGTGCTTTTAAATCAGATTTATACATTTCCATATAAAGTTGTTCTAAAAAATAAATAAAGCAAAATAATATATAGTCTTCAATATATTAATTTACTAGTACATGTATATAAATTGAAGTACAAAAATGTGATATCATTTGTTTAATTTCAAAAAGAGCATAGTTCTTGAAATGTCGTCCGTTTGATAGACCTAAATCTGTGTTACCTTTTACCGATGGCGTCCCCCTTTGTATAGGAATATATTGCCTTAGCTGTATTTGACAAAACCTTTCGGAATTTTTGACCCTCAATGCTCTTCAACTTCGTACTTTACTTGGCCTTTTAACTGTTTTGATTCGAACGTCACTGATGAGTTTTTTGAAGACGAAACGCACGTCTGGCGTACACAATTATAAGCCTGTATCTTTGGTGAGTTTTTTACACGATTGGTCATTACCTATACAAAGTTTCCTTTTAATCACACTACATTATTTATTCCTCTTGCATTATTCATAATTCAATCATTTACCATTAGCAGCGTTCGCAATTACCCTTAGTCATATGCAACTTGCTTAAACATGTAGTGAGGGGATTTGAAATACAAGTATATATAGACATATATAAAGAGTGGAAATTTTAAAACGAACAAAATGAAATAAAAGATATTAAATTCTAACGAAAAGTAATATCGCGGATCATCTTTGGTATTTTTAATCAGAACTTACTGCAAACTATATTACTTATTGGCGAAGTTCAAATCGTTTAAATCAATTTTGAAAATACTGACCATGACAAAAACTGAGAGGTCCGCATGAAATCCAAATAAAGCGAGAGACCATTCCTGATAATACATTTTATCATTCCCAATAACATTCACCGCTGATCTTTCTCCTTTGAAACATCCATGATATCATGATATCAACATTATCAATCATAAAATTTATTTTCAGAGAAACTGACAGTCGTATTTCTTCATGACAGATTTAAGGTTGAATTGACATTAAAACGAGCAGTTGTATCGCTCCAAAACGGTTTGCTATGCCATATGTTAAATATTATATAACTGACACAAGCTTAAGCATATAAAAATGAATTATACATTAAACGTAGAGAAAGTTACATTTCTTTATTTTTATAGTGATTAAGATTATAACACAATGTTGTCTGCTGTACCCCTATTTTTGACATTTTTACCTATTATGTCTGTTTGTTTTGTTCACACATTGTTGTCAATATAATGGAATTTTATGCGACTGTCATACAAGTGAGAGGTTCAGCTAGCTATAAAACAAGTTTTAATCTACCATTTTCTACACAAGGAAATGCATGTACCAAGTCAGGAATATGACAGTTGTTTTTCATTCGTTTGATGTGTTTGAACTTTTGATTTTGCCATTTGATAAGGGACTTTCCGTTTTGAATTTTCTTAGGTATTTTTGTTGTTTTACTTTTTACATGGTTTCACCGTATTTTATTTTTACAGTAAACTGCAATATACTTGGTTAGTATATTGTTATTCACTACAATGGCTAAACCTTCCGTGTGTATGTGTATGTCACTACTGAGAACGAAGTGTGAATTGGGTTAGAAGTATAAGTTGTAAACGTGTGTTACAAAAATTGCAGGTAGTTGATATCTAATTTCTTTCCATGATGATTTATAAAAGATTTATGTCATCAATAAAAATTCGTGGTGTAAATTTCGAATCAATTGATACAGCTTTCTCTCAGTGTGTGTGTGGATTTTTTTTTTGGCGATCCAAAAATTGAAATGAAACAAACTAAACGTTCCATAAATAAACATGAACGGTACTTTTTTCTTTGTACTAGATGCGCATTTCGACAATTAATGTCTCTTCAGTGATGCTCGAGGTCAATATATTTGAAAACCAAAACACTAAACAAACTTTGAAGAGCAAATCAAATTAAAATAGACCTAAAGTATAGCCAAATGCGAACAATGAATTAGAGCTTTGCAAGAGGGAGATATATTTCTTGACTTTAAATAATTTCCAAGATTTATAACAGCAAAAACGTGCGATACTGTTTATTTACACCATTCCTCATTACATCAAAAGTCATTCCTCATTCCCCATTATCGCATTCATTCATTTGAGTGTTTATTCAATGATTCCGATAAGAATTGCAAAGGGGCAGATTTGGTTAGTAATATAAACAAAGGACCTAAAGTATAGCCAAATGCGAACAAGGAATTAGAGCTTTGCACGAGGGAGATATATTTCTTGACTTTAAATAATTTCCAAGATTTATAACAGCAAAAACGTGCGATACTGTTTATTTACACCATTCCTCATTACATCAAAAGTCATTCCTCATTCCCCATTATCGCATTCATTCATTTGAGTGTTTATTCAATGATTCCGATAAAAATTGCAAAGGGGCAGATTTGGTTAGTAATATAAACAGTCTCCTCATCATACTATTAAGCGTTTAAATATGAAAGTAACAATAAAAACCCGTCTTCTTCCTAGCTAAAATGCATTCGTTCCTTAATATACAATTTGCATTTTAAATCTGATAAAGAACCATGTTTATTGCGTTTCGCCTAATGTAAAAGATAAATATAAGTATCTCAGATATTCGTGAATGAAAGATATTTTTCTTTTACCTGTTAACATTCTAACTTCTTTTATCAGCACCTGAAGTAAGAAAGCGATACAATAGGCGTAACTTCAAACAGGAAAACTAATCTTTACACGTAATAGTTTTCAATTATTAGAATATACTTTGTAAATATCTATTATTAATTAAATTACATGTATGTTTCATTAGAATACATAATTTTGATTATCTGACCACAATCGAGAGGCGCTCAAATATCATATTTTTTCCGTATAAAATACAACAGCTATGAATGCACGTGTTATCCGTGACAGTGTTAAAATAAAACAAAAGAAAAGCTTGCTATAACTCGTAAATTCATGGTTGTAGCATAAAAAAGTAATTATAAGAATTGAATGCTTCTTTTTTTAATTTTATAGGGCTAAAAAGCGTTGATCGTGCACACATTTTTCAAATGTTTCCCGCTTCATACAAAATGTTATTCAGTCAACGCTTTTACACCCCAATAAAATTTTGAAAAGAAGCATTTAATTCTTAGATTAAACAAGATGTGGTATAATTGTCAAAGAGACAACTATTCATCATAGAACAAATACCCAAAAAGGACGTAAACAGGTACAGCTTTCCAAAAGACCTAAATGGTGAACCAAACTCATACCTCATGACAACTATAAAAGAACCCCATAAAGCAGTAAAAGGTAAAACAAACTATGATCGAATTAAATTTAAAGGGTTAAACAATCTGTTTCAGGGCAGAAGGTAATCAAAGAAAACCACTTGACTTGTGTTTTGTATACAATTGTTTGTCTTTTGGTTTTTTCATTTTTTTTGCCATGGCGTTGCCAGTTTATTTTCGACTTAAGAGTTTGAATGTCCCTTTGGTAAGATTCGCCTCTCTTCGACTACAAGTGCTTGGCTTCAGGCAGGAAAATAAGCAAGTGTGGGAAAGAAACATACTTTGGAGCGTTTATCCCTCTATATAAACTAATCAGATGTTCAGTAGTTGTCGTTTGTTGATGTGGTTCATAAGTGTTTCTCGTTTTTCGTTTTTTATATAGATTAGACCGTTGGTTTTCCCGTTTGAATGGTTTTACACTAGTAATTTTGGGGGCCCTTTATAGCTTACTGTTCGGTGTGAGCCAAGGCTCCGTGTTGAAGACCGTACTTTGACCTATAATGGTTTACTTTTATAAATTTTGACTTGGATGGAGAGTTGTCTCATTGGCACTCATACCACATCTTTTTATATCTATATAGTAGAGTATTTGTTTGGTTTTCTTTATTTTTGGGTGTTGTTAATATGAGCCCTTTTATCAGATTCTTAAATTTTACCAGAAGTAATATTGAAAAAATATTTAAATATAAAAAATCTCATTACTTGCTTAAACGTTATTTAAATAAACACCAAACTATGCACTATGCTGCTTACAAAGGAAAATAAACTATACTGTTTCATTAAATAAACACTCGGTCTGGGAAGAAGGTAGTTCATAAAAATTTAAAATGAACAGATATACAACCTATTTCCCTTTTTTAATCTTCGAACTGTTTTCGGTTTTTTCTTATTAACTGGGTCAGCAACGGCGAAATCAGGTTTAGTTAGGTCTTTCCGTCTGCCCAAAAGACCTTTGATAGAAAACTTTCGTCAAATTTTTCTTGGCTTCTATGACAAGGAATATTTTTATGTTTGGTCTGCAGCTTAATGATATGAGGTTGTAGCGTGTAAAAGAGAGGAGAAATATACCAAAGGAACATTCAAACTCGTAAGTAGAAAATAAACTGACAACGCCATGGCTAAAAAAGAAAGAGACAAACAGACAAACAGACAAACAACAGTACACAAAACACAACATAGAAAACTAAAGACTGTGCAACACGAACCCCCACCAAAAACTGGGGTCGTAAGCAATTTTAACATCTGCCATGCAGCCACTTCCTGTTTGCTGATAGTTTTAAATTTTACAACACTCATTGCATAAGGAACATTTTGGTCAAAATGATTTTTTTTTTCGCATCTACGGAATGGATTTCTTTCATATTTTGTCTGCAGCCTAATAATGTTGAGTCGTAGTGTGTAAGCAATTTTTGACATCAGCTGTTCAGTCACTTTATGTTTGCTGTCATGATAGATTACACATTTGTATTCAATAGTTTTTCAATTTACTATGCATCCATATTTGTTTCAGAATGATTAAAAACCCTTGACTATAAGGCGTTTGAAGATATTGAATTTTAGTTAATAAAGAAATAAATATAAGGTTATAATCAGTATAAAAAATATATTGTTTGCAATTTTAGATTTACATTTTTATGATTACTGTTATCATAATGACTTGTTCCTTTTCTTTTTTTTTTTTTTTGCTCACCTTAAATACGGAATGTTCCCTTCTGTGAAATACAATGTTTTGCTCACCTTAAATACGGAATGTTCCCTTCTGTGACATACAATGTTTACTGATAAATGATGTATTTGTGAATCTTCCGCTAGTTCTATAATTGTGGATATCATGTGTTTAGCGATTACATCGTCTGGAAATCCCCAAATCCCATGACCAAGTGGTGGTATTACAACACTCTTTATCTTTTCGTTAGACTTCGCAATATAATTGAAACATTTTTTCATGAGTTTTTGTAATTCCTGAAAAATAAAAGGCATATACATTATAACAGATACACAAACTAGAATAAGAAAGGATTCCGGAGCATAATCCTGAAACAAGATACATCAATTCACTTAATAGCTTCACCTTAAGTTAATATAAACTTACGAATATGCACGTTCTATTGTATTTGTATATTCGCAATATTGCTAGTGGTCGAATACAAAATTGAGTCAAATTTGGTGAGTAGGTGAAAGAACTTTAAGTTATTATAGAAATAGGTTTTTTATCGTTTGTTACATACTTGTTTGATACCGATAGATGAAAAAGTATCACTTAATTTATTAACATTATAATAATAGAAGATAAAGTTGTTTGTGCACTATTCTAATATGACGTGCTTCTTTCGCTTTGTAAACAACACCGTGATAAAATTCTCGATATATCTATACTTAGCGCAGACTCAGAGATATACATAATAACGGATGTTACAATATACCTCCCACGTAAATCCACATGTATTGGAACCTATTTGCAAACACTTTGCCGATTTTATTGTTTTAAAAATTGCAATTAAAAAAAGACAAAAGAACTTTTATTCTTATTCGGATGCATAATAAAAAGAATTAATGCACAAGTGCACAGAGAAATCAACAAAATCAAAATAAAATAAAATTCCACGAAAGTCTATTAATGTTTTTGGCGCATTTAAGTCATTTCAAAACATGACGTCATACAAATGAAAACGCTAGAGTTGAAGAGTTTCCGTTACGTGAACCATCGAACTTCGTATTATATTGTATTAAAATGGATTTCTGAGGTAGGTTTTGTTTTATTTTCTATTCTATTGCATTATTCGCCTATTTACTGATTTCAGCAAGTCAACATGGCGGCTCCTTAGTAACGAAATGTCAACTTTGGATTTGACGGTAGCTTACGAGAAAAACATGTAAATTAAAAATGGCAAATGTTGGCTTTGAAAATAAAAAGAATTAAAAACAATTTTTCTAGCTGTTATTTACGAAATAATTTATGCAAGCTACAGATTTATTAGACTGTTTTAGCTTTATCTAACAGGGAGTAAAAATGAACAGCCCCACAAACGGCATACCCACTCTCGCTTCAGTTTTTTAATGACCGTATTTGTCCTATTGGAATCGAAATAATTCATGGAAGCCATAGATTTGGTGTAAATTTACACATGGCCTGGGTCGTGATATTCGTTAATTTTATCCCTCGCTAACGCTTAGGATAAAATTCGAATATCACGACCCAGGCCATGTGTAAATTTCCAACAAATCTATGGCTTCCATGAATTATTTCTTAATTTTAAGTTAAATTAAAGTCGTATCACATGACATTTTGCTATGCATTTGTCTTATTTTTACACATGCCAATTAAGCATTTGCAATTATTTGAATACATTTCCACTTAAAATATTCGACCACATTTTCCTCTTTGGTCCCCTTATCATGATGATTCCCAAACTATGAAGTTACTACTTATAAGTTGATATTTTAATGCAAACGACGCTGTATTGATTCCAACACAACATAGATTTCAGACTTTATATAACGTGAATGTTGCGTGTTATATGGGATCGAGCATGACAAAAAGACTATATCGGAACTAAATAAATGCATATGTGAAAATGAGTATGCTCTAAAATGAAAATCGAAATAGTACACACATACGGTATGGCTTTTGCTCATTGTTGAATACCTTACGATGACCCAATCATGCTAAATTTGTCATATTCTAAGTCATTTGGTAACTTGTGGATAGTTGTTTTCTTATTTTTATGTAAGGTCTTTAAAGCTACCCAGCAATGATACATAACCATGACATGCAATCATGGAGGTAGGTTGCATATCAGTATGCGTGTCACAAGATTTCCCCAAATATAACTATTGTTAACGTCACGGTAACACATATGTGAGTCTAGGATTTCAATGATTTCTTCCTTATTGGAATGAAGTTAAAACATTTAAAGAAGGTATACCCTCTTGAATAGTTATTAACTTACATTACAAGTTATTTGTAAAAAAAAACAACATCAGATTAAATTCTTTTATATACAAGTAAAAATGTAGAGAGCAGCTACTGTAACAGATCCATAAATAATGACCTGCTATCAATTATAATATACCAAAGTAATAAGAATAAAAAGAATAACTAAACAAAGATTTCAAATATCGAAAAATATTCAACTCGACCGAAAAACACTACGCGCATTTGTGAATAAATGTGTTGTTCGGTCACTCGTTGAATATTTTTCTATACTTGAATTCTTCGATAAGTTATTCTATAATTAATTAATATGGTTGAATAACATAATCATTATAGGTGGATGTAATTCAAACAACAGAGCAATAATACATTTAAAAAGGCCGATTAGTTTGGGTAAAAGCACTTCTACTGCTAAAGCCTACCAGTGCACATGAGTTCATTCCAGCTTTTAGGAGAGTTTCTGTGTGTTCGTGTTATGTTATTTGGATTACTGTTTATCTGTTCGTCTGTTCGTTTTTTTTTTATGGTATTGTCTGTTTTTCATAGAATTATTGGTTTTTGGTTAACACCTCGGTATTTGCTGCTTGACTCTTTTGTGCAGTGTAATAATCAATAATAAAGTATGTGCAGTACTAATAAATCAATCAATTATAATAATCAAGTGTAGACAAATTCGTTTACTCGTTTTCCGACATAAATATAACCAATTATGATAATAGCCACTGTTGGCAAAATATCTACCGAATCCCATTATACAAGTAAACAATCTGCAATCTTCTTATCTTACTTAGTTTTTATTGGCAAATAACGTATTTCCCATACCTGTTCATTTTCATTCCATTGAGGAAGTGCTACGTGAGCTGCCCTCCAGAAGTTATAGCTGCATCACCAAAGGATATTCCGTCTGAATATCTATCATCACATTCCTTCTGTATTTCTGAACCGCCAAATTCCGAAATGGCATTTGATCCCGCACCTTTTGTTAAGTTGAGATCTGGAGCAACGCTGTTCATAATGATGTCAGTCTGAAATGTTTATCTCAAATGTTGTGCTGTGATCAACAATCAGTTTGCAGATTCAATCATGTTAAAAGATGTTTGAAAGAAGAACTAAAAAGTAAAATAAAAAAAATACCGAACTCCAAGGAAGATTCAAAACGGAAAGTACCTCAAGTTATCAAATGGCAAAATCAAAAGCTCAAATATATCAAACGAATGGAAAATAACTGTCAAATTGCTAAAAACGTATTATTTTTTTCTTAAAATGTCCTGTACCAAGTCAAGAAAATGGCCATTGTTATATTATAGTTCGTTTCTGTGTGTGTTACATTTTAATGTGTTTCTGTTGTGTCGTAGTTCTCCTCTTATATTTAATGTGTTTCCCTCAGTTTTAGTTTGTAACCCAGATTTGTTTTTTTCTCAATCGATTTATGAATTTCGAACAGCGGTATACTACTGTTGCCTTTATTCAGCTGATTGAGCATTACGTGAATTATTGGCCACTTTTCCAATAGTTTGATTAGAAGGAGTAATTTAAAATCTTAAAATAGGCTCGAGAGTACATGTATCTATCAGTTAATGTAATTACGAACAATTGAAAACTTGTTCAATTTAATCGTAAGGACGGATATAAAGTTAAATCAAGTTCAATTTTGTTGACTTTCAACCACTAATCACTTGAAATTACTTATCAACGTATTTTATAGAAGAAACACAACAGGTGTCACATGCAGATCAGGATTTGCTAGCCCTTCCACAGCACTTGAGATCCCTCCGGTTCTTGTTGCTTAGTCTTTAGTTTTCTATCTTGTGTTATGTGAACTGTTGATTTTCTTTTAACTCATTATGAAAGATAGAACGAAATCGTACTGAGAAATATATTTTTTTTTTATTTTCATAGATATTCATTATGCAAGTAACTAGCCAAGCTTTACTTTTCAATGATTCAGAAAAAAGTAAAGCTTGGCTAGTTATTTGTGTGTAATGAGCCTCTATAAAAATTGAACAAAGATAAAAATGCAAAGAATCTGCATTTTACTCAATTATCAAAATACAATATAATCCAAAATTGAAATCAAATTTTTAATTAATAAGTTTAATGCAGCAATTACAACGTAATTTAGTTGCAATAATATTAAATGAGTCAGTTTTATACTCAGATAGTTACCTCTTGCTCCTCCATGTTACCAGTTATGATGCCTACAGAGATATTACCAATATCTATAAAGGAATCGGAGTTCTCATGTTTAGCAGAGTTATCCTCTTGCCGAGATGCAGGTTTTGGCGACGGCCATGTTTTTCGTACCTCTCCACCAAATGTGGAGATTTGATCTATGGAAAATTGTGAATTTGAAATACATGTAAGTAGTCTTTGTCTTTACTGCAATATGTTATACTAGGATCTGAGATTTTCAGACGCTTTTTACAAAACGTTTAAGACACATTTTCATATATGTTTTTTAGGGAAAAAGAAATCAAATTTCTAGTGTAAAAGAGGAAAAGAAAATATACCAAGAGAACAATCAAACCAACACGTCGACGAAAGCAGACAACACAATAACGATGAAAATCGACGATTGACAAACGACGATCCACAAAGTACTACATAGAAAAACTAAAAGATGACTAACAGACACACCATCTAAACTCAGTAAAAAAAAAGAGACAGAAGATACTTAAGGGAGAACGAAAACTCTTCAGTCGAAGAAAAAAGCACAAAATCCTGCTCAAAATGAAAAACGGCGAAAGACATAATGAAGTCCACAAACAATACATCAAATACTAGAGACTGAGCAGGACAAATCCAATTAAAATCTGGGGCAGATATCATGTGTCAGGAAGGATTAGCAGATCATGCTCCACAGTTTTTTTGCATATCTCTCAATTACTCACATAAACTGTTTTTGAAATCAATACATATCAATAAAAAAATTATAATTAAAATTCTATGCATGTTGTATATTTCAGATATTCATATGCCAAAGTCTTCTGAAATTTTTTTTCCTCACTGTTAAGCATTATTATATACAAATAAAAACTACAGTATATATTTTTGATTGAAATATATTATAAACATGGAGATATAGCAGAACTGAAAAATACGTTCAAGACTGAAATCGTTGTTACTTTTTTTTCAAAAAAATAAGCTAAATGTCTCTTCTCTTAATCACAATCAGGAAACTGCTCTAATTTACGTCATTTAGAACTTTTCTCCTTTAGAAAAGATTCTGACAGTTCTATCCTAGAAAAGATTCGGACGGTTCTATCTTAGAACAGAATTGTTCGCTTCTTGCGTAGAACGTATCTTGACAATTCTACATTAGAACAGTTTTGGAAAATTCTACCAAAGAACTTATTCTGACAGTTCTTCCCCAGATGGGTTAAAAGTAGAAATAACAAAAATACCGAACTCCAAGGAAAATTCAAAACGGATAGTCTTTTATCGAATGTAAGACTGTTCTAAGCTAGAACTGTTTAGAACATTATTAGAAAATTATTATGACTGTTTTAAAGAGAGGTTAGAAATGATCCCAACTATAAAATCTTTAGGAAAACCAAGGCCGCAACCTACGATCACAAATGTTCTGTTACCAAAATGTGCCAAGTTTTATATTGAATCCCTACCCACACATGAAGTTACAACACACACAATGCATAATTAAGTGGTCACAACAATCAACAATGTGATTTGCCATAAATATGTTATTTTGTACTTATAGTGATATCACAAGTAGGTTTACAATGTGTAGTTTTTTGGCCTTATTAGAATATATTTCTACATAAGGAAATGCCTGTACCAAGTCAGAAATATGAGAGTTGTTTTCCATTCGTTTGATGTGTTTTGCCATTTGAAAAGGGACTTTCCGTTTTGAATTTTCCTTGGAGTTTGGTATTTTTGTGATTTTACTTTTTTTTTTTAAATCTTCGAACCAGTTTTAACGTTTTTTGTGAACTTACTCTTTTACCAATATCACAAAGCTCAAACAGGGAGCAGCATCTTCATAATATATACAGATGAGTAGTTAGTGCATAAAAACCTCAAATTCAAAACAATTTTACCAGTATATCTGCTAGAAAAAAAAATAAATGCAATGGGCATTGCAGTTAAACCTCTTCAACATACGGAAGGCACAACGAAGTCTTACCCAGCCTAATGTAAGGACAATGCCATCCAATCTAGTGGGAAAGAGCAAGATGCGTCGTGTTACATGTGCGTCCTATCTGGGTTAATCTTTGAGCTATAAAAAACACAGAGACTGGCGATGAATACCCATGTCAAAACCTCTATGAAATTGCAAACATCCACATGCATTTGAGACAAAAGAAAATATTTAAAATCTTTAAATGGCAATTGATTAGTTCAGATAAAAAAGAAATTCGATCATACCAAAATTCGAGACATTTATTTTTGGTAGTAACAAACAAAAAGCAGTGGGAGAAAACAAGATATTGCAGAAAGGAATTTTTTGAAATATACAAAACAATTTTTTAAAATTATTTATTTATTGGGTTTGAAATTTGCACTTCGCCCTTGGAATTAAAAAAACAGGAAATTTAAAAATTGTTAAAATTCAGAGCACTCTGATACAAACTGTTGCTCCTTTCTTATTTACATTGAAAATATGATTCAACACGAATTCAAATCCCGCAAGTGCAAACAAGAAGTTGATTTGGCCTACGAAAAAAGACAATTGAGACTGATGTACAATATAATTATATAGAGACTACGAATCCTATTGATATTTAAAAGTTTTTTTCCACTAATCGTACAGTACTTAGTTCCCCGTCAGTTGCATAAACACAATAAAAATATTTCAAGCTATAGTCATTGGAGATCCGGGTGTAACCATTTATGTTATTTACCTAGTGTGTGCTTGTTTTAGGTTAAGTTATCAATTTCAAACAGGTTAGAAACAAAGGACATTCACATTGTGTTACATTATTTAAGTACACACGCAAGTGAAAAAAAAACCTTAGAGATAAATGCAATTCCAAGAATTGTTAAACTTGATGTGAACGCGTATATTGTCAAAAAATCTAACGAAAGATTGAAAGTTGCAAAATAGCTTGAAACAGTTGAATAACGACTTGGCAATTTTTTAATGAAGGCTTACTTTGATCGTGATTGTCATTATTTATACTTTGGAAAATTGAATATCGATAGCAATAGTTTTACAGCTAAAAACGTGAATTATTCTTTTTTCATATTTAATTTCTTTGTTTCTGTTAATTAAAATTCACATTAATTTTGATATTTAACAAATGTGATCATTTACGTCCTTAAACGCAGTATTTTGACATACTGAACAAATTAAAATCATGTGTCGGGGACCGGGGGAGGGTTTCTCTTAAAACAATTATAAACTATAAACAACAGTGGTTCTTTGATATCGGTGAAGATTGTTGAAAGGTATTTTTTTTTTGGAATCCATCGTTCTATATTTAAATAGGATTACCCTATGTGTATAAAAATCCAAGTAAAGGGGATATTTTTTAGCCAAGACCAAACGATTATTTCTACTTGAAATCTTTACAGAAACCGACAGGAAATATGTTTTTATAGCTTCGTCCGTGGAATGTATGTTAATTTTAATTATCGTCAGGTTCTATATAAAAAAAAGATTAGTTGACAGAGTTCCGGTCGAAACACAATGTCAAACAATTGTACGACTATATTAATAGCAATCCAATTCCGAAATGATTGGCCACAGAACAAGGAACACAGACAGAAAAAGAAATCGAACCAAAACGAAAAAAGCAACCAAACTACAAAGCTATAAAAAAATTATCAATAGACAGGCACTGCAAATTCTTCATGTCTTTAAGTTCTCACAGCAAATATAAAACTGTAGGTACACCTTTGAAAAATTAAATAATCCCGGAGGAGTCAAACAGATATTGTGGTGCGCTCTATTTCCTTTTCCAAAGAATGTCTCTAATTAGTTTTACTATGGGTGTTATATCTCCGTTATATATTTCTTTTTTTTGTTTCAGATTAAGATCGAGGCATTTCTTTTCATTTTCGATATCTCCTGATACTGTGATCACATACTACTTTACTAATTTGTAATTAATAAATATGGGTGTGTAGAAGCATGTTATACACATATATGGCTTTTTCTTTCGACAAGGTCTACATAAATGTAAATTACAAAATGTACTAACCTGCATATTGATAGCTTTTTGTTTGAAAATCAGCACAAAAAACACCTGGTTCAAACAAACCGTTTTCAGTCCGTCTATTATCAAAACCCTTAGCCGTTTTAGCATCTATACATCCAACAATTGTACCATTAGATAAATAATGTTCATTTACTACATGGCACATTTTGCGTGGAAAGGTTTTGTGTGTTTTTTCTGTATTCAAAGTGGCGCCACTTGTTTCACATGATATCTCTTTAAGTTTTGCAAAAGTTCTCATTAATTTTCCCACCTTATGAAACATTAGTGATCTGCAATCGAAATACCGTTCTGCTAATAGGGATTTCTTGATTCTTTCTATGTGTACGGTAGTGTTATTTAAGGTTTTCAGTCCACATGAATCGCGACCGTGTCCAGCAAACTGCTTCACCCATGTATCTTTAACAATTGTTTTGATTGAAGAACGTTCTTCTTGGCTTATTTGAACTTGATTCCAACACCTAGAAGATATCGAGAGGCAGTTCCATTTCCTTGATGTTTTTGTTTGATCGTATTTAGTCCAGTACGGAGGAGTTATGAGATCACCCTTATACATATCTATAAACAGATGCCCTACAAATTATCAAACAAGATGAAAATGCATTGTTTTATTTGCACTTGTCACCAAATATATCCTTTTTAAAACATTGCTAAACCAGTATATACTTTGCATTAATAACTTTATTTAGTCCTTTATCTGTTTTATTAATTATTTACATAATTATTGTTTTGTATTTGATAGATCACATTCTGCTTCAAAGCTTTTTATGGAACAAAATGTATGTAAAAATTACGATGTATTGTAATAGATGTATGTTTTTAGAAGTATTGGTTCATGAAATATTTTGATAATACAGGTCACAATTTCATCCATAATATTTTCACAACCAAAGTATTGAGTGTATAACTACGGGTGTTTCATAATATTTTGATTTGTAATGAGCACCAATCAGACGGAGAACTTTATTCAGAGAGAATGTGTATCTTATAAATGGTACAAAATGCTGCGATTATTTATAATTACTACTTGGTCGATACCCCGCTGGTGAATTCTTCTGATCCCGAGTCTATCAACCGTCAAGTACTCGGTTGTATGCTTTTATCCTTATTCTGTACGTGCATTTTCATACAAGCAGGCCAGGTGCGCTATGAGTCACATTTGGCTTTAAAAAAAGGTACTGTTGATTCATTTATTGGAGACTAATTTTCGTGGATTGAGATAAACTTGTATTTTCGTGGATAATTCGTGGTTTATCTATACCTATCAAATCTACGAAAAGTGGTAGCCAATGAAAAATAATGAATCCACTGTAATACAGCTGTTTTTTTATAGACATAATTGATAGGTATGTGAAAGGTTTAAGCTGTAAGGTGTTCTACATATCATGAAAACCACCGTTTTAAAGAAATAAAACATAAAATTATTTTTTTAAAACTTATTTCTGAGTGGGAAATTTACTGCACAACGTCATGCTTTTTAAGATAAGTATTTACATAAGACATCTCTTGATACTTGTTCATATAGCCAAACATGGCGTTAAATTATTTTGATGGTATGCGCTTCTATTTTACTCTTTGTATTTAACCTGAACACGTTGTTTTTTAATTTTAGACGTCATGTATACCCTGTCTCAGATGACCACGGTTATTTCACCTGTCGTAGCCCTCCTGTCCTCTTTTTTCTCAATTAAGACATCACCAATAGCTTCTTATAATTGATTTTTTTACTTCCAATGAGCATAATATGGAACAGGAATTGCTCACCCTTCCTGAGCACGTCAGTTCATCCCCGGTGTTTGGTGGGGTTTCTGTTTCTCCATCTTTGGTTTTTCATTGCATTGTTTTTAACAAGTGTTTTTATTTTTCTTTATGTCATGATTTTGTCTGCTATGTGTCTTTATTGATAACTTAGTATGTTCTGAACTCTGTTGTGTTACATTATAAGTAATGTAATACCTCAAATTCAAATATACACAAACAGTCTTATTTTTTTTTAATTTAAGTTCAAATTTATATGGAAAACAAGTCTACACAAGACCCCGATCACACACTGTTTTTCACAGTTAACTAATATAGTAATATTAGGAACACCTAGGTTATATCGATCTAGCTAGCATTCTCCTGCAAGTTAACCTAAGAGATTAGTGCAGTTCTTCTATCTAAAAGGTTTTGGTAACATTCATTTGCAATGCTGGTGAATAGTTTAAAGGAGAAAGTCGACCAAGGCGGACTCGGTAAGATGTAAATGACAACAGTCTTCTATACATGTTAAATAATCATGCTTAAATGAAGCAAATTTCAGTTTATTTATCATATTTATCAATCCACAATCTATAAGCTTTGAAAGGAAGATTCTTAAGAATACATATAATTGTGTTACCTGTTAAACTTGCAACTTCTGTCTTGAGCTCCTAAATTAAATAGACAGACCATTAAAAATTATGGTTATCCTTGTCTGTAATGCTATTCCAAAGACTTTGAAGTATTAAAATTAAAATAGTTTGTACGTATTGTTTTTGCATTTAACGCGCTTTCATTGAATAAAAAAATATCTTCGTGAAAATATGACAACATTTTCACCACACAAACCACGGCGATGAAAATTTGTGACATTTGAATTCGTATTTTCATAATGTGAACAACTTAAACAATACAAAGGAGGGAAATAACACATAGAACATTTTTTACTCAGTAAATAAATATTATTTTTAGAACAAGTTATCCTCTTTATAGTGAGTGTATTTAAAAAAAATATTGTTTACCTTAAATACAGAACGTTGCCTTCTTTGACATACAATGGAAATCGGTGTGTGGTATATCTGTTGATATTTTCCAATTTCTGCTATCGTGGATATCATATTTCTTGCAATGCTATCATCGGTAAATCCCAACAAACCATTCCAAAGAGGTGGAACTATCACACTTTCAGATTGTCCCATCAAAATTGCTCGGCGTTCCTGATAATAATATAATTGTTTACAAAATAACAAATACCTTTCAAACTATAATAATAATGTGACTTATAGTAACTATAAATTACTGAGTATATTACACAAGATACAATAAAAACAATGGAATTAAAACTTTGGACAATATGAACTTGCGCAAAAAAGCAACAAACTCTTTAGATATACCATAAAATTGAGAATGGAAATGGGGAATATGTCAAAGAGACAACAACCCGACCAAAGAGCAGACAACAGCCGAAGGCCACCAATGGGTCTTCAACGCAACGAGAAAATCCCGCATCCAAGATGGTCCTCAGCTGGCCCCTAAATAAAATTGTGTACTAGTTCAGTGAAAATGGACGTCATACTAAACTCCAAAACATATAAATGAACTAAAATTAAAAAAACATACAAGACTAACAAAGGCCAGAGGCTCCTGACTTGGAACAGACGCCAAAATTCGGCGGGGTTAAACATGTTTTGTGAGATGTCAACCCTCAACCTATACCACCAGCCAAAGTAGAGTAAAGAAACACATAGCAATACGCACAGTAAAACTAAGCAAAATGACAATGATACATAAATGAATAAACGACTAATAGCAGTTACTGACATGCCAGCTCCAGACCTCCATCAAACTGATTGAAAGATTATGTCTTCATCATATGAAAATCAAGTACAATCCCTCCCGTTAGGGGTTTAGTATCATACCATCATAAAATATATGAGAAGAAAATAAACCGTATCATGCCAACAACTGGTTTTAGAATAAATGTGTTTATTTCCGATGCAAAGACCCTATGAGTGAATCGATATTAATACCAAAATATGCAATCCTTAATGACTTGACAACAGTATCGTAACTATATCCTTTCCGAATAAGTCTGTTTAAAGGTTTGGTTAGCTTTTGAGGTGAATGCCGACATTTTTGTGCTTTGTAAAGAATATTACCATAAAATATTGGATGTGAAATACCTGAACGTATAAGATGTCTGCATGTTGATTTATATTTACGAATGATGTCCTTGTACCGATGATAAAATTAGGTAAATGTTTTGACTAGTTTGTGATATCGAGCACCCTGGTGTAATAATTTTTCGGTAATACAGAGAATATCTAGTATATCTAAGCATATACTTCTTTACATGGGACAAACGTTATATTGCTAAATGATCTTATTACGGAAATATGTCATTTTTATAAGTAAAAAACGTGAACAAATTGAGATTTATATCCAAAATCATGTATGACAAACTTACCTGATATCTATAACCCAAAAAGTGTTTACATAATCTTAGGATGTCAGCGTATGTGCTTACCAAAATGTGTTCACAAAGAAGTCACAATAATAAACATGAGGTTATGAAAAGCGAGCCAACAATGATACGTATAAATGTACTTCCTAAACAGGTCATCCAGGTAAATTGCAAATATAAAAGGGAAATATCACCATTGCTAAATCACTACATTTGTCATCTGATGAAAGTACATGTAGTAAACTCTGTCCGTTCAGCAGTGTCCGTAATTTCTACCTTTTCGTGATTAATATTTTCAAACACAAAATCAAACGACTGGGTAAACGTCTGTTTTTTTTTCTAAAAATAAAATCTCTTTTATACGATTTGCTACTGTAACCGATCCCATGTGAATTGACCTAGCGCGTTTTACTTCTAATGAAGGTCATTTGATTTAGGCTTTCTACCATGACAATTACGATAAGTTTTTCTTTGTTTATAGACTGAAAGAAACTAAAACATGTATTTTTATATCTTTTTCTTAATTGATGAATTAAACGCAGACTATCTTTCTTGTCAATAACCGTTAATCAAAGCAATTTGAAATTAGCTCACTTAATTACTTTATCAAACACAAAACGCCTAAATACTTATGCATGTAAAAAAGCGAATCATGAAGGTTACTTTCAAAACCGGAAGTCTTTTAAAACTGGTATTCACGCCTATCAAACTCAGTTGACAATGTTTGTCGAATACGACAGATTTATCGTAACAGGCAGACAAAAAAGACATGATCAAACATGTCTGTACCTATGTTTGCGTAAATATTCAGTATACCTTCAGAATAGACACATTGTTGTCAATATAATAGGATTCTATGTTACTGTCACACAAGTGAGAGCTTTAGCTAGCTATATTGTTCGTACCACCTACTACTCTAAATTTTAATGCTTCTTTAGAAGAAAGACATCTACACTTTCATAGACATTTACTTTAGAATCAAATATAATTTCGAAAAAAAAAGAGTTTCATTTAAACAAAATTAGCAATACTGTAAAAATCATGACTTTCGTAGATACTGCCTCTTTAAGTCCCTTACAGCTTTCAATATTAGTGGCATGGTTTGATTTCTTTTTTCTTTTTATAGGGGCGATCTCTTCGACTCAAAGTGTTTTCATATCCTGGGTTATCCAATGGTTTTCGTTTTGCATTTTTCGGAAGGTGTATGTTGGTTTGCACTGTCGTCCCTGAATATAGAATACATTCCTGAATATTTTATGTTGTTCTTGCTTTCTTGTTTAATTTTAATGTAAAACAAATTCATATCTTCAAACGATAAAATTGAAAATGGAAATGGGGAATAACCTTCAAGAAAGTGCTCTTGCACAAGTAATCTTCCAATAGGAAGATTCATGCTGTACATGTTATGTCCATGCATACTATTGTTGACTTCTCGACGTCCATTCATATCTGAGAAAAGATCTCCAGAAATTGAGTTTCACTTTTTTCTAATATAATTAAATCGGAAGATGTTTTCTTTATTGAATGTTTGCCAAGATTCACACATCAAATTATTCTAATGTGATCATAACTTTTTTCAACTTAATGAATTATTCATACTAGTATTCGGTATTTCAATACCAACCACGATTATTTTTCTCAAGAAAACATTTTATTTTTGCGATAACCTTTCCTTGCCTTGTTTCCTTATCTCATAATGGGTATAAACTGCCGTTCTGAAAAAAAAAAATAAAACGAGGTATATCAAATATGTACATGTATTCAATGTAATTTTCAATTAAAATGTGTTAATATTCACTGTAGTTTCTAATTCTTTATTTATGAATACAAAAATTGATAAACAAATTCCATCTACATATATCTTAACAAGTAATCAGTACACAATACGAAATATTAAAAGCATTTCATTGACAACAATGTTAAAATTTTCAATTGTAACGTGTTATTGCTAACTGACGAGAAAAAAAAACTTGTCAGTCTTAGGCATCGAAATTAATTTTGATGAGTGTTTTGCTATTCTAATAATAAGAGGTAATAGAATACACAATGTGTTTATACTAATGTAACTTGTATAGATTATTAGAGTTGCTTCTCTTTTATCAGAATTTTCAACAAAATAAACAACTTGACAATATAACATACAATTACTACTGTACAACACTTTTGAATAATAGAAGATAAAATTAATCGTTACAACAACATATGGGCTGGAATAATATGCATTTGTGACCATACTCTTATCTATAATATAAACGATGTGCACAAACGCTTTGGAATTACCTACATGGAAGGATGTTTCAATGCCACACAAAATGTTTCAACATTTAACAATATGATATAACTATTCATACGAGGTATAGCATTTGGACACAAGGGGAACTAAACATGCATATTCGTGAAGAACTCACAGGAAGTTAATCAACCATCAATCAATCAATCAATCGTGAAGGATCAAAAGGAAACTATAAGTGATGATTAGCATAAATTTAATGTTATTGTTTAAATTATCTTTATAGTGTCATGAAGGTTTTTAAAACCTATTGGTACATGTATCTCTCAAATTAAATTTGTCAATACATCACCATGAAAGCCTCATGACTGTATTAAGTTAGTAATATTACCTTTGAGTTTTTTGTTTATTGAAAGGCATTAATGATTTAAGGATATCAAACATTACTAATTATATTTAAATGCAGATTATGCAAACATGAACATGGCATGTACATGTTCTGGTCAACATGTTGTAATGAGTTGTAACCACATTATGCAGTTTCAAACTGTAAATAAGCATATCAAATATATCTCATTAGTTGTATATATTTTACAAGCAATTAACTATTGGACTTAATTAACATTTATAACTAATCAGAATATTTCATTTTACATGCAACGTGATATTTACTTTTTTCGTGTATAACGATGGAATACTTGTGTCATCAAGATAACATGTATACAACTTTTGTTTATCTTTTATGTGAGTAGTATTTTTATATAAATGTTATACGTATGTCTATACAACCATTTATAAAAATATTCCTGTTCAATGGCATAGAACAGTCGGAATAGAAACGATGTCATTTGACCTCTAAATACTCTGTGTTTTGGTTTAATTGCGTTTTTCTTATGCTGACCCATTGCCGTATACTGTTACATGTTCTTTACATCAATTTTTTATTCCGAGTCCAAATAACATAATTTTTTCGTGAATCAAAGAAACATCAACATTTTTTGAAAAGTTGCAACATAAATCAAAATACTTCTCCGTGTATATGAGTTAATTTGTTTTATGAAAATGACTCTTGTTATTAACTTTTACATCCAAACATCGTCCTATACAATATAGCCCAATTTGATTAACCTATCTGAGTACTTGAAATGGTATATCATACTGAAGAAATTACCGAAACTGAAATGTATATCAAAATGAAATATATTGTTATCATGCTCACAAGAGCGGAACATTATATAGTTTAGTAACACATTTCCTCGTGTAAAATTATACGTATTTCACTTGCATACAAAACACCCTGCTGTATTATTACTATTTTCCTCACGTACATTTTTACACTTCAGTTAATGAGATGTTTCTATAGACAATAAATATGTAAGTTGTCTCTGAAATTGAAGCAAACCGTTTCATTCAAACGACGAAACATGTAAGATAACGGGAAGAATCACATTAAGTTCCGATCTTTATCATTTTGTTTACCGATGTTCAAATCTCAGAAATCAATGTAACACACAAAAACTGAGCAAATCGCATGAACTTTAAAACGCAGCGAGATTGGATGCGTCGACAGGATAAAAGTCTCCTGCTTTGCGTGCATCATCTTCTATACCAATCAAAACTAAGTCAAAATGTCACAATTGGGAATCGGACAAAATTGATAGAATAACAAATTAGATTTTTCTGGTATCTAAGGATTAAAAGAATGCAAAAATATGTCTCTAGTGAGTTGAGAAACAGACATATCGTATGGCTCATCGAATTCATGAAGGTTACCATCAATCTTCTTAAGTGTCGATTTTCAGACCAGGTGCATATATAGGTAAAATATCATGCTGTGTATGTATAACCTGTTATGAGATTCCAATGACATATCAAGTGAAAAATGGAACAAAACAGATGATGATGATCTATTCACATGCATAGTCCATATTATAATAACATTTGTAGTAAAAATGAAAACAAGTCTTTATAAATTCCATGTGGCCGGAGCGCTTTTCTGAATTTTCCTTCACCAGGAACGCCAAAACCCGAATATTTGAAAGCCAATGATGCATAAGAACCGAAACAAGAGCTATATGACCAAAAATGACATAAAAATAATATCAAAATCGTTAAAATAACAGTTTCAAGTATTATAAAGACATAGCGTTAACGATGGCGTTATTTTCGAAAAGATTACAAATGTTTACAATCATACAATCCTATGTGGCTATAACTACAACCACAATCTTTCTAATTAACACATGACTGATATATCAATTGCATTTAAAAAAAAAAGCAAAAAGTTGATGAACCAGGGGTTTGTCAAAGAACATCTCGTCCTTTTTCTTAAAAAGTTCATCGGAAGGTACCAAGACCTTATTGATAACTATTCCGTATCAACTTCACAAATAATACATGATGGTCTTGAAGTATAGATTCTGCGTACTGACGCTGTTTATCATCTTAATAACGTGTTAAAGTGTTCTTTTATTTGTCGTTATTAATATTACTTTTACTGTTTGGTCTGTTTTTGGTGATATACATTTGACGTGGCTCTGTACTTATGTATTCCGTCATTGTGTTGTTTGTATTATTTTTCATTTTTACTTGTGTGCTTTGTCCGTGTGACTTTTTATTGTTCTTTGATACATATTACGTGACTCTGTACTTTAAACATCTCGCCATTGTGTTATTGTTCTATTATAATGTTTGCATACTTTGAACGACAAAACTATTTTATATTTCTACCTGTGTGACGTTTACATTCTGACGTCAAACACGCGTTTCTACGCCAGAGTTAATGTTAAAATTACGATTCGGTCCCAGTGCTTAAAATCCCTCGATCCTTTATGGGTTGATTTGGCATACATAAATACAATACAAAAATAAGTAAGCAATGAACGAGGTTGTTAAATGTGATATATGCTTTTTTGTGCTTCTTTGTTAAACATTTGTTTGGTTTTGTTGTGATTAAGATTATGACACGGTGTTGACTGCTGTATCCCTATTTTTACATTTTTACCTATTATGTGTGTTTGTTTTATTCACGCATCGTTGTCAGTATAATGGAATTTGATGCGACTGTCATACAAGTGAGAGGTTTAGCGCTATAAAACCAGGTTCAATCCACCATTTTCTACATAAGAAAAATGCCTGTACCAAGTCAGGAATATGACAGTTATCCATTCGTTTGATGTGTTTGGGCTTTTGATTTTATGCCATTTGATTAGGACTTATATCTAGATAATGATTATGAGGGTCGGTTGAAAACAAAACTTTACGACAAAAGAGATGATTTCCGCTTCCCAATTGTGAATTTTCATTTTTAGACCAAGAGTTCCAAATGGTGAAGTTGAAATCATCACTTTGTAAATTTTACGGACGCCATCACGTGTTGGTTGACCGTTGTAGAATATCCGTTTCACAGATGGTATCGGATATGTTCCTTATGTCGGAACTACAATCCCGTTCCCTTTTCACGAATGTGACCTACCGAGTTAGACTATTTATCGGCTTTGTAATAACATGAGCAACGCGACGAGTGTCGCGTGTTGAGCAGGATCTGCTCACCCTTCAGGGGAACATGAGATCACCCCCAGTTTTCGGTGGAGTTCGTGTTGCTGTTGTACCCCTATTTGTGACATTTTTACCTATTGTGTGTGTTTGTTTTGTTCACACATCGTTGTCAATATAATGGAATTTGATGCGACTGTCATACAAGTGAGAGGTTTAGCGCTTTAAAACCAGGTTTAATCCAACATTTTCTACATAAGAAAATGCCTGTACCAAGTCAGGAATATGATAGTTGTTGTCCATTCGTTTGATGTGTTTGTGCTTTTGATTTTGCCATTTGATTAGGGACTTTCCGTTTTGAATTTTCCTTGGAGTTCAGTATTTTTGTGATTAAACTTTTTACATAATCAAAGGTTGTACTTATAACAGTTCTTTGGATTAGATTATTTAGAGCAAAGTACTTCACGTATGAATGGGATTTGAGAATTTCGGGGAAAAAAAATTCGTCACTGTCATATCTGGTTCTGCTTATATTACAGTCAATAAAAACACTAAAACAAGAGTTTATTACAATTTTTCTTTTTGTCGCTTCAATTGATCAATATTATAACACAAAAAAAGTATAAAACTTAATATCTAACTAATCTTGGATGGAGAGTTGTCTCATTGGCACTCATACCACATCTTCCTATATCTATGTAATGATCAAATACAAAACAGGAAATAAGTCGAGCCAAACTTGGCATACATATTTGATAATATCACTCTGTTGATGCTGATTTGATACAGCTTCTTTCAATTAACCGCCGTAGAGATTCATGAAATCCCGTCCAGTTTTTAACAAAGCAAATGAAGACATCGGTATGAAATGAATATAGCACATTTAGGTATCATTTGTTTGTACTTAGATTGTTATTTTTGCTAAAACTGTTTTTATCTATTAGTTATTTTCAGTATCTTTTCAACAAAAGACAATTATTCTATGGTGACAGCAATGATTTATAATAATACTTCTACAACCAACGATTCAAACAGGAGTCAAAATATTCGAAGTCTTCTTCAAATTCAACAAAATATGCAGGATATTAACAATTTTTCGAAAGATGGTAGTGCAGTCTACATAAAGAACAAACTTCAAGAAAACAAAATAAAACACAATACCGACGTAAATGACTTGAACTATAACATTGTTAATGAAGACTTGAAGTTAACTCCAGTTGATAAATCTCCAACAGACAACCCTCATATTGAGATTTCAACAAAATACAAAAGTAAAGAAATTCAACCATACATAAAATCTAAAAATCGAAGCAGATCTCTAGATATATTACAAGTAACAGAAAGGCCTATTTTACACACTTTTCAAACAGTCAAAAATAATGTAAGTAGCAATAAACCCGACATAGAAACACTACACTCCTCCCGGAGTGACAACGTTTCACAGAATCATACATATAATACATCATCTGAACCAAGTCCTAAAACGAATTCAAAGAGTGGTTCAATAAGCAATCAATCAGATACAACAGCACCAGCATCAAGTTCAAGTGATTCTCAAACTAAATTGACAACTATGATACAAGAGACATTGACAGCGTCTCCTATGCCAATGGCAGACTTTCAATCAAACCAGTGGATGGTCATTCAAAATAGCAAAAGACGTGCAAATGAATTTGATACTAATATTATGTTAAATGATTCTTCAACAAATAGGAAAACGGCTGATGAATGGACATCATTACAAAATGAGTCTATTAATAATATTAATTATAACGTTAAAAAGAAATTTACACATCATTTCATAAAACCAAAACAAAGGAAAGAAGAAGCTACAAAATCAGCTTCTAATCATGTTGCAATTGACGAATTCAATTACATCACTACCAAAGCTTTTACAAAATCACCCGTTACTTCTTTGGAAACTACAAACTATATTCCAATTGTTCAAGAAACAAGTTCAATAGTTCCAAATCAACAACGAAACGATAAGGATAAAGACTTAGTATACAATATACAAACGTCATCAACAAATGGGAAAATGGCTGATAAATGGACGTCTATAAAAAATGAGTCTATTAGTAATGTTCGTTATAACGTTATAAACGAATTTCCCGATCTGTTCATAAGGCCAAAACATAGAAAGAAAGAAGCTTTAAAACCAAAATATAATCATGTTACAATTGACACCGTTAATAACATCAATATTAAAGAGTTTACAAAGACTAATTTACCCGTTACTTCTAAGGAAACTACAACTTATATTCCAACAGTTCATGAAACGGTTGATAATTGGACGTCTATAAGAAATGAGTCTAATAAAAATTACGAAGATATAAACAAGTTTACCGATCCGTTCATAAAGCCAAAAAATAGAGAAGAAGAAGCTACAAAATCAACCTCTAATCATGTTGTAATTGGCGACATTAATTTCATCACCAAAGCTTTTATAACGATAAAACCACCCGTTTCTTCTTTGGAAACTATAACCTATATTCCAATAGTTCAGGAAACAAGTTCAATAGTACCAAATCAACAACGAAACGATAAGGATAAAGACTCGTTGTACAGTACACAAAACTCAGATGGAGATAATTTGCAATTCGTAAAAACAAAAAAGTCGAAACTGACAAATCATGAGGAAAAAGTAGTACCAAACATCAATGAAGGGCTTGATAGTATAAGCCATGTAATAAAGAAAGAAAGGTTGACAGGACGCAAAGTGACGAATTCTTTATTTTCACCAAAAAAGAGCATGTACAGTGATTCTCAAACACTGAATAAAAACAAAAATTTATCAACGCAAAACAAAGGTTTGAAATCCCCTTATATTGAACAAAAACATTTAGATGATCAATATTATGAGTTTGACGACGAAAGCGATGGTGAATACGAATATTACGATGATTCCTCATCAGATGACGATAGTATAATTGAAGGTGTTCTATTTTTATCACATCTCCAGAAAAAAGAACCAGCCAAACACATTGCGTACCCAAAATTGTTGCTTGCACAACAACAAAAAATGGCAAGTAAAGGGTATTCTCATTTAGAATCAACAAATAAACATTATGGCAATTATGATGATGATATCACATATGAATACTATTCAGAAGAATATGACAATGGGGAAAATGATTTTGATAGCTTTGATAGCTTTGATAGCTTCGATAGCTTCGATAGCGTTGATAGCTTTGATAGCTTTGAAAGCTTTGAAAGTTACGATGATGATGATTTCAATAATATACCGTCACTAAAATCCCGAAAACAATTGTTGAATAATGCCATCAAAACGAAGCCTAATTTGATATCTAGCAAAATGTTGTATAATTTCCCATCTAAGGAACTTTTGCCAGGTGGTGATTTACATACACATGATTCTTTGAAACAGGCACTATATAAAAAATTACAACATGCAATGAATGAACAGTTTGAAAATAATGTCGACAACAGCAACAATAACGAACAAAAGAAAGATATAAAGCCAATAAACCTTCATGCAAACAGCCTTTATAAGAATTCTAATAAGATGTTTACAAATAGTCAACAGCAAGTAGAAGGTCTTAAAGGGACCAATAGTCGTCTCAATATTAAAGCAACCAATAATCTTTTCAATATTAAAGCGACCAATAGTCCTTTAAATATTGACGAACAACAACTCCGACGTTACAATGCTTTTCAACGATATTTAGATTCATTGAAGGGAAAGCGAACTATTGAAATACAGCGCTATCTGGCTGCGATTAAGGGCAAGCATCATATTGCTTATCAACATTATTTGGCTGCAATGAAAAGACTCGAAGTAAACGCAAGAAAATCAGAGTATAATGAGGACCATATGAGTATTAAAACTATCAAACCTCAAACCGGTTCTTCTAAAAATGACGATGTTGAGTATTACTATGAATATTACGACGACGATGACGAAAATACTAATGAAAATGATCATGAATATTATTCCGACGAAGACGAAGGCGTTAAGGAACAAAACAAAGCGATCACAAAGCAAAATAATATACAGTCAAATCCAGAAGTCCAAAAGCAGTCAGTCAATTTTGTGACCAAAAAAAATGAATTCTAGAACACAATGTTCACGTTAAGGTCTAATATAAGTAGAATTTTCAATTAAAACAAATCTTAATACCACGTATTGTCAAATGCACATGATTATAGACTAGAATGTTTCGATTTCCATAACAATTTATATATGCACTTGTTTTATGAAAGATGCCTCTGTGGTTTCCAAGTATTTAACGAACTATTTGTACTCAATTAGACACAACCAATATAAATAAGTGTATAAAACAATTGTCCTGATAGAATGTGGTTTTAAACTTTGAAAATCCTGTCCGTACACTTTCTTAAAATGTACTTCATATCTTTGTTTTTTATCGCATGAAATGTTCTATGAGGTCTTTTTTGGTCGAAGTATGCTTCTTTAAAATTTGTTTTCATATCAAAGAAGAAATTGACGGTATAAACATGTATGTAAAATTATAGTAAGATAAAAAAACAAATGCAAATAGTACAAGATTAACTGACTTTGTTTTATTGTCATTCCAAGAAAGGAAAAATATATGAGTTAGAAAGAAGGAAAGAAAAAACAACGACAAAAAACAAAAAAACAACTCCACTGATAAACATGCTCATGCCTTAAAAACTTACTGTTCGTCGTCGCTTGTTTGTCAACCATTATTAGGTATGTATCTCCAAAATGATGAGATAAATATATTTGTCCATGCTTTCCATTCATTTTCGATGCCAAAAAAAATAGAAAATTTTAAAATTTCAATGCGCATCTGAATAAAATTTAACAACTCTGTGTCATTGTATCTGATTTATAATAAAATTAACACTGTATAAAATTGATGCGCCCGAATTGCTTTTCTTGATTTACCTTCACCAGGAACGGCGAAAACCAAACAAATGGAAAACGGGTATTTATTTATAAATACTAGAGGAGCTGGATAAGCCAAAACCATCAAAGCTCAACTTTGCTAAAGGGAGTTACCATCTAAGATTCTTAAGAAATTATAAAAAAATATATACGGATAATTGTACTAGTCATATTAATGGCATAGGACTTTTTGGCACATGATTCCCACTAGCAGCGGTATCCACCTGGTGCAAGAAAATAAGAAACGGTGCGTCCAAATCGCTTTTCTGGAATTGTCTACACAATGGTTCCCTCTTTGTCTAATGAGAGTTGTTATCACGAAAGCATTAGTTTTGCTTAGTGTTTAACTTACCCATCCAGAGCATATGTTATTTATGTATTAGTAGTTAGCATGGGAGTTTTCATTTCAACAGCAGTTTATAATTAAAATTGTATGCGTGTTTTTGTCTGTTTTCTCCGTATATCATTTCGAAGTTTGATGTTATGTGTTTATTTATTTAAAGTGTTCTTTTTCATGTTCTTAGTCTGAATATTTTGTTTATTAATTATAACTCCCTTAAAAATATTAATCAAATAAACAATCCTGAAGACTGCATATACAATTCCAGTTCCGAGGTAATTTTTGCACTTTGTTATTGGGTGTCTTATTGTTGGTAACCATACAACGTATTCGCTCTTAATTAGATAGATCTCCTGATTTTAGAGAAAGAGCTAAAATATTGGCAAAATTAGTTTCCTTTGAATAAATTCCTTGAACTACAATTCTATTTATAACAGTCAAATTGATCTTTTTTGGTTTGTTCTTGCATTAATTGCTCCAAATATTAAAATTGTCTTTGATACAAAAGTAAAAGGAAATCAACGGGCTAGGTAAATCCGTTTTGACTTTCTAATTTGTTGACTTTGAGTCTCCGTAATAGTACTTTAAACGCAATACAGTTTGTAATACCATTTAAATCAGCACTACTTTTATGATATGAAAGAGTAGCCAGTACTTCGGTTCTGTAAACAAAAATTTGGATATTGTTATTGAATGTGCTGTTATAAAATTTTGAAATTATTTTGAATTAAGAAAGCATCTCCCTCATAGCTGTATTGGGTTGAGTGCACACAATATGTCTAATCCCGCCACATTCTATATTTGCCTGTCACAAGCTAGGGACATGCATTTCAGTAGCGATCGTTGTCGGCTTCTATCATGTTTGTTTTCCATTTATTTTTTGTCATAAATCAGGCCGTTGGTTTTCTCGTTGGAATTGTTTCTCATTTTGTGATGTAATAGCGGACTATACGAAATTATATTGTATCCATTGTTGAAGGCCATACGGTAACCTATGGTTGCTTACGTTTACGTCATTTCTATTCTGGTGAATAGTTATCTCATTGACACTCATACCACACCTCAAAACAACTTGTATACAAACCACAGAAAATACCCATTATTCAAAAGCTTCAATATAATATATATGATTGATTGATTGTTGGTTGCTTTACGTCCAGTGGCAAAATATTTCATGTATGTTCAGGACGAGAACAAATTAACAATCATACATACAATAGATAGGTCCTGTAATAGAGGTCGTTCGGGATGAAGAGCAGAAAATTTGAACTGCCACTGGGAAATTATGGTAAATTGGATAACAATTGTCATGTCATTGTCTTTTATAGCTTGCTATATGGTATGGGTTTTGTTTATTGTTGAAGGCCGTACGGCAACCGAAAGTTTTTCTCATTTGCAATCATATTACATCTTCTTATTTTTTTAAACCGCTACATTTTAAGAGTTATGCGGAAAAAACTATAGATAAAAAGCATAGTGTTTGATTGCATAATATTAAGAGGAACAGATATTGAAATAACATACATTTTCCCTTCAACTTTTGAGTCGCACACTAGTACTTTTATATTTAACCGGACACTACGCGTTACCTTTACTAATTTTTAAGACATCCTTTATTATATTTTTAGCCCGAGCATGTCATAGAATATTACCAGCAGTAACAAAGGCCAGTGAAACAAGACATAAACGACTAATTTAATAAACATTTGTCAACAATATTATACATTATTACATAAATGTTAAAGATTAGTCATATTCATCTACTTTTCTTGTCACAATTTTCACCCTTCAGAATAGAAAAAATATCTATCCATATATTGCGTCTTTTTTGTTTTAGTTTGTTGGATATGTATATGTTTGAAGTGACGTTTCATACTTAGTATGTCAAAGAACATGAAAATGTCATTAATAAAATTTTACAATTGAATTCATATAATAAATTAAAGTGTTGTCAACAATCTTTCGACTGATTAACCGATTAACCGATAGTAACGTTGATGTTTAAAGGCATTATCTACAGTACTCTACAAATGCACGGTTTTTGATACGATAAATAGTTTATCCTTGGGCATTATAAAGCTTGGTTTTGAGCATTCCTGGTGAAGTTTTTACTTTTGATAATCCAATACAACCATATCTACTATGGCGTTTGCAATAACTTAATTCATATTGAGAAGATGAAAATATTCTTGATCTCGGCGAAATGACAAAGTGTGAAAGTGGTGTCTGACAGAAAATTCCGTGGAGTGTTATTATTTGAGAAGATTAATCATGTTACTCGTACCAGCCAGTCTTTATTTTTGAGTCGGTTTTTCGTTGAAAGGATGACAATGCCTTGAACGATAAAGATGGCACATTTGATTAATGTAGGTTTACGCAATGTTCAATCAAAGTGAAATTATGAACTTCAAGTTAATCGTCAAATTTATCAGATTATAACTGTTCAAAATGCATGTATGCTAATTATGTTTACTTAAGGTCTAGCCCCGAGCTGATAGACAAGTTGTTTTTGTGCTAATTAATTTGTAAAATTTGAATGTTATCAAGGTTAACAATAGTAATTAATATACCGGACAATTGATCTATCAAGTTAAGTAGCACGACAATCACTTTAGAATTCAACAAAATGCATTATTGATTTTTAATACACATTTATATCAAATCTATTAAAATTCAAGAATAGGTCCGGATAACCGGTTAGCGTTTTTGGTATTCGGTATTCGGTCCTTCCGACGGTAAACCGGTTAACTAGTTAATCGTTGACAACACTAAATTATCATTAATTAGTTAAACATTTTCTTTTCTTAAAGAGGAAGGGGGATGTTTACCTCCTCAAGTTGCAAAACAATGTGAAATTCTTCTTTATTTCTTTTGATAGTATGATTTTTGTATTTGTAAACAAATATGATAAAACTTTTTAAAAATATGTGTATTTTGATATCACTGTCACATGATAAACTATCGAAACGAACATATTTTACCTTGAATACATGTAGTTCAACCTTTTTTTATGTTAAAAAATCATGTTTTTGTGTTGTTAATGATGATATTATATGAAATCTACTGGGTAATACAGCAGCAAATATGAGTGAGAATAGAAAGCAAGTACGATGTCTAAAACAGAAGATTAGGAAGTTTGAATATGCTTTCGAATACTGGAAATTGTTGGCCGGGATGCAAAATCCGCCTACTCTAAACTGGTGTCGGGTTATGAAAAGCGGTAAGTAAGTAAGTAAGTAAAACTTTATTTTGATTTGGCATATTGACAAACATACTACAACATAAGCTCTAATGAGCTTTTCACTGAATATAAAAACATATGCAATAACAAATAAAACAAGGCATGCAGCATGCAAATAAATAGTAATAAAACAGCACCAGATTTAACTCTAGCATATATATATGTATCTTGCTAATACTAAAAACATATATATGAAGCACTAATACAGGAATAATTTTAAAAATTTGCAGCTAAAAATTTTCAGTAAATAATTTAATGTAAAAAACTTCAACTCCTGTAATTATTTTAAAAAACGTAAAAACAAAATTCCAGTTGCAACGCAAGCTGTTAATGCAGCATAAAAAGCATAAATAATGTATCAAAAATTACCTGCAGGCAGAGCAAAACAGTCCGTTCCACTCCACGACTGAACAAGACTTCTAAAATGTGTGAAGCTGTTAACAGTCCTGAAATGGTCTGGTAAACTATTCCATAAAGAAGCAGAAGTAAAGCTAAAAGATTTCTCTCCATATGAGGTAGTTCTTACCTGTGGTATTTCCAAAATGTCACTGTATCTAAAATAATACTTAGTGCTTTTAATATGAAGTAAATTTTGTAAACATAAAGGAGCCAAATTATTTTAAATTTTATAAGTCTCAAGTGCTATTATCCTGATGCGTCTCACTTGTAGGGTTGGGACCTTTGCGTTCTCAAGAAGAGTTTCAGAGGATGATAAATAGTCGTCATATACGAATCTTAATGCTCTCTCTTGTATTTTTCCAGTTTTTTAGAATTTTTCTCTGTGCAAAAATGCCAAGCCAAAGGGCAAAAATTAAAATTACTCAAAATGAAAGTATGGAAAATTGTAAGTTTTTTCAATCTGGTTAAATGGGATCCAATTCTCTTGAGAACATTCAGCTGTTGTGATGCTTTTTTACACAATTTACTTATATGTGCATCAAATTTTAGTTGGTAATCAATATCAACTCCAAGTAACTTGACGGTTTCTTCACATGAAAAAGTATTTTGCTGAATTTGGATAGACGGATTTTTTGCAAAGGTTCTTTTCCCTACAGCAATAACTTGAAATTTATTAGGATTTGCCTGCATCTTATTTTCTTTGAACCAATCATTCAGCACTTGAGACTCAGATTCTAATATAGATATGAGATGGTCATAATCAGGACTGCTAAAAGACAGAGTATTGTCGTCAGCATAATTAACATATTTTGTGTAATACTCCATCCGTCCTCTTTTCCTCGATTGAGACAACCCGGAATCATACTTGTCATTGAATTGTTACTCACCACGAGCAACATGACGGGTGTGACATGTGGAGCAGGATCTACCTACCCTTCCGGAGCACCTGATATCACCCCTAGTTTTGTTTAAAAGGGGTTCAAATTGCTCTTGATTTAGTTTTCAATGTTGTTGTAGCACGTGACAAGTGTCATTGGTATATGAATGTTAGTTTTACAGTTTTATAACTACTGTATCATAGCCGTAATCACCAGTATAAAAGATCGGTCCAACACGTCACAAAACAAAATCGAACAACAAATCTTGTCCAAACTTATCAACGAGACAGCTACATAATTTGTGTGCATATATGTATGTATAGACAAGAGTTATTAACATACAGCGATTTAAAAGTATAAACTTTTGTTATTGTATATCAACAATCGTGGTTGTTGGGAATCATGGACGGACAGAATAAAGATAATGAATAAGTTCGAACCATAAAGGTGATATCCGTTTTTTGAATTGTAATAAGTTCGTTAGTTAAAAATTTAAAGAAGTTAAATCAAGTTAACACAATGGTCAGTGGATTCTTTAAAAACAATCTACAGTTAGAACA
The DNA here is from genome assembly GCF_021869535.1 of Mytilus californianus. Classification (NCBI taxonomy): domain Eukaryota; kingdom Metazoa; phylum Mollusca; class Bivalvia; order Mytilida; family Mytilidae; genus Mytilus; species Mytilus californianus. Next base: position 84,667,652 of record NW_026262679.1, read on the forward strand.
ATAGACTGACTTCAGAGAAATTGGTTAAGGTAAGATAACAGTCAATAACCAATCCGCTATCACTTTGTACCTTTCCGGAGCACCTGAGATTTTTTCCAGTTTTTTTGGTGGGTTTCATGTTGCTCATTCTTTAGTTTTCTTTGTAGTATTTGGTGGACCTTTTTGTCTTTTCGTTTCGTTTTATTATTTTTTTTTTTGCCATAGAAGAGGGATGAAAGATACCAGACGGACAGCCAAACTCACAGATCGAAAACAAACTGACAACGCCATGGCCAAAATTAAAAAGACAAACAGACAAATAAAAGAAAAGATGACACAACATAGAAAACTAAAGACTAAGCAACACGAGCCCCACCAAAAACTGGGGGTGATCTCAGGTGCTCCGGAAGGGTGAGCAGATCCTGCTCCACATGTGGCACCCGTCATGTTGCTTATGTTATTACAAATCCGGTAAATAGTCTAATTTGTGTCAGTTTTTCTTTGACATCTAAGTTTTGAATGTCCCCTATATATCTAATTGTCTCTTGTTTAGTAATTTTTTAGCACGCTATAAAAAAGAAGTAATCACCTACTACAGTTTTCATCCAAGATCCTTGAACCGTCACAGAAAATTTTGCCACCCCTTTATTAAGTTGTTTAAATATTTTTTACACCTGAAATTCCATATACTTATATATTCATAAAGAAAACATTATCAGTTGTTATATTATTTGAAACCAGGTTCGCGCCTGACCACTACACTTTGTTCATGTTTCAGCGTAGCGTAAATCCAAGTGGTTCCCAGTTTAACCCGGTCATTGTACTTTTTATCCATTTTGTAATTTTGGATTTATCTAGCAATGTTTTACTTGTTTCTTTGTTTTATCATTTTTCTGAACGGATTTTCTTGCATTCGTATCTGTACCATTTGTTATATATTCCGCCAAGTATTTTCTGTTACATTCTAGAGCTTGTGCTTTGTTAAGGACAGAAATCAATGTTAACCTTTAAATGTTGGTTTTTGCTTATGACCGGGTTTCAAATAAAAAGTCTTTAAACAAAGATAAACTTAATGTAAGGTTTTACTAAAACCCATCCTTATCCAGCTTGTCTGCGGGTACTCTTCAAATCATACACCATATACTCTGACATCATTATATGTTATTATACTTTATGCAAATTTCTTATATATTATCCATTCATTTCATTGGACACGCGGCATTTGTTAATTTTCTTCGTTGTCAAGCATTATGTATAGTAGCAAAGACTGTCTGCTCGGAATCAGAATAACGTATATTTAAATCCGGTTTTTTTTATTTATAAAAGCAACAGCAACATTCTAAGACACAAACTGTATGTGTATAAATTTGCTTATACAATTAGGGTTATAACTTTCGATAATTGTGATTCAATTAATGAAATGTTGCAGTTTATTCATTTCTTCACGTTCTTTGGAATTTTTTTTTAGCACAAAACGACATAATATTGGCTATAACAGGCGCGGATCCAGGATTGATGTTAGGGGGCGCTCCTCAGAATTAGGAGGGAGACCATGACCACATTTTGACAAAAAAAATGGCTGTTATTTTACCTATTAATGTACGTTTTTTTCCTTTTTTAGGGGGCGCGCGCCGGTTACGACCCCGTCTGAATCCGCGCTTGTATAATAGTGACTATGAGTATTGATGTTTAGCATCAATTGGCAAATATGTTATGCCGCGTGATTCATAACGAAAGCAAGTCTGACTATAAATGAATTAGATAGGTTCTACTATATTGGTTGATCAGGATAGGATATAAAGCGGGATATTTGGACTGACTCCCAACAAAGTGTATGTTAGATAATGGAAACATGGTTGGTCGCCAAATTAGGTCACGTACATACTCCTGACTGCTTTTGAAACAGTTTTTACGTGCTACGGGTTGCGCTCTTTCAGCGCGTGACTTACCAAATGAATTTCTTATTTTGTTGTGCATTTGGTTTTCTATTTTATATTTCATATTACAGTTTTCAGGTGGATGTGGAATCATGGAAGTATTTCATGGGCCATAGGGATAATGATAGCCTATTTAGAATTTTAATTTTCACCACTTTTTAACACTGAACCAGAACCTACATACACAGATAATTGTATTGCTTTCATTGCAATATTCAGACATAATTGTATGATTTCCGTCTTCATGATCTGTTATCCGAATAATACTAAGGCTCCTGGTGCTTTGCGGCCTTTTATCATGTAGTGAATACCAAATTTTCAAAAATTCTAAAATATTCATTTTCACCTGCATGTAAAATTATTTTATATTTATCTACACCTAGCTGATTCGTCCCTCAGATTGGAAAAATATGTTCCGTAGATTCTGTATTTGTGGTCCAATCACTGTGGTCAGATACATATATTGAACTAATAAGTATATTTCCCGGAAAGTACATTGTAAGTACTACCGTTCCACCTGGAATGCTATAACAATTAGGTCTGGGTAAACCGCAGAAGAACACATCGCTTGTAACATGTGGTCAGGTTTTACTGAGGCATTCAAGTAGATCTATTTATGTCCTTGTCTGTTTAAAAAGATATTATGTAATAAGATTTTCTGTCAACATCAAAAAAGAATTAATTACTCACATCTTATGACTTTTAACTATTACGGTCATAATGGACCAGTCGGTATAAAGAGAATATTCGAACGTCTTCCATCCGGAAACGGAGAGAATCCGGTATACAAATACACACTTCATTGATCAGAATGCAGTAATATTTGGATATCTTACCAACCTGGTAATGGATAACTATATTTTCGTGCAAGTTGCTGTATTTTTTGTGGTTGCAGGTAAGTAGTTTATTGTAACTATTATGTATACAAATTTCGCAGGTTATTATAAGTCGTGAGTTTTGTCATGACTCAAACAGTACACATTTGTTTTGATACAGATGATCTTAATCTCCTTAAGTTTACGATATCATTCTAAATTTTTCCTTCAAATGAGAGGAACATTAGGCAATACAAAAACCTTTTACCTTTATTATCTGTATACAGTTTTTTCTAATAAATAAGTTTTATCATTTCACTTTATTTTCTTCCATTAAATGTGATCTTGATCATATTTATCCCCCTATTAGCATTCAATATGCATTTGTTAAGACGTGTTAAATTTCTGAGATAATAAGCTAAGACAACAAAAATCTGCTAACTGAAGAGTAAACCTTTTTCTATATTCCTGGCAATTGTGTTCAATATGTTTATACCCTGTTTTAAACAGATGAGTGATAATTGATTTTCAGTAGGGTTAACGTTTGAAGTTATTAAATAATATTTTATGGTTTATAATAGTCTAAAAAATAATGAAATTTTTACCAACTTGATATTGAATAATTCGATGAAAATAAATTGTAATGTGGTAAACACTGCCACCAACAGAAAATTTAAAAACATGATATGTACATAAGTAATATTTACGTCTAACATGTCAACACCAATATGATTTGTGTAATGAAAACGTGCTGTTAGGATTAAGTGTACATATAAATTTGTACATGGATAGATGTGAGGCATAATTATTAAATTAAACTATTCATTTGCCGAAATCCTATCGTAAAATTTCAACACGCTTGATTCATTGATTTTTATATCACAGATTTTTGTATCAGTCTTATAAGCCCAATGACAATTTCAATTCATGTTTATGTTTTAAAATCACATTGTGATTTTTATATTTTTGTATATTTTTTCCAATGCCTAAATGTAAGTTATTTCCCATTTAGAGTAATAATAGCAAAATTTGCATTGTAAAAACTTTTAAAAAAAATAAAAGTTTTATTACAGTTTGGCACTCAATGTAAATAAGTCCCAACTCGAAAACTAACTTATCCGAAATTAGAAAAAGATAAAAATGTTTAACTTAAGTTCAGGTTTGAAGTCATTTTTTTAAGAACACAACATTGTTTATAGAACCAAACAGTCTTATTTGCACATTATGAAATTGTAAATTGATATTTTTTTTTTCAATAAATTGCAGACTTAATTTTGTACAATTGAAAATATTTATTAATTTCTTTTTAATTCTGCCCGGTATTCTCGTGAAAAAAAAAGATGTGACGTCATTTTAATGGTGTTAAACAACTCCTAATCAATGTTTTTATAACGTCTATGAAATTGTCTTGTTCTTGCTTCTTCGTCATTTTCAATACATTGATTCATCAAATTTAGCTTTTTTTGCAACCAATAGGTGCAGACTTTTTAAAGCTCAATGTTGACTGATTGTAAAATTCAACTTACTCGTGCAATAAAGTTTATGAGTTACAGAAACATTACATATAGTTTCATTATCAATATTTGTTTATCGTTTTTTTTTATATTATATTCAATTTTTACCCTCATTCAGAACAAAATATTTAATTCATATACTATGTACTGTTAAACAATTGAAAGATAATGTCCCTGTTTTCACTCGATATTATTTGCAGAGAAATACATTTTTGTGAAAAATTTTATTTGAATTATGAAAAGCTTCTTTTTCTCTTTTCAAGTAATACAATATGTTTAACCCATATCATTTCCATTACTAGAAGTAATCTTTTACTATACGCTAATTTCTCACGTCATTTAAACGTTTTATGGTCTAACTGGATCCCTGCATCTTTGAACTGATAAAGTAATATTGTGACTGCATGACATTTTTCAAACACCCGTCTTTATTCCCCTTGAGAATATTCATCTCTTATCCTGGATGATCAGAAAGAAAAAACTATTTAAGGGTTATTGGCAGTAATTGGCCACAGTTTAATAGATTAAATTACATCACAACTATAAACTTCAAACAATATATTTTTTCTGAAAATTGTCAACTTTAATGTCCAATATAATTATATATTCTAACACTTTGAGACATAATATATGATGGTCGCCGACTGTTCTTAAATAGAAGACCATAACTTCTCAATTGAATAGGACGAAAATCCATTAACCCTGGAAATCAGAGGCTAATGATTTGAACCGATTAAATTGAAATTAACCCTGGAAATCAGAGACTAATATTTGAATTGAGTTTGTGAATAATATATAACAATGCTATCCGAGCGCAGCGAAATGTGCCCATTATTGAGACGGAGTTCACAGACGCAACAAAACAATCCATGCATAGAGAATCCGTGTCAAGTCTTTGTTGTTGCCATTATTCACCAATCTCAAGGTACACAATCATCAAACACCATTGTATATTTCGCTACATTTCGATCTGCCTCTGAAAAATATGAGAAACAGCAGCAGTATATTGTCCAAATTGACTTAACAGTAAAGAACATATATAATACAAATAACACATTATCTAACACTGAACTTGTATTTACAATTTTTCATTTGAACCCCGCTGCAAGATTCAGAAAAATGAAACTAATGTTGCAAGTCAAGAAAATAAAATTTGGGAAAGGGAAGGTGGGTTAAATGAAATAATTCTTAGCCTTTCAACCACGTCTTTTCTCTTCCAATATTCTTGAAAAAAGGAAGTGCGTCACTGTGAGTTTGATGACGAATGCTGCAGCTAAATACCGCAATAATTCTTAGACTTTCAACCACGTCTTTTCTCTTCCAATATTCTTGAAAAAAAGGAAGTGCGTCACATTGAGTTTGATGACGAATGCTGCAGCTAAATAAGATAACACAATGACAACTATAAACCAGACCACTGCGGATAAGAGATTTAAAATCTAAAGTTAGCTCAACCTACTGACGTAGATTTTATGCCCAACAATCGCACAAACGACGTCAAATAACGTCACCGATAACCAAACGCTTTGACGGGAAGATTAGGGACTAGGATGAAATTCTAAAAAAAGGCAGGACAGGAGTTTTAAGTAAAAAAAAGGCAGGATTAACAACTCATGTAAAAAAGTCATGATAAAGTAATAAAAAAAAATGCAGGACCGACTAGTGAAAAATAAAAAGGCAGAACAGAGATTACAACTAAAAAAAAAATGCAGGACAAAATTTTCCATCCTAGCCCCCCCTTTTAGAAGTTACATGGTAGCTCCCTTACAATTGGAATCAAGCGTATTACGAATTGATACACAAAGCCACAACACATTATTGAAGATAAGCCAAAGGATTTTACACCAAATAATAACGGTTTTACTTTGTCGCTCTGAAGAAATTGTAACCTGTGATTAATCGCAATAAATTTCTGTTATTTCTCAATGTAATCTTGTCTGCCCAAAAAATCTACAATGGAAATTTCAGGTTGTATTAATGTAAACTGACACGAGACGAAAGCTTTATTAACGTCCAACACTAATCATAAACAACATTCAATCATGATTGGTGACAAGAAAATAAATGATCTAAAAAATAATTACTAGTACAAAATAGTCATTTTAAGAACAATAATAAAAAATACACACAAGACGTGTGACACGCTTTTGTGGTGTGGGATATATGGAGTAAAAAAGGTGGGATTCGGGGAAAAAGTGGGAAGCGGGAAAAAATTACAAAAAAGCGGGATTTGGGAAATGAGCACCCCGTGTCACCCCTTTACACAACAGAATATCTCTACAATACCAGTTACAGACATAGATCTTACTGAAGGAAGGTCATTATTTCTTCTTCAAAAACAAAAACAAAATTTCGTAAAGCAGCACAAGACATACGGATAGCATTCACCTCAATTCTAATTCTTTATGGTTTTTAATATATTAAAATGAAGAAAATTTGGGTGAGGTTGGTCATTTTCTGCTTTTTAAAGATATTTAAAAAATAAAGAGACAATGGAATTCATCTCGCTGTTTTGTTTTACACATATAGCAGATCCTTTCTTCAACCGGAACCTTTGCGATCAGCACCAAAATTCCTCTCGCTGATTAATATTACACACATAACACATTCTTTCTTCACCCGGAACCTCTGCGATCATGCGTCCAATTAAAATTTTTTTTTTTAAATATTATTCGTACGATTCTTTTGCAGAAATGCGACTTGTGCAATTGAGGTTACTAATTATATTACATAAATATTGCTATGTTTCAACACAGAAAACTATGGTGTACTTGCTTCTCAAGTGAAGTGGTATCAATAATGAATAGATATTCTAAATGAAATGAAGCAAACTCTGTGGTATATATACATCTTTAGGCCAACAACACATTTACACACATAACTTGATTAAAACAGAAAAGCACACTTATATATTTTTTTTATTACTTAGTTCTTACTCATTAACAAGCTCAAATAATCAAAATCATGCTTAGCCGGATGACGATAATTTCAATATAGAATTTAAAGTTCAAAATTTTACATCCATAAAATACAGACGTAGAATTTCGTTATCACGATAATTTTGGGTTTTTTTTTCCTCTTTGTTCTCATTCATATGAACAATTAGTAAAAAAAACGATGAATAATTTGCATGAAAAGACTGTCATGTCAAGGGAAATTACAGAGAAGGCATGAAAAAGCCAACATAATTCGAACATAGAAATGAATATTTTGTACGTGCATCATATCTAATAATTTCCTTCATATGTTCGAAGGAAATTATTCTGTAGTATATCATTAAATGATAATAAACTTATATATTTGTCTTGCACCGTTTGCTTTTACTCTTCAACGTTTTGCAAAACCTGAAATTTAAATGCATAAGTTGCCTTAAATGCGTACTTTTCAGTTCTTACAGTAAATATATAAGTATGAAACACGGCCATATCTAAAAAGACTTTTGGGTGTAAGGTGTCTAATGAAAACATATATGAGTCAAATATCTATTTCAATACAGGCCTTTGTTCTTTAACCCAACATAGTCAATATAAGTCAAATATCCATGAACATGTATGTCAAATTTGTCAATTGCAACATAATTATTCATGACGTCAAACTGACAAAAAAAATCTGCAATTTTATTACCATATAAAATAGTCCTTTTTATTTATTAATACACATAAAATCAACGCGCTTTTGAAAAGATTTAAATGTTCTTTCTTTTTTTGCATTCGGCGGCTAAACACATCTTAGCATCAATTATTTAATTTAAATTGTATTACGCTTTGCATGTCTGTTTTTGTCCTTGAAAAATTAGCTACAATGTGTGGATGAAAATTACAAATAAAAATGTACCTGTGTATATATAACAAAAACGTTCTACTTTCCTTCGGAATCCTTAGATATATAACAGTTATCAGTTCGCTTCAAGTGTCAATCTATTTTTATACAAAAAGATACTTCTTCAAAGCTCATTCTTTAAAAACAAAATTCAACGTGAACATTTTTTTTTAGAATGAAACAAACAATACTATTGTTGCAAAAAGGGGGGAAAATACCAAGGGGGACAACCAACAACAATATGTCGCTTAAAGACGCCCGCAATGGACTAGTGAACATTTATAATGTTGGATTCTCTATTCCATCATAGCCAAAAGGGGGGGGGGGGGGGTGAACAAACAAATAAAAGTCTACAAAATACTACAAAAAAACTGAGCAACACGAACATCATCAAAAGATGGTGGCGAAATTATATGCCGCAGAAACGGTTACAAAGTACAAGCTTCTTGTCGAAATCTATTATGTTACTTCGAAAGAGCAGGCAGCAGTCACTATAAATTATAGTAATTAGCCTTTTTATGTTTTAAAACAAAATTAACTAGCCTTTTATGTTTTAAAGCAAAATTAACTAGCCTTTTATGTTTTAAACAAAATTAACTAACCTTTTAGGTTTTAAAACAAAATAAACTAGCCTTTTATGTTTTAAAACAATGTCATATATCGGTTAGGGTTAGGGTTAGGGTTAGGGTTAATCAATTGTGTTGTTTTAGCATCGCCGCACGCCATACTTTGTACAAATGAAAAGCTGATTAAACACTAGTGACAGTTTGTCAAGACTTACTTTTATGGAGTACTATAAACGACCCTCAGTAAGCTTTCGTTAAAATTATTTCTCACGTGATTTGCTGTATATTCTAAATGTTTTTTTCGTTGAACATATAGAGTAAAGCCACGAAAATGGACTTGCTTGTAGGTAATTTCTAGCATGTGTGTTCATTGGGACATATTGAAATGTTTTCTTTGATGTGTTTGTTTTGAAAGTTGTGATTCTTCGTGTTCAGCATTTGATTCTTTATTTCAATCAAATTTGTGTTTTTACAGATTTTTTAAATGGTGACGTCCGTTTTCGCTGAACTGGAATACATTTTTGTTTCGGGGCCAGCTGAAGTCCGCCTCTGGGTGCGGGATTTTCTCGCTGTGTTGAAGACCCTTTGGTGGCCTTTGGCTGTTTTCTGCTGATTGGTCCGGTGGTTGTCTTTTTGACACATTCCCCGTTTCCGTTCTCAATTTTATTATTTAAAACTTTATATTGTTTAGTGAAATTTGGGAATAATTTTACATAGTTAAATTATACATTTCACTTTTGCTTAGCCTAAAACTACCGTTGAAAGTTAAATAGCTGATTACAGATTAACATTACACGTGGAGATACTGTAGTCGTTCTCAGGTTGAGGTTGAGGTGGAATGTGTTAGTATTGTTCGTAACCGATTAACCGAAGTAAGCAGTAGAAATTTCTTAAATCACTTCCCATTGAAGATAAGTGACGAAACTTCAACTTTGTAGTTAAATTATAAACTCTAAAGGACATGTGTAAACAAGAAATAACTTTTCTAAAGCTAGTCGTCTCTTTGGTGATGAAATTAGAATACATATTTGTCATTGTATCTCAGTTCATTCAAAATAGCTTTGTATATAAATATAGTAGTAGATTACAAAATTTAAAAGGCTTATAAAATGTTTGTGATTACCAATTTTTTTTTCTTTTTTTTTGGGGGGGGGGGGGGGGGGGTAAACCACTGGAAAGGTGTGGAGGGGGTCATTTCTTAATCACCTGCGCTCGTTGGTAAAAATTAAGTACCAATAAGAAGGTTGTTTTGTTATCGATTTTTTTTCAAATAGATTTGTAATTCGTTTATTCGTCCTTTGACTGTTTATTTATTTCTTTGTGTTAGAAAATAATGGCCACTCCCGCCTATATCTGTTTCACTCATAGTAGGTATCAATAAGTGTGAAACGTAATAGATATTTAACAACACAAATAATATATTACAAAACATTTCTCACATCTTTTCAAAACGATCCTTAAAATTTTAAAGCTTGATATATGGTATAGTTAAATTTTTGTTGCTGAAGATATGACATTGGATTCGTGTCTTTTTATTGTAGTTGGACTTCTTTCGCAATGTGGAATACCCCATTCCTCTTTTTTCCGTATTTGAATAAAGAGTATCCTAAAACTTAAAGTGATTCTCTTTAGATATAAATAAGAAGATGTGGTATGAGTGCCAAATGAGACAACTCTCCATCCAAGTCACAATGTATAAAAAGTAAACAATCATAGAGACTGTTTTTTTTCATGTTTGGTTTTTATTGGACTTCATAAATATAAATCTTTGAGAGAAAACAAATACTCAAAAGGGGAACTTATGATACGAGCTATTGTAAGCGCCTGAAATACAAACCATAGTAATTTCATCATATCATAATAATTTCATTGGTTATGAAGAAGGCGATAAGTGCAGCAATGCAATTTTGATTTCAGTATGAGGTCATCAACTGTAACATATTATAAATAATGTTTTTTTCCGTTGTTTTTTTTGTGTTTTTTTTTTATATAGCAAAAACGGTTATTAAGCATAGAGTTTGACACTGTATTGTTTATTTTTGTTTTACATGAACATGTCCTTCTTTTATTTACCATAGTACCATTGTTATTTCTAGTAAAGCGATTTTATTGTACTGATCTATATTGAACAATTTTTATGTGCATTTGTCATTCAAAACTGATTAAAACAAAAGTGTTGAGATGAAAAAAATAGTAGCGTAAGCCCAACCTTATAATATTACTATACTGGTTAAAAAAGCAAATCCACAAAGTTTTGAGACTGTAGAAAAATGAGAAGGTACAAGGCTCAATATGCCATATTTGAAATATAGCAAAAATTTCAAATTAAGACTTAATGACTGTTATAACAATGAACCACTATTAAAACAAGAAATAGATTAAATATCATTCCATGACGTCAAATTTAGCAAAGCAAAAATAAAGAAAACAGACGAATTTCCATTGGTTTTCAGGACCAGAAACATATCACCCAAGCGAATAGGTCGACAAAAAAAGTAAACATTATGATTGTTATACATGATATGATAAATAAGATGCAGGACTTAAATATTTAATTTGTCCAATCCTGCGCATTTTTTTCAGGCCCCAGTGTGGTCGAAATCCAGAAGATTTGGAAAATGTCATCAACATCTGTATGTGAGGCCTATGTTGGGTATCAAATCTGACGATACTTTCGAAACGTTCAAAAAAGTTCGATCTATAAGGTAGATCGGGTGTCATTTTCTGAGCATCCCTTTTCGGCATGTTGCAAAAATCCTCATTTTTTGTTTAGAAATATTTTAAAAAGTATCATTCAATATACAACAGAAACATCATAAACTTGAAATTTTTATATCAAACTATCAAAAATTAAGTGTCGTTAAGTGTATCTAAAATTTTCAGAAAAAAATCCTTTTAAAATCAAGTGCAGATAATTATATTGAATTTTTTGTTTTTTGGATTTTTCAAGAAAATAAGGTTGTCCTGCGAGAGAATGTTCTGTGCTAGTGATTTTGTCCTGACCGGTTCTGCTGGGTCATTATTCTGTGCTGGCGAATTCGTTTTCATTTTATCAGAAAGGCAATAAAACAACCATTGTGTTGCTCAATTTTTCACTAATACGTTATACGTACATCGCAAGGTATTTTAAAACGATTTTTTTTCTCGCAAAAGTAGTGCAAATTCGCTAAACGAAATTGTCCTGGTACTGTGCTAGTGATGAGAAAATATGTTCTGGTTCGGTTCACCTAGAAAAGACAAACAAACATTTGGTGAATGAAATATTTGAGCGATTAAACAACGGCCTGATTTATGTACTATACAATAAACAAAAAAACAAATATGATAGACTGCAACCAACGACAACATAAGAAAAACTGCAAAAATCAGTTAAAAAGGGCTATCTCGTGTTATCATCATTTATAGAAAAGTACCATAAGCTTCTGATTACTTAGTATTAGAAAAAAAAACAACGTCCATGTCTTTTGGCCTCTGAGTATACCACATCTCCTTTTTTATATCAATCTTTTTAACTTTTTGCCTAATATTGATCTAATATATGACTCGAACATTTAAAATGGAAAAGGTTTTGCATAAAAAGTGGTGAGTTTAAAAATAAAAGTAATGACTTTACATAGGAACGTGAAGCTAAATGGGGAGGGGAGTACAGTACATATCTAAAAATAGTCTTTCACCTATGCAGAGAATATATTTTAAGGTACAAAAATTACGAGCGATGTTGAAACACAAAATTTTAGGTAATAAATTAGGTGCCGCCTAGCATCCTAGATATCGTTTCTGTGATTCTTTCGTGCCGTACTCTAGATTCTTTTTTATTTATTCAACCAAATTAGTTTCTATCCTGTATCTGTGCGAAAGAGACACTGTGACACATGTCATCCGCAGCTAAAATCGGCATTCTTTCTATAATGTAGTTCGTAATAAATGGAAGATAACAATATTGTTTTGAGTGAAAGGGGGTGGGATGGGTTGGTGAAAGTTGCTAAGCTTGGAAAAGTTTTATAATGTTTGTAAATTATTTGATGCAGATTATTATGAACAACTTTGATCACGTCAGAAAATAATTTAACCCTTAAAACGTTTACCAAGACTGAAGAGGGTGGTCCTAGAAAGATAAAAAAAAATCTTATCCTATGCAGATAACAAAACATTTTCTGATACACAAATTACAAGTAATATTTTTGCACAAAAATTTAAGCCAAAACAGTAGATCAGGCTTTATCATCCTGGATCTCAGTTTTCTGGCAAGCAGACTTATTTTGTGGTGCACTGTTGTTAGGTCTTTCCAGTTTACTATGAAAAGACATTTTGTTTTTGTTCTGATTAATTTTTTTCTTCCACCAATGTTGTTTTTGAAAATTCTATTTGATTTTGCAAAATGTCTATAAGATATTTGGTAATTGGTATCTAACAGTTATGCTTTTGAAACTCACCCTCCCATGTTTCTGTGCCTGTCCCAAGTCAGGAGCCTGTTGTTCAGTGATTGTCGTTAGTTCATGTCTGTCATAATTGTTTTGTTATAAATTCGTCCGTTACTTTTCTTAATTGATTTTTTCATATTTTTCATGTACGGGCCTTTTATAGCCGATTATACGATATGGAGTTTTCTCATTGTTGAAGGCCGTAAGGTTGTCTATAATTGCTTACATCTACTTCATTTGAACTTTGGTGGATAGTTGTCTGATTGGTTATCATACCACATCTCCTTATTTTTATACAGTTCAACGGAACACTTTTCCGTATGGGAGTTATCTCCCCATATGTTTTGTGCTATTGCTTCTCCTCAGACAACGTAAAAGTTATCGCTTATATTATTATAAGCATTTCAAGAATTATACATTTTGCATTGTGCTTTGAAAAAATCAAATAATTTTCTTCAACCGTATATAATATGCTTATTGTAATTGTGCGTGCAAAATGATGAACGCCAGACATCTGTTATATGTCAAAACTTAAGTAGAATATATCACAGGGGCTCGTATCATAGAATTTTTGAGGCGGAAATATATGCCAGTCGACTTTATAAACAAATGTAGAATGCATACCAGTCGACTTTATTAACACAATGTAGAATGCATACCTGTCGACTTTATAAACACAATGTAGAATGTTTACCAGTCGACTGGCATATATTTCCTCCCCAAAAACATCTATGATACGAGCCCCTTTGAGTGTATCGAGAAAATTTGAAAACCGTAGCACAAAATCCCCTCTTTCTTCGATACAATTTAGTTTAAAAATTAACAGGTACCTCCCTGTTTTAAAGACAAACGTTAATACATGTACAACATTATTTGTGATAAAGATTTATTAATGTTGTCAAATTGCATCGGTTTTTTTGCATTTTTGATCAATTATTTCGACCTTTTAGATAAGAATCACTTGTTATATGTGTTTAGGTACCATGTGCAGATATGTAACGCATATTCAATACGGGAACAAAGAAACTAACATAAGTTTTGTAAAGTTAGTCGACCGTGTTTAAGGACGGAAAGACTACCACTTGGAAAAAGGTTATGTTTAATAGGATCAGAAAATTTGCCATGCATCAAGCCATATACGGACCTTTCAAAGAGTTGTCAGAAAGATTCATAAAATTGTAGAGAACATGACACTCTTCCTATTCAAGGCATGTAATTAAACGTCACTATTCAGACATGACACGATTGCCTTTTTATACATTCCGCTATACATCAGCCAAACCTTAGGGTTAAAAACTTATAATTGCATTACCTATTTTTATACACTTTCATAAAAAATAAATGGACGTTAGTCTCCGTTACTTATTTAGATACGTATTAAATCAAACTATGTTTAAATTTATTTTATTTTTACATGTTTTTAATACAATTTGAAGCATGCCCGTTCTAAACTCTTACTTGAATCTAATACTGAGTATACTTATAATTTCTTTTTAATTTATCATCTTACCATAAATTATATGCTTTAATAATGTGTTTATTGAATGACTTGTGTATACCTATAAGTTTGTATATATTGTAGACGATTTTAAAAAGGTCACTAGGGCTTGTGTTTTGTATAAAAATAAGATGTGATATGATTGCCAAATGACGTAGAAGTTGACAACTATAGGTCACCGTATGGCCTTTAACATTGAGCAAAACCCATACCATAGAGTAAGCCATAAAAGGCTCCGAAATAACAAATGTTAAAGCCCCAAACAACATCGTTTTTGTGTGTAAATCACATTACATAAACTGCTTGATAAATGAAGTAGGTATTGGCAATTCCCTTGGAAACTCAACATATACCCCCACGAACACTTACAAAGGAGGAAATCCAGGATAATCATAAGTCTGTTCTATGTTCCTTTGGAATTTCAACCAAAGATGAAGAACTGGATCTTCTTTCACTGTATTGGATAACTCAACTACACAAGTGTCCTCACAAACAACGTTATATTGCTAGGTCTTCCAGGTGCTCCACGAAACCTCTTTTCTAAATTATTTACATCAATTTTATCAGCAATCAAAGCCGGACTTCAAAGTTCTTGTGAAACTACCTATTCTAGAGGTGGCGTGAATCAGATGTGGATACTAAAGAATTCCAAAGATTTTTTTAGAGTACATACAATCTAAGACTCTTTCATCTTGCAATAGTATTAAAACATTTGACTTTTCTACACTTTATACACAAGTATTCCCCATTCCAAACTATAAGACAAATTAAGAGTTGGTCATGCTTTGTTTCATAAAAAAGAATGGCTTACGTAGATACAAGTTTCTTGTCTTAGGGAGGGATAAATCGTACTTTGTAAAAAATCACTCTGATTCAAACAAAAATATTCTCTGAAACCGACATTATCAAGATTCTTGATTTCTTGGTTGACAACATTTTGTTACGTTCGGAGGACGTGTTTTTCAACAAACAATCGGCATTACCATGGGAACCAACTGTGCTCCTCTTATTGCCGACTTGTTCCTTTATTCATATGAGGCTGACTTCATACAGGAACATCTTAGGAAGTAAGAAAAGAAGTTAGCAATTATCCTTTAATTTCACTTTCCGCTATATAGATGATGTTCTCTCACTAAATAATTCAAAATTTGGTGACTATGTTGAACGCATCTATCCCATCGAACTTGAGATAAAGGATACAGTAGATACAGTTCAGTCTGGCTCATATCTTGACTTACATCTAGATATTGACAATAAGGGTCGGTTGAAAACAAAACTTTACGACAAAAGAGATGATTTCAGCTTCCCAATTGTGAACTTTCCATTTCTATGTAGCAACATTCTAGCATCGCCTGCATACGGAGTATATATCTCCAAGTTGATACGATTTTCCAGGGCTATTGTTACCTATCATGATTTCCTTGATAGAGGGTTGCTGCTCACAAGGAAGCTATTAAAGCAAGAGTTCCAAGTAGTGAAGTTGAAATCATCCCTTCCTAAATTTTACGAACGCCATCACGAGTTGGTTGACCGTTATGGAATATCTGTTTCACAGATGACGACAGATATGACCCAATTGTTGTAACTACAATCTCGTCCCCTTTCCCCCGAATGTGACCTACAGAATTAAGCATATCACCGGGTTTGTACTTACATTAGCAACACGACGGGTGCCACATGTGGAGCAGGATCTGCTTACCCTTCCGGAGCACTTGGTGGGTTTCGTGTTGCTCAGTCTTTGGTTTTCTATGTTCACTTGTTTTGTGTACTGTTGTTTGTCTGTTTGTGTTTTTCTTTTTTAGCCATGGCTTTGTCAGTTTATTTACGACTTATGAGTTTGAATGTCCCTTTGGTATCCTTCGCCGCCTCTCTTTTTTTAAACAATTCAAAGGAGAAAAACTAACGGTTTGATTTATGTACAAAGCAATTAACGAAAAACAAATATGATATACAGCAACAAACGACAACCACTGAATAACAGGCTCCTCACTTGAGACAAGCACATGACAAATCGATACAAGCACAAAAAAAAACACACAAAAGACACAAGGTACAGATCTGAGAGTACTCGCAGTTACTGTAAGCTAGTTCAAAGCGTATAACAACAAATCATGTATCTAAGACTAAAATATGAATCAGTTCACATCCAACATCAATTAGCCTGTTTACTGAATATCGACTTTAATCAAACTTTGAATTGAATGTTTAAATGTTGTAATGATGCACTTATATTATCATTTATTCAGTAATGTCCAAAGTCGTATGTATCAATTGTATTCAACTAGATTGATTGATTGATTGATTGATTGGTGTTAACCGCTACTTTTAGCACTAATGTGCTATTTCGTGGCGGTCAGTTTTTATTGGCGGAGGAAGCTGGAGTGTTCAGAGAGAACTACCGACCTTAAGTAGGAAAACTGACAATCCTAGTCATTTAAGATTGGAGTCGAGCGCACCTGTATTCGTCCATACCAATTTTAAACAAATTAAGTCGTCTCACAGGCCTCCAGATTTTTTTGAAAATTTAGTGTTCAGCCCAAGAACCGGTTTGGCCACAACATAACAATTTCAAGTTTATTTACAATTTACACAGTGTGTATATGTTAAGTATGTTTAAATGAACATATGTTCTCATAGTTTAGGACCTTACTCATTATAGGTTGAAAAATACAGGCAAAGTTTAGATGTTTATGAAGTGTCCTATATTTTGACTTTAGTGGAACCTTAAATGCATTTTTTGTTTCGGAAAGATAAAATCTTTTTTGGATTTTGATGGGCTTTTTTTTTTCGTTCCTGCAGAAGGTGTAAAATAAACTAAGTTGGGATACATCTTTGAGATCCTCCCTCTCAGGTAACAAGTGTATTGTATTGTATTGATTGTCCTTGATTAACATGGACAATAGAAAGATAATATATATTTGCACAACTATAGGGTGTAACTGATTGGACAGTATCAAATGTAATTCAGGTGTTTGTTTATTTTTACACCAACAGCAGGAACGAAAAAAAAAAAACCCCTGAGGTGTAAATACAGCCATTTTTGTCCATTTGTTATGATGAACCTTAAAAACAATCATGTTTAGTTACCAATCAATAGACTCAAATAAATACAACTTGAACAGAAAAGAATCTGTATGTTGTTAGGGAGCGACCATTTGATTTTTATGGGGGGGGGGGGGGGGGGGGGCTAGGATGAAAAATTTTGTCCTGCCTATTTAATTTTCCCTCCTTTTGGTCCTGCCTTGTTTTTTCACTCTATTCGGTCCTGCTTTTTTTTTTTAGTTTATCCTTTATCCTGACTTTTTTTTTTACATAAATTGTCATCCTGCCCTTTTTTTGGCAAATAATCTCATCCTGCCTTTTTTTTTTACTCCAAACTCATCCTAGCCCTTATGCACAATATAATGTATGAATATTATAATATAAAAGGATTTTAATTCATTATCTTTAAGTTTAACGACGAGACATTGGTATGACAACTTTAATGGGCTTATGTGACTTTTTCGGCTAAAATATTCATGTTTTTAAATGAAAATACTTATATACTAAGGACAAGGACATTAAGTGCTTTATTTTGGTAAACAATATGGTACACGAACAAGGGGAAAATCCCTTGTATTTATATCACTGACACAGTCATTGAATTTTTGTAACTTCAGCTTACTGCATCTTCAATAGATTAAGTGTACTTTCAAATTTAGTTCACATTATGTCATATTTCTTGATAAATTATCAAGTCATTTATTGTCTGAATCTTTACTGCAAAATATTGATGATAACTTTTGACAAATTTCAAGTATTTGCCTTAAAACTAAATAGAAAGGACATCCTAAACCGAAACCTAATTCTGATCGAAGGTAATTTAAAAACTGTTAAGTGTCTTTATGATGCAACTAGACTCCCGTCATACAACTTGATTTTTTTTTGTTCAGAGTGTGCTTCATTGTCCAATTTAAAGGAGGACCAGAATGCAAAATTTCCCAAAAGTTCTAAGTATAGATATCAGTGAGATTTATATTTATTTTTGAACCATTCTCAATGGATTTTTTTTAATGACGGGTGCCGCATGTGCAGCATGATCTGTTTACCCTCCCAGACCACCTGAGATCACCCCCATTTTTTGTGGGGTTCGTGTTGCTCAGTCTTTAGTTTTCTATGTTGTGCTTTGTATTCTGTTGTTTGTCTTTTGATCGTTTTTCTTTTTTTTTGTTGGATTTGTCAGTTTGGCTTCGGTTTGTGTGTTTGAATATTGCTTTGGTATCTTCTTCCTTTTTCATTAACCGCTTATGTGTTCTCCTTGCACATATTGCCTTCCTAAATGACGCCTCGCCAATTACCTGTTACGCAAGTTTGAGTAGGTTTATTATCTCCCGTTATTTTCCCCTAGCGGGCAGATTGAATGTGTAAACATGCAATTTATTAATTATGAACTATGCTAGCTGTGTCGACAGATTAACATATCCCATGTGTTTTATTTGTTTACAACTAGTCCATGAAAAAATATGTCCTTGTTTTAGGAGATTGAAATCATTCACAAAACATTACTATTCATAATCTATAAACATATAGATAGTATTGAATATGATGTTCATGTTGATACTTTGTCTGTATAGCAATTCGATAAATAATCATCATATTAGATCCCTGATTTTTAAAACTCTACCTTTATTTTAATATCCATTTTTTCATTTTTAAATATATCTTCATTACTTTTAATATGTACCACGTGTAGTTTTTCTTGCAACGACAGCCATTTTGTGCAGACACAGCTTAAGTATGTAATGAGTAGAAATAACACTTTATACAGTTAGTGCGTTCGAAGTGCTTTTCTTTAATTACCATAACCAGGAACGCTCATTTCTCTAAAACTGAAAGCCAGGGATTCACAAATCCTTGAAGACCTAAATGACCAAAAGGACCAAATAGGAATAACCCGATTAACTTAGGGTCAACTTTTCTATCAATCAAACATTAATACCGGGTTTGTAATAACATGAGCAACACGACAGGTGCCACATGTGGAGCAGGATCTGCTTACCCTTCCGGAGCACCTGAGATCACCCTTAGTTTTTGGTGGGGTTCGTGTTGCTCAGACTTAATTTTTCTATGTTGTGTTTTGTGTACCATTGTTTGTCTATTGGTCTTTTTTCTTTTTTAGCCATGGCGTTGTCTGTTTATTTTCGACATATGCGTTTGAATGTCCCTCTGGTATCTTTCGCCCTTCTTTTTATGCCCCAACCGTCATCCAATCTTATCAAGTTTTCGGGTATCTGGTGTTTGAAGGATTTGCTCGCAAAAATGATTGACTCGAAAATATTTAGCACTTTACTTAATTTGTGGTCGTTTTATCAGTTGCTGAAATCATATGATGACCTCTAAATTTTGTTTCCTTTCTTTTGATAGGTTGTTGTTACCGATTCGTTAATCGTATACCTACATGTATTCTTATTCCTAATCATTAAAATCTTCCGGTTTGAAAGATAATAGTAATTTAAAATTTTACTTGGCATTTTTAAAGACAACATCTTTTGCTCACAACCTGAAATGATCGACCATATGCCAAACTTTTGAGTACTTTGCTAATTTGCAGAGCGGTTATATTGCCATATAATGACGACAGCTCTTACAATAGGATTGCACCTGCCCTTAAAAATGAATATGCAAATATGCAAATTCGTAAGTCACATCATCAATGTGTGCCTCCTCTTCGTGAACAAATGGACATTGTCTACTGTGAAAACTATCTGCCTTTTCAGTTAAAAAATCAGAATCAAAACCGTAGTGTTATTGCTATATAAAAAAACGAAATTTCGTAAAAAAATCCAGATTCAAAATAGAAATGAAGATACGAGAATACACCTATATAGTAGGTTTGATTCTTATGGTAAATAACTTTTATCTCACCTGTTTTCTTGAATTTTCGGCATTATTCTTTTAAACACGATGATTTCAACCTCCCAACTTCGTAAATAGTCAAGTTTAAGCATTTTTTTTTTTAGAATTACACAACATATTTTTAAATATCCGCCAGAAAAAGTTTTGAAAGACTTGTTAATTTAAGATTCGACGGGAAAAGGCTACTGTAGATTATCTGCAAATTTGATATAATATATATTTTTCAATCATCAACAAAGGGAAGTGATTGAACCAAAAGGGCCAAAATCACGTGGTTCAAATCATATTTAAAAAGTACCTAGGATTTTGATATACTTGTATACAAAACAAAATATCAGGTTTAGAAAGAAAGCTTTTTAAAAGTGCTGTAGTATGCTTTTATTAATATAATTAGTATATTTTTTAAAGGTCAGCTAGAAGTACATAGTTTTGGAACAGCGTATCAAGAAAATGGCGAGCATCTTATGACACAAAAACAATATTTGCCTTATGATGTGAGTGAGTTTCCGTTACAAAACTGGGCAGAAAGTACGAGTCGACAAAGATTAACACCTAAAGATTCAAGAGATAGACGATTAAAACAACAAACTAAGTCGAGGTTTACATTATTAGGATATGTACCGCTGTCTTTTTCAGATAATCCACAAGAAGAACCACGACAACAACATAAAGTAAAACGATCTACTGACGGTCTATTAAAAGCAAAGACAATCGTAACAGGGTCTTTGAACACGGGTAATTTAAATGCAGTTTCCATAACAGCAGATCGCATTGTAGGTGATACTGTGATAACAAAAAGTATCGATGTGAGATCCAAAAAAAACAACAGACTTGTTGAAAGAAGGTCGTTTGAAGGTGCACAAGGTAACCACAAGACAAGAACACGACCAACATCTTCAATGAGATCTTCTTATAAAGCATCAGAGTTAAGGGACAACATCGGACTAGATCACAATCAAGTTGACAACAGTAACCTTCAATTGCCGTCAAATGATAAAATGGAATCATTGATATTGCAACCTTTACCACCAAAACGAAATTCAAGGAGAAGATACCAGCCAAACTTTTCCACTAGATCTAGGAATAAAGGAGAAAGAAGAAGACGACCTTATCGGACACACACAGAGTCGATTGGCAAAGATGGAACAGATCAAAATAACCGTGCCGGCAGTAACTTTCAATTGATGTCAAATGATAAATTGACATCATTAATATTGCAACCCTTACCACCAAAACGAGGTTCAAGGAAAAGGGACAGGCCAACCTTTTCCACTAAATCTAGGACTAAAGGAAAAAGGAGAAGACGACTTCCTCAGGCACCCTCAGAGATGATTGGCAACGATGGAATTAAACATGCTGACAGCAACTTTCAAGTGCCGTCAAATAGGAAAAGCGAATCGATTTTATTCCCACCCCTTAAAACACAACACGATTCAATGATGTACGAACAACCAACCACTTCAACTAGATCTTTGTCAAAAACGACAAGGAAAAGACGACCTCCCCAGACATCCTCATATTTAACAGGTGGCAACATCGGAATTGAACACAATGAACAGGCTGATGAAAACTTTCAATTTTCAAATGGTAAAAGTGAACCACTGATATTGCAACAAGATTCAACGATAAATGACCAACATACCTCTTCCACTAGACCTGTGATAAAAACAAAACTCAGTCCGTTGATAGAAGGATTAAATGGTAAAAAATACCCTGAACAAAGAAGATTTCATGGTGCGGGAACAGACAAAACGGGACGCCCATCAGTTATTCGCAATTCTGGTCGCAACAGTAGGCGAAAATCTGGACGAAAATCTGGACGAAAATCTCGACTAACTAGAGTTCTAAGTGAGAACTTGTCAGGAAATCCTTCTGATAATAATGACAGACAACCATCATATAGAACGGTTGATGCTATTCAAAGTGGTGATACTTTCGTAAATCCTAGACGTTCAAAAAAGCGATATAGATCAACGGATCCTCCGTTAGACTTTGTTGAACAAAATGAGATTACAAAACAAAACATGAATGGACTTTTGGAGGCCAAAACAATTTCTTCTGGGTCAATCAAAACTGTTCATATGCGAGCTGAAGAGGTAAATGCTGATAAAATAAAAAGTCAAACTATAAATGCTAAAACTTTGACGGTACAACCAAAGCGTCCTGTAAATTTGGCACTATATGAATCTAAATCTGTTTCTGGGAAGCAAACCAATACATTTATTAAGCCAAAAAGTCCTACTTATGAAATAGCTAATCCAATTTTAAATGTTAGACCAGAAAAAAACATAATGCAAACACCAAAGTTTATTCGAAACAGATATAAAAAACGCTTAGGTCGTCAAAGGTTAAATATTGATAGACACCCGACGGCACCAGAAAGTTTAATTAATCTAGAGATGCTAGGAATAACCCGTACCGGGCAATTCGCACCAGAACGTAAGATGGTCATAGAACCGGCAGTTACAAAAGAAAAGATCAGGAACTGGGATAAGAAGAAGAATATTAATAGTAATTCTGCAAACTTACGACGAAGTAGTCCTACAGAATACGTAGGCGACAATTATAAATCTTTTCGCAAATATTCCAATGTATTTAATGATTCATTTATGTTTTAAAAAGAATTGCATTTAAAAGTTGTTTTTGGTTTATCTAGACCAAATTTAAATTTATAAACCATATCATGACAAATTCTTAAACAAATTGAAAAGTGTTGTTCCATGCACATTTCCTTATGTATGTGACCGCAATTTTTTTCAATAATATATAGTATGGATATGCGTCGTTGTCATTATCTATTTTTAGACACGATGTGTATGTATTGATTTCCGTTAAAGATGGCTACCATCTGACATATTTGATTTAATATATATGGCTTGGGGATAACAACCTCGATTTTCAAATTATCATTTTAGTCTGATTTTTCTGTATAAAAATTTTGTCTGCATATTTCAATTTTGTGGTAGCCCTCTCGAAAACCGAGCTATAGTTAAAACATCAAAGAGACCAACACTCATACTTTTATACGACGCATAAAATTTTAAATTTTCATAAAATTTGAAAGAAATGTTTTTGTCAATGACTTTCAGTTTTCGGGAACACCCTTTCGTCTATCATTTGCTGTTTCAAAGCCTTAACTCGGCATTACTGGAGACATTTATAGTCGAAACGCGCATCTGGTGCAGTAAAATTGGTACCGTTTATATTATCTAACCATTTTCGATAAAAAATGATAAAATAAGAATTTCAAATTTCATTAAACTACATAAAATAATTTCCATTTTATAGTATAATGATAGTGATTAAATTTTCTTTTATGTTTTCAATCCAATCTAATTTTTTCTTTGATTTTGGATGGCTCAACGATTTAGAACAATTTTTAAAATGCCAGAAAATCACACTTTAACATGAAACATTCAATTTTTAGATTTCCTTCAGTGATGATTTTATTTAATCATTCCATTATCATTTTCAAGAAATTGCTGTAATATGCTTAACGTACTTTGTTAAGCTCTTATAGTTTGAGTTTTGTTGGAACTAATTATGGTTTTGTGTGCTAAAACCGAACAATGTTTTTCACGGTTTTATATGTTACACCTTGGTAGATTATACCTGCGTCCTACATGTTATTGTGCCAAGCACAATACTGTGTCCAAAGTAGTTTTTAGTATATACTTATTGCAATTTTGTTGTCCATGATAGGTTATTGTATCTTAATGAGATCAGTGTAGCCCTCTATCATGATAACTTGATAACATGATAAAATTAGGTCAGAAAATATGTCTAGGAAAAATATATTTAAAAAATATTTTGATATTAGATTTCTTAAGTTCAAAGTGAATGTTACTATTTTTCACTTTTTCTTCAATTTTTGTTGTAGGTGATCCTATGTGTGTTGTTACTGTTTTACAAACTATATTTCAGAACATTATTGAACATAATGTATACGTTCATTAAAAAATATAACATTTTATTTGTTCTGAAATATAAGTACAATGATACGGTGACACATGTATGATAATTGTATCAATAAATTGAAATTAATGTACACCTTTTATTGAAAACAATATATTTTCGTCAGACCACTTGGTTGTTACATTTAAAGGTTGCTTATTTAAATAGTAAATGTAATTGTAATAACCAATATGTTATTGTTTAATTTATTTTTATCTGTTCGGAAATTAAATAAGTATATGTTTCATATTACTACCGTTACTTTGATTTTTTAAGAAGAAACCACCCCATCTTTTTTACCTTAAGACATGTTTTTGTATCTGCATTTACGTACAGCATTAAAGATTTTTTATCACGACAAAGAAATAATATTTACTTGATTGAGATATTGTTAAATTGTATCTAGAGTGCTGATAAGATCAAATTTAAATTAGTTACTTAATTAATTTTTGTTGTTTTTGACTTGAATAAAAGGTTTATATACCATTAAACAAGTTTTGTATATGAATTTATTGAATTTATGAAAATGATGATTTTTTTGTATGACGAAATAGAAATATTATAATTTTGAGACAATATTGCATGAAACTAGGATGCTGAAAAATTCAATTTATATTTGTTTCTATTTTACTATATTTATTTTGATTGTTAACATTTGGAATAAAAGGTCTTTCTCTAAACTAAACGAGTTTTCATATCTGTAATAACGAAATGTGTGAGCATAAAGATTTTTCTGCGATGGGGGATCATACCATTAAAGTATAAATAAATGTTAAGATACTGAAAATCACATCTAAGCTGCATGGACATAGAATTTGAATTTCTTCCCATTTACTACTGTTATTGATATTTAGGACTTGGTGGATAACAATTTTTTTTGTGTCTGAATCTTACATTATGATCATTGACTTTTAACTACATGGAAATATCAGGCACGGATCCAGAATTTAGTGGAAGGGTAGGGCGACCCAGTGCTGTAAAAATGAAAATAAAACTTTATACATTCCACGCGTCCGAAGTGTTTTTCTGTATTACAGTATAGGAATATTGATTTAATAAAACAAGAAGTATCTAATTTATTTTTACAATATTTATATGCATTTTTTTAGAATATTTCCCAAATGAAAGTCCTAATACAGAGCTTTTTTTTATCTCATTCTAAACAACTTGATTTCAAAAATCAACAATACTTTATTTTGAGAGGACTACGCAGTTAGTTGTACAAATAATATTCCTTGAAGCCCCTATTATAGAAAACCAATATATTTGTTAAAAAAATAAAATAATGGAGATATGTTCATGACATATATAAGTATAAAAGTCAGAAGTATAATGTTCAATACACTTTCATAAAAAAAGTTATTAACTAATATCCATCAGTGTTATTAATTTGTTGACTTCAATAAGTGATCCCCCCTCCCCCCTACATATTATAGTGTGTGATAAGATTTTGTGAGGGAATTCGATGTTTGCTTTACCATGGTTCACTTAAAAAAGACACTATACCTACTGTGTTCCTTATCTGAATGCATTTAAAGTATAATCATATTCTATGCATCTGAAAACAGGTTAATTTCTTTTAAAACACACGTGTGCTTCAATTGACCATCAAACTGTACACTGGAGGAGTTCATGATACTTTTATGAATGAAACAATAGGTATGAAAGGTTTGATTTTGCAATTCTTATTATTTTACGAAATTTTCGTAATACAGTGAAATTGTACAATAATGAAATGGCGCGTAGTTTAGAAATTTGAGAAACTTTACAGATCATGCGTTTTTATTCTTTGAACACATATATTATTTTGAAGAAAAACATTGAAATATATTTTACGCACGTCTACGCAAGGTAAAAAGCTTGCGTGTTTTAACAAAAAGTAGCATTTTTCAGTCTCATTAAGCTGTTATCAGTCCAATTTAATCCAAACGAAAGCAGTGAGTTAATGAAGAAAAAATATATAAGCCATATTTGAAAATCTTATAAAATCCTTGTTATTTTTTCAATGTTTTTGAAAGAAAAAAGGTGCCAATGTTAAATGTATTAAAAATCTAGAGAGAATCATTTCCCGCCAAATTTTCCACGGCTTATATCTCGAAAACAAGCACACGGACCCTTCATTTTTTTCTGCTTTTTTAGTTCCTTTATTTATATACTATCAATTTATGACAGTCTTTCAGAAAGCTTGTTATTTTGAAACAGAGTAGCGAACATCCTTAAATGCAAACAAAAGTATATTACTGTCAGTAGAAAGTAATGCTGATATGAATTACTTATATAGAGGTGTGTATATAAGTTTATGTCAAAATACTTTATCGGTTATGTCCAAAATATATATGCAATTGTTTCTGACATGATTACGTCTGTTGACACATCAGCTTGAACTTGAACTTGTAAAACTACTACCATACAAAATAGGCACGTACCACCTATGAACTTTTTATAAATAACTTGATAATTACACACTAAACATTCACGATGTCTGAAGGCAACGTATATGTATACGGATTAATCAAACTTCGTCTCTGGATATTAAATTTTCAGGATTCAATATTGAATTTATTTGTCAAGGAATAGAAATAGTGAACTATGATGCCCACCGAGCAATTCTTTCCTGTATTGTGCTGACTACAACCAAAATTACTAGACAATAAATTGTTGTTCCCTTTTCTATTGAATTGACAACAACTATCGATCTCAATGTTTCTGATATCGGTAAAGCATGCAAACATGTGACGTGTATAAATTCGGTTTTTTGTATATTTTCATAGCTCAGCCTTCCTCTTTCTCAATGGGTTATCCAAAGAGAGCGTGCAAAAAACCTTTAATACGGAAAAAGATAAAACTACACGTTGATGAAAACATCTTGTCAACCCATAGACAACCTTTAAAAAAATCATTGTGCGTTTATTAACTGCTTTGAACTAACTGGTGTCTGATTTCTTTACTTTAATTCATTTCAATTCAAACTTATAAATCAACTTATATGATTTGTGACTAAAACAAATAAAACATATTAGTATAATCATAATAAACAAACTAATTAAAACATATATATAGCATAATAGTTCATAAGTCAATTATGAGTCCCCTACCCTTAATTCTAATGACTACTTTATAAAGGAAACTATGCTTTATACCTGTTTTGTGTTGATGGGTAGAGAAAAAATTTCATTTTAAAAGCATCATTTAGGTCATAAAATTTTTAATACAATTTGCATCAATAAAGCTTGTCTTATGGTTGAGTTTTTTCCTGCAATACAAAAGAAAATGTGCTCATCCTCAATTATATTGCAGGGCTGACTCAACTGGTTTTTCCCTGGATAGTTTTAGGTGTTCCCCTTTTTCAATCAGTAAATTATGATTTCTTAATCTAAACTTGGTAAAATTTCGTCTATTTTCGAATATATTAGAATTCAAATATGCTTCTATTTCAGTGATCATTTTGTTGAAGAGCTTTATATACAAGAAGTTAACTACTATTATCCACTGCTTAAACTTGTCCTTGAAAGCATCAAAAGATTTCTAGGAAAGACGATTCGGTCTTATTTATATATATTTTTTTACTTATGGTCAAGTTAAATTGTAGCAAAGTTACTTTGTTTGAAGCAGGAATGTCTTCAACTAACTTTGTGACGTAAATAAAAATGGTATTTTATAATTCCGTGCGTTCAAAGCGCATTTCTTTATTTATCACAAGGAAGTAGTGATATCAACTCGGCGAAGAATTACTAATCGAATACCCGGTGGCTTAACCGAGAGGTACTCGAGTACTCGCTCGGAAAATATCTACAAAATAGAAATACAAAATTATACCCATTTTGCATATTGTGTGTCGTTGTCTGATAGACGTAAAACCATTATCATCTAGGACTAGATAATAGCCCAAGGAATTTTATACTATAATGTATAGCTTATTTACTACATGTACTAATTATGTTAAGAATAATCTAATCTATTATTTGATAAACACCTATTTAAAAATTATTATTCACTCAAATCAGATCAAACAACAGAATGCTCGAGTACTCGTTGACACCCCTGAAAGGAACGCAAAAACCTTAACATTTGAAAACCAGGGATGTACAAAAAAACTCACAAAAGATAACAGGTTTATAATTGTGCAGGCCGGAAGTCTCATTAGTGGCGCTCGAATTAAAAACGTTGGAATGCCAAATCAAATCAAAGTTGTAGAGCTTTTAAAACCGAAACTTCAAAAGTTATGTCAAATACGTCTATGACAATATATACCTTTTACATAAAATGAACATATCAATGATATGTCATGTCAACAGAAATGTGCAGACTACTTGGCTGGTGATACCTTCGAGGACGAAAAGTCCACCAGAAGTGGCATGGCCCGGACCCAATAATTGCAAAATGCGTACATAAATAATTAAAATCTTTAGGACTAATGCCTGGTGAAGTTAGAACCTTAGTCTCAAACTCTTTTCAAAACTATTATGATATAAGTGGAGCGTCACTGATGAGTCTTTTTTAGACAAAAAGCTCGTCTGGCGTACAAAATTATAAGTTTGGTATCTTTAGTTTTTTAAAACTTTCTGACCAATAGATACCCTTTCAAGTCCTCATCAGATCAGTATCGTACCGCCAAATCTGATCTATATTGTTTGGAAACTAGTATGGCAAATTAAATACTTGTATTTGGTCAAGTTTATAATAGCATCATTTCATATCACCAGGTTAGGAACTATAAGTTTGCTTTCAGCTATCAACATATTTCTTTTTTACGATATCGTTTGTTATTGTTTTGATTGTACAAACTCATTGAAAATACCAGGCTTATAATTGTGTACGACAGACGCACGTTTCTTCCATACCAGATTCATTAGGGAACGACCATTTAACTTCAAGGTTTTTTTCCTAAAAAAAAATCTGATCCCCAATTTGATGAAAAAAAATATTGTGGTCAAGCAAACGACAAAAAAAATATTCTGAATCCAGATTTTCCCCATACCTTATAGTGTTAAATTTTGAAAACAATAATTAGATTGATAGCGTCGAAAAACTAAAAAAAAAATCTGACTCAGACAAAAAAACCATACCCCCCCCCCCCCCCCCCCCCCCCCTTTTGGAGTTAAATGGTTGTTCCCTTAGTGGCGCTGGAATCAAAACAGTTTGAAGGATAAATCAAAAAAGATGTTGAATAGCATTAAATACCGTGTTTTACATGAGCTTTATTTGTCTATTACACCGGTTTATATATAGAGTTATGTGCATTTCCTGTATTTCTGTTCCTAAGGTTCCATTGATTGGTATTATATAAAGAAGGTGGACTGAGTTCTTAAAAAATCATTTAACCTCGTCTCTTTTTCATGTGCCTGTCAAACGTTGATAATCTTGTTTAGTGAATATAGTATTATTAGCGAATATGGTATTACTTGAAGATCTTTGTTTGTGTTTGTTTTAAACTTTTCTAGATCGGGGCGTTTTATGTTTTATTGCTTAATTCATAGACACTTGTTGTTAAAAACTGTATGTCGACCTCTAGATTACTATTGGGTGATCTCTTTGCGTTGACGTGAAAAATTGTAAATGAAAATTAACATATTTCACAAAAAACGTCATCCTGCATTTTAGCGTGGGTTAAAAAAAATAGAGGCGGAGGATACCAAAGGGACATTCAAACTCAAAAGAGAAAATAAACTAACAACGCCATGACTACAAAAGAAAAAGACAAATAGACAAACAACAGTACACAAAATACAACATAGAAAACCAAAGACTGAGCAACACGAACCCCACCAAAAACTTGGGAGATCTCACAGGTGCCCCGGAAGGGTAATCAGATAAGTTTAAGGTAATAAATAAAAGGAGATATTGAGTGTACGTCAATCAGACAAAAAAAAACAGAAAACGAAAAGGCACCTACAGGGCAACAAACCAGTTTCAACAATAGACAAATGTCCAACAATATGTAAATCTCTAAATCGTCCCGAGTCAATAAAAGATGTGAAAAAAAAGGCAAAATGAATTTTGAAATCGATATCAACTATATACAAGTACAGTATAAAAAAAAAGCTTGCTGTTCGTTGTGAGCCAAGGCTCCGTGTTGATGGCCGTACTTTGACCTATAATGGTTTACTTTTACAAATTGTGACTTGGATGGAGAGTTGTCTCATTGGAACGCATACCACATCTTCTTATATCTATATAATCAAAAATATTAAATAAAACAAATACGGTAATGCTAATGCGCACTCCAAGAACATCGATAAGATTAAAAAAATAAAGCAATTAAGAAGACTCGTGGCATAAATTGAATTTTAGTCACAAATAAACTCACATTTATTTATTTTCAGACGTTGCTTTACTGCAACTTTGAATGCGTCCTGGTCATGTATTGATTTTATATCACTAGGAAGCGCATTCCAATCCTTAAAAGTATTATAAATGAAAAAAGAGGTTGCGTCCACTCTATTAGCTGTAAGAACAACACAATTGAATTTGCGTGATCCAGTGTTATATCCGTGTTGTTCTTCGACATTTCTTAATTTTCTTTTAAATATGCGTGTTCTCATGTTAATTGCTTCACTCTATTTTCAATTTAAAAAAAAACCAACACTTGATAGTTCCGGTTGGCGGACAATAGACCTTGGATCAAGATTTTTTTAGGAATCTAAGTTTTGTTTATTTGGCAATTTGAATTTTATGTTTTCGAGTCTATGATACTCCGGCATACCACGAAAAACAGCAAAAGTTAAAGTGACAGTGGATAAGAGCCATAGCTTGCTTTACGATACATATATTTTAATCTAAAATTTACCTTTTTGATAATTGAGTTCACTGTATTTGCACCTGTATTTTCACCTGTTTTGATGTATGTCTAATCCTGAATATCAAAATGTTTGCTGTGATTCAACAATGTGATCATTAAATTGTATTTTAAAATGTGTTACCTTCTTCAGTTAACGTTTTGGACCAAATACAATGCATTCGGTTTGCCCAGGTGTAAAGATAGCTTATTGTCAACAAGACTTTAATCATTTCCTCTAGATAACTTCTGTGTCCTTATGAGAAAATATAATAGTGCTGTCGTTTGTATAAAGCACGAGTTTGCAGTCTGACTTGATACTTATAGATATTTCGTAGTAATATACTCTCTGTCCCATCGTTTGGCGTTAACATATGTATAACTGATACGATGTGCCTGTATCTCAACTCAAAAGCGACATGTTTCGAGGGTACAAGAAAAGTCGCCTGATCTGTAAATTTACCGATTGTATGATAATACCTATTTTGACATTTTGACATTGTGAATTCACATAGCAGATCATGCATGCAAATCAGGAGATTCATACCCGCTCCAGCTCCGTTTGAAGATCATGTGACTTCTTCAGGTTATGTTTTTTTTTATTCGTACATTCTTTGTTTATTTACGAGATTTGAACATCGGTTTACTGCCTCTAAATTCAAATATTTGAACGTTTTGATGACTACTAAGGTCTTCTGACAATCTAAATAAGTCATTAGGTTCATAATACTAATTAAATAGATTTATTAAACATACATTGTACTATGTGAATTTTTAGTTCAGGGGAAGTGGCTATATATATATATATAGCATTTGATTTCTTTGTTCTTTCTTTGATGATATTCTGTATTGTATCCTGTTTTTTAATTGGACCTTTGTTGGTATACGTCAAAGAGAGAGGCGAACGATATCAAAGGGACATTCAAACTCATAAGCCGTAAATAAACTGACAACGCCATTGCTAAAAAGAAAAAAGACCAACAGACAAACAGACAAACAGACAAACAACAGTACACATAACACAACATAGAAAACTAAAGACTGAGACGGAGATAGGAAGTTATCATTGAGTTTAACATATTTCTTATGACGATGGATTGCCTTCTTTTTGACGAAATCCTCACATATCTTTTATATTTATTATTAAGTTTCGTTATATTCATCAAATGAATAATGGTTGTTATTTTTTTTAATTCAACTGAAAGAGCATTAACTGTTCATCTATGATACGAATATTTAATTTGATATAATGTAAAATATTATTAGGTTGTCTTACGTATCGTAACTTGACCATCATTGTCTAGTACATTAGCAAAATGAAAGTATCTTAGTCTCAAACACAGAGACACTTTAATTTCCCACCCCACAAAAACATGGGAAATACTTGCAAATAGTTCACAGTTTCCATCTCAAATACAATATTTGATTTTTCAAATGAGGGGTGGGGGCAATCAAATACCGAAATAAAAACGAAAAACAACAACATGGTTAAATGTTAACTAAGATAAAGCTGTGTGTTCACCTTCACGTGCTATCTTCTTTGGTGGATGGTTGACTTGCTTGCATTGATACCAAAATTTTACTATTCTGTATTTAAAATTTACAAAATTTGATAGAAAACTTTGATATTTGAAAACTAAAACCGTAGATGAACTCACCAGGCTGTTTTATGCGTAGCATTTAATGTGTTCAAGGAAAATCTCAACAGGAAAAAAAGAATCACATACTTATATCAAAGTATTGTATTATTGTCATTCAAAAGCAATTCTAAAAAGTTATCAAAATGACGGTGTGTGTTTTTTTTTTTTTTTTTTTTTTTTTAATTTCTTATTTGAACCTTTGATTTACATATTGTTTTTCTGGCATACGAATCGAAAGAAAATCAAAACATCTGAACTAAATCACAAAGGGGATGCCTTTCAACATTTTTTAATGTAACTGTCTCAGGTTAGGAGGCGCCCGAAAACATGTTTAACCCTGCTACATTCTGTTAATGCCTGTCCCAAGTCAAGAGCCTATGATTCAGTTGTTGTCGTTAGTTGCTTTATATTAGATTTGCATTTCGTTTATTATTTTGTACATAAATCAGTCCGTTATTTTTCTCGTTTTAATTGTTTTACATTTGTCATTTCGGGTCCTTTTATAGCTTCCTATGCGGTATGGGTTTTGTTCATTTTTGTTTAGTTGTTTACTTCTACGTCATTATGTTTTCTGGTGGATAGTTGTCTTATTGGCAATCAAACCACATCTTCTTGTTTTTATATTTGTTATTGTCTTATCCTCCGCGAACTTTTTTCTTCTTTTTTCCAACATTGCTTTTCAAGCATTTGTACACAATGGTTCCTATCGATTTTTCTGAGAATTTACCTAGAAATGCGCATCTAAGTCAACCTAAACTATACGCTGTATTTTATTTATTAAGGTAAGAAGAAAATTTGAATGGAACATAGATTGGGTGGGGGGGGGGGGGTTGTAAAATACACAATTCATATTTTTTTTTGATGAGTGAGATTCGTTCTCGACAAGCTAACATTATCACATATACTCAGTACAATTATACCCAAAAAAAACAAAAAAAACAAAAACAAAAAATACAAGGAAAAATTCTGAAGTAATAAAAAAAATAAAGTTGGAGAAATTAAGATAAAGCTAGTCAAGTCAATTCCTTCGTCAGAAAACACAACGATATTTTTAGTTTGGACTTCGTGGTTTTTTTAGCTGCATATTGCATGAATTGATATAAAAATTAAGTACCATTGTTTATTTATTTTTTGGTAATGCCGTTATCATATATTTCATAGAGACTAACAGAGCTGGATCCAGAGCCAATAACATAAACTAATCCCGTTCTATCCGGTAATGCGCTTTCATCCACATATCTGAAATATTGATAAAGAAAAATATTAACATCAATTATTTATCTATTTAAATTGTGATATTTACAGTCTTAATCAGAAAATGCAAAACAAAACCAAAGACAATATTGACACCCGTATTAATATACTAGCCAACAAAAGAAACGATACAAGGCAATGTATTTTCCATATATAATGAAATTGGATACACTGCACCAAGGTAAATAATTGCCCAATTGGTCTAATATTTACAGAGTGTTATTTTCTTATCAACACCATCCCATACCATTGATTTAAGGCAAATACGCGATTTTTTTTTGGGGCAACCTTTGTTATTCAAAAATCGTATTTTCACCCAAAAATTCAAAAATCGATATTAGAACTTAAAACTTTAGACTTAAACATGGTCCGCTTAAAATGTTGAATGCCTTTGCAGATATTTGAATACTTTATTCTCATCTTCGAAATTAAGTTCCGACTTTTGTCATCATTTTCCGCAAAAAAATATTTGACCCCTGTGTTCAATAACACGGTATTTTCTCACTTTCCAATTCGGTCAGATTCTTTTAATCATATGCATTTGCTTTGCAAATGAATGTTTTTCATTAGATAATTAAACAGTTTTTCCTTTTTATTATATTTTATGATACATTGGAGTTCAAACTTGTGTATCGTTACTTATGTTGACTAGTATATGATAAATTTGGTGTTCTCTTCATTACGATATACTTGTCACCATGTACACTTTATTCGATATTGATTATGCTCAATGAACAGTTAATTTGTTGGGCACTTTTTGCCGATTCTTACGTTTTTCTAGTGTTTTAACTGTTGTTTGTCGTTTTGTCTCTTTCTTTTGGCAATGTGATAATTTTCTTTCATGGACTTATGATTATCTACCGTGTTGGAAACATTTTACTTTTTTTTCAGTAGACATTTCCTAGACTAAAATAAACAAACATTTACCCTATGTCCGAGATCAGACAATCCCCAGTAGAGTTGTTCTGGTATAACAGGTTCCATGCTTGATTTGTTCCTCCTCTTCGGTGTACGGATTGGAATGATAGAGCTGTGCCAATAACATTGAACACGTATATCATCCCTGATCTTGATGCTGTGACTATCAGTGGAGCTCCACTATGTGTACCGAAGGCAACAGCTGTAGGTTCAACGCCCTTTAAAATATTTATTCATATTCTATATTGCCGAATAATATACAAATGTAAATACTTTACTAAATAGTAAAAATTATAATGAAAATACCGAACTTGAAGGTAAATTCAAAACGGGGAAGTCCACAAAAGCTGACAAAATCAAACGTTAGACTTTATCAACCAACGGAACAAATGGCAACCAGCTTTCATTTTTCGAAGAAAGTGGTGGGTTAAGCCTGGCAAAAGTGCATACTTTGCTATAAATGTCTTCTTCTTTCTAAATATAGCGATCCTTTACTTGTCCATTCTCAAAACACATATCTATCATGTCATTTGGATAACATGTCGACGTTAATTTTCTGCTTAAATAATCATCAAGGATACCAGACTTACAATTTTGTATGCCAGACGCGTGTTTCGTCTAAAACAACTCATCAGTGATGTCCGAAAAAAAAATAAAAAAATAATCATAACGCAGGAAGATGAAGAGCATTGAACATGTTGAGGACCCAAAATTTCGAAAGATTTTGCCGAATACAACTAAGGTAATAAACGGATTAGATCGACTGATTTAAATAAAAGGGTTCCATATTCGTATATATAACACACCAACTATATTGAAGTGACTGCATGGTAAGTATGATTATCATTATCGACTGACAAATATAGATGATCTACAAGGTTCTACATGCCACCATACATCGTGTATTATATTATAAATTAAACTGACGAGGAAAGGCATCGATCAACTTATGAAAGCTATATTTAGAATCACCATTTGTAATTGTAATTTGGTTTTGGTTAAGAATTTCATTTTCATTTAATTTAATTTTTTTAACAAGCCTAACAAGCCTAACGAAATAGCAGTTTTGAGCCATCTTTAAACGTTATATCTTTCTCTAAGTCAAAGTTAAATTATAAGCCTGGTATCTTTGGTGATTTTAAATGGCCAAAATAAAATGTTCCAATAACGGTAATATTGATATCAAGACACCACAAGTCATTTATCATGGTATAAGCAAAATTCGTCTAAAATCTGTGTATCATTCCACGTATCTACGCGGTCAACGAATCTGGTTTCTCTCCGTTTGGAGTTGTTCGTATGATTCTCTTCGTTTTTTTTTCTCTTGGTTGGTTTGTAACAAACGGGTTGACAAGTTTAGATCATCGATAAGCTTCTGTTTTCTATTACTTACATAGTCATCCGATCTGAGATCCATTTCGCCAGCTGGTGATAGATTGATATTTTCACAGTCACCGTTAAATGTGGAAGAATATTTGTTGATAGCCTCTCTTTCCATGTCATCGCCGGTATCATATACACGCTGAAAAGTGGCAGTATTCCACATTGAAACACTGCGACTGCCATATGCATGAATGTACTGTATAAGGCCCTGGCTGTTTAGACCATCCATTCCACTTACATGTAAACGACCTGAAGAAAAGCGTATTACTAAATATGATTTGTATTCTTATATGACAAAATCCATGGAATACATACTTTCAATAGTATTGTTACTTGTATTATATGGTAGTTAATATCATATAGCAAATGTTTTTACAAGACACCTTATTTGGAATCATGTATCCTCATATACCCTTGGACAAAAGAAACACAAGTTTTATAGTCAAAAATATAATAATACGGTTTAAAAATAAAAACTGGTAGTTATCATCACAAAGTTGTTTTTTTTATCTTTTCTGGTTGTTTTTTTTTTGCTATTTTTTGCCATGGTGTTGTCTTTCTGTTGGACTAATGATTTTTTAAAGCCCTCTTTTATTCTTTTTCAAATCGTTCAGTAATAAGAGACATTTTATTAACAATGAAACAAACTTCGTTCATTTGAAATTATGGACGTCACTTTTATCGATGCATGTCGAAAAAGTACACATTAAGTTGCAGAATTTGATTCAGTATATATTTCCCCAAATTTTTTTCTTTTAGCCCTGAGTATCCGAGTAATGAAGTTGTTTACAAATCAATATGACAGGAAAATTATTACATGACTAATATGTATAAAGTTGGGTATATTGTACAATTTCTGGCCATAACACTAAAAGGTACATTGTACAAAGTCTACCAGTTTGCCCGCAAAAAAACAGCCTTTTACCAAGTCAGGAATATGACAGTTGTATTTCCATCGTTTGATGTGTTTGAGGAGGGACGAAAGATACCAGAGGGACAGTCAAACTCACAGATCGAAAACAAACTGACAACGCCATGGCCAAAAATAAAAAGACAAACAGACAAATAATAGTACAGATGACACAATATAGAAAACTAAAGACTAAGCAACACGAACCCCACCAAAAACTGGGGGTTATCTCAGGTGCTCCGGAAGGGTAAGCAGATCCTGCTCCACATGTGGCACCCGTCGTGTTGCTTATGTTATTACAAATCCGGTAAATAGTCTAATTCGGTAGGTCTCATTCGTGAAAAGGGAAGGGTATTTGATTTTTGAGCTTTTGATTTTGCCATTTGATAAATGAATATCCGATTTGAATTTTCCTTGGAGTTCGGTATTTTTGTTATTTTACTTTTATATCATATTTTAAGAACAGAGGTTAAACACTAATCCACCATCATCATCGCTGACCTGTTCCTTTTTGGCATCTGGCAGACTTTCCTTTAATTTCAAATTTAACGTAGCTATATTCCAGCAGTATATGTATATTAAGATATGAAGTGTGTATATCCCTGGTAAAAGGTAATCAAGGGCTTGCGGTACATATAATGATTTCCTTCCCTTTTTTCCTACAGAAAAGTTGTTGATCGAAAAATTCTTTATGGTAAAGTTGAAAAGTCTTGAAAAATATGATAGTTGATACGTAATTCCTCAGACTGAATTTCCTATTTAGATATCCATGATTAATTGCACTGCTGGTTACATTATGGGAGCTGCTTAGATAAGGTTGAAATCAATTTCATGGAAAAGTTGCCACCATTATTGTGTTATCCGTTAACAAATATCTGTGTTTAATTTGACCAAGGTGGTTGTTTTATTTGTCGAAGATACAATCCTGTCCTTCTTTTCTCGTTCTTTCTTGAAAAATGATTTTGACTCATAGCCAGATTTTAAATCATTAATATGAATAGCAACGCGATGAATAATGTATCGTAAGTCATGCATTTGAGAAAGCCAGTTTCGCACTAATGCTTTTTAAACGATATTTGAACACACTTTGACGGTTTTTTTTTCTTTCTGTTGACACCAAAACACGATTATGTCCTTTTTATATGACTTCATTATTCGTGATTGCTTTTTTCATGCACAAATTAGCGATACAACAAGGAAGTTATGAAAATTATTGAATTTCAATCACACAAGTCCTGAGAAAACCCGAAAAAAAACCAATGAATAAAACTGGGTTTGAAAGGTTAAAAACGTCAGCACTGGTAAATGAACTTCAGTCATAAACGGTTTTATCTGAGCATCATCTGAAAATTCTACAAATCAAAACGTTCAGTCTTGTTAAGAGTTTATATTATTTATTAAATATTTTTATTTTTTCAATACAAAGCTGTTTAGGCTTTTCCCTAACAGTCATTTTAGGACTGGTCAGAAGCTTTTCAGACAGTACAGTATGGTGTTGTTTTGTGCAGTTAAATAACAACTACTGAACAGTCTGGACGTCAACTAGACATATCTACTTTGACTGCAAGCATATTGTCTGAACAATTTGCCGCAGTGGATAAGTCTTAAAATCGACTTAAAATCTGATCATGACTGAGTATAATTTATTGTTCAGTCCTTTAAGAGCTATTTAGATAAAACAAAATACCGTTCAAAATAAGTTAACAATGAAAAAATTAAAACTTACGCAGCAATTTTCTTTTTCAGTTTTTTTTTTATCTTTGCATGTAACAAAAAAATATCTAAAAGATGGAAAATTTATATAAATAAAGCTTTCTTTTTTACCTAAATCAGCATCGTTGTTTATCTTTGCTTTATTATCAGCTCCTACTAAAACTTCATCAATTGCACCATCTGTCATAATAATATATTTCTTCATTATTAGTTTTATATTCTTTCTATGTTTTATTTTGTTTTTGTTCTACGATTAAATTTGTTTTAGACTTTTTTATACATTGAGACAATCCGAAATCTGTCAAATCATTTAGAAAAAAGCGAAATAATTTTGTAAAGTAGCTCAAA
The DNA here is from genome assembly GCF_021869535.1 of Mytilus californianus. NCBI lineage: Eukaryota > Metazoa > Mollusca > Bivalvia > Mytilida > Mytilidae > Mytilus > Mytilus californianus. The sequence continues at coordinate 84,706,991 of NW_026262679.1, forward strand.
TCATGTTAACCAAAAATAAAGCTGTAATAACTGTTTGATGTGGTAATTTAACATCTATCCGACAAATGCATCTTGTTTCCTTTGCATTATCCTTGCATAATCTCTATACAGGATATGCATATAAGTAGCACACTTCTAATGCGAGAGCATTGTTTGCTTTCGAATTAAAACAAACTTTCCTTTCTTCAATGAAACCTGCATGTATATATATATATATATTGATCAACAAATGCGAAATTTTACATCCATAATAAATGAAAAAAAGAAATTGTTTATACTAAAAAGTACATAGAGTCAAAGTGTAAAGATTATAACATTTTGCTGTACTGGAGAATAAAACAATATGATTATCTTTTATATGATCAAAGGTCAGGTTTCATATGAAAAGTGATAGTTACGACAACAGAGGTCAAAATCAGATCTGTCCTTAGGTCTGGCCAGGTTAGAACAGCACCTATCTGTATATGCTTATAGAATTTAAACACACATTAGAATAACATGTTCTAACAACGATCATCAGCGTATTCTTCACACGTTTTTTTTAATAGCATCTTCAACAGGATACAATGATAATTCAGTGAATATGGCATGCTTATTTTTTCGAAAACAAAGTAAACTTGTATTCTTTTTCCCCAAAACCGTTGTCTAAAGATTGCTTGAGATATTGATTGATTTTTCAGCGAATACGAACACTGATACAAAATATCAATATGTAGCCTACATTGGATGAAGTTCATTTCAATTGTCCATTACTTACTATTATGGAGAGTCCTTGCTCTTGCAGCATCTGTGAAATCAAAGCCTTCGTTTTGCTGAGTTAATTTTTTAATAGCACCAGTGTTTGCAGTGAATAAATATGATTGGCCGTTGACAACTCCAATTTTTATATCACGTGGTTGGTAAAAGGAGAATATATGATGACGTTTCAGATTTGGACCTTAAAATTAAACTAGAGGCTCTAAAGAGCCTGTGTCGCTCACCTGCATCTTCAACAATGGCCATTTTTTAAGTAAAAATCAGTATCAAAGGGGAACAACTCTATTAAGAGTTAACTGAAAATTTCAGTAATACTGACATATTTGTAGATCTTATCCTGCTGGTAAGCTTTCCGTTTCAAAGTTTTTATTAACCTATTATATTTTTCAAGATAATAGGCAAAAAAAGCCAAAAAAATTGTAAAAAATTATCATTAAAGGGCAATTACTCCAAAACGAGTCTACTAAAGATTTCGGCCGTTTTGGCTCATTTGTAGATCTTGTTTTGCTCATCATGTGTGCTATTTTTAGTTTCTATCTATCTATAACAGATTTCAATATGATAGGAAAATCGTCATTAAAGGGCAATAATTTCAATAAGGTTTCGACTAACGATTTTGGTCATGTTGACATATTTGTAGATCTTGTCTTGTTGATCAATTTTGCTTAGTGTTGTTTCTATCTATCTATTATAGTTTTTAAGATATAAGACAAAAACGCCAAAAATTGGTAAAAATCGTCATTGAAGGGCAATTACTCGAATAAGGCTGACAATTTTGGTCATTTGAATTATTTGTAGATCTTATCTTGCTGTTCATTTTTGCCTTTTAAAGTTTCTGTCTATCTATTATAATTCTCGAGATAATAGCAAAAAAGTTTTTAAAATGGGAAAATTCGTCATTTAAGGACGTCTGACTTTTTCGATGCAAATAGACAATAGGTAGAGCTCAACATTTCGAATATTTTTGCTCTTGTCAGAATGTCTCTATTTATAGCGGTTTTCAAAATAATAGGCATAGATACTCCAATGACGATTGTGGCCAAGTTTGGTTATATGTGGCCCATTTGTTTCAGAGGAGAAGATTTTTGTAAAAGTTAATGAAGACGACGGACAACGGACGCCAAGTGATGAGAAAAGGTCTTTTGGCCTTTCGGCCAGGTGAGCTAAAAAGAGAAAAGCACATTAAATCGATACAATTCCATCTGTGGTGGAATTCTTGCAGTAGTAATTTCACTGATTTTATTACACATAATTTGAATACATTTATGACGAACAAGGAGACGAAAAGAAACACGTTAATCAAAGTTATCAATGACCATCGTCATTGTGAATAACAACATTAAAAACTAGCATACAGCTTTCAAAAAAATTCATACAATACAACACGCTAAATCGGCCGAAACTGGATGCGTTGTGAATGAGTCCAGTAGAAATAGCCTAAGATCGGACAACCACCAACAATATATCTGATCGAAATCATTAAATAATTTTTTCAAGTTTCAACATCGAATTCTATTGTAAATCTAAAATTTTGAAGTACTTTGCTATTATGTTGTACATATAAGGCATTATGTAATAATTTGTAGTAATATGTCATTATGTTATATTTTGAAGTAACAAAGAAAATATCATATTTGTAAGACTAAAAAGTATGTATACTGCGAAGCCACTGTGATATGAATGTATAATCGCTATGGAATACATGTATATGTTACAGTAAATGTGAATGATAAGGAATTATGTATATTCCTGAAATATTCAGGGTGTGCGTAATCACTGGTCACTTTAATGATAATCACTAAAATTTTCAGGAATAATGCAAAAAAAAGCCATCACCACTAGAAAAGGTGTCGGGGATTATATATAATAACTGGAATGAAGGGACAATGAATAAAAGTTATATAATTTATTCTATGAAATCATATTTAAACAGCATTATCTTTAGAAACTCTAATACAAATCATTTATTATTTCAAACTGCGTTGTAAATTTGGATGACATCTACTATTGCACATTTACCAATCAACCATTTTAATTCTCTTCTTTTCGTTTTTTTTTCCAACAGCATCCATTTTAAAAAGAAACATTGTCATTCAAATATTGAATCATGATTTAACCTCACGTTGAAGTGAAAAAACAGTGTGCATTATGAACATCTGACGGTTAAAAAAATGAAGTTAATCAGCCTGTTTAAATTGATTTCTTTTGTAGGATCAAAGCAACATGTATTGTTTCGTAGCCAGGTAATATCCTTTTCAGTCCTTTCATGAATAAAGACCATTATATTTTTTGGGTCTCCCTTTGCGCGATCAACATGCTGAATCGGTATCAAAACATTACAGCCAATATTTGCCTCCTTTAAAATTGTGTTCAATCTGCAAAGCATACGTTCTGTCTTTTTTCCAATACGTTTAGTTGCATTAGTTTGCTAAGTTTTAAGTTAAATTCCTTGTTCATTGGAACATAGAAAACTTAAAACAGATGTTCAATAACCTTCATCGCCATTTCTTTTGCAGCAAAGCATACATGCACTGTGCATTTACATTCAGAACATTAATGTGCAATTGACGCTATTTTGGGCAAACAATAAATTCATGTCATACATATGCAAATATCACTATCATTGAGAATGTTGGTATTATTAATTTCAATTTCAAATACTTTTTTGTTTATGAGTTCACGTGCTTCAACACAGTTTAATATCACTGGAAAAAAACATAAATGCATTTTATAATTCAAATTAGATTTGATGAATTGACAGGGAATGCAAATTGTCCACTTAAACCTTTAAAAAGTAAGAAACAAAGATGATTCATTTGTCTTCATTTGATTTTTTTTTTAAACAAATGATCTTTGTATTATTGTTTTATTGATTATCCCTGAAATAATATCATGGAATTTGTAAAATAATTCTTAAAGATTTCAGTGATTAGGTAAAATCACTGGTCATTTTCAGAGATTATATAATGATTTTAGTGATTATTCAAAATCCCTGAAAAATCAGGGATTCTACATAATCCCTGATTATACAAATTCACTGTAACATATATACTGTAATCAAGGAGAGAAATGTGGTAGAACCAAGAACCGAATTCCCCCGGTATTTGTTTCACCTATAAGGTCAAAATCAGACATACTAGAACATTAAAGAATCTGCATAACATACAATAAAGTATTTGCATAGTGATACAAAAAAAGCAAAAGGTAAACCATCATGTATATAAGGACAATTTTGATACACAAATGCAAATTTCACTTTCGTAAAATTTTGAAGCGATAGGCATCTCTATATAAAATGAATTATTTGTATCAGCGATACAATACAAGTGATTGGTTTTAATGCCAATAATAACTGAGGTTTGTTTAAGAATGTTCTCTTTATACATTATTTGGGTAGAACTCGAAATGTGTCAAAATGTATTCAAGTTGCAGTTTTAAGCTCCATGTATCTTTAGGCAATTATACATTGGTGTCGTTTTAATACTTTTTTCTCCCCGGTTACAAAGCGTCGTGTCAAACATGTCAAAATTAACTTTTTTTGGATCAGAATGCCACAATATCGACAAAACAGTAAATTACCCGAAGACGTGGTTTGAGTTATAATTTTAAGGTTTACATTGTTTTAAGCATCACCACACTTCATAGCTTTTTAGGACAGATAATTAGATACCAATCACGCTTTATGTAATTATGTATCATCAGATGCATAGGGTCATAACATTATAGAAAATTCATGACGAGCCTACAGTTATTTCAATAAGAAGAATTTGATAAAAATTACCTCCGTCTCTGTCACTAGCGTCCATGTCGAAATTCGTCCAGTTTTTGACACCAAGTGCATATATCTCTATAATCCTGTTTTGTGTGATATCAAACTTGACCACGGCATTATTTTCCTATAACACATGACGACATCTATCAACATGAATTCATGAAACACCCTGCTTTAGAAATCAAGAAAATATATGCTTTTCTTCAGTAAGTAAGATTGTGGTAGAATTGTATTTATTCTACAATAAAGGGTTCATACCATATCCTCAATTAAACTGTAAACGTGCCAATCGTTATTTATTTCTTGAAATTTTAGATTATGAGTAAACTCAAGCGATCAATTGCTTTAGAACTAAAATTCACAATTACGGTTTTAAATAATATTTTTTTTTCTCAACGTTATAAATTGGTCGAATTTGTAAACCATATAAATTAATCTCATTTAAAGAAAGAATCGTTCAGCTTAAATGACATTGTTCTTCAATGTCTTGACGAAGTTTGAAATTGTGCAACCAACTTATTTTTTCGAAGTCTAAATGATGTTTCAACGTTCCGAAATCGTACAAAAGAGTTCTTTGCAAAAGACGGAATTATATTCACGATCAACATGAGAACTTTCGTCAAAAAGAGATACAATATACTAGGTTGGTTGATGATGACTGGTAAATAACTGCTTTTAAAACGTCCAGCGGCTCATGCGTATTCAGAATGATTGATTGATATACCGATATGTTGCTTTCTTATAGACCGACACGCTGAGTTAAATTCTTAACTCGCAGTTACTGAAAGCTAGTTCAGAGACAATAACAACTAATAAATAAATCATGTTATCCCAGACTAAAGTATCAACCAGTACTAATCCAACGTATTTCGTATAAAGACGTCATGACCAGTTTGAGAAAAGCATAACCTTTTTTGCGCAAGGTCAAAATATAAGTTCGTAATATCGACAGTAATGTTTTGTTGTTCATCACTCTACCAGTTTAAGGGAGAGTTGAGTGCTCACAAACATATTTAACCTAGCCAATTTCTTTGTGTACCTTCCAAAGTATTTAAAGAAAGGGGCATGTAGTCAAGTGGTTGTCGTTGATTGCTGATGTCATACTTGTTTTTCGATTTAATGCTGAAGTAAAATTCAACCCGTTGTTCTTTTTTCTTTTTAATTGTTTCACATTTTTGACACCTAAGGGCCTTTCGTAGTTTACTTTACGATATCGGTTTTGTTCATCGGTGAAGGCCGTATGGCGACCTGTAATTGTAATCATCTTTGTCATGAACTTTTTGGTGATAGTAGTATTATTGGCATTCATACCACAACTGCCTAATTTTATATAATTGTCTTTTTTAGATACTCCCTTATGGAGGTTTTCAGTGAAGTGCAAAATGATCTCTTAAAACTTCAAAGAAATCATAGAATGATAAATGATGATGCATATGACTTTTTTTTTGTCCATTGACGAATTCATAAAACATGGTAAATATGAATTTGCTAACCCTTAGAATTGGAATTGAAAGTAACGCTTTTCGATAAATTCTACCTTAAATATGAATTGTTTTTCAATGAGGTAAAATCGACATTTAATTATTACTTTAGCAGAACAAGATGGTAACAGTAGAAAAGTAAATAAGGAAGCTTGCTAAAGAGCAAACATAATGATTGCTTTTGTAGTTTGTATTACACAACTCTCTAACAAACCCCATATAACCTTACTGCAATATGACAACAAATATGTCAAAATGTAAAAATGATAGTCGTAGCTACATACTTGAAGAGATATATATGCATATCGATCGTCTTGATCGATAGCGACAGATTCTGGTTCTAAATCTTTAGAAAATGTAGTTTCTACGTTGGCACTTTGGTCACCTCGGAATATGTAACGGACTCCGTTTCTAATATATTCGTTCACTCTGTAAATATAACTGTTCTATATAACATGTTTTATCGAAGACATTGGTGTCTTAAGCTTTAAGATACGATCTCAATAATTATGCAACTTAAGTGATGAGGCATATCGATTTCAAAACAAAATTTTCTAAATAAACATACATGCAAGCAAAACTTATTCCTTTTAAGTATGAAATAGTGTTTCGTACAAGCGACACCATATGTTTGCAATGACATAATTGATTGTATAGGTATTTTATCTAGTCCTTCCAGTAGCTCGGTGAATGTGATGAACATTTTAATCTCTTCTCATTGACGTAGACGCAGTTATGGTCATCGTCATTATACATGTTATACATCCCCTACTCTTCATGGTGTCTTCTGCCATTCATACAAAAGCCTTTAGGTATTCATTACATTTGTACGAAGCTTTATTAAAAACCCCTTCATAACTTTATTCTCTTTACAACTTATTTTTGAAACCACTGTTACAAACCCCCATTGATACAAATACAAACTTACAGCTATAAACTCGGATATTGCCAGTCACAAACTTTTCAGACCAGTTCGCATTATGAAAAGGATAAAAGATCCTTTCTAAAACCTTCCTTTGCCAACAAAGATCTCGATGCCATCAACTTGGGCAATATCCTGTATCATAAATCAGTTCACTCGAAAATACCTCCCGTATTTAAAGATCAGACTGTACCTGTCATTTCTTATACATTCCAGCAACGCTTGCATACGGAATATATATCTCCCAGTTGATACGATATTCCAGGGCTTGTATTTACTATCATGATTTCCTTGATAGAGGGTTGCTTCTCACAAGAAAGTTATTAATCCAAGAGTTCCATGTGGTGAAGTTGAAGTCATCCCTTCGTAAATTTTACGGACGCCACCACGAGTTGGTTGACCGTTATGGAATATCCGTTTCACATATAATAGCGGATATGTTCCAATTGTCGTAACTACAATCCCGTCCCCCTTTCCCCGAATGTAACCTACCGAATTAGACTTATTACCGGGTTTGTACTAACATGAGCAATACGACGGGTGCCACATGTTGAGCAGGATCTGCATACCTTTCCGGAGCACCTGAGATCACCCCCAGTTATTGGTGGGGTTCGTGTTGCTCAATCTTTCTATGTTGTGTTTTTGTGTACTGTTGTTTGTCTGTAAGTCATTTTCTTTTTTTAGCCATGGCGTTGTCAGTTTATTTTTAACTTATGAGTGTGAATGTCCCTTTGGTATCTTTTGCCTCTCTTTTATACCTAAACCAAACCAATTACATGTACAACTAAAATTTTCAATTGAAAACCCGTGTTTCAGGATCTCAATATTGAGGACTTCAAGTTTTTCGTTTCTGCCATGGTTTTGTCATTTCATTTTCGACTTATTAATTTGAATGTCCCTTTGGTATCTTTCGCCTCTCTTCTATAGTAAGAATAGGTCTCAACGTAAATGCGTGTTTAATTTTGCTAACGAACTAATTAGCTCATAACATCTTAGTTTTACCAGTACAGTAGAGAATGCTGACCCTTCCGGAGCACCCGAGTTCACCTACCGAATTAGACTTACTACCGGGTTTGTACTAACATGAGCAACACGACGGGTGCCACATGTTGAGCAGGATCTGCATACCTTTCCGGAGCACCTGAGATCACCCCCAGTTATTGGTGGGGTTCGTGTTGCTCAATCTTTAGTTTTCTATGTTGTGTTTTTGTGTACTGTTGTTTGTCTGTAAGTCATTTTCTTTTTTTAGCCATGGCGTTGTCAGTTTATTTTTAACTTATGAGTTTGAATGTCCCTTTGGTATCTTTTGCCTCTCTTTTATACCTAAACCAAACCAATTACATGTACAACTAAAATTTTCAATTGAAAACACGTGTTTCAGGATCTCAATATTGAGGACTTCAAGTTTTTCGTTTCTGCCATGGTTTTGTCATTTCATTTTCGACTTATTAATTTGAATGTCACTTTGGTATCTTTCGCCTCTCTTCTATAGTAAGAATAGGTCTCAACGTTAATGCGTGTTTAATTTTGCTAACGAACTAATTAGCTCAAACCATCGTAGTTTTACCAGTACAGTAGAGAATGCTGACCCTTCCGGAGCACCCGAGTTCACCCCTTGTTTTAGTTGTTCGTGTAACTTGACCTTTTGTTTTATGTGTGATATTTGAGGAAGGGTACGTGTAGTTGTTTATCGCATTTTTTTTTAGAAAGTGAGTTTGGATATCATACCCCCGTAAGACTGCTGGTGGTATCAACTATGGTAATTTTGTATTTAGATATCTAATGTTTCAATTAATGCTAATGATTTTAACGCCCTAAAAGAGCACAGGAGCGAAGTTTCAAATTAACCATATCTCTCAGTGAGACAACACCACAGATTACAGGAACATAATCTAAATGACTTCAATCGCATAACGGTTCAAGTGTTTGAACAGATTAATCACCTGAACCATGGTCCAGATCAGGAAAGATTACAAACAATTTTTAGAAACAATTCGTTTCATCGTTTTCTTTGAATAAAGACCAAAGATTTTGACATTTCAAGTGATCCATTGGTTAAACGTTTCTAATAAAGCATTGCGCTGCACTGTATGGTGATATTCCCTCTGATAAAGTTTGATTAATATTTTTTTAACATGCAAAAAAGTACTATTTTAAAGGCTTTGTTTCAGAATATGTAACCAACAGTATATAAGAAACTCCAAGCTAGACACTTGCTGCTACTTGTAATAATCACTAAGGAGATTTTAGAATTTTAGAAATTGTTCCCAAGAATGTCACTTACCTATCAGGTCAGTTTTGTGTTTGGATGGAAGTATGGATATTTTAATCACAAATTGGTAGGGCAATATCTGTAAAATTGATTTGAAACAATCATAATAATCTTCAAGTACATCTTTGATATCCTTGACGGGTTGACGGTACTTTTTGTTGTTAGTTCTTGTTTGTTACAACTGCTCGTCAACATTTAATTCAAGAAAGCTGGCAATAAAAAACGAGTCAATGAAAGACATACAACACTGTGACTAAAAGAAAAGGAAATACCAGACGGCCGACAGGTAACGAAAAAATCAAGTTGAATGGATTCCATAAATGTTTGACCTAAAGCAATTTTTGACTATGTCTGTCTTAACACGCTTCTGGTGCATTGAAATAAGTACAGTATAATTTTATAACTTTGAATATGGTTGATATCATTTTTTGATCAAACGATGACGTTAGTTTGTATGACCGTTGGCCAAGATAACTACAAGTAGAATAAAAGCATTTTAGAAAATCAATGTCAATTTGTCTTTCAGAGGGAAATCCAATCGCACGCCATCCTAACAACGTAATTATGTTCAATAGTGGGTACCTTAGCAAGTAAAGTGATTTATATATATAGATTGCCGATTTTAAAAGCATAGAATCTTACCTATCGTTAAAACTATCAAAGTTAGTATTAACTTCTGGCGGAAATCCTTGATCGTTTTTTATGATAACAGAGATTGAACCTCGTGGATCTTCAAACGTATTGTGGAGTAATCCTGGTTTGCCTTCATTTGCTACAATTAACCTGGAACAGTCAGATGTAAATGCCATGTCCTTTGGTGTATGTCCGGCTGAAATGTTTGAGTATGAGCCAGTTGTAAATGCATTCAGTTGTTTACTTAACTTAGAAAATGAGACATGGAAGGATGTAATTTGCGACATATAAAGCCTGATACAGTTACTTCTTGATTTCAATATAAAATAGATTAAATATGAGGTAAAACATGCTTTTATATACTTGGAGAGCCTGTGAAATTCTTAGTCACCAATGCAAGAAGATCAAGACGCAAATATCAATTCTTATAAATAGGATCTAAAAAATGCACAAAATGTACTACTTTTTCGAAATATTAACACTTCCAAGAAAACAACCATTTGAAATGTATGTTTTAGTGATGAAAGACAAGTTTGTATGATTTTTAAAAAAGTTAATGCAATACCTGGAACACGCCCAATTTTTGTTAATTGGGAGTCAAAATGTGTGAAGGGAAGGAATAGTTCTACATGTCCATGAGCGGTCACTGTGTTACTGCCAATGGCTACAGCAACTGTGTCTGAGCATGTCTCAACATCTGTTATTGGACCATCACCAACCGTGTTGAAATGATGAGTGAGCAAGATGGTTGGATTATCCTTATGGGTTAAGTCAATAATGTGCATCAAGTTGGTTCCGGTACCTGCAAATTAAAATAGATGAAAATAATGGTCTTAATTCTTAAACCTGACACGTTGTTTGTTATATATATATATAGATACATTAATATTCTTAATTGCCTCCAATATTACATAACAATTTAAGTGTCGTTCTTTTAATACGCAGTATATCACTTTTGGTCATATAGCTCATTGCGTTTTTAGGTATTAATTAAATATCTTTTGTTTTGAAATATTTGGGTTTGAGAGTTCCTGGTAGAACTGTATAAAGTGATGCTCTTATTATATAATGAGCTACGTCGGATAGAAGTTGACCTTATGCAAGTGTAAGTATACACGTACATGTGTAAGACTTTGATTGATTTGGAACATTCAAATACGAAATAAAAGATGAATTTTGGTCTGTTTTGTGGGGTTCTGGTATACATCAACTCAATTTTCAACAGTAACAGACAGTGGTTGTTGTTTGTTGCTGTATATCATATTTGTTTTTCGTTCATTATTTTGTACATCAATCAGGCCGTTAGTTTTCTCGTTTGAATTGTTTTACATTTGTCATTTCGGGGCCTTTTATAGCTTACTATGCGGTATGGGTTTTACTCATTGTTGAAGAAGACCGTTCGGTGACCAATAGTTGTTTACGTCTGTGTCATTTGGTCTCTTGTGGAGAGTTTAACTTGTCTCATTGGCAATCATACCACATCTTCTTATTTTTATATTTGTATAGAGATTTTGTCAACTCGAAATAGGTTAACAGATGTATTAATAATCATTTGCATAAGGTCGATTTCTATCCGATGCAGATGAATTATATAAGTTTTAACTGTTTTCATATATTTCAAAACATTTGGTTACGAGCTTACCAAATGAAAATTATACCACGAACATGTGGGCACAAAAAAAATGTTATAAAACTCTTCTTAGGCAATATGTACAACTCAGCTTGTTTGCAATGCATGTATTTGCAGCAATGTTTTCAGATACACTATATCAATCATATTATGGGAGTGATGTCGATTAAAACAATTATTAGAACCAATATTAGAGGGTCCGGATGCGTTTACAGAATAGAGAATAATGGGCAAAATGAACAGAAAATCTACACAAAAAAAAAAAAAATAAAGAATAGAAAAAAAAGCATTAGAAAATAAAGAACAGAGAAAAATATGGTAAAAAATAAAAAATAGAGAATAATGGGGTGCTTAAATATAAAGAATAGAGAATAAAGGGCAAAAATGTAAAGAATAGAGAAAAATGACCCAACAAAATAAAGAATACAGAAATGAAGGACCCACTTCCAGACCCTCATATTACATAGCTGTATGATTCAACCTTTCAGTTTCCTGGTAAAAATATGACAAACAAGACATTAGTATACGCTATCATGTTTCTTTTAAAGTGCTTGTTTTGTATTTCTTTGTTAAATATAGGCAATGATGTGAATTCCTAATTAATTGGATATCTCTGTTTTATTGCTTATTTTCTTTCTATTCTTCTACTTATGTCTCAGATGACAAGGCTGGACGAATATAAATTCCAATATCGACGCAACAAAAGTTAGAAAAGTCTTAAGGCAGTTCATAAAAAAAAGTAGATTTTATTTCATATATACTATTTGCTTTTTAAGTTATAATATGTTAGGGATATGAACAACTTACATATCCTATAATGTACTGATGGTTATAATTTCAATCTCAAACTAGCTATGAAGAGAAGGAGTTGTCTTGTCGTGAGAATCAGTGTAAATGAGGAAATTGTTGCGTTTGAAGCGCTTTTGGGGCTTAATAAACCAATATATTGAAAGCCAATGATGTATGAATACTTGAACTCTTGACGAACTATATGACCGAAATGGGACATAAAAAAACGACAAAGCTTTGCCTGATGGAGTTGGAACCTTAATTCCAATGTAATATTGAGTATTATTTTTGCATCATTTTATATATTCATTATTTTTATTTACTTGAATTACAATTGATATAATGTCATAAAGATTCAATAGATAAATGTTTTGAAATATATAATCAGTTAAAACTTATATATATACGAAGAGCATCATAACTAAAAAGAAACAACTAAACAGTTCAACCAAAATAGTAAAACGTCAGCTTTGATTGTTTAATTCCTTTTTATTTTCCTAACGTCTCTTGGCAGGTTTCAGACATATTCAGGACGTGAACAAACTAACAAGAAATACATGTACATTTGGAAAGTTCTCTATGGTAGGCCGACTTAAAAGAGGAAGGGAATTTCGATTGACACGGGAAAATGATATGGAAAAGTATATGTTGGATATAGGGTCAGACATTTTGCCTTGCAACAGACCACCAACGGACACCTCAAAGAAATGTTGCAAGGGTTATATAAAATCCAGAGAGCTTGGCTATTTCCTTACACGTCCCTATTTCGATCGGACGTGGCTGCGTATTTATACATTCCGCATATCCTAATAAATATCTTATCAGTTTTGATGGACTTATTGGAGGTTATTATAATAAAAGTCTAACTTTACGAAGTCATTCTTGTACTTTCGTTTTTTGTAGATAAATGTCTCATTGACAATCCTACCACATCTCCTTATTTTAGACAACTTAGAACATATTTTACCTACATTAACATAAAGTTCACTAAGTCTTATTCTATAAATATTCATGTGATACATGTATTTGTTTGAGCGAGACATTTCCTACTAACAGTTTATGTAAAAATAATGTGCAGCTAAGTCTATGTACTTGTACGTACTCATTTATAATAATTTCAACAAAAAAATAATCATTTATTTATTTATTTATTTATGTGTTTGGTTTTTTTTTTTTTTTTTTTTGGGGGGGGGGGGGGGGGGGAGACAAACATCACATTAATACTATACCTTGCCTTTCCCCCAAAATAATTCATACAGATACACAAGATAAATTGGAGAGATCCGTTTGCGTCCTCTTGTGCCCACAACTAATTTGCGCTACTAGTTTTAAAGATACTTAAAATCATTCGCGACAAAAATAAAGTAAATATTGCGCCAATTCATTTAAAAAAATTATTGACTGAAATTTTCCGTTGATAAATTAAGAAATGGTTAAGAAACTAAGGTTCCAACTCCCTCAGGCAAAGTTTTTGGCTATTTCTAGATCCTTTTGGTCATGTGGGCCTCAAATGGTTTCAAAAAATGTCCATTTTTGATAACTGGCAAAACAAAATACATAATATTGAGAAATAAGTAATTTAATTGTACATGTAAATACTTAAACATCAGTATAAGTTAAATACAAAATATGCAACCTTCAACTGAACGGTAAGCTTGACAACAACTCTGTAAAAGTGAACATCTTGTTTTATTAATTTTGCATTTACATTGTGTCATAGATCAAATTTATTCGTTCAGTGTTTGTTCATTTGTTTTTGTTAATATGTCTTTTGATTGAGTTAAGCCATTTCAATCAATATTTTATAGTGTGTCTTTCTATGTTGTGATGTTACACTATTGTTTCAGGTAAGATGAAGGTTGGCGCCTATTAAAACGTTTAACCCTGCTGCATTTGTTTGCACCTGTCCTAAGTCTGAAACCTGTTGTTCAGTGGTAGTCGTTTGTTGATGTGGTTCATAAGTGTTTCTCGTTTCTCCTTGTTTAAATTATAGATTAGACCGTTGGTTTTCCTGTTTGGGTGGTTTTACACTAGTCATTTTGGGGCCCTTTATAGCTTGCTGTTCGGTTTGAGCCAAGGCTCCGTGTTGAAGGCCGTACTTTGACCTATAATGGTTTACTTTTACATATTGTGACTTGGATGGAGAGTTGTCTCATTGGTACTCATACCACATCTTCTTATATCTATATATGGTGTACCAAGTAGTTCCCTTCGCAACGATTTTTTATGGCTCTACCATGCTAAAAAATTAGAACTTAAAGGTATTTTTTCTTCAAGAATCTGACAAAATAAATGATTTTATATGGTGAAACTATTTGATTTGAAATTTTAACTACCAGAAATATTTACAAATGTCCACTGTGTAACGATATATGTCCCCTATGATACGCTCTTTGTCCATTACGTCATTTTTTTTAAAAGAAATGTTTACCTCAAATTATAAAAAAACGTGGTGTTTATAAAATAAAATGTATTGTCTAAAACAATAATCATAAAAACATGCATCTGAGAAACCGCGTGTAACAACAATGGCTGCTAACATGTAAATACGTCCACTGCGCAACGGTCCACTACGCAACGTTTTCGTTGCGAAGTGGTCACAAACAGTTGAGAGGTGGACAAAACCCGTTCACCACGCAACAGGTTGTGTCCACTTCGCAACGAAAACGTCAGATACATGTTTTTATGATTATCGTCTTCGACAATACATTTTATTTCATAAACTCCACGTTTTTTATGGTTTGAGGTCAACATTTCTTTAAAAAAAGACGTTGCAAAGTGGACAGGTAAAAAAGTACGCTATCAATAGGACTTACAAATTGATTTAATGCAGACGAACAATATCATCAGCATCCATAGATGACCGCCATTTTACTATGTGAAGTTGTATTTTAATTTAGTAGCAAGTAAAAGGAAAGACCACAATTTCAATAAGTCTAGAGAATGATTATAATTTTGCCAATTGTTTCTTGTCGTTGCGAAATGGACATTTTTTAATCGACGCCATTTAAAAAATAACTAGCACAAATCTATTTGAACTTATCTAAATATTTGAATTCATTTTAAAATGTGCAGATGTAGCTCTATGGCATAACATGAAAAGGCGCAAAAAAGATTGGTAAATTGTATGAAATTTTGAAAATTTGGACGAACTTTCAAATGTGGACATACCGATTTTTTTTTTTTTTTTTTTTTTTTTAGCCCTTTGGTCGCATATTTTTAGAGAGTCCTTACCACAAAGCAGACAAACATTGCTGCTGTTGTCTATAATAAGTATAATTTATAGACTGAGACAAAAAAAATAAAAATTATATGATATAACAATTTAAGCCCTGGACAGAAAAGTGAACATTTTTTTATAAAACGCCGATATAGCTATTCACGTGTTTATGTCCTATATATATTTGGCTTTCGAATGTTTGGGTTCGAGCATTCCCGATGAAAGTTAATGCAGAAAAGCGCTTCGGACTCACGAAATTAATTACGTTATTTTCTTTACTAGCATTGGGTATAATCAACTCAGTAGTCAGTGCTTCCGTACTTCTACCATGGTATATTACAAACTTTACTTAAATTTTCCGTTGATAAGTCTAAATGAAATGATAATTAAGAAACTAAAGTTCCAACTCCCTCAGGCAAAGTTGACGTTAGATGCATTTGTTTATTATTATATCTCTTTTGGTCATTTAGCTCTTCATGTGTACGGTCTTATACATCTTTGGCTTTCAAATAGTGATTTTTTTTTCAGTTACCACCATTTATTAAGGTTTATTATGTACGGTAATCATATAAATATATGTACACGAAAATTGGAGCAAATGAATTCCCTAAATTGGCACAATTAATACCTTTGAAAAATTTAATATTTGGCGCAAATGATACATCTTGAAAAAAGCAATTGGCATAAACAGGACGGCTGCCAGATAAATGGTTTATGGCATTTCCCTGTACAAAAACAAACTTAGATATTTCCTAAAATAGGAGATGTCATAGATATTAAGAACAAACAAAGTTGGGTATATAAGAGAAGGTACAATAAGGCATCGCTCCTTTTGGCCCCTTGAATTCGAACATAAAAAAGTATAAAAAATCTACCAAATGACATCCTTCAGATGTTCATTGGACATTAAATTTGTCTTTAAGATATCATTCTTTATACGTTTGAATTGGGTCTTGCATATTTGCATTTGTTCTTTATAATTATTACAAAACTGCCTAAACTTCCAAAATTGTCTCATTTTAAGATATTGCCATTAATATTTAGATGTGAGCAAAGGCTTCATACAAAAAGATATTTTACTAAAAGATGTATTTAACAAAGATAATAAATTAAATGTGTTTGAAATATCTCTTTGGATAAGGCCTTGGCTCGTATCTATTAAGTTACAAAAAATACCTGTATAATGGCAATTGTAGGGTCATACATGTCAATTTCGACATGTTTATGACAACAAAGTGACATTACAAATGACCATTCAGCAATAAGGTGTCCAAGTTATGTCGACCTGTTCGTTTATCAATAAATCCAACATAATTTTTATGTGGTTGAATAAAATTTCTAAATATACAATAATACTATTTGCACAATTTCTCTCTTGTCATAACTCGTCTTTTGTCATTTGGGACATGTGACATGTGTAATTCGTGACTATGATACTAATAATTGACATTTCTGCACCAAAAAAGAACAGATCGTTTTATTTTAATCCACGACCTTTCGCAATCGAGGCGAACACGCTATCACGAGGCCACTGAGGTGGTTTGAAAGTAAATTGACATGATTTGTTGCTTAATTTATGAACTTTATCATTACTACTTTGTAAACATACCAATAACATATAGCATTCTTGTCTGAGTGTGATAGCTAGCTTTTGTCGCTCCATCTCTAAACATGCCATAATTCCCAGCAGTATTGTATGGTAGTTTAATATATGCTTTTTCGCGGAATTGTAATATTCCAGATACAAAAGGTACCATGACAAGACAAGAAATTAAATACCACATATCTGGTTTTCTGAGAAAAAAAGATATAAGTATATATGTTACAATATGTTTGTCATAATAAACAGCTTTACAATGGTAAAACCTTATTCCTATAGAATTATCTTTTTTTATTTTTAATTAGCTTACTTTCCCATAATTGAATGCATTAAGTAAGCGTTTTCTACACATGGATGAAATGTTAAAAAAAAGCTGATAGTTTATTATGTCTGAAACGGAAAGCTATTTAAAAGTGAAAAACATATAAAAGTCAAAATCTGAGGAATGTAAAAAGATATTGAAGGGTAAATAGTTTGGTCGATATAGTGATCGACTCTATTCCATGGTACTTGAAATTATGGATACCGCAGATACAATTAATGAAATTGAGAATGGAAACGGGGAATGTGTCAAACAGACAACAACCCGACCAAAGAGCAGTAAACAGCCCAAGACCACCAATGGGTCTTCAACACAGCGTGAAAATCCCGCACCCAGAAGCGGGCTTCAAATGGCCCCTAAACAAAAATGTATACTAGTTCAACGAAAACGGACGTCACACTAAACTCCGAAACATATAAATGAAACCAAATTAAAAAAAAAACATACAAGAATAACAAACGCCAGAGGTTCCTGACTTGGGTCAGGCCCAAAAATGCGGAGGGGTCTGCTTCATTTCTTGACTTGTATCTAGAAATTCACGACAAGTGTCGGTCCGGTCAAGAACTAAACTTAACGAAAAAATTGATTATTTAAAGTTTCCAATTTTGAATTTTCCATTTCTAAGAAGCAATATTCCATTAGTGCCTGTATATGATGTACATGTATATATGACTCTCGGTTGATACGATATTCCAGGTCTTGCTTTTCCTATCATGATATTCTTGATATAGAGTTGCTGCTCACAATGAACCATGAGTCCAAATGATAAAGTTGAGTCACACCTTCAAAAATTTTACGGATGACATCAAGATTGACCGTTAGGGAATACAATGTATCTATGTCACTGATGACCACGGTTATGTTCCATTTTTTGAACCACTTCCATACTCTTTTCCTCGATAGTGAAATCCCCGAATGCTACCCATCAAATTATTATTGGCAAAGTAGACCAGGAACTGGTTATACCTCTGGAGCACCTGCGTTTACCCCGATGTTTTTATTAAAGGAGTTTGTGTTGATTTTGCTCTAGTTATCATTGTTGTATGTTTGTGATATTTTATTTTCTATTTCTGTGTTGTCTCTACCAAAGAAAATCTTGTTTTGATTTCTCCCTGAATACCTTAGTTTTATTTCAAACTTTCACATTCGTTCAAGTTTTATGATAAGAGAATTTCTCTAATTCTTCGTCAATTTATCCCTTTCTGCACCCATTGTATAAAAAAAATTTAATCAACGTGTGGTTCGTTTTATCTCAGTTCTTCATTGGTTAAAATCCGATTATGACGTCGAATTTTCTTGCTTTCCTCTGAATTCCTATTGTGACGGCATGAAAAAAGCCGACCATGCCTGATGACGTCACATAGAAAGAACACATCTTTTTGCAAATCATTCAAAAAGAAGGAATAAGTTTGCCTGCATATTGTTTGAAAATCATTAGAGAAACAGATTCCACCACCAAATCTCGTGTAATACGATATTTATCCACTCTCGATAGTTAAATTTTAAATATTTAAAACGCTCGGCGAGCCTCGCGTTTTAAATTTGAAAATTTAACTGTCTCGAGTGAATAAATATCGTATCACACTCGATTCAGTGGTAGAATCTATATTTATAAGTACCGATGGTTTTTATACGACCGCAAAAATTAAATTTTTTTTTGTCGTATATTGGTATCTCGTTGTCGTCGTCGTCGTCGTCATCGTCAGCGTCGTCCGAAGACAGATGGTTTCCGGATAATAACTTTAGTATAAGTAAATAGAAATCAATAAAATTTTAACACAAGGTTTATAACCACTAAAGGAAGGTTGGGATTGATTTTGGGGGTTATGGTCCCAACTGTTTAGAAATTAGGGGCCAAAAAAGGGGCCCAAATAAGCATTTTTGTGACATTTCCAGACAATAAATTGTGTTAAAGTGTATGAATCTCTCTGAAATTATACCACAAGTTTCCATACTACCAAAGGATGGTTAGGATTGACTTTGGGGGGGTTATGGCTCAAACCATTTAGGAATTAGGGGCAAAAAAGGGGGAAAAACAAGGGTTTTTCTGGTTAATAGACAATTGAGACAATTTAAAAGAAGTGTAAGGGAGGTAATCCAATGCAAAATCCAAATCAATTTAAATAACAATGTTTGATTACCTCCCTTACACTGCTTGTAAATTATGTATAAAGAAATGTTGATTGTCTGAGGATACTGACCATAACTTGAGGGAAAGAATTTATATTTTTGAATAAGGGAAAGGGGGGAGGTGAAAAAAATTGGAGGGGGACAATTTTTCTCATTTCAGATTTCAGAAATTAAACGAAAACTTCTTCAAATATTTTTTTGGGGGGGGGGGGGGGGGGGGTGGGGGGGGGGTTAATATTCAACAGCATAGTGTATTGCACAAACGCCAAAAAACGGGGTTATTTTTTTGGGGGGGGGAGTCAATTCGCATAGTGTATTGCACAAAAGCAAAAAATTGAATATAAATTCAAATCATATAACCAATTTGAAGTTCTTTGACTACAGTTATTCTGTGTCAGAAACCTATTATGTGTCAAAAATTTAATTACAATCCAAATTCAGACCTGTATCAAGCATGAATATTGTGTCCATTTTGGCCCCAACTTTTCAGGGTTGGACATCTGCGGTCGTATCCAGCTGCGCTCAGCGAAGCGATTTATTCAATTTGGTGACGTATTACGAACATAGGTAGATTTATACCTCCCTCTCCACGCCACTAATCTAATATAACAAAAACATATCTATTGCCATGGCACGTATATTCAGAATGAGACAAATTCATCACATGACAAATTGCATAATTAAACAAATTAAAGGGACACAACTCTCTTCGACTTTATTTCAAAACACATACAGCCAAATAATCGACATGTATATAACAGATATCTTGGGGGTTAGACGGGAGACATTTATCAAAACGCAAGTGATGCCTATTAATCACATGAAGTATTTCATCAATACATTCTAACACGAGTAAAACGGCAGGTGTAAGAAGGTGGAGCTCGAACTGTTGACCCTTCTGGAGCACTTGAGTTTTGCCTCGGTTATTGATTGGATTCATGTTGATCAATATTTAGTTTTCTGTGTAGTATCGTTGAACTATTAATTGTCTTCTTTTTTTTTTGCCATGGTGTTGACTGTTTTAACTGGATTATGGTTTATGATTGCCAATATGTTATTCCTCAATTTAGTTTCAATACAAAATCCATGCTCAAAGTTCCATTACTCGAATATTACGCTTTTTTTCTGCTTTTTTTAATCAGCAAAAGTAATGTGAGTAATTGTAAATGATGCTAAATGTGAACATTAAGCTACACAGCTGACAACGGGACCATTTATCAAAAGACTTTTGCATTGACGGTGTTGAAGGGTAATACTATGTAACACCTATATATACATGAACAACTGTATTTCTTTAATGTCAAATTTCCTTAATAATTTTAGTTCGTTCTGTCATTTTTGCCATGATTTTTACGAATTTGAATAAGATTTTAGAAAAAATTAAACGTGCATGCCCTCCAAGTATATATAAATCTAATTTTAGACGATCTTTTTCGATCAGTTATGTATTGGTTATAAAACTTCCCATGTTCAATATACAATGGACTAAACCTTTGTGCGTAACAGCGTTCCTGCTGAAATTGAATGAAGAAATGTGCATTGATTGCAACAAGTTTGGTGTGTGTTTCACTTGGATCTCGTGTAGAAATAATATATAATATAGAATTCTTACTTTACCTACTTACGACCGATAAGGACCGACACTTCTATAGCCCTAATCCAATATAGATAAGATTAATTTGAACAAAATCATAAGCATGAGGGGTGACTACAATGAGAAACAACTGACCTTAAAATCATATTAACTTACAAGTAGTGGAGTAGTTTTTCCGATAATCGATAATAAAAGCTTTCTCCTTAAATTTTGCAAAACGATTCGCCAACTATATACCTACTGGCAAAATATAAGTCCTGAATATTGGCCTCATTCGAGAACATGTCGAGATAATGCCACTAGGTAGAAACGTGGACCAGCGATAACAGAACTTGCATCAACATATGTCGTCGCCTTGAAATAAAATATCTTATACAACTTTCATATTGCTATTTCAAATGGCATGTATTTTTTTCTATTTTGCTGTCAGTTGCCAGTCTTTATTCAGGAATTGTAAATTAGATCAATCGCTGATTAGAGGCGGCCAAACTGTGCAGATAAGTTTCTAATCACAGGAATAGCAAATGTTGTATTGATGCTTTCATTCGAAAACCAAACATGGTTTTCATGGCAAAAATAGGTTTTAAAATAATTTGAATAAAACATGTTTCTTCCAAACTACTAAATAAGAATGTGTTTGAGGTACATTCTTTGTTTTGTATTTTTTATGCTAATAGGTCTAGACCCCGTATAGATAGACCACTTTTGGGTTTTTTTTTTTTTTTTTTCTTTCTGTTAGGGAGCTACTATTTGATTTGTATGGGGGGCTAGGATGAAATTTGAAAAAAAGGCAGGACAGGAGTTTTGAGTAAAAAAAAAAGGCAGGATGAGCAACTTGGCAAAATAAAAAGGCAGGATGACAATTTATTTAAAAAAAGTCAGGATAAGCAAATAAAAAAAAAGGCAGGACCACAAATAGAGTGAAAAATAAAAAGGCAAGACAGAGATTACAACTAAAAAAAAATGCAGGACAAAATTTTTCATCCTAAACTCCCCCCCCCCCCCCACACACACACACACACACACACATAAAAATCAAATGGTAGCTCCCTTAGGATTTATGTGTGTAATAAAGCGTGCTTAGTGCGATCGAATGAGGCAAGCATTTTTTATCTGATTTTTATAGATTTTTCTGACGTTGTGCTGTTACACCACTGTCCAAAGTTCAGGAGAGACTAAAGGGCTTGACCGTTAAATCGCGTTATCAGAGGAAGGCAAGACTTGTGACAGTTCATGCACAGGTCAATGTAACGCGCATGTCTTATTTCGATTACACGGCATATCAATTTTAACAGCTATAGCACTTCTCACACTATTCTGAATGCACGGTCTGCAAGAAAGTAACTGGATATATCTAAGGTCAGATTGTTGAGTTTATTGTACGCATAATTAATGTAAATACTTATCTTATTAATTTTTTAATTTCAACAGATTATTGATTAATTAATTAAAATCGGTCACATTTAATTTGATAATTTATACATTAGTGGACAATTTACTAAAGCAAGGATTTATATATAATAGTATACAAATCCTTGACTAAAGTAATTATAATACGAGCGAATTTATTTTAATTTATGTTGGATTGTATAATAAATGTTTGATTCAAATAGTTTTTAATTCCAGTTACATTAATATTTTTGTATCTTTATCGAGGTATTAGATAATGAAAACTAAGTTTTTCTATTCAATTTACATTTTGTAATGCAGATTATAATGGTACTGCCTTGTGAGACATTAACACCATCAAATGCAATTAATTATGGTACCATTTATTGTTCTTTAGCGTGTTTAGGACAGCAGTAAACCGTAAATTATATTTCAAAGTTGAGCCTCCGTTAAAAGAAATTAGTTGATATATTTTTTTTTGAAATGACAGCTACAGTGATGTCTTTATAACCGATTGTTTTTCGGTCAGCCAAATTGCGTTGCATATATACAGAGACATATAATACAATATGTCTCTGATATATATTAATATTTATTTCAAATAATATTCATTCATATTTCGTTGTAATGTCTTTATAACCGATTGTTTTTTCGGTTATCCAAATTGCATTGCATATGTTCCTGACCCAAGTGAGGAGCTTGTATTTCAGCGATTGTCGTTATTTGCTGGTTGTCTTATTTGTCTTTCGTTTGTTGATTTTAGCCTAATTCCAGCTGATAGTGCACTATTTAACACTGTAGTAAAATCTTTAAATATTGTTTTATTGGTACTAACATTGATTATGTTTTTGAAAAATTAAAACATAACTTGATATATATTGCTATATATGTACAGTTATGAGAGCTCATTATCCTACATCCTGTCGTTACTGTTTACTTATATTTTGGCATTGCACAAGGTCATGCGTTTCTGAAGACTGTTTATGACGTCTGTACACTAAATCCGTTGGATGTGTACTGGATGATGCTTTAGTCTAGGAGAAAATGATTTATTTATTAGTTGCACTTGGTTTTGAACTAGCTTTCAGTAACTGTTTGGTGCTTTGTGTCTATTGTTTTTATGTTAGTTGTGTTTGCGCCTCGTACCGATCTTTTGAGTTAAGCCAATTGCAACTGGTTTTTACAGTTTGTTCTTATGTTGTGCTGCACACCACTGTCCCGGGTTAGGGGAAGGTTGAGAGCTCGCAAACATGTTTAACCCCGCCACATTCTTAATGTGCTTGTCCAAAGTCATGAGCCTGTAGTTCAGTGGTTGTCGTTGGTTTATGTCTGTCGTATTTGATTTTCGTAAAGTGTTTTGTTATAAATTAGGCCGTTGGTTTTCTCGATTGAATTGTTTCACATTTTCATAGCCGACTATACGGTATGGGTTTTTCTTGTTGTTTAAGGTCGTACGCTTGCATATAACTGCTTACATTCACTTCATTTGGAACTCTGGAGTCGGTTTCACAAAAAAACTTACGACTAAGATTGATCGTAAGTCATGAACAATTCAGTATACTTACGATCAATCTTAGTCGTAAGTTTTTTTGTGAAACCGACTCCTGCTGGATGGTTGACTAGTGTGAAGCTAGCCGTCGATATCAGCCGGCGTTACTATTCATACGGCCAGCCTTCAATAATATTCATGTGCCATCAATAATGTTCATGAGATGACTTGCGTTCGATGAAGTGTTGTAAGAAACTATCGATCATTATGATAAAATAACGTTTTTTGTTTATATTTGATACTGTTTCAAACAGTCAAGTCGATAGGTGTCTTTTTCGCGCTCCGCGTTTACTTTATCAATTATTAAAAGGAACTATTAGATTAAGTATTCTGCAAGGTCAGCGTCTTTTACTGTGACTTGACTGTAAGTGTTGCTCTCCACCTATTGCAACTTATTCAAAGTTCTGACCAAAATGCAATTTGTTTTATAAAACCAGACTGTTCAACTGGTCAGAAATTTGAACAAACTGCTGTAGAAAACTACAGTCAAGTCGTGAAAGTGCAAGGTGATAAAATAAAACATACTTACAATCCTATAAGACTTTAGTTCCACTTTAATGCTAGTTTGAAAAATCAGTGTAACAGTTTGTATAGAAATTTTATTGTTATTGTCATGCTAAAGGTGATAGGTAGTAATTTTGAATTGCTATAAAAATGTCCAAACTAAGCTTTCATACAATATTTCTTTCGAAAAGTCTTCTATATTCATAAGAATCAGACATCATTTGAATTAAAACTTCTGATTTTCAGAAAAATATATGTGAAATTACATTACTTGTTTTTTTACTAACTGTAGATCTTCTTGTTTGTCTGATCTGTTTAAAATGTAAGATATACGATCGTATTTACTACATGTAGTACTTTTGAGATGGGACTATATTTGTAGACAGCGAACAGATCATGGAATGCCCATATGACAATTCATTGATTCAATTTAATTACTTTCAGTGTACGTGTAATGTATATTTGTTAAATCACTAATGAAAATTTTTTAAATATTTCGAGAAGTCAAAGATAATTATTTATAAGAACCGTATCTAAATGGATTGTTTGAGTGAATGTCTCATTTTGAAGAAGCATATGCATATTTCATCGCTTTTGTTCAATTTCTTTTATTACAGTAATCGCTAAATTTCTATATTTAATGTTCCTTCTATTTATTGTTGCTTCAGTTTATATTATTTCACTAATTACATAGTTTTGATGAATCGTTTCTTGGTTCCATGTGTATGGAGCATTGACCTTTTTATCTACCTTCATTTTAAAAGGTGTTAAAAGGCGAGGACCTTGCAGAAGATATATATTATAATGCTATATTGCTGAATTTTGAATTGTGTCTCCGCTCTGTTGTATATGTATAAAGTCGTTATGTAGGAAACATAACGTATTAAGTCGTTATGTAGGAAATATAACAATTAAACAATAGTACAAATGTTCATTATCTAGTTAAAAAAAACAAGTCGGCAGGCAAGCATAAAACGTTCTGTTCAGTCAAAGAGAGACGAAAGATACCAAAGGGACATTCAAACTCATAAGTCGAAAATAAACTGACAACGTCATGGCTAAAAAAGAAAACGACCAAACAAACAACAGTACACAAAACACAACATAGAAAACCAAAGACTGAGCAACACGAACCCCACCGAAAACCGGGGGGATCTCAGGTGCTCCGGAAGGGTAAGCAGATCCTGCTCCACATGTGGCACCCGTCGTGTTGCTAATGTTACACAAAAAAATGTAGTACAAAACCGGGAATATGTCTTATTCGGTAGATCACATTCGGGGAAATTGTAGTTACGACAATTGGAATATATCCGTTGTCATCTGTGAAACAGACATTCCTTAAAGGTCAACACACTCGTGATGTTGATACAAAAAATAGGCGTGTGATACCCTTATTTCTGCAACGTGCATGTACAAATTGTTCACAATTGCAGACATCGTTGTACCTAGTCAATCTAATGCAATAATTCTCCGTAAATTTGTAATACTAATTCATTCAAATGGATGTAATATAATGGATACAAATGCATGATATAGACACAATTAACTAGGTTGATTAATGGTGTGGTTCTTATAATATTTGTATGTAAACATGTATGCGCCTGTCCCAAGTCAGGATCCTGTTATTCATTGGTTTCCGTTTATTGCTGTATATCATATTTTTTTCGTTTTTTGATGTATATCATATTTGTTTTTCGTTTGTTGTTTTGTATATTAATCACGCCGTTAGTCTTCAATTTCTAAATGTTTTACATTTGTCATGTTGTGGCCTTTTATAGCTTGCTATGCGGTACGTTTTCTCCCTGTTTTTTGAAGACCATAAGGTGACCTATTATAGTTGTTAACTTTACGTCATTTGGTTTCAGGTGGAAAATGTCTCATAGGCAATCTTCTTATTTTCAAATAAATACAATACAAAGCCATACATTAATGATTCTTGATGTAATATGTGCAGATGAATTTCAGATATGTTCATACATGTATGTACATGTAAGTGAGACCTACATGTAGGCACATAAATCTTATTTGATATACATTATTAATGCAAATTTAGAAGTATTGTAAAATGCAAGCCGCCAAATAAAATTTACGAGGTTCAGCTGTTTTGCATATTATGAATAGCTCATTAACTGCATCCTTCTTTACTTCCACTCGCTTGGAATATTAATTGCAAGCACATTATGATTTCTTTTTTCAAACTGAAATTTGGTATTATTCCGAGGATTTCCAATGATATCGTTTTCGCTTCTTTTAAAGTATATTATTTGTAAGGTAGATTACATAATGATGAAAAGCATGATGCAAACTTTCCTTATCTTTTGAATGCTATCTAGGAAATCATATTTTAAAAATTTTTTAGTAATCATACAGTTTTAACAAGATTTTAAAGATGTTTTTGTCTTTGGTTGACGTAAAAGAATTGACGAAACGATTAACAGTATATTCACTTTGCATTAGAGAGTAAGGATCAGGAACGTGCCCCTGTAGATTTTAGGACAACTAAGATGAATAACTTAAATTAATGGCTTGATCTACTCTTGTACACATGCTTTTCATTGACTTAACGAAAATGGTCTTTTTAGTATTCTATCCATTTGTAGTTATTCATTTTATTTGCATGGTCCAATTGCAATTGCTTTACTCTGTTTTCAGTGGACGGGAAAAAACAGCGCTTGATAATTCAAATTGGCCAATACAAGATTTGGAACATATTCTATTACTGTATCTTAAACGGTTTTGTTTTGAGCAATCTGGAGTTTCTTTTTTATTTTCTGTGATTCACCGGTATACAAAGAACAGCTGGAATGAACGAAGTGACATTGAATCAGAGCCGTTGTAAAAACTCATCAATATAAATAAGATGCGGTATGAGTGCCAATGAGACAACTCTCCATCCAAGTATACAAAGCATTAGATAGGACAGACCAAACGCGAGACTAGTCTACATAAGACTAATCTGTCACGTGACGCTCAATTTAATCAAAACAGTTGGAAAGTCAAAACAATTATGAAATTGAAGAGCATGAAAGAACAAATATTCCAAATAGTTTTGCCAATTTATATCTATTTTTTTTTGGGGGGGGGGGGGTCGATTAGCAGATAGTTTGCATTACGGTACACACATTTTGGTGATGGTTTTATTGTGTTCCCCCCGGATATATATGTAAGTTTAAGTTATGACTTTACAATATGCGTTTGGCGTACTGAAATATAAGCATGATGTTTTTGACGAATTTTACATTTCACCTCAAAGGTGGTTACTACTTAAGTTTTCGTTTATCAACAAAGAAACTTCATTCTGTTTTACCTAAATTAAAATTAATCTTATTGTCAATCAGACCAGATTAGTTCCTAGCTTTTGTGCTACAACACATTCGGATCTTTATGTGAAAAAAATATGGTGCTGTATCCGGTGTATATCAAGTTTTAACAGTTAGATTCGATACCTATGGACATAACGTCGACCTAGCATAAGAAAAGCAAAGGCCACAAACTCTTCCTATGGGGGACCCAAAGGGTGATATTAAGGGGTTCAGATTCGATCCAATTCACATTTAAAAGTTCTTTTCTTCTGGATATGTAAGAATCGAACTATTTTATAATCGTGACCTCAATGGATAAACATCTTTGACAAAGTTTTGGTAGTAGACAGTTTTACAAGCTTTTTGTAGATCTATCATTTTTGTAGATCTATCATTATAAAAATTTATGATCGCCAATGAGGAACACCAGAGACCAAAGGACGATGATAACCAATTATGTAAAGAACATTTTTGGTGTTTGTAATTTTGTGTGATCAATTAGTATTATTTAGTACAGAACCATCGCCTGAAACCGGATATAGTAAGTTATTTTCAATCAAGTGTTTGCTCCAGTTGTTTATTTACAGCCTTTTTAAATAATGTTAAAGATGAGGCAGAGATAATAACCGACGCATTATTTAAAAAAATAGCTGTGGTTTTTCTTTGCGGAGACACAAATCGTAGTCGACTTATTGATTTGCTTTTTTTAATATGTGTTTTTTTATCATCATTATTTAAATAGCATTTTCCGTCATATTTGAAACAAAAGTTACACTTATAGTTTCTGTTGAAGTTTCAACATTCCAATATTCAACTTTCATGCCTTTTTCTGTTTATTTTTTATATCACATTTTCTATCTATCGTTGTAAATTTCTTTTTTTATTTCTGAGTTTATTTCCATCATTGCACCAAGAGCTGCCTAAAAAATGAACTAACATTTTATAAAGTGTATGCCTCCGAAGCGCTTTTCCTGATTTACCTTCATCGGGAACGCTCAAAACCAACGATGTATAAGTACCGATACACGTGAAGAGATGATCAAACAAGACATAAACATATTTACACTGCTTACGCTTATTTTCGCCTAATGATGTTTTTAATCTGTTTTTATGTTAACAATTTGGTCATTTAGAGAAATTGATTTTGATGACTCGTCGTGGGTATTCAGTGTCTATTGTTGAAGATCGCATGTTGGCCTCTTGATGTATTTGGGCTATTGTGTCATTGACGTGACGTATATCCCACATATTCTCATATGCATAGCCCTAAAATATATCTAAATTAAAAACTATGTTAAAAAATTATTTCAAAATACACAAATTCCTTCTATCATCTGGATCTATATGTATATAGCAAGCATGGTTGCAATAGGGAGATGATTCATTGTCGTGGAATACATTTCTCGATATCTTCAACATTTCGTAAAATCTCTACCCGACAGTATTTTTGCGTTACTTCGTTACTTCTTTCCAAATATAGTATTTTAAGTAACTGTAATATATAAAAAGGATAACAGGAATTATAAAAAATATTGGATGGTACACCAGACCTCAACCACCACCAATACCCACCTCCTCCTACCAAATGGATGTATAAGCAAAGACAACAACAACAAGTAACCGTTGTCCAACTAACCTTACTTGTTACAGTCACAAAATGAGGTTTGCAGTTTTACGTGCCCACTTTAAATTCAAGCTGTTTGCCAAATTAAAACAGTCCACTGAAAGTTTTTTTGGAAACGTACACCTCACTTCAATTAAAGTCATTCTGGTAGAAAATGTGCTTATTTGAATCAGTACTACAAACTATGAATATCAAAGTGTGAAATTATTGTATAATTGCTTGTTTCACAAATGAATAGCCGCGATCAGAAACAACGTCCCTTAAAACAGGAGTTTAATCTGTATTATAATCAACTAAGCAGACTAGTTTATTATTTTGTATTGCCGTCATCATATATGTCATATAATCCAATAGAGCTGGAAGCAGATCCAACAGCATATGCCATTGGTTGACCTGATGGGGATGTAGCCTCATCCATATACCTAGAACAGAAGAGAAGATTTTGCAAAATTCAAAATTAATTGTAGACAAAAATATGACACATAGCTAGCAATCCGTATTTAATATGTTTATAATGCAAAACAAATCGTTCATGAACGTGTATGTTAATACCATATCTACATTATGAAATATGACTTATCAAGTATCAAATTGATAAAACAGTGTTTTTCTGTCTGCTTTTGAATAATATGGGTTTTTTTTGTGTATTTTTTTTATCATTTTGGGTGCGTGGTTTGATTTACCATTTTGAATAGTAGAAGACACATTTTCCATACATGTATATAAATATTATCCAGATTTTGGTTAGATAACAACGGATTTCCATAGCGTATGAGATCAGAAAATTGCAGCATTACAAGCTCAATAAATAAAAATCCTCAATATATATAAATGCATATTATATAAATAATAGAAACGCTAACGTAAAAAATCTTCTCTTATTATTTTTGTTCATATTAAAGCATCAATAACATACCCAACATCAGTAATTAAAGCATCACCAGCTTGGTTACTGTTGTATAAGTTGTTCCAAGTTTGACTGGTACCTCCTCTACGATGCACTGACTGGAAGGACATTGCTGTGCCAACAATGTTGTACACATATATAAATCCTGATCGTGATGCTGTTACCATTACTGGGGCACCATTAAATGAACCGATATCGAGAGCTGTTGGTTCAACACCCTGTTAAAAAACTTACTGTTAAATGAAGTGAAAGGTGAATGATAAATAAAGCGGTTTTAACTGACTTTAAAATCCTACAAATATATACATTCAGCACTTACTTTAAGTGAGCAACTATAATAGTTAACCTTAGCACTGACGTAGTCAGTAGCAAACATGTGTATAGACAATACATACTCGCGATAGTATAGATATGCTTACTATTATAAATAGTTGTACTACACTTAAACAAACTTTGTTGCATTCAGAGTTGTTTACGTTTATTTGAAAATAGACGTTCATTTAATGAAAACTTTAATAAATATTAAATCCAAAAATAAACTCCATCATTCTCAAATTGGCGGCTATACCTATCCAATAACGTTCAGATGTTTCTTTAATGATATTAACATTGTGCTAATGAAGGCTTCAACCACATTTACATGAAAGTTGGGATTAAAATTAAAGCAGTTCAAAATATATTTACATAGTCATCTGATCTGAGATCCATTTCTCCGGATGGGGATAAGTTTGCATTGTTAGTCTCCGCATTAAAAGTAATTGGATATTTGTTCATAGCTTCTCTTTCTAAATCATCTCCACTATCGTATACACGCTGGAATGTAACTGAATTCCACATGGAAACACTGCGACCACCAAAAGCGTGAGGATATTGTATTAGCTGCTGGTTGTTGTTCAGACCATCGAATGTACCAATGTGTAAACGTCCTGTAGAAAATATTTGAGGAAACAAGAATTTGTAAAGTTTTCTATTCTTTTATGGTTCACTTTTTAAAATTTTCATCTGATTCATAAAAGAGATCAGCATCTGTCATTGAGAGTTATTTACAGTTGATTTATTCCTTTACATTAAAATAAAAAAATCGATTATTTTTTTATCTTTTTTTTTTTATCAAAATTGAATTTCAGTTAACGAATCATAGAAATGATGTTTATAAAATCTTAAATGGTCTAATTCAAACATAATAATCTAAAAGGAAAGATGATAAAACCTCATAAATTTGATCGTAACGAATTAAGTAGTATTAGTACTATAGTATTGTAGACATAAGTTTTTGAATTATTTTTAGCGTATAAACACGCAACAAATATATGAGGTTAATAATTTTGTAAGCCAAATGTGCTTTTCTTCTACAAAAGACTCATCTAAAACACTCGAATCAAAAGAATTAAAAGGTCAAATACATTACGAAGTTGAAGAGCAGTGAGGACACAAAATTCTGAAAGGTATTACTATATACAGCTACGGTAATCTATTCCTGGGTTAGAAAGTATCCCTACCTAAATCAGCATCATTGTTTATCTTTGCTAAGACGTCAGCTCCCACTAAAGCTTCATCTATGGATCCACCTATAATCAAATACATTATTCAAATTAAATGCAGAACCAAAACTACAACCTACAAATTGTCAAGTGTCCTAGAGTCAATTATTACGATCGTCATAATCCAAGTCCGAACATTTTTCTCTTTTTTGTTAGTGACGTACAATTGAATGTGATTCGTGATCGTACTTTCCCATGATGACAAATATGGAGAATACTGTCTTTCAAAAACATCTCACTACAAAACCAGTTTGAGAGCTCGGTTCCGATTGCTCAATTTGAGAATACGATATTTTTGTTTTTACATATTCCAATTCGTCTATTAAGTAAAATGATTGGTCAAGTAGAAAGTAAGCAACTATTTACGAATGAAGAAGAGATGTTCATGAGATTCACAACTTCCCAAGATATGCCTCTTACCTATTCATCGCGAACTTCATTAAAAACAAGTTCATTGCCCAAAATAATACATGAAAGGAAAGAGATTCATTTAGCGCACATGGCATAAACAGTTATATGAACATTTCTTTTCAGGTAGGGTGAAGGTTGGCGCCTATTTAAACGTTTAAACCCGTTGCATTTGTTTGCACCTGTCCTAAGTCAGGAACCTGATATTCAGTGGTTGTCGTTTGTTGATGTGGTTCATAAGTGTTTCTTGTTTCTCGTTTTTTATATAGATTAGACCGTTGGTTTTCCTGTTTGAATTGTTTTACACTAGTCATTTTGAAGTGCTTTATAGCTTGCTGTTCGGTGTGAGCCAAGGCTCCGTGTTGAAGGCCGTACTTTTACCTATAATGGTTTACTTTTACAAATTGTGACTTGGATGGAGAGTTGTCTCAGTGGCACTCATATCACATCTTCTTATATCTATGGATGGAGAGTTGTCTCATTGGCACTCATATCACATCTTCTTATATCTATTTCTTTTGTTGAAGACGTATAATGACCGCTGAATGTAAGTAAGTAAGTAAATTTTATTTAGAGTCGGGTATGATATGTACAGATTAACATAGTAAACATGAGCTCTGTAGAGCTCTTAACCGACTTTTGTCTCTTCATTTTAATGTGCCGTTGATTGCTCTCACATTGGCGTATACCGGTATCCCACATCTTTTGTTTATTCAAATGTCAAATTAGTTCAATAAATGACTAAATGATTGGGAAACCTACCATTTCTTAGAGCACGTGCCCTCATTCCATCTGAAAACTCGTATCCGTCATTTGCCAAAGTCCATTGTTTCATAGCACCAGTATTAGCAGTAAGTAAGTATCCTTGGCCATTGATGACTCCGTATCTAAGATCACGTGGTTGATAAAAAGAATATATGTTATGACGTTTCAGATTTGGTCCTGAAAATATAAGTATACAATTATATTAGTTTACTTTATGTAATCATTGGCATATTGCTGAATAATTTATTAAAATGAAAACAAAACAACATGCTGGTCAATTCTTTCATTATAGATATAATTCTGTAATCGCGCAAGGTAAAAACGCTGGACTATGATATATAGGTGTCTAAGTGATACCCCGGGTAGAGAAAACTGTAAGCTTTTGTAAATGAACAGCAAAATAAGATCTACAAATATGTCAAGATAACCGAACTCGACAATCAACTCCTTATAGTTAATTCCTTTCAATGAGAATTTTTTAACACATTTGTTTGTATTTTTAGCTATTTCATAGACACCTATAACAGTTGGAATCGAAAGAGCCGGAAATAACTAAGGGACATTCAAACCTTGCAAGTCGACGAGAAACTGACGACGCTATGGCAAATAACGAAAAACCGTCGAAAAGACTAACAAGTCCACAAAATACTGAAAAGTAAAGACTGAGCAACAGAAGCCCCATCTAACGATATAGGTGGTTTCAGGTGCTTCGGAAGGGGAAGCAGATCAATAGAAACTTTAAAAGCAAAAATTATCAGCATAATAAGATCAACAAATAAGTCATATAATTGAAATTGGCCATCCTCTCCTTACAGAAGGAGTTACTGCCATGAAATGATTATCTATTTTACCATTAGTAGATTTTTTTTACCTTTCGGGTTTTTGACAACAATATAATGAAGATAGAGATATATTTTCTGCAAGAATAATTAGTAAGAGAAGATCTACAAATAGGTCAAGTCAACAACACTGAAATTGTTTATCAACTTCGTATAGGATACACTATCCTTTAATGACCATTTTTTTTTTTTTTGCGTTTTTGTATTATTAATTTGAGAACTATTCTAGATGGAGAGAAACAATAAACAGGTTAAATGATCAGCAAGATAAGATTAATAAATAAGTGAACATAACTGAATAAATGAATCAACTTCTGCTAGGAGTTACTGCCCATAAACGACAATTTATATCCCATTTAGCGTGTTTTTTTAGTTACTTTTTTGCAATTTTTTTGAACGTTTAATAGATAGAGTGAAACTATTAACAGCAAGATGAATTTTCAAAGAGTAAAAGTCACTCCTTACAGGGGTTTTACACAAGAAATAACTTAACCATTTTTCTTTTAATATTTTCCGAGTTGATCTGGAACAAACCTTGTCCAATGAATGAACATACAGTGGGATTGAGTGCTAAAACATAGTCAACCTCATCGTGTGCTTATTGTATTTGTCAAATTAGAAAATTCTTCAGCGACTGTCTTCAGATTTTTTGTAAGTTCTTTGGAGATTCTTTGAAAGCAGAAGACGCTTACCCTGTGAATGTCCCCTTTCTCGCTCCGTTAAAGTTCATGCCATCCTCTAAATATTTTTTTTAAAATTTTTTGTTTGTATGTTCAAAATGGACTAACGAGTTTGAGCATTGCTTAACTCCTGTTGCTTCTTATTTGTGGTATGTAACATTGAAAGTCTCTGATTTTATTCAATTCTTGTCATGATTCGGGACGATGTAGTACTTTACATCTGTTATATTCTTTTGGTATCAAATTTAAAATGTTCACTTCTGAATGTCTTTTATGTTCTTTTTTTCTTTCGTCGGGTTACTGTATCATTGACGTTTATCGTACATCACTTTGAATTCAATGTGTATTATTCTCTTACCATACAGTTAGCAAATCCTAAACTTTTTAATCTGCGGCTAGTTGAACACCATTATATACTAGTTATTGAAAACCGTCAGAAGTTATAAATGAGGAAAAGGTCAAGGACATAAGCTACAAAAAATTAAAAAAAAAACACAAAAAGTTACCTCCATCTCTGTCGCTAGCATCCATGTCAAAACTAGTCCAGTTTTTAACACCCAGGGGATAAATATCTATGAACTGGTTATTGGTCAAGTCAAATTTAAGAATGGCATTGTTTTCCTACAATTAGAATGTATGATTTTTATAACACAACTAATAGTATGCTAATGGTGAAATTACAGGTATTTTTAATAAATACAGTGTCTCCTTTTCAGGGAAATCAATACTTATAATATATGATAAATTTATAATTTTTTGAAGCTCATGTCTATGTATGTTTTCGGTAATATGATAGATGACAGATATATAATTGGCTGTGAGGGTGTATAAATACAATGTCATGATAAGCTGGAAAGGAGACGTAAAATCCGATGCCTCGTGTATGTTGAGCGCTACGGTCTCTACACGTTAAATAACTCTTGCAACAAATCCCTGTAGGGTCCTGATGCAAGGTAAAATTCTGCCCATAACAAACAAACCCCTTATTTTCCATTAGCATTCCAAACTTCCCACCCTTCATTCCGGTCAACCTACACAAGTGTAATTGACAGGACCTACCAATTGTATAAATTGTTAATTTGTGCTCGTCCGGAATGTGCATGAAGTGTTAGCCACTGGACATTAAACAAGCAAAATCCAATCAATAAAAAGAGAAAAATAATTCTGTAAATTTAACTGTTACAATGAGATGCACTACTTTAATCATAAATTAAGGCAATTGATAAAGAAGAAATCAAGGTAACAAACTGAAACTAAGGGAACCACATGTGCTCCAAATGAAGTGAGACCGGGTGCGTTAACATGGTAAGCGTTTCCTCC
Organism: Mytilus californianus; assembly: GCF_021869535.1. Lineage (NCBI taxonomy): Eukaryota > Metazoa > Mollusca > Bivalvia > Mytilida > Mytilidae > Mytilus > Mytilus californianus. The sequence continues at coordinate 84,742,940 of NW_026262679.1, forward strand.
TATGCATATATCCCATCATGTGAATCCTTACTCAGTCAAAATGTCACAGTCGGTAATACTGAGTTGAGACATCGACACATTGTATCGGTCAACCAATTCTTGATGGTGACCAAAGTTTATGTAGTGTCGATTTTTGTAATTCTTCCTCATAACTCTGTTTTAGAAGTTTTTGTGTAAGGAGCACACTCCTGTTAATGCGGTCCGTAGAGTGTGAACATGCAAGATCGCGAGCGTAACGTATTAACAGATATTTAAACGTCATACGATGAGGCGGGCATGTTATTGCTGATAAATGTGAACTTGACAATTGGAAAGATGAAATCATCACGTTTGTCATAGATTCTAGTTTTAAGTCGTCCTTCTGTGTCAATAACGAGGAAAAGATCAAGATATGAAGAAAACCTTCGGAGGCATCAGTAATATTATATTCACTGGGATATATGAGATGTAAGCACTCATTTAAATGTGGATTATTCAGTGACAGATGGACAGATGACCGATGGACATCAGCAGTATGTAATAAAGTAGAACCATGCAAGATGTCTTTTCTATTTGTTTTTGTGAAGGTTCTGTATGAATTCTGCTTCATTCAAGTAAAAAAACAGGTCTGCCAGTAGTGTTGGACTTTTCGAAATATTTAGTGTTTACTGCTCTTCAATTACGTACTTTAATTTGCCATCCAACTTTTTGATTCGAGTACCTCTGATGAGTCTGACGTAGACGAAACGCGCTTCTAACGAACCAAATAAGTCTGGTGTCTTTGACGAGTTTTTAGTACCCATTAGAACCCCGACTGTCTGTTGCAATAACAATCAACCAAACTCAACAAATATGTTGTCGATAAAAAAGACCAGCATTTGGATGATATTTGGTGTATTTGTTGTTAGAATCAGTGTAGTTCTTTACAAAGTAAGATATATACCGGTCGCTCTTTTAAGGGTTTTTTTCCCGTTAACTTTACTATAATCTATAATCCAGAAAAATGTGTAAGATACTGTACATTATTTCTAAACGAAAAAGGAAAATAAAACAAATAAGTAAACTGGCTATCCGGGAGGTGATCTTCAACTACTAGCATATTAAATAATAATAATAAAAACACACCTCTGTTTTGTTGAATATTATTTTTAAATATCTATAAGGCTTTGGATTAATATGCGTTAACACTTACTTGTAATGATATGTAAGCATATCGACCAACGTCATCAATAACAACTGATTCTGGCTCTAAATCTTTAGAAAACGACCCCTCTACAGGAGGATTAGCAGTGCTGTCTCCTCTGAATACGTATCGGACACCCTTTGAAACATATTCAAGAACTCTGCAACCAAATTAGATGATAAATACGACATTTAAAAACAGTGTATTTCGCCTATTTTACGACCTATAAATTTATTTAGAAACCAAAAAAAACAAAAATAATAAAATCAAATATTGTTTCATTATCAAAAGCATTGGTTGCTTTAACAAGAACAAACAAGGCGCAGTCAACAGAAATGTAGAATATAAAGTTTCCAATGAATACGAAATTATTAACGATTCTGACACATTTATTGAAACGACGGTTTTTAACAAAAATGCATTTTAAGTTGAGAATAATTTACTAAATCATTCAAGATATGAACCCAGTGTCGTAACTGTTGTCCATTTTATTATTTTGGAATAATAATCATCAGGTATACCATAATCAGTATTTTTTCATAGTATATAACCCTCCTATATGTAAAAACCTTAACACAAAAATTTCAAATTACAATGAAGACTAGTGTTTAAACTCAATACTGCCGAGAGACAAGTGCGTGCATGTTGCTGTTGTCTATCAAATTTTAAGGACTACCTGCTCAACATTTAAAGTGCTACGTTTCTCAATGGGTCCTTTTTGCAAAGTCTTAAGTTTTCTATGTAGTGTTTTGTAGATGTTGTTTGTCTTATCATCATTATCCCTTGTTTTGCATGTTATTTTCGGATTTTCTCCGATTTATGGTGTGTATTTGTCCCTTAGGTATCTTCTACAGATTTTTAAAAGTATGTTAATTTATTCTTGACATTACATATACATTACCTATTGTCAAAACTTTGGAAATTAACGTTAACCTCTGGTGGAAAACCTTGATCATTCCTTACAATGATGGTCATTGAACCCTGTGGATCATTCACAACACCATTTAGTAGTCCAAGTTTTCCTTCGTTTACAACCACCAAACGTGAGCAATCGTTGTTGAATGCCATGTCTTTTGGATAGGAACCAGCTATATATTAAAACACATTCATTGAAATTAGCGTGAAAGAATCATTACATACAAAATACAACATTTTAATTTTTTTTAATTTTTGCTGATTACTATATTTCTTGAAATTATTATTTGAATAATTTAGGCTATTTTATTTGCTCTAGGAACAGTGTATCTGTTAAAATAGCCTGGACTGCAATGTTTATCAGACAAATTTATTTAGTACACAGTGGTTAAGAAATTAAAGTCATGCAAATAACTTATAAAGCTTTCTATCTGAAACGCTGTAGATTAAACTATTGCATTGATAAACTGATATCTTACGTAAATATGTTAGGTCAAACCTACCTGCCAGACGACCAAGTCGAGTTAAGCTATTGTCATTTTTAGTAAATGGTAAAAATAGCTCTACATGTCCAACAGACACCTTGTTGTTACTGGCAATTGTAACAGCTATCGTGTCTGAGCAAGTTTGTACATCTGTGATTTCGCCATCTCCGGCTGTATTAAATTGATGAGTATAAAGTATGGCTGGTGCGTCCGGATTTGTAAGATCAATTATGTGCATTAAATTTGTGCCAGTTCCTGTGATAAAGTAATGATCAACGTTTTTATCATATCTGTAAATATTATGCGTCTATGATATCCAAACACTGCAATGTATCATTTTTTTTTTTTTTTTGCTTTTAATATGATTGTTGCATAAGTTTATAGAAAAAATTCATAACTTTTTTTTTACCAAACTGAAAGAAAATAATATCTTCTATTACTCAGCGTTTTTGATGGACGTATCGTAGATTGTTGTAATAATGTACGGTGACATCATTGGTATGAATAGAATCAGAAAATTAGTTCTAGTATTATTATTTCTGTTATTATTATTTTTGTTTTTTAATAACAAACATATAACGTAACTGTAATAACGTTGCTAATCACGAGACTTCTAAAGCATTCATATTTAGATATAATGTAAGGTCGTTTACATCTTCCTCTGACCTTCCTCAGTGTTTATCATGTTTTGTATTTTTGTCTATGTTATTTTTTGTTTTGATTGGACATGTGATTTTTGAATATCACATTGGAATCTTTTCTCTCTTTTTTAATATGTATTCAGTGGTATTTTTTGTTCTCTTAATCCATACTTACCAATAACATATAACATTCTAGTTGGAGCATGATACCTGGCCTTTGTAGCTCCATTCCTCCCAAATCCAAAAGTTCCGGCAGTATTGTATGGGAGTCTGACGTATCCTCTTTCTCGAAACTGTAGGATACTCAGTACGAAAGGTGTTGATAGAAGAAAAATTATTAATGACCTCATGATTGGTCACCTACAAGAAGGTATTAATCTTCTATGATTTCAGATGTTAACCCCTATTATTGCAAATCAAAAACAAGACTAAAAGCGATCAGCTGAATCGTAGTTGATAAAACAGAAAACATGTATACATCAGAGATTTGAACCAACGGTCAAAGTGTATATTTTATATCTCGTGCTAGATTTAAGTATCTGTCAGTCGTGTACCATTTTGTAAATGCACAACTGAGTGTACCATTTTGTAAATGCACAACTGAGGTATTGATTGATGAAAAGTAAAATAACTACAAGGAAATTTCAAAACGGAAAGTCCTTTATCAAATGGCAAAATTAAAAGCTCAAACATAAAACGAATGGAAAACAATTGTCATATTCCTGACTTGGTACAGGTATTTCCTTATGTAGAAAATGGTGGATTAAACCTGGTTTTATAGCTAGCACAACCTCTTACTTGTATGACAGTCATATAGAATTCCATTATATTGACAACAATGTGTGAGCAAAACATAGGTAAAAATGTCAAAAATTGGGGTAGAGCAGTCAACATTGTGTTTTAATCTTAATCACTATTAAAACAAAAAACTATTTCAACAAAGAAAAACAAAATGGTATATAGACACTCTATAGACAAAGTACATATTAAGCAAAATTGAAAGACAAGAATACAAAAATGACCATAGCACAATAACACAATGGCGGGATGTATAAATACCTAGCCACACCAAAAGTATTACCAAAAATGGACTAAACAGTAAAGGTTAAAAATATGCAAAGATAAATAAAAAGAACACTATAACACGTAATTAAGATTATAAACAACGTCAGTACCTAGAATCTAGTGAAGTTGATACGGAATATTTATCAACAAGGTCTTGGTATCTTCCGATGAACTTTTTTAGAAAAAGGACGAGACGTTCTTTGACATAACCCTGGTTCATCAACTTTCTGCTTAGACACTGGTGATGTTTTATAAAGTCTGAGTAGCAGTTGCAAGCTCTTGAACCGAATGAGTTGGGAAATGTATATCCCATCTGCAGATGAAGCTGGTATATTGCTGCTAAGGTGGGGGAAATTTATAATTTCAAAATTAAATTCGTCTCGTTTGTCATAGATTCTGGTAATTAGATGACCACTTATGTCAAATTCGATGTATAAGTCTAAACATGAGGCGGAAGAAGCCGTGTCTGTTGTTTCTTTATTTTTCTAGTTCATGAGAATATATAAATGAAATCCAATCAGAAAAGTTTAACACACACACACATACACTACAGAAAAATACATTAAATATAATTTTAAATTTTAAATTCAATTTTAAGAATTCTAACTTTAAAAGAAATATGTCTGTTATAAATGTAATAACTTTGAAATGATATAACTTTGATTGATTCTTTCTATGATTTCCTAACTTTACAAAAATAATAATGGAATAAAAGAATCTTTATTTTTTACATAAGTGATATTTTGTAACACGTTTCTAAAACTCTACTTTCTACAAGAAAATAATAAAAATATAGTACATTTGTATATATTTTTTTTTAAAATAAATTAGAATGTAGATGTATAATTCTTACCTAGTTAGTTTGTTCTAACGATATTATAGAACCCAAGAAAAACGGTCACTCTTGGGACCCGACAGCTTGATTGTGACCTTCTTTTAGAAAATTTAGGCACTATCTGATAAAGGTATACATGATTTGACCTATTATAGACACAAATGCCATCAAAATATTATGAAACTCTTCATTAAACATATAACTGACTGAAGTATGATAAAAATTGGTACTGTATATTCTTTGCAGTTTATTGACCTAAAAGTGTACGATGAAGATTCTTATGAACATGACACATCGACTACTGGAAATGGGTCATTTTAAGGAACCAAAATAATGTGTTTTTCTAAAATTCAAGCCAGTCCGATGCGCTCTTCTTGATTTATATTCACCAGGGACGCACAAACCTAAACTAGAGGCTCTCAAGAGCCTGTATCGCTCACCTGTATTTACTGATGCTTTGGAAATCATGTAAAATAAGGTTAAAATCATAATTAATAGTATTAGATATTAGATATTATAATGATATCTAAGATAATAACAAAAAACTGCAAAATTTTTGTAAAATAATTAACTCAGGGGCAGCAACTCAACAACGGGTCGTCGGATTTGTCTGAAAATTTCAGGGCAGATAAATCTAAATCTGATGAACATTTTTGCCACCTGTCAGATTTGCTCTAAATGCTTTAGTTTCAGAGATATAAACCAAAAACTGCATTTTACCCCTATGTTCTATTTTTAACTAAGTTGGCCATGATGGTTGGAAGGTGGGGTCATCGGACAAATTTTTTAAACTAAATACCCTTATAATGATTATGGCCAAGTATGGTTACATTTGTATCAGTAGTTTCAGAGAAGAAGATTTTTGTAAAAGATTACAAAAATTTACGAAAAATCGTTAAAAATTGACTATTAAGGGCAATAACTCCTAAAGGGGTCGACTGACAATTTTGGTCATGACAACTTATTTGTAGATCTTACTTTGCTGAACATTATTGCTGTTTACAGTTTATCTCTATCTATAATAATATTCAAGATAATAACCAAAAACTGCAAAATTTCCTTAAAATTACCAATTCAGGGGCAGCAACCCAACAACAGGTTGTCAGATTTGTCTGAAAATTTCAGGGCAGATAGATCTTGACCTGATAATCAGTTTTACCCTATGTCAGATTTACTCTAAATGCTTTGGTTTCAGAGATATAAGCCAAAATCTACATTTTACCCCTATGTTCTATTTTTAGCCATGGCGGCCAATTTGGTACGTTGGTGGGGTCATCGGACACATTTTTTAAACTAAATACTTGAATGATGATTGTGTTTAAGTTTGGGTGCATTTGGCCCAGTAGTTTCAGAGGAGAAGATTTTTGTAAAAGTTTACGGACGACGGACGACGGACGACGGACGACGGACGCAGGACGACGGACGACGGACGCAAAGTGATGAGAAAAGCTCACTTGACCTTTCAGGTCAGGTGAGCTAAAAAAACAATTAAAACATAATAAGCGTGTGTGTGTTTTTGTATTAATAACTTTCAATAGAGATTTCTCAGAGCCAATTTGACAAATTTACTTGGGTTATAAATATAAACCTAAAATCCCAAAGCATCGAGTGAGCCAATGATCCCATGGTGGATTTAAAATTCTTACGCCAGCAGTAACTATATTATTCAATTCAATGTCTGCTGTCTTTTTTCTATCACAATAGGAGCTCAACTATATAAAGCATATCTTGTCTAAATTGTTATAATCTAAATGTCTGAGGTAAATATGAAATTTATTCAAAAGGTTGTAAGTAATCACTTGATACCAGGTAATGTACTTAGATTATCTCTTTGTGTATTGTAGTCAAAATATAGTGTCATTTACATAGCTTCAAATCAGTATATATGTAATATTCATTTATTTGAAAGAAATACAAAAATGTATATAGTAACATAGTCTTTTGTAAATGCATAAGTACTGAAGTATATAGCACGGAAGATGATTATAGTTCGCAACTCTAAGTCAGATTATGACGTAAGCTTCACAAAGTTAATCGGTACTATATATCATTCAAACGATTCGCGACGCGAAGGTGTCAGTTATTTCATTGATCTAAGATATGATTTTAGGTTTTGGCGAGTGTAATGGATGATACGAGTAGGTGAATCAGTACATTGTACAATGTATGAAGAACGAAGAATTGAAACAGATAACGACACTTTGTCAATAGGTTATTGTTTTTTTACTGTCTTTTTATGCATATTATGCCAATTAAAACTAAAAGAAATATGATTTTCAAATTAGTTGGTAATAAAGAATTTAGGAAAGGCTTTTCATGTTATAATAATTATCAATAGAAATGCGCAGAGGCCAAAAAAAATATAAGTTTCACCTAAGAGAGTCTAAAACGGAAATGCAAAACTTTCTAAGGTCGACTTTTATTTTACAACTTTATTTAATGGATGATAAATATAAACTATATACCAAAGCATCTAGTGGGCCTATGATCCCATGTTGAATTCTAAATTCTTATGCAAGTAGTAAACAGTCGTTAAATAGAATTCTTAAAAACTGACTGTTCGGATGGTTAACCGAACCTTATTTGATATTAAACTTTCGTATGCTGTCTGTTAGACGATTAAGTTTAAATATAAAAAATAAAATACTACATTTCAGCAAACTTGTAAAAAAAAATATATTGGGCCCTATTGGATGTTTTATGATGCTTGTTTTTGACATGCATTATAGCAACTTTTAATAATGAATGCAACAAGACACGTTTGTTTTTATGTAAAGGTTTTTTGTTGTAAACCAATGCGAGTGCTTGTTTCTCTATTTAAACAATGCTCTCCGCAATTAAACTCGTTGTATTCTGCGTTGTTTGTTTTGGATAAAGAATTGACTTGCAAATATGACGTTGTTAATGTTCTCTAAATATTCAAATTCATATATGCATTCTGATCATGTAAAGGAATAAAATGTTAACCTCTTATTCTACTAATTTGAACAATTCAAATGTTACCAAAATACAGAATGATAACTATAATGTAATTTAACAGTTGTATAAATCTTGATGGAACAAGTTTTTCTCTCTTCATATTCATGTATACCCCAGAATATTAACCTATATGTTCTTTCAGATAAAAATCCATCTCATGAACAGCGATGAATTTCACAAAAAGGTTCATTTTTTTAACTGTTCTGCTCATAAATGTAAAAAGAGGTGTGCTATGAGTAAATCGAATTTGAAATTTAGTCACAAACTGCATGATATTACGACACATGCACAGATCGTATACATTGCATGAAACCTAAAATAGGATATTTTTTCAGACCGTTATTCATTTCCTGCTATAAGTATGCATGTATAACATTTGGTGCAAAATCATTAACTCTGTAAGAATTAAAATCACAGATATGCATTTAAATTTGTAGATTGATCTTCGTTCCATACACGTATATTGAAAACTTCGGATACCAAAGCATTGTGAAAATATGCATTTTTAGAATTTGTAAGTAAAGTTCAAATAGGAACGACATAATTTAGGCAGATAATTATGGTTTATAACCACTCAGTTTCTCCAAGAAGGTATACCGTACATTAATTACATTGTGACATATTTTAGAACACATTGATTATCGTCTGAAGGTTGCAACTGGTATACACTTGTAATTGACCTTAATGAACTGTACCAAGTTAAGATAAGCGGTCTGTAATTATTGGGCTTTTGGTGCTATGAACTGTCCTATCAACTGTAGCCTAACTAATGAAATGTGAGTTGTAAGTTGATAGAACATGGGGGATAAAAAATCGTCATTTAAAAGACTGACCAGTGATAAAAAATGCAATGAATGTCTATTGCTCAGATTTTAAAAAATGATATGAGCCGAGTAATTCCATAGAAGTTGTAAGATATTAAGTGAGGAGGAATTTTTAAAAAGGAGGATAATGAAAGTCTTCAAGTCGCATGTGGAGAAAAAGAGAGAGAGAAAAAAGGAATGAATATACAAAATATGATGCACAATAATGTAACGGTAAAGTTCGAATGTATCTTGAAAAAAACAGCAACTCGTCCCATGGCTGAATATTTATAGAAAGTATAAAGTTCACATCTGTTAATTTTTACGTTTCCTGCAGGTTCTAATTTGAAATACACATTTCTGGGCAAAAACTGAATGATAAGAGTTCAGTAAATTATATTAAAAGATAAGTCCACATGTATCAAGGAAAACAGCAACTCTTCACACGGCTGAATATTCTATGAAATAGGTTAATTTGAATCAGATAATTGCCACTTTATATTTGGCTTAAAGTTAAAATACATTATTTCTTCTGACAAACGACACTGTATAAAGATACGTCAAATTGTATCGCAAAAAAAAACCCAGCAACTCTTCGAATGGCTGAATACTTCATAACAAGTAAAGTTAATTCATATAAAAGTTCAATTACGGTCACAAGTTTACAATTAAAGTACATTTGTTGTTTGGTAAAAGAACATACATTCACGTTCGATAATGTTCACATGTCTAAATGATATTACCAGACAATGTCAAAGACTTCTGTGCTTTCCGAATCGTGTCCCTGGAAATCCGAATATAACGGCAATAACTGTCCGATGTACACCGACCAAGTGTTTTGATAATATGGTCTTGAATATTAACAGATCATGCCGATGTACTGGCACCAATTCTACAGGCATGACAATTGTATAAGCTAGAGTTGTACCCACAAATATCTTGTACATGTTTTAGACTTCTGATGAAAAATTCCCTGTCTAAAGCGCTACCATTCTCTTTGACAAACACTGGACCTGAAAAACAAAAAGATGTTTCTCTACCCTTCCTGATTGCGATATACTTTTTGATAGCAGAGAAAGGACAAATGGTATGATCAGATTTGTGAAGCTGTATACCAACACCTTTACGAAAATGATCTGTCTTAGAGGTTTTAATGTGTAGAATAGAATACGAATCGAGAATCTCAACATCCGTTACACTTAAATATACAATAGAATCAAAATGTTTTAAAACTGAAAATTCGCCACATCTAAGAAATCGAAAAAAGGCTACTGTACAAGCCGTTTCTAGCATACAATCAGTAAAGGTAGAGAAAACACCTGCTCTAAGAGAATCGCAAATTCTCCCAAGTACCTGAAAAGTAATAGGAAGACGTGGTTTTGGATTATGCTCTCATTGTATGCGTTTGAGTCTATGGATTGTCGATTCATTTTTATAATCAAACGGATGTTCACAGTTACTTTGGTTATAATAAAACCGAATTAAAGTTTTGTAACAATTTGCGACAAAATAAATCAAAATATACTCAGAAATCGGAGGCATGAGTTTACCTAACCATACAACCCCGTTGCTAGTAAGAATTGCAGTATAAGCTCGACGATATCCAACTTTATAAGTCTGTGATGTTCCAGTTGATAACACATGTCGCCATAATTCCGACACTGTAGACTTTAATGCCACATTACTCGTGAGACTAGCGGGCACTTGTGAGGTACTTTGTCTGCTAAAGGTGCAAGGATTTTGAAACGCTCTAACTGTAAACGAGAAAGAGTGTCACCGATATTATTTTGAACCCCAGAAACGCGTTCGGCGCGAATACAAACGTTATTTTTACAGGCATACAACGTAAGGGTTCTCATAAGTTTTATTAACAATAAACATCTGAAACCACCTTTATTAACAATATGGACGGTGGCTTCATTGTCAAATCGAAATAAGATTCTTTTAATTAGTAGTCCATAAATGACCCCGTAAGATGGCTGCAACGACTATAGGATAGAGAAGCAATGGAATATTTCTTTTCACATGAAGAATATAAATCTTCCGGCCAAGGAAAGCAAAATCATTTCCCCTTAAAAGAACCACCATAACCAATGGTAGAATCTGTATATAATTCGAAATCCCTAACACTAGTATAAATAGAATCATAAAACATGTTAATGCCGTTCCAGTTTACCAAAAACGAGTACCAAAAATCGCAAATCGGTACGACATTCATCGGTTAAATATATTTCGTCTTTCAGATCCTTGACAGTAGTTGATAATGATATTAGGTATGAAACAAATGAACGACCCGGAATTATAACCCGCATGGCGAAATTGAAATGTCCTAACAATTGTAAAAGTTCACGTTTGGTACAAGATTGTCTGTTTAAAAACTTCTTGATAAATTCACTGATGCTACTTGTTTTATCTAAAGGCAAGCGTGTCTCTATCTTTTTCGTATCAAGTAAACTACCCAAATATTCAATAACTGTACAAGGGCAAACAACCTTGTGTTTAGCCAGTGGAATATGAAGTCTTTTAAAAAGTATAGTTATTAATGCCATTGCTCTCTCTGCGCAAGAATAGGGTTTATCTATAGTAAAAAAAATTGTCTAAAAGGTGAAATATATATTCAATTTTGTAGATATTAGTAGCAATCCAACAAATCGCTCTAGATAATTTATCAAAAATAGTTGGCGAGTAACTACAACCAAACGCTAGTCTAATAAAGAAATAATATTCTTTACACCATTTAATGCAAAACCTTTTTAACGCCTAATTGTTTGAAAGCGGACTCTATATCAAATTATGAGCACAATGAAAAACGACCTAATTTTCGTATAACTTTGATCGCATCGTCTATTCTGACATACGTCATTGAACAATCTTCTTTACTGATCAAGTCATTATAATACTACAATTATCATCATCGTCATGTGGGGCTGATAAATCCAATATAGCCGCTTTTTCTCGGAGTCCTTCCCCACAGCAAGTCCCAAAGAGCTGAATCGATAATAGATAAACGGTGGAATTTTATACGGACCTAACAAAAAACCATTTTCACATTCTTTGTCAATAAGCTGCCGTGCGAAGAAAGGTTGAGAGCGAGTTGAAAAGATATTCCCACATTCAATTGTCGGCATATCAGTACATTTAATCAAACCCCTCGTTTATCCCATGATACAAAGATGATTAACAAAATTTATATCCGGATGGGTTTGCAATAATTCACGTAACAAGTTAACATTGATCGGTGAATTTTCGATAACGGGAATTGTTACTAGTCATTTTTTCTCTTCGTTGATTGTAGTCGATCCTCTAGAAGATTTGTTCTTTTGAGTATCTTTGTTGCAGTTGAAGGCTGAATGAAAAGCGAAACAAAAACTGCAAATATGAGTCAAAGAACAACCCGGTCTTGCGCAACCCCTTGTAATGTTATAGTTATTGCAGATCTCTTTCCCATTGTGCAAAACTCGTGGTCTGACCCTCTTATCAACGCGATCGGAAGGTAGTCTATTCATCGGATATGTATTACGTTCTACTGATTGAGAAGAAAGAGGGCAAAAATTTGTTCCGTGAACGACAGCGTAACAAAGTATACAAACTTCTGGCCTTGCATGCGGAGTTAAAAGCGTAAGAATGTCATTGTCTTTTACTCCCCAGTCAAATTTAACTTTAAAATCCCGAAGTGCAGTTGCAGATTTGGCGGCAAAAAGCTTTTAATATTCATTAAATTTCTCACCATAACTAGATTCAATTTGTAAAATGTAAACTAGGTAACAATCTAATTCCTCTCTGCGTTGAGGAAACCCCTACACATGATGCGCTTATATTTACAAAAAGCGCATACGAACTTTTCAATAGTCAGCGATCTATGAAGCCGGATATCTTTTTTTCGCGGGAAATTAATTTCTAGACCAGTGCTAGTAAGAAAAGTACTAGCGGCCTGAACGGATTCGTAATCCTTCATCAACAAAGCAGCTCAGTTAACGTCCCTACCTTCAATGGTTTGCTTTTTAAGCGCTGGTGAAATGATATCCAAAAAAGCACAGACGATGGTGGCACTCCGTTAATTGTAGCTGTAGAGGTGTTAAGGGTGAGATTTATCCCGCAATTGCTTTCATTAGGAGAAACACCGTACCCTTTGTATAATGTAAACACATGATCATCTGCTGTGTGCACTTGAGGAAACCTGTTTCGGGTGTAGATTCCAAGAAAACTCCGCTGATAAGAAGTATTAGAATTTACCTGTTTGTGCTGTAGAATTCCTTAGTACCATTACAATTTCTGTTAAATTTCCTATAAGATATTGAAGTTCATAAGCGAATGACTGGTCACATTTTGTAAATTTGGCGAGCCTTCCTGGTCTTCATTCAACAATTGTTCAGGTTCGGAAACTGATTTGAGATTATCAAAATCAATTTGTTGTAACAATGTTTTACTTAATTTTGAAGTAATATTAATTCCAATATTTGTAAATTCTTCCTTGATTTTTTTAAATGACCAAGACGAACAGTCTCTTTCTTGTCTGTTGCTTGCAATTGAATCTGGAGAATATCGACTTGATGACTTCCTTTTTCTCCGAGAAGCCATTGTGTATAGTAATCCGCAAAAACATTCAAATGTTAAATACTAAACTTTAGATATATATATGAAGTGTTATATTAAATCCAATAATTTTGGTTAGACAAGAAACTGCTAACAAACTGAACGAAACAAGAAGACTACGCGTTATCTATCAAAATAATTTTCAATAGAAATTATTTTTAAGGCTATGATCTGACCACTAATTAAGCTATATATTCCTGACGAGACACAGAAACAGAATCAAACACCCGAAAGTCGTTATAAATCATTAAGATAAGAACTCTCAACCGAGCAAGAAAATGCAGCTGTCGAAACAATTATAAACAATATTATATGCTATATATTCAAATAATTTAAAATCTATATTATCGAGGAGTATTTTAATGGGGGTTTTTTTACCTCATCGATTATTACAAAATGATCAATCGTGTCGGATTCTTCTGCAATCTTCAAGCAATAATTAAATATTTTAAATATGAATAAATGTAGTTATCTATGGAATATTGCAAAACTTAAATATTGTGTAATATAAAACATTCAATCTGGAAACTAGACCCTTTCTCCTTGTTTGTTTTCACTAATTTTGTTGGAATGTACATTTTGTACTTGTATATTATTAATTCTTAAAACTGAAAGAAGATTATAAGACAAGTTACATCATGAGCGATTTAAGATTAACATAGAATAAAAAGATAAATCATTACTGGAAATGATTGTCATAGAAGTTTAAGTTTGTGTACCGTTAACCCTACGTGTAGTTCAACTCGTTCCTTTTCGTGGGAAGTTTCTATGCCAATTCAGCAGTAAAACAAACAATATTCAATCAAGATTTTTCAGTTTTTACCAATTTTTTTAATTTTTAATATTTCTTTGCAGTTAATTATCTCTCAAACATTTACGGAAAACACAAGATGATATTGTTTATGTGTCACGCAATATTTCCATTTGCTAACATGCAATCATATCATATTCATAAACAGATGCTATAAGACTACCATTCAAAGTGAATTATTTTCATGTTTATGACAAAGGGTTTGTTTCGTTGTGTAAGCTAAAATAAATTGCAGACATGAGGTTTGTTGTGCTCTTGGCAAGTCTGGTTTACTGTGGAAATGTTGTTTTGTGTCATGGTAAGTAAAACATATAATCGCAAAACAATTTTAAGAGTAAAACGAAAAAACAGGTAAGGGTTCTAATTAAAATATGTATTACACTACAAATTGGTAAATTAATATATTGGTTCATATTACCTGGTTATGCCGTACATGCTACAGACATATTCGATATAGAGGAGGATTATTTCATGGTTAATCTATATTGTCTTATACATTTTTTAGGGTTAATTGTTTTGTTGGTTCCTTACCCAGTGTCTAAAATAGCTTTAACTTTAAGCAGATTTTATGAACAATGACACCATTTTAAACTCCACTTTAATTAATCATGATCCATTTCTCAAAGCAAAGGCATTACAAAGATGAGCGTTCCACTTTTGTGAAAAAAAGCTCGAAAATAACAAAACAAAACAAAAATCAAATCTTTTAGAATTCACGATAGCGTATAGAAGGTTAACTTAGTACATGTAGGTTGTTAATATCATTTGATTTTCCAAATTTTTGGTCATGAGGTATATAATGAAGGTGTTATTTCAGAACCTCAATCCGCTTATTTTTATTGTTATTTTTACGCAATTTTGTGAAACTTTTAAAAAGCAAATACAAGTCACCAAAAACTACGAATCATTCCTAATTTTTTCCCATATTTTTTTTGTGAATTTAATTTTCTGTCCTCTTGTTTCTTTCTCTCTTTCGCACAAGTATTATTAATAACACGTGTTCTTATGTATGTTTTATTTGTACAGAAAAGGAATTAGTTGAAGATTTATTGAATATAATCTTTAAACTGAAGAAGAATGGAAGTTATGGAGCAGGTATTTAATCGTATACTAAGCAATAACATTTGTTATACCATGATAAAGAGAAAACCGAGAGTAACAAGTCTATGAGTACGTGACTGACCATGTAATCAGTATAAAGAAACCCTCGATGAAGTTTTTGAATTATACTACATTTCCTGTATCCCTTTGTCAAAATCCCTGCAATGAGAAGGTCCGGTAAGGGCTTATTTTGAACTAAAATTTGAAGTACATCTGATAAAAGATGTTTGACATTTTTTACACACTTAAGTGTCGTCTTCTTTCGATTCAATTAGTTTATGTAAAAGATTTGAACTGATATGGTAATAAAAGACGCCTAAATTCAAGCTTAAATATGAAAAATCTATCAAATATGCCACAAAACTTCACTTTTCAGATAAGTTTTGTCTAAAATGGAAGTGGCCGCGCCGCATTCGTGTTCAGTCTCAACCTTTATATATGTTATGTATTATCATCAAATACAACATAATTTTATATTCAAATATATTAAGACTGAACACAAGTGCGGCCACTTCTATTTTAGACAAAATCCGTCTAAAAATAAGCACAAATGCTAAAATTGTGAAGATTTCCGTAATTTTGCATGAATTAATGATGTTAGTAACTGATGCATGTACATTGTATTGTCAAAAGCTTACATTTTTAACAAATTTTTGAAATGCTATATTTTTTGGGCCAAAAAGGGCCTTACCGGGCCTTATCCTTTCATTAATTGCATAAAATATTGTTTTCGTAGCATTACATTTCCAACACCTAATTTTAATGTGTCCTACACCTGATTATGAAGCAACAAACAATCAGAAGGGAAGATAATTAGAATTCTCAATGAGTGAAAAATATTTAGCAACCTATTTGACAATTCTAAATATATAATTTTAAAAGTTTGATAAAAATCTACAAATTTTACAAACTAACAAAGTTTGATGTATCCATTAAGTTCATCAAAAAATATTGGGAATCTGAATGTGTCAAACGTTTAAAGCAAAACATATATTTCAATGCATATATATAGCAGTCATTCCTAAATATACGAAATTCTACCAACTGAGGGGCACAACAATATCGCTCTAATCAATAGACTTTGTTCGTCATATATTATATACCATCATCCATAACAATCATAATAATTTGTGCATTAATTATTTCATTCATCTGAATTGTTTTATAGCGTTACATTTGGTTAAAATTACAGGGTAATGACAACTCGTTTTATTGAGATGATGCTGCTTCTATTACAATCTGCGTGCTCATGTTTTACATTATTGTAAGCAATATTGCAGTTTTTCTAACGACAAATTGTAAAACTTTAGAGTTTTTTTTTTCAATGGCATTCACATAGAGTTGGTCATGCTTTGCTTCATAAAAAAAAATGGCCAACGTAGATACAAGAATCTTGTCTTAGGAAGGGATAAACCGTACTTTGTAAAAGCACTCTGATCGAAACAAAGCATTCTCTGAAACTGACATTATCAAGATGCTTGATTTCTTTATTGACAACATATTTGTTACGTTTGGAGGGTGTGTTTTTCAACAAACTGTGCTCCTCTTCTTGTAGACTTGTTCCTTTATTCATATGAGGCTGACCTCATACAGGAGCTTTTAGGAAGAAGGAAAAAAGTTAGCATTATCCTTTAATTTCACTATATAGATGAAGTTCTTTCACTTAATAATTCAAAGTTTGGTGACTACGTTGAACGTATCCATCCAATTGAACTTTGGATAAAGGATACAACAGATACAGTTAAGTCTGCCTCATATTTTGAATTACATCTAGAAATTGACAATAAGGATCGGTTGAAAACAAAACTTTACGACAAAAGAAATGATTTCAGCTTCCCAATTGTGAACTTTCCATTCATATGTATCAACATTCCAGCAGCGCCTGTATATACGGAGTATATATCTCCCAGTTGATACGATATTCCAGGGCTTGTATTTCCTATCATGATTTCCTTGATAGAGGGGTGCTGCTCACAAGGAAGCTATAAACCAAGAATTCTAAGTGGTGAAGATGAAATCATTCCTTCGTAAATTTTACGGTATTTGGTTAGGTTCGTGTTGCTAATTTCTTTAGTTTTCTATGTTGTTTATTGTGTACTGTTGTTTGTCTTTTGGTCTTTTTCTCTCTTTTGTTTTTTTCCATGGCGTTGTCAGTTTGTTTTCGACTTATGAATTTGAATGCCCCTTATGTATCTTTTGCCTTTCTTTCACGTTTCACAAGTTTAACTGAAATTTACCCTGAATTGACCGGCTCATACACAATTTTAACATATTCTTTTTGGAGTTGTCATTAGTTGATTAACTTTCAATGGACGTTAAATCAAACAATTTTGCTTTCATATATGTCCAGATATTGAAAAATATCGTCCTTTACAGGACATTGATTATAACTTCATTTGACATTATTTCTTATATGGCAAAATTTCTAAATTATTACAATATCGTTATTTACGAAATGATTGATTGATTTTTTGGTTTATTTCCACTGGCAAATACGTATTACATGAATATTCAGGACGATAATATGTTACATGTATTATGGTATGTAGATACCCTGCGTTGTACTAGACTGATATTTCGAGTCATAATTTTACAGTGCTAGATCACAAGGTAACATTCCGCAAGAAGACATGTCGCCTTATCCGAAGTCAAAATAACTGTGCAATATCAATTTTTCCATCTGCGGTTTTCGGTCTACCTTTGAAAATACAGTTGAACATGTGACTCTTTCTGAACGAAACAAATAAGTTTAAATATATGAAATAATAATATTACAATGTACAGAACTAACATATGCATTTATCCAATACTCACAGGTCGATTGGCTGTTCCAGCTTTTACTGTAACGTTGTCAAAGGATTTAACTCCGCAAGTCAATCAGATCATAAAATTTGACTCAGTTAAAACCAATATTGGTGGACATTACTCTCCTAGTACTGGAATATTTACAGCACCAAGGAACGGACTTTATATGATATCAGCAACAACAAGAGCTAATGGATCCAATTATCTGCATTGTGAGATGCAGGTCAATGGTGAGATGAAAGAAAAGCTCTTTGGCACCAGTGCCTCAACCGGAACTGCCAACGCTGTTTTACAGTTAAAAAAAGGAGACAATGTGTTCATAAAAAAAGACCACCGTGGTAGAGAAAATATGATGGGAAAAGACTGGTCAATGTTTTCTGGATGTTTTATTGCATAATATTCTTTTAATTTTGCATCAATAAAATATATTTCAATCATTTTGAAGTTTCTTAATTGTTTATGAATAAGCTTAGCAACGACCGACATATTACGGTATATTGTTGTTCGTATGCGTTTCTCTCCGTTTGTTTAATCATTTGAACACGTCTGCTACAACCCCTTTTTGAGTTGTTTATTTAATACAATGGGTGGTCTCATGAAGACAAGCACCCTTCAAATTTGACAAACAGATATCCAAAGTTATAAGACTCTGATCCTAAACACAAATTCCTTAGGTACATCTCATTGATATATGGTCAACATCTTGTTTCTTCATATATACAGGAGCTTATAAACCATTGAAAAAATTTAATTTGATTCGAGCGTCACTGATGAGTCTTTCGTAAACGAAACGGGTGTCTTGTGTACAAAATGTTAAGCCTGGTATCTATGATGAGTTTATTTAGATACCGACCGATAAAAAAACATTATTCAATTTTACAAGCATTTGAACTTACTAGTAACTAAGCAACTTTCTTTGTTGCAGCTCTACTTTTCAAAATTCAAAAAAAGGATCAACACATACAATATTCCAAATTTTAGTCAACGGACGGACGGACAGTGATTCCTTCTGTATCCACAAAAGTATATCTGAGGGGGTTTAATGAACCTAATGCCAGAAAACTATCAACAGACATAACGAAAAATCTCGACACAGTTGTTAGATGTCGGAATGACGGAAAGACGGATATGATTTATTCTATTTGCCTGTCTATTGAAAGCGGAGGAATGCAAAAAAATGAAGGTTTACATAGGTCTTTAAAGAAGGCGTATTTTCAGTAAATGAATCTCTATGCTACCTCTAGTCTAAACTAGTCGTAAATGATTTAATAGAGACTATCACAGATATCTGATATGTCATCAGCTTATTCATTTTTTTAAGGACAAATTTAAAGTGATTTTTTATTAAATCATGCCATCCGATCCAATGTGTTTCAAATTTACCATAGTGTGTTCTCAAATTTGACAAGAAGTATTATCCATTACATGAACAATGAACAGATTAAAACTTGCTTGAATATAAAAACATTAGGCAATGTTCAGCCAGTTCATTTAGAATTTATAATACATTATATGGTATATAAGGTTATACAAGAACTGTTCGTTATTTGAGACTCTACAAATTCAATGAAGATGTATATTTTTCTCGAAATAAATATATAAATGGGAATTTATATTTCATACAAGCTTCTTGTGCAACCCCTCATCAAATCTTAAAAAATCCTAATTGTCCTTATTATATTAATAATGGGATGGGAATAATTGTCTTTTTGAAGCAAACAACCGCCGTTTTTACTCTGACTCAATGGTGTTACCCTAAATGTTATTCAAAAACATTTTTCACTTTTCACAATTTCACTTACATAAACGAAATGACAAGTGGCTGTGATACAATCTTGAGTGGAGATAAATCGATGGAAATCTAACAGATTGCACAGAGATTTCACACAAGATTTACTATCAGTATAGACCAGTAGTCTGGTAAGTTTTTATGTTGAACAAATTTACTTCTAATACTATTATTAGTACTGTCATGCCGTATTTAGCATTCTGATACTTTTGCATAGTATTCCAAACGTTTAAGGAAAACTAGGTGAAAGCAACATCAGGAATACTGACCTAGGATATGTAGAATACCATATTCACGTTAAATGATTGGACATAAAAAGTTGTCCATTACATAAATACAGGACTATAAATGTAAATTATTGTGCCTTAAAGTACAAATTGCTGTAATGCTAATGACAATGATAATGGTCAAACCTAAAAATAGTATAAAACAAAAGCATAACTATACACATTAATCAAAGTGATTTGCGGTATACCGCGTTATTAAATATGTTGTGCTTTTTTCTCTCACTTGTCTGAAGGTATTTCTCCATAAGGCACCAATTACTTATGCCTTGTGTTCATTAAGTAGTCAAAATACATTGCCTGATGCACTTGTGTCAATACCAACATACTATTAATTTTATTTTAATATCATGTTGCGTTTTTTTGTTTTTTTTGTTTGTTGTGTTTTTACATGTCTACTGTCTAGTTTGCATATATCATTGTTCTGCAAATGTCTAAAATGATATTGTTTGGTGTGTTAAGGCCCTCCTAGGGTCCTAATTTGTTGAATAAAAATATTCTATTCTATTCTTTTCTATACACCAATCATAAAATGGGAATTAATAAATATTATACTTTAAACCACAATTTATAATTTCTGCTCAAGTTCCTGGTGCAATAAGGATACCATTGTTAGCAGATGTGTTGCTCGTGACAAGTAAAAATAACAGCAGTAAGTCATATTCAGTATTAAGCGTGACGGGGAAAGGTGGTTGAATGACACGGATATTTTGTAAGAGTCAACCTAGTCATAATGGCGTTTGTAAAACTATGACGTGACCACTACAATTATACCAAACCTTGAATCAGTAGGTTCCTTGTAAGCAACAACCCTCTATCAAGGAAATGTTTATGGGCAAGGCAAGGTCTTCAGATATCCCATCAACTGGATGTATACATCTATACCCCATATTCAAGTGCTGCTCGAATATTGATATATATAGATATGGAAAGTTCGCAATGAGAAAATACATGTCATCTCTTTTGCTCTAAAATCTCACTAGCTCTCTATCTATCCCCTTTGTCAATTCTTAAATGTAAATCAAGATATGAAGCTGATTCAACTGTGTCTGTAGTATCCTTTATTTCCAGTTCGATTGGAGAAAGGCGATCAACAGTCACAAAAATGGGAAATAACCAGTAAAATATTGGTTAATTAATTGATTATTGTTTTCTTAACGTCCAGTGGTAAATATCACATACATGTACATGACGATTGAGAGCGAATAAACAATGAATGCAATAGTTAGTTTCTGCAAGGTAGGGTCGACCGTGATGAAAGGCGGGAAATTTTGACTCACTGTGATATGAGGGTATGTTGGATAGGGACACACATTTTGAATTGCAAAAGGCCACCTACGGACCCCTCACACAATTTTTGCACGGGTTCGTTAACGTGCATAGAGCGTGACACTCTCTCTCAACATGGCTTCTGATTTAACGCCCCCATTCTGACAGGGAGTTGGCTGCGCATTGTACATCCCACACAGTCAAGCGGACGTACAAACTTTTGCTGTCGGTAAGACGAACACCAAGGTGACCATATTTCTATACCCTTGTGTGTATCAGCAAAAGAACATTATCTATATGGCCGAAGGTAAAGTTGATGAAATCGCTGGCTTCTTTTGTTTTTCTTAAGACACCTCTATATACAGAATGTTTCTTCCAAACAAAAAAAAACAAGTCAGTAAGAAAAGAATCAAAATTGGATCCCATATTGCTTCCAATAGTTAAGCACGTCCACAAATATGTTGTCAGTAAAATAAAATCAAGATTCTTAATGATGCCTTATTTATTTTTTGTTGGAATCAGAATGTGTGTTTTTGACGAATTATGATTTGTTCCTACCTAAGACAATTCGTACCTCCGTTTACCATTTGTTTTTACTTGGACTACTTGTTTGAATTCTAAAATTAATTTTAAAACGGGATGCTTGAGTAAATGGCGAAGAAATTGAACGTTAAATTAACACTACCGCATGAAGAGAGGAATTTGAATTGTATATACTCTACAAATATTTTGAACAAACATCTGCTTCAGTGCGCCCCTCGATATGCGGCCATATTTCCACAGTCACTCTGAAATTCGATTCAGATTACTGATAGAATAGATATTAGTATTTTAGAAAGAGGTTTTGTATTTGGCCAACCCATAAGACATATTTAATGTTAAAAAATAATAAAAATATATGACTTCTTTTTTTACACATGATAATCCGATAATACACATGTTCCCCATCTACAAATGTATTCTTCCAGTGGACAGAACTAGTTTTATCATAAATAAGAGTTCTACAATTAATAATTTAAAATTATGTATTCTAGGATTTTTTTTTTAATCGTTTCAAATGTTTTACAGAAAAATGAAGACCCTAGTACTACTTGTTCTGTACACGTCAGCCGTATACTCTCAGTTTCAGTTGAACAAACTTAGCTACTTAAAACTTCCCTATACTACCAACAATGATTATGGATTTTTAAGAAACGCTGCTCACAAAGCTGCTTATGATTCACAAGAACGGATACTGTATGTGTTAGGTAAGGTGTGTGAGTGTGTATGTGTGTTTTCACTTAAGTATGCTTATATACACTGTAATTAACGAATCTGTATTTTGTTAAACTAAAACGTTGAAGAGCTTATCAAACCAAAAAAGACAAGTATAGCCAATGAAATCTAGACATGCGAGGTGGAGATATATTCCTCGATTTAAAACGATTTTCAAAATTTTATAATAGCAAATTTAAAATTAAACAATATCATGCACGTAGCTCAGTACTGGCTACTGAGCTTGTGAAACCCTTAGGGACTAACAGTCCACTGGCAGAAGTAATCTCATAAACAGTACCAGTTTACTGCACCAGATGCGCATTTCGATAGTTAATGTCTCATTAGTAATTCTCGAGGCCGAAATGAAAAAAATGATACAAACGTTGAAGAGCTGATCTATCCAAAAAGGACCTTAGTATAGCCTAATCCGCCTAAGTATAATGTCAATCAACTCTATAGACTTTCTGTTATTTTTATTGAAATTCAATCATTGGTTTGGAAAGAATTGCGGATAAAAAGTGGTATCATATAAATACGATTAACGAACGTATCGACTCAAAAATTCAAAATATGCCATTTTCAGCGATCATGTTAATTTTTTCAGTTTTGATTTTGATTTTTAACTTTTTCTCTTTAATTAATAGCTTTTCGAGTTAGATAGAGAGCACTATTTGCCTTTTTCAGTGCTATTAACACGAGATTTTTGTATTGTACTTAGTAAATCTCATAGTAATTTGTACACATTTAAGTTTAAGTCAGGACAAAAATCATAATTAACTTCTTCTAAGCTTCTACCAATCCTCGAATCAAATGGGCATTATAATTCGGATGTGACAATTATTTTTTTGTGGATTTAACACTGCAAATATAGATGCTTTGAAGACTTCTCCATTTCAATTAATTGACAAATATTACATAGTTTATATATCGTTTTCCATCAAAATATTGTACACTGAGCAATGATGCGACTGCTTGAAATATTAAATCTTGCTAATAACCACTTAAAGGGCTATGCCTTTAGACATCTTGAATATTTAGAGGCAATCATAAGAAGCATGGGGTGTAAATGTACCAATACGAAAATTATTCTGATAGTGTTGTACATTATTAGTTGCTTTTATTAAAATCACCGGTTGTGATTAGTAAAGTGTTGCACCAAAATAAAATTAGTAATTAGATTATAAGAGTAAAGGCCCGAATATTATTTAAATATTTTACAATAATGATCGTTAATTTTTTCCTTTTTAAACTTTTTGAAAGGAAAACATCAAGATCGTCTTATGCTGATATGTTTTCCTAGGCGATACTTGATATACTAGTATATTATTTGATAAGACGACACTTGTATATTTGTTATAAGGTTAGCAATCTATATTTGAGGCTTTTAATACGACCCAGTTATGGAGTATTTTTTATACAAAAATGGAAACAAGTTCGTTTTCTTAGAATTAAAATTATATACTTGTATTCTTATTCTTATTTTGTTCCGAATTTTATAACAAAAGAACCGAAAGAAGAAATGAAAAGATAACGGATTTGATTTCAGGTAGTCAATCAGGAGCCAATCAACCACGTCTTCTTCATGTTATTGATATTTCTAACCCGTCCGCCCCTAATAAACTCTACACCCACTCATTTGATGCTGTTGACAATGGAAAGGCAAATGATATTGCCGTTTGTGGTGACACGGTAGCGGTCAGCATAGAATCATCGTTAGCCACTAAAGAAGGACACGTGGAACTCTTTAGAACTTTTCAACGTGGTAATGTTCAGCTAGTTAGTTTTGGAAGAGAACAAGGTATAACATAATTTGATGTTGAATTCTATTTGTTCAATAGGCTTATTGAAAACGAATAGAATTAATCTGCAGAGATTATGAAAAAAACCAAACTTTGTGTTGCTCATATGCTTCTTTTTGTAATTTTATTGAGGTGTAAAAGCGTGGACCGAAGCACATTATGTATGAAGCTTGGAAGCGCTTCAAACTAAAAATGTGCGCATGATCAACGCTTTTACAACCTATAACATAACAATAAAAAAAGCATTCAATTGTTATAATTACATATGCTACAACCATGAAATAAGTGTTATATCAAATTTGTCGGTTGTTTTCCTATGCATTCTTATGACGTTGTCACAGGAAGCACATAATGTCATGAATGTTGAATTTTATTTGTAGATAAAATCTGATTTTAGAATTTAAGAATGCATCTCGATTGGTGTTAGCCAATCAAAAGTAAGGATTCTAATGAAACATACATGTAATGTAATTATTGACGTATATACAATGCTTCACTGTTCCATATTTTCTTGTTTTCAAATAGAAACGTGAAAAAGGGCAAGATTATATAAAATTAACACTTAAAGTATAACTCTTTAATGTTGTTTAAAAAAAAAATTAACAGTTGGAGTTGATCCTAAAGGACTTGCTTTTACGTCTGATTGCCAGAAGCTTATCATCGCTAATGAAGGTCGTGGTAACTTGGATGAAATTGCTCAGTCTTTTGTTGATCCACCAGGGACAGTAACGATTCTCCTTAGAAATGACGTTGGGTCTCCAGCTTTGGTCACAATCAGTTTCGATCTGTTTTTATCTGGCAGGTATTTTTTATTACGTGAATAAAAAAAAAAAAAAATGATGTTGTGAAATTTTAAATCAAGAAAGAAAAAAATAGACTCAACAATTATATCAATCCCAAAAAATAGGAATTTCCCCACGGAAAAGATATCAAAAGACATCAAATGTATATGTATTTGATAGTAGCAAGATTTTCAGACGTTCTTGATCAAGATAGCATTGCTCCTACTTTACTTAAGGTAGATTCACGGTAACCGCCATCTTGGATTGTACTATCGCAGTACACAATAAGTCTAGTTATTTGCCCAAATCTGCAAATGTGTAGACAGATGTGCAATTTTATTGGTTAGACTGTTTATATATATGAAGAAAACTTGCTGATTTATTGCATTATCCAAAATATTTAAACAAATAAAAAACATTTGTGTTTTAGAATCATTTTTTTTCAACTAAGCCATTCAAGGGGAGATAACTCTTTCAGTAAAAAATTTATACTGGACTGATAGGGAAATTTTTTATTTTTACTTGTAGCAAGATAACAAGTTCGGGGACCCCATTTTTTCTTTTTATTTTCCTAAAACATATTATAAAACCTATCTTCTCACAATTTATTTCAAAATTCTATCTCATAGATTTCTTTTTATGCACAAAAATGTTTTTTTTATGATCATTCTAACCAAATTTATGCAATTTTCAACGACTAGTAGCTTGAAAAATAGCACGGTGACCCATCTTTTTTATTATATTTTTAAAAAGAGCATAGTAAAATCTTCATTTTGGCAAAGTATAAGAAAATTCTATCTCGGGAAACATATACCTATGATCTACCTTAAGAAAACAACAGAGAAAAATACAGCAAAAGGAAACACATGCATAGCATGAAATTGCGTACAATGAAATGATAGACCAAAAGAGGTAATAATTATATCAGTTTGAATTCTTATATCTGAATGTTTTGAACTGTATGTTCATACGTACAAAAACGTAATCGAGTATAATTGATTTCAAATTTTTGGTAATCATAAATACAACTTTACATGGTCTCCAAAATCTCCCTGTATTCATATATATCAAAGTCAACAACAGCTATGTACCACAGAATAAAAGCATATTGATGAAGCAGCTAACAAAGTAACAATAATAAAAGGAAATGCAAGAATATTAAATTTTTATTTAAAACGTCTTATATTGACCGCATATATTATATCATGATGGTTCATACTTTTGCAAATATAAGTCTATATTATTTCATGAACTGTAACTGTTACTTTTGTTTTACAAATAAAGCTACTAACTAAAAGATTTGAACCAATTTTCCTATTCAACTTCAACAGACTAAATTGAAATCGTGCATAGGAATTTGTAGCAAATCTTAATCTGGACTTAGGTCCTTTTAGAGTGTTTCAACCCAGATTTACTTCTTTCACCCTTTGTTTATTTCTCCACGTAGTTTTTGGTCGATGTTCATAAATCCTGTATTGCTGCATGTTTTCGCTTAGGGAAACCGAGTACCAAAATAAAGGAGTAAGGTGGGTTTATCGAGGAAACCATAATGCTGGTATAATAAACAAAATGTCTGACGACCTTGAACCTGAACAAGTTACCATTAGCAACGACCAACGATTCGCTTATATCTCTCTTCCTGTAAGTATGCAAAGTTTTGTTTGATATTAACTTTTTTAATATTATTTCAGTTTATGCGCAACTGCATATGTTCTGTAAGTTATTCCCAGATATGTGTCAACTTTTTATTCTCAGAGATGTGTCAACTTTTTATTCCCAGAGATGTGTCAACTTTTTATTCCAAGAGATATGTAAACTTTTTATTCCTAGACATATGTAAACTTTTTATTCCAAGAGATGTGTAAACTTTTTATACCCAGACATATGTAAAATTTTTATTAATAGAGATGTGTAAACTTTTATTCCCGGAGATATGTAAACTTTTTACGAATTGTTAGTAGCCATTTGCCTCATTTCAATGACTGTATACTGTTGATTTTTTTGCAACATTACTGCGAATTTGTTCTTCAAATTTAATTTGAATGGTAAATTTTAAAATTGTATTGACTCCAATCTGAACTATACCAGTCAGTTATCATACCTTTTGTAAACTCTCCGTTGATTAATTTAGTAGAAAATGATAAGAAACTAAAGTTCCAACTCCTCTTGGCAAATTTTACATGGATTTTGGCTGTTCTTTTTGGTGCTTTTTGATCATATATATGTAGCTCCTCGTGTATTTGAAATAGATATACTAGTATTAAGAAGATGTGGTATGAGTGCCAATGAGACAACTCTCCATCCAAGTCACAGTTTGTATAAGTAAACCACTATAGGTCAAAGTACGGCCTTCAACACGGAGCCTTAGCTCACACCGAACAGCAAGCTATAAAGGGCCCCAAAAATGACTAGTGTAAAACCATTCAAACAGGAAAACCAACGGTCTAATCTATATAAAAAACGAGAAACGAGAAACACTTATAAAATTGAGAATGGAAATGGGGAATATGTCAAAAAGACAACAATCCGACCAAAAAGCAGACAACAGCCGAAGGCCACCAATGGGTCTTCAATGCAGCGAGAAAATCCCGCACCCGGAGGTGGTCCTCAGCTGGCCCCTAAGTAAACCACAACAACAAACGACAACCACTAGTCAATAGGTTCCTGACTAAGGACAGTACTTATATATCCTTGGTCATTAAATTTTTGGTTTGAGCGTTCCTCATAAGGGTAAATCCGAAAAGCGCTTCGGACTAACCAAAGTATTATTTTAATAGTTCAGACCAAGTTTGAATTGTTCTTGACAACGTTTGATCCAAGTTTCATGTGCAGCTACGAAAAAAAAATTGTTTTCAATTCAGACTAGGTCCAGCATATTTCAGACTCTTGAAACTTCCGGTCACAATCGATGAGGATCATTTAGACTATTTGTAAAAAAAACCTTACTGTTATTGTTACATTTAGTATAAATAAATGCGAATGCTACTTTTCTTTTCATACTCTTTTCTGGTGTATAGAGATCGTGAAAAAAAAGAATCGTGAAAATTCCAAATCTGCATGCTTACTTAAATGTTAAGGCTAAATAAAGGTTTTATTTTGTTTTTTATGTCTTATTTTTTTTTTTTTTTTATTTTTGTGTGCTCTTTATACGCCCGTCAATTTTTGACGGGACGTATTATGGTATACAAATGTCCGGTGTCCGTCCGTCTGTCTGTCCGTCTGTCCGTCCGTCCGTCTGTCTGTCCGGCGTAAACATGTCGCACCGTAACTTGAGAATGACTTATCCAAATTTCATGAAACTTAACATAGTTGTTTCTTATGATTGTCAAACGATCTGTATACTTTTTGGATAAATAAGATTGAAACTTTTGAAGTTACGGGACTTAGTAACTAAAACAGGTGTGTGTTTTTTTTTCACATGTCGCTCCGTATCTCAAAAACAATTTATGATTATTGCTTAAAACTTCACACACTTCTTAGTTATATTAATCTTAAGATCTGTATACTTTTTGGTGATGATTCAAAATTTTATTTTAGAGATATTGAGTATTTTGTTAAAAAAGGGGAGGGTTTTTTCACATGTCGCGCCGTATCTCAAAAACAGTTTATGATTATTGCTTTAAACTTTACACACTTCTTAGTTATATTAACCTTAAGATCTGTATACTTTTTAGTGATGATTCAAAATTTGATTTTTGAGTTATTGAGTATTTTGTAAAAAAAGGAGGAGGGGTTTTTCACATGTCGCGCCGTATCTCAGAAACGATTTATCATTATTGCTTAAAATTTTACACACTTCTTAGTTATATTAATCTAAAGATCTGTATACTTTTTGGTTTTGATTCAAAATTTTATTTTTGAGATATTGATTTTTTTTTTTTAAAAGGGGGGTTTTCACATGTCGCGCCGTATCTCAAAAACGATTTATCATTATTGCTTAAAAGTTTACACACTTCTTAGTTATATTAATCTAAAGATCTGTATACTTTTTGGTTTTGATTCAAAATTTTATTTTAGAGATATTGAGTTTTTTGTAAAAAAAAAAGGGGGGTTTTCGCATGTCACGCCGTATGTCAGAAACTATTTATGCATATTGCATAAAAATTCACACACAAGACGACGGGCGTATCATGCGCTCATGGCGCAGCTGTTTATTTTTTTTGTTTTTCTCAAAGCGTGAATAAAGTACAATTTGTGGCTGGCACCTAGAACTGTTCACCACGCATTGGTGGACTTCTAATAAATGTTCTCCATCGAGTCTTGAATACATCAGTGGGTGTTATGTGTTGAACAACGATTGTAAAAGAAGTGGGTTGTGGCTCTCAAAATTTAGGAAGGTCGCCTTAAAATAATTTGCACGCCGATCGGAGGAGTTTCATCAGGTTTATGTAAATAGATGAATGTTTTAAACAGCTACTTCAAGAAAGTCAAAATGAAAGTATTTTTTACAAAAAGTATATGCATTGGGGAATACTTATTAATTTCTCAGGAAAAAAGTGCCTTGTATTTTTTAACGGGTGTAATTTTAGAAATCCCTTTAAATTCCAGATCTTTTAATTTCTTATATTTTTGTCTATATCAATCTATATATTATACATAAACATAACGTTTCTTTTAACAGGAAAATAATGCAGTTGCAAGAATTGATATCAATGCATATAATGTTAATGAAATATTTCCTCTTGGAGAAAAGAATTGGCAGTATTTCGGTATCGATTGCAGTGATCAAGATGGAGGTATAATAATATGTTGTTATGAATTTTAAACTAAAGCCTTATCTTATCCATTAACAAATAAAAAAATTTACAAAAGCAAACCGTCATTCGTTAAATTAAAGGTGTAAACAGAACAAAATGCTCCGAAACACACTTTTTTATTTATTTTTTTATTTTTCTATTTTTTTTTTATTTTTTTTTTTTTTGGGGGGGGGGGGGTCTTTTTTATTGTTTATGTTGTTATTTTTAAGGTATGATGACTTGACTTGTACTACTCTTAATAAAGGATGATTTGCATATGAAAGTGTCTTTAATAAAGTTGAAAAATTTATTGTAGTTTAATATCTCGTAGAGTCTGATCCTCTGTAAATGGATTATAAAGAAACTTAGCGTATTGTTTACATATATTTTAATATTATCATTTCCTTTGTTTAAGGGGGGAAATTATCGTTCTATCCGGTTTATTCCATGAGACAAGCTACTGATATTGAGATCACTACTTTCAATGGTATGGAGGTTATATTAACTGCAGAACAAGGAATGATAAAACGATATACTGCTGCCCAAGGCGACGAATTTGACGAATCTAAGCGAGCAAGAACAATTGCCCAAGGTTAGTAAATCATATTAATCTTATAAAAATAAAAATAAAAATAATTCAACAACTCTCATGTGAAGATGGATATTGACCCTCTAATACTTTAGCTGAATATTCATGAGATGTTGGTATTGTATGATTTTAGTATGAAGTCGATTTTCACTGAACTAGTACACATTTTTGTTTAGGGCCAGCTGAAGCCCGCCTCCGGGTGCGGGATTTTCTCGCTGTGTTGAAGACCCATTGGTGGCCATCGGCTATTTTCTGCTCTTCGGTCGGATTGTTGTCTCTTTGACACATTCCTCATTTCCATTCTCAATTTTATTGTGTCCTTTAATATTTTATATAACTTATTTTAACGCCATGCGTATTGAATTATAGGCATTTCGTACCCCGACCATTTCGTACCGCTCATTTTGTACCCTCGGTAAAACCATTTCGAACCCTGACCATTTAGTACCTTGACCATTTCGTACCTCATGGAATATTTATATGTATGCCATTTCGTACATCATGGAAGATTTGTATGTATGCCATTTCGTACCTCATGGAATATTTAATTATTCACTTACATGTATCACAAATCCTTCCTTTGGAGAAGACGTTACTAAAGTGTAAAATGTGTCTGATATATGTGTTATGTTTAAACTAGACAAAATGCAATGAAAAACTATTACAGATGCCATGTACTGCTTGGTTAAACAAATCATAGGACTTAAGAAAATTTCAACTGCTCTAAGCATTTTATTTATGTTTTATTTATTTTTTTAAATTAAAATCATCTCAAAATGTTTTATAACATATTTTACTTCTTTATGCGTTTATCTAAACAATAATTGTTTGTATATCTTGTTGAATGGACCAGTATGCATTAAATATAAATAATTCTAAAACTTATAATGATGCAGTATCGAGGGTCCTCCCTTTGTTAAATTATCTCCAATACCTTTGTAGGTATAACATTGAAAATATTTACAAATATATGATACGAAATAGAAAACATGTATTCAGTCAATGAGGTTCAAAATGGTATATGCAGCTGGCCCATATAGTACGAAATGGTTTTGATCATAGGTTCGAAATGGTAAATGTTGGGTACGAAATGGTAATTTTGGGTACGAAATGGCAGAGGTACGAAAGGGTCAAGGTCCGAAATGACTTGCTACCTGCGTATTAAGGTCACTGTGACTTTTAAGATAAAAGACTTCAGTAAAATTTATTGAAATTATTAACTCTATGGTCGGGTTGTTGTCTCTTTGACACATTCCCCATTTCCATTATCAATTTTATTGAGATAAGGATATACTCCATATAAAAGTATAGTCTGTATCATTAAAATTTTATCTATTTGATCAGTGAGCTCAATGATATGCGTGATAAAGTCGCTGTGACCTTCAAACATATCAGCAAAATGATTTTTATTAACATTTTACCCCAAATCTTAGAAGATTTAATTCATCATTTTCATATAACAGCACAAAAGTTTACCCACAATACGTCAAAAAAGAATTATATTGCCATATCGGGGCCTTGATGGCCGACTGGTCTAAGTAGTCGAACTATTGTATCACTAGCCTGTCAACACTGAGGTTGTAAGGGTAGAATCCCGCACATGGCAGGTGCGCTCGACTCCAATCTTAATTGATTAGGATTGTCAGATTTCCTACCGAAGGTCGATGATTCTCTCTGAGCACTCCGGCTTCCTCCATCAATAAAAACTGACCGCCACGAAATAGCACAATAGTGTGAAAGTGGCGTTAAACTTCAAACAATCAATATTGCCATGTTTATAACAATCTGTCACAAATGTTCCTTTTATCGTAGTAAAAATTAAACAGATTCAATAAAAAATCAAATCAAATAAGTTAACTTCTGAAAGATGAAAATTGTTATTTACAAATCTTAAGGTTGTTACATTAAAAATAACAACAGTTTCTTAAATGGTTTTTTTTCAATATAGAATGTATATTTTTTTTTAATGGAAAATTTACGGCTAGTCAGCGTGCTTGTTTTCTAGATAAAAGTATTGGTTATCTATAAATCTATAAATAGCCGGGTTTTTTTTTAATTTAAAAAGTAGAAAAAGAAATGAATGATAAACTCTGCGAAAAAATGTAATACAAGTAACAAGAGTATGAAAATTATATGTCAGAAGTATATTTAAAAACTTAGATGATTTAAATACACGGAGTAATATAGAATTTTTAAGCACACATATTAAATGCATTGACTAAGAAAACACAGTGATGCTTATATCATAGGAAAAGTTGAAAGAGAGTAGCAAGCATTTTTGTGACCTAAACGATTATTTATTTAACAGAAGGGAGAAAAACAAATAATAATATTTAACCATAGCGCACACACCTTTAAATACAGTCTATACTGGGGCATTTCTCTTTTATGTTCACCAATTACCACTATGTAGTCTGATTTTCTACCTCGTCATCCAGGAACTTTTGCTGGAGTCGGCTTTGGTAGCCACGTTTTGTTTTGAACTTTTGACGTAAACTTTTATGAGTGTAGCTAAATAGTCAATGAGACAGTAACCCATCAAAACAAAGAAGATGGACAAAAAGTGATCTACGATGTGCGGCATATATTCTTGACCGTCATATAACTTACGGCGTTGATAGTAAAAAAAAATATGACGTCACATATTTTTTCGCGAAATGAGATGTTTTCTATGGTAATCGAAATTCATTTAGGAAGAGGATGAATGGCAACTACTTGATCCTCAATTATGCAATACCCAGACCATTCTTCATTTGTCTTTGAAGTTTGTTTCAAATGCCAATACATAACATGAGTCGCGGTGTGTGCACCTTTACCGACAGCTCCCAAAACGACATCTATAAATAAGAAAAAGAATAAAAATAAAATGAAACTTTACTTTTTCTTTGGTTTTAGATGGCGAATTTGCTGAATCAGATATTTCATGGACGGCTGACCTTTCAGCAGCAGTGCGCGATAACCAACGTCTTGGTAAGTTCTCGTACTTCTAAATACAAGTTTGTTCCCTTTTTATTTTTAGACAGCAAACTATGAAATTACTGTCAATATTTTATTTGGTTATTTAAAATATGAGGCATGTGTTAACAATCCTGGTATCTTTGATGAGTTTATTTACAACCACTGGGTCGATGTCACTGCTGGTGGAGTTTTTATTCCCCGAGGGTATCACCAGCCCAGTAGTCAGCAATTCTGTGTTGACATGAACTATCATTGATATGGTCATTATTATAAATTAATCGTTTCCAAAAGTTTGAATTTTTCGAAAAACTAAGTATTTTCTACCCCAGGAATGGATTACCTTAGCTATATTTGGCAAAACGTTTAGGAATTTTGGATCCTTAATGCTCTTCAACTTCGTACTTTATTTGGACTTTTCAACTTTTTCAGCGTCACTGATGAGTCTTTTGTAGACGGAACGCGCGTCTGACGTATAACATTTCAATCCTGGTATCTATGATGAATTTATTTACTTGTCAAAGAGGACGAAATCCATATAACTATAGTGTATTGTCGTTATTTCTTTTGGTATTCAGATAAACCAGAGAAAAAGATAATTAGGACTTCCTCCTCTATTAGTTTTCCTTTCCTGAAGGTTAAATTTTAAGTCCAATCAAAAATAACATCGGATATTTTTCTGAAGTTATTTTTTAAGAATATCAAGAAGCATTGCAGTGCGCTACTTTATGTTATAGAAAATATCCTGCTTTTAAGTATCAAAATTGAAAGTTTTCCTATAAATGTATCAACGTAAAGTGATAGTAAAGAAGACTTGAAATATTTACTAGTTCTCAAGAAAGGGGTAGAATATACCAGAGGGATAATCAAAATTCATAAGTCGAAGATAAAATCATGACAAAGACAGAAAGCAATGAAAAGACAAACATCAGTCGACAAAACACCCCGTAAAAATCTAAAAACTGAGCAACACGGACCCCCCCCCCCCCCAAAAAAAAAAAAACGGAGGTAGTAGGATTACTAAGTAACCTTTAAGAACAAGGATGCGCTTGTTGATATATACGTTTCAAATAAATTTACAGGTCGATGGCAAGTGCGGCATTCAGATGCCCCTAAATCCGCATTGGGTTCTATTGAAACTGTTCAGGGTTACGGAGGTCGTGGTATTTCTGTTCATCAGACACAAACCTTTACTAGACTGTACGACACTGAAGATGAACTTGAAAGAAAGGAATTGGAAAATTATGCGTTAACTTTCAATGGTGATGCAAGTAATAGTGCCTATTCTCCTCTTCAGGAAATAGATGAAAGATCTGATGATCATGTAAGTTGTGCTGCCTTTAACAAAAAGATTCAATCGGCGTCATTACTATTTATATTATGTTTTTTTATATAAATAATCTTATTTAATCGTAAATATTCCAAGTCAATATACAAAAGATCAATGATAAGTATGATTTTTATAAATAATTTAGTTCCGGGCTTTAACAAAATGAAATTACAATAAACAGTTGTCTCTGTTTTTGTCTGATATGAAATGTATAAGTACAAAAATACAAAATGGCACTTACATTTTTACTGAACATCTTATTAGTAATAGTGCATGTACATTGAGAACAAAGGTAACAAATTTTCAAGATAAACATGCCATAACATAATTAACATAAGAATCACACACATACATCTTTTATCTCATGTTAAATAAATACATTGGTTTTCCTGTTTGAATGATTTTACACTAGTCATTTTGGGGGCCCTTTATAGCTTGCTGTTCGGTGTGAGCCAAGGCTCCGTGTTGAAGACCGTACTTTGACCTATAATGGTTTACTATTACAAATTGGGACTTAGATGGAGAGTTGTCTCATTGGTACTCATACCACATCTTCTTATATCTATCTTGATATTCCAGGGTCCAGAACCTACTGCTATAGCAGTTGGTATGTTCGATTCCACACCTATGGTAGTTGTTGGAACAAAAACCGGGCTCATTCATGTTTATCGTGATGTTAATGCTGCTTTACGACATGAAAGTGTGCACCGTGAAGGACAAATAGCTCAAACTTGGAATACGCTGTACAAAAACAACCAGACTGGTGATAGCGTCATAACAGATATCGGGTATGTATTGATATGACTCTCATTTTCTCCTTCTGATACAAACAAGATTTTTTTACATTGGGTTATTAAAAACATAATTTAAGTGGTATCAGTTTACAATTACAGGTTAATACATACTATAAAAAAATGATCACAAACAAAATTTGAATAATTTCATTATCCATGGAGTCAATTATAAGTGAAAATGTAGAGCGTATTAATATTATGTTCTAGTATAAAAATATTTTCTTCCTTTAAGTTCCTTCAGAATAAATTTTTAAAAGTTATTTCTAATCCAAGTTATAAAAGGACCCTTTTCTATTTTGGATTTGAATAATATAGAGCTAAAGAAAGCTGATGCCAAACTATCTATATGTTTGGGTTTTTTTTTTCATTTATAAACGTGTTAATATAAAAACATGACGGTATTAATTCAAAGGAACAAACGTTTTTACTTTCATGAAATTACATGACTTGAAATCATACAATTGTTCCAATTAACAAAACTGATAAATATGATTTAATTTTTAGGATTATCAACCAAGCTCAATCACCAAATGGAAAAGTTTTAGTTTGGGCTATTGGTTCTGCGTCAGGATCCCTTGGCATCTATGAGCTGCAGTTTGTCAGCAACTGATACCAGTTTTATCGAAATTTTACGATTTATATAGAACGGGTTACCTAAAATAAAGCATGTTTTCATATAATTCGTTTTATTTTTTATAACTCTACATACTCGGGGTATCTACTATTATATACATAACACATAGCTGAGAGGGTGATAGAGCAGATTGTTACCCCGAGAAAATATTGTCAACTGAGGCGAAGCCAAGGTTGACAATGTCTTTTCGAGGGATAACAATCTGCTCTATCACTCTCTCAGATATGTGTTATTTAATTAGTTATATAGTATGTTCTGTTATTACTGT
Source organism: Mytilus californianus (assembly GCF_021869535.1). NCBI lineage: Eukaryota > Metazoa > Mollusca > Bivalvia > Mytilida > Mytilidae > Mytilus > Mytilus californianus. Next base: position 84,779,621 of record NW_026262679.1, read on the forward strand.
CTATTGAGTTTCAAATTAAAAGAAATACACTATGACGTCTTGTACATAACAACCATCCGTATTCAATAAAGCGCACATTTGATCAAGCGTCTCCGTGAAGGATAATAGAGTAAATTGTCTCCTTCGTATCAAACCAATCAAAGTCTGGCATTTTGACATGAAGTATAATAAATAAATATAACTAAAGGTATGTAAATGTCGAAAATATGTAGGATTTACCATGTACAAAGCAATGTCTTTTTCAATTATTGTATGCATCATGTATTCTTTTGGGTTACAAAAGTCAACGCAGCACAAATTAAAGGCATCAGTAGTTTACCAAATCTCATAAATCCATTTAAATGATACAAATCAGACAAAACATGGAGGAAATTGTATTAAATCCAAAAGGATCGAGACAGGGTTGGTCGAGAGGGTAAGCCATGCATTCGTTTTTAAACACCCAAATCATCATTTAGACTCAACGGACAGACCACATCATCTCCTGATTTTTATATATGCATCAGATTTATAAAATATAGCAAGCTTTATTACAATCTCGAGTCATAATGATTGGCCGATTGGTAGTTTTTCAAATCAACTTTAGAAATCTTAATATACGTATTTATATTATTTGCATATTGAATAAAGAGAAATATAATGTGACACAAACCCAGTTATTTTAAGTTTGATCTCAAGGAATAATCTTGCCTCGTGATAGGAAATAATCGATCCTTTTTCAAAAGAATTTGCATACATGAACTTGCAAATGTGCTTAATACAGGTACGGTTATTTACTTTCCCTGGTGATAGATCAGTACCTTTTTTATCTCATCCCTTAAGATATTCTACATTATAAAAATAAGAAGACGTGGTACCATTGTCATCAGTCGGAATTGGGACATTAATCGTGTAGGGTGAGTGTCGCGCTTTCTGAACGTTAAGGAACCTTTGCAAACTACTCTGATGGATCCGAAGGTGACATTTTCGAAGGCCAAATGTCTGCTTCTATCCATCATATATATACAAATGATTTTTTTTCCGCCTCAAACATTAATGAATTTTATTATGGAAACACGATTCAACCTGTAGGAATTTGATAAAAAGTGGTATTTCATATTTGGCATCCAACATTTAAGGTCATAGTGCTTACAAAGCTAACAATGCTATGAATTGTCTTTTGAATCAATCTCTTTGGTTTAATAGACTGATTGATGAAGGTTATAATCCTACTGTTGCTGTTCAATCACTGTTCTATGATTTGTTTTACGATTAACATCAATACACGTATTTATATTTTGAAGCAATACGAAAATGTTTCCTTTGTGTATTTGTTTACTTTGGTTTGTGCATAGTGCAAGTCGTATCTACCTAAACTGTTTATGAAGTTGCTATTGTTTACCCTTAATGAATAAAAGGAGATGTAAGGTTTACGTCAATATGACATCTACCAACGAATAGAATTACAAAACGTCATCTAGAGGCAACATACCATCTTGAACAATAAACAAGTGGCTTTATATTATGACAAGCTCTAAATCGACCCAAGTTTAAAAAAAAGATGTGAATGGTTTAAACATAAACAATCAAATGTCTTCAATTATTACCAAATTTTCCAACATAAAAAAAATTACGATATTACATAAGACAATCACGGACGAAATTTTGGACAGACCCATGAATATGTCGTGGGGTCAAAGTTTTTTTTTTAGATCTCAACCTTCACCCTGTTTTATCTCGACCAGTGGACTAACGACATTTTTCCTTTTGGTTTTGGTAATGTCTGTTAATATTTGATGTGAATTTTGATTTCTCTCCTGGTACCTACTCCCTGTTTATACTGTAGGTATATCACAAAAGACAAAACTTTAAAAAGATGTGCTATATTTAACTCATCCTAAATAACAGGATTAACTACCATAAATATCAAAGAAACGCCATTTTATTGATGTATTTAGTCAGTTCCTGGAAAGCATTATTCCATGAGCTTTATCATAAGAACACCTAAAAGAATCAGGTCATGAAGACTTGCATGTTGTAAATTTTCTTCCGAGACAAACTATGAATAGTCAAATATTTAAAAGACTTTTTATTTCAGATCATGTGCTCAAATAAAAACCTATTAGAATATACTAAGTAAACCTTACTGTCAATATAATTTCTACCCGTTCTAGTAAAATGCTTGGTAGAGAAATTAAAAAGAAAGACCTAGATAATAACAGTTGTACTAGTTAGTTAGAATTTATCTGTTACTAATTTAGGTAGTAAATCTACTATTTATTCTTTTCAGTGCATGTACGTTTAATTTCAACGGAAGTAAACGTTCTGTTATTTCTAAGCAAATACGTTGTGGACAACATGAACATATTTATTTTGGTTTTTAAGAATATCTAGGTAAAGACGAAGATCAGGATCAGTGACAGGATTTAAAACAATAATGGTACCAATTTTACTGCACCAGATGCGTATTTCGTCAATAAATGCCTCTTCATCGATGCTCGAGGCCAAAATATTTGAAAAACCAAAACATATACAAATGTTGACAAGATTTCCACACAGCGAAAATTAAGATAGAAATACTACAGAAACATATTTTGAAATTTGACCGTCCGTTCTCGTATGTAAATGTATCATAAATATAGTTTTTACATGTCTCTTTTGGAAAGAAATAACATTAATGATATTGTATTATATGTCGATTGTTTGACCAGAAATTTGAGCTATTATGTGGAATCTTAGAACTCAATAGCCATGTTAACTGCTGTACCCCTATTTTTGACATTTTTACCTATTATGTCTATTTGTTTTGCTCACACATTGTTGTCAATATATTGGAATTCTATGCGGCTGTCGTACAAATCAAAGGTTTAACTAGCTATAAAACCAGGTTTAATCCACCATTTCCTATATAAGAAAATGCTGTACCAAGTCAAAAATATGACAGTTGTTTTCCGTTCGTTTGATGTGTTAGAGATTTTGATTTTGCCATTTAATAAAGGACTTTCCGTTTTGAATTTTCTTGGAGTTCGGTATTTTTGTTATTTTACTTTTTTCTTTTGTGGAAAGTCTATATTGTCTGCTTTATATATGTTTTTTTTTTTAATATCTCTTTTTATGATTGTACACGTTGCACTTTTAAGGGAAGAATGTAAAATTATCCGGCTATTATCTGCCTTTTCTTATTCTCGAGATATTCTCGTTACCTCTTTATTAAATGACAGTGTATAAGTATGTCACATTTTAACAGAAGTTCGTATATACTAGGTTCAATCTCTGATCGGTTACCACACAATGTCATGCTAGCAACTTTTAGTGGTGTCTTTCTGATTTCGTGATATTTCAATACGTCTGAATCAAACTATTGAATGGAAACTTATAAAACTATACATATGCTACAAACTTAGCAATTTTGTTATTATAAGTCAGTGATACACTAGTTAGTCTCATGAGAGTTAAAAACCAATCAGAAAATCACCTCGAATGAAGGTACAAATCAAAAGGTCAACTGCCGGTTTTAAAGAAATGGTGAACATTTTCCAGAATGTTAAAAATATGACAACACTGAAAACTATAAATGAAAGAAAAGTTTCAAATTTAATTTTCTGATCTTCTAACAGAGAACAACTATTTATGCGTGTTCTTATTTCTTCAAACAAGGAACGGTGTGTATTATGTTAGGTGAATGGTATCCGAAGAATGTTACTTAAGGTAAAAGTATAGTAAATTGGCTATCATTGTTCATATGTTGTGCTGTTACACCACTGTTCCAGGTTAGGGGTGGGTTTGGCGCCCGCAATCATGTTTAACCCCGCCACACTCTGTATGTGCCTGTTCCGTGTCAGGAGCCAGTAAATCAGTGGTTGTCGTTTGTTTGCTGTATATCATTTTTGTTTTTCGCTCATTGTTTTGTACATAAATCAAGCCGTTAGTTGTGTTGTTTGAATTGTTTTACATTTGTCATTTCGGGATCTTTTATAGCTGATTTTGCGGTATGGGTTTTGCTCATTGTTGAAGACCGTACGGTGACCTATAGTTGTTAACTTCTATGTCATTTGGTCTATGTTGGAGAGTTGTCCCATTGACAATCACACCACATCTTCTTATTTTTATATGTCACAGATTTTGGTAAAAAATCGTTTTTTTGACATTTCTTCCTTCATTTAGGTACCAGATTTTTTATTTATTTAACACAAGAAGCACCAGTTGTGTAGCCAAACGTATCATGATGGTATTGTTCCAATTTGGTTAAAAATCTATTTATTTTGTTTGCGATAACATACTTATAAGGGTAGTCTTATTTCCTATACTTAGCATTCTTTTTAAAAATAATCATTCAATGTAGCAAAAGACAACCACTGACGAGATTCCTGAATTGTGCATGTCACTGCTGGTGGAGGTTTCTTCCCCGAGGCCGAGGATATCACCATCCCAGTAGTCAGCACTTTTGTGTTGACATGGATAATCATTGATATGGAAATAATCATAAATTAACTGTACAGTAAACAAAACTTTGAATTGTTCGAAATACTAAGGATGTTCTATCCCAGGAATAGATTACCTTATTTGTCAAAACCTTTCGGAATTTTTGGTACGCAGTGATCTACATCTTGGTATTCAACTTTCTTGATTCGAGCGTCACTGACGAGTCTTTTGTAGAAGAATCGCTAATTTGGCGTACAAAATTTTAATTCTGGTATCTATGATGATTTTATTTGAAACAGACACATGAACTAGTGTAACGTGTTTGGCTTATAAACTATCTGTTCGTATCCGTTTTCACAAAATCTGAGATACTCCAATATCAATCTTTTAATTAACTCAAAATCTAACTACAACTTGGAGGCTTTACTAAAAACTACGAGACCAACCTTTCAACTTTGAAACTTAATAAAGAAACAACAATATTTACACAATTAACTTTGTATCAAAAAGTAGTCTAAAAACTATAACCTCAATTTATCCTTAATCCTTTCACTGACTCAGAGGTCCCAACCGATTTGCTCAACAATTATAACCTTTCAAAAACTATAAGAGGACAAGCTTCAAAACCATAGGTTCCTGAGACAGCTAGTGTCTGAGACACCTAGTTTCTGAGACAACTAGTTCTGAAACACCTAATCTCCGAAGCACCCTAGTTCCTGAGACAACTAGTTCTGAAACACCTAGTCTTCGAAGCACCTAGTTCTGAGACACCTATTCTCCGAAACACCGAAGTCACCAGACACTTACAAGCTACCTGTTCGAGGGACTGCGACCATTCCCGTGGAAAATTACAGTTTCAGAACAGAGGGGCCTGATGGGTTATTTTCGTTCTTCGTGATCGGCGCATTTTCGCTATCGTGATCCGTTTTTCTACAGATTTTTTTTTTATATTTTCGTGATCCGTGATCATGGAAATTTATTTTCTGTGAATCGTGATTGACAAAAAAATCAACTCGTGAATCGTGATGAGACCCCCCATCAGGCCCCTCAGAACAACCCGGTAGCTTGCAACAATCGTAAAGACTTCTAAACCGCTTGCTTCAAACCACAAGATTTCAACTCAAACTTGGTTTACAAACTTTTCAGTTAGACTTTCTTTATTTGCTGGTATTCTCTTTTCGATGCTTATTCATCAACAGCCACATAACAAATGAACGAACTCGCACAATGTATCGGTGTCTTTATAATATACCAATAGCGCGGACCTCAAGGAGAGCACCCTAGCAACAACGAGTTTCATAGCAACCAAGGATAAAAGGATGATTTTCCATGTAGTTTTCGTTAATGAATTGTTCAAACGGGTAATTAATCATGGATTACAATTAAACATTGAATTACAAATATTGTCTTATGCTTAAACTGCATTTCTGTCACACTAGCGGTTTACAATTCCCACCTTTCACTCCCTTTTTCTTTTTTAGAGAACTAACGAAAGGTACATAAAAGAACGATTCAATAAAAATCAGTACAGCAATAGGTATTTAACAGCTATAATAGCAGTATAATAGAAAACAAAATCACAAGTACAAACAAAACAGAAATAAATTAAACCAGATCAAAGAATTCTTACAGTTACTTAGAGTCGTCCTTCACCCTAAAATCGGTATAAATATCAAAGAGTAGATGTCATGCAGCAACGTCATATATAATACCAAGAGACATGATAAATTCAGTAATATTTTGTATGCAAACATTATATGCATAATCGATCTAAACTGATTAACTTCAATTGATACTTATTTACCTGTCACAGATGATGACGGATATGTCCAATCGTCGTAACCAAAATCCCGTCCTCCTTTTTCCCCGAATGTGACCTACCGAAATAGATTAATCACCGAGTTTGTACTTACATGAACAACACGACGAGTGTCACATGTGGAGCAGGATTTGATTGCCCTTCCAGAGCATCTTAGATCACACCCAGTTTTTGGTGGGGTTCGTGTTGCTTGGTCATTAGTTTTCTGTGTTGTGTTTTGTTTACTGTTGTTTATCTTTTTGGTCTTTTTCTTCTTTTTTGCCATGGCTTTGTTATTTTTTTTTTCGACATGTGAGTTTGAATGTCCCTTTGGTATCTTTCGCCTCTCCCCTATTTAACCTTTCTCTTAACAGGTTAGGGCTCATTCCTCTTTAATCTCTGATTGAAGAATGACCGCAAAGTTTTGTGGACTATAAAATAAAGTAATGGAGATGTTTATATGTGTTAGACAATTGGAACCCTAAATATCATTTCAATCATGATTTTGTTTGATTTTAAGCCAATATAATATACAATGGTATTGCCAATCTTTCTTCAAATAAAAGCAAGATTGCATTTTTCATTATCGACTTTGTAGTAAATTAATCAACGACCCAGTTAAACACGCGTACGTTATATAATTCAGATATGGTTAGTGTTCGAGAAACCTGGTTTAGCTTATAATTTGGGCAAAAACGTTAATTTTGTATTACATAAATCACGTGACAATGCATCTGTTGTCCCGGTTTATAAAGTTTTCATCCTATAGTTCAAAATAACCAAGTAAAGTATTACGTGTTCGTCACGCACAATTTTAAGATAAAAGTCGGAATCACAACAGATGTACACACAGATCTCACCCCGTTAGTACATATCACGGTTTTACAGACAAGCGACTAGGTAAGTTCCATGAAAAAATTATTTCATATAAGCAGATAATGGCTTTTGTCCAATTTCGACACATTTATGTTTAAAAAAAGGACTAGGAGACACACATACGTTTTGTCGTTATAAATTGTACACTGATTTTCTTTTATGAAATACTATATATGAATGAAGAAAATAATGAGATTTATGTAAATTATGTAAAAATCCGACAATGCAAAACAGAAAAGACACCAACATACGATCCTCAAATTTGGGTCTTCAATGCGCCTCAACATCGCACTTTATTTGGCCTTTAAAAAAAATTGATTCGAGCGTCATTGACGAGTCTTTTTTAGACAAAATTTTAATTCTAGTATTCATGATGAGCTTTTTCACACACATGTGACTATACCATTTTGAACTAACACGGCATAAGTCTAGTGGAGCACCTAAAGATCTGCTACAAAAACTAAAACTTTAAAAACCTAGAAAATTAGTTTTAAACTTTTGCCTATACTTCTTATGAGTAATTAGCATGTTGCAGGGTTAATCCAGTACGTTAAGTACTTAACCTGTCCCTTTCAATCTCGACTAGTTAGAATAAGAAACCATACATAGACAATAGTCCAGTACAAATAAGTTCATATAAATACTGAACTTAATAATATCGCTTTTAATTATGTCACTAGTGCAATGATATTAAATGATAATTTATCAAATAATCTTCATACTACAACTCATCCAGATATACACCTTAAAATGTACAAATAGATAGCTTTAAAACTGTCGCATAAATTCAACGAAGTCATTTGATATTTGTTCTTACTTTTAAAGTTCATATATTGCTAAGAATTAATAAGCACATGTCGAGTTTGAATTTGTCACATTAATAATACATCTACACCTTTCCATGGAAATGCAATCGACTTAATAACTGGAGTTATATACCAAAATTATTTAGAAAATTCGCAAAAATCTAAAAGCTAGTTAACATAAGAGGAATTCGGATTCGACAAATTGATTGATTGATTGATTGATTGTTGTTTAACTTCCAGTGGCAAATATTTCATGCATGTTCAGGACGAGAACAAATAAACAATTATAACAATAGGTAGGTCCTGTAATACAGGGCGTCCGGGATGAAGATCGGGTACATTTGGACTGCCACTGGAAAATAAGGTTATTTTGGAAAGGGACAGAAATTATGCCTTGCAATAAGCCAAACTCTAAGAGTTGTTTCAAGAAGTCTTAACGTGCAAAAAGCGTGGCACTTTCTTTACACAAGGCATCAGATTAACGTCCCCATTCTGACCGGACGTGACTGCGTACTTGTACATACTACACAGCCAAATGGACGCCCCACTTTGGAAATGGATTTTCTGGCAGACGTAAAAAGACATAAGTGACCATATTTCTATTCCCCAATTACCTTTGGGGTCCGACAAATGGAAATTATTTGGTACCGGAGAAAATTTTTATACATTTTACAAACAGTAGAAAGATTGCAATATTGCATTATCCTGTTAGCACTCATATGACAGAAATGTCAGGTGAATATAGACAGAAATGTCAGGTGAATATAGACAGATTTGTCAGGTGAATATAGACAGAAATGTCAGGTGAATATAGACAGAAATGTCAGGTGAATATAGACAGAAATGTCAGGTGAATATAGACAGATTTGTTGATCACTTTGGTTGTTTATGTATCTGCATTAAATTGGCGCTCTAGATTTCGGTTGTAGCATATACTAGATAAACTTTAACTAAGGGTAGCTTTTTTGGTACAAAGCATTTACGTTAACTGCTTCATTTACTTAAAGCAATGCACAAAACAGTTTGAGCGGGATTTTTTTTCGGATTTCAGTTTGTTTTTAGTTAAACAAAAATCATACAGTATATGTTTTATATTTCAATATTCACAGTAAAATGAAGATCATTCTACTAGTTGGATTGTTCGTATCAACAGCTTTAGGCCAGTTTCAACTGCAAAAACAAAGCTATACGACATTTCCTTCTACTTCTCAAGGAGCAAAAGCATTATTTAGCAACGCTGCTCACCAGGCATCTTATGATCCACAGGAAAGAATACTTTATGTATTAGGTAAGTTGTTACTGTAAATTTTTAAGATATATTAAATTACAGAATTGAAGCATTCCAGCAGCGACTGCATTCAGAATATATATCTCCCAGTTGATACGAAATTCCAGAACTTCCGTTTCCTCTCATGATTTTTCCGTCTTTATACTGGATACCTAAACTTCACAAAAAGGATTATAAAGAACGATGCAAAACCGGGTCGTCAAGATATTCTACTTTACACATTTCTAAACATCTTACCACCAATCTCTCTACCAATAAAGATGGTCTTCGATGACCAGTGTTAGATCTTAATATCTGAATAGTCATCTATTCTGTAATTTTACCGATTAATACATTTTAACTGAGTGCGGATTCGCATGGCGGATGATGCATGTATAGCATGAGACCCTTCCCCTGTCAACGCAACAGGTATCGTTCCTTTTGGGCTTTATGCAATTCCCTCAGTTTTTGTTTGTTACCTTGATTTTTCTTCTTATTCAATTTGTTAGATTTGAACATCGATGAACTACGAATGCCTTTAATTTGAGTCGCTCTGTTGATTTGAAGAAAACAATACAAAAAAAACCTGTTTTTTTTATTTCAGGCGCCCAAATAGCAATAAATCGACCACGCCTTCTTCATGTTGTTGATATGTTCAACCCAGCAGCCCCATCTATTCTACTCACACATTCAATGGATGCATCCTTATATGGTCGAGCTAATGATGTTCAAGTGTGCGGTGACACGGTTGCAGTAAGCTTAGACTCTCCAGTGCCTACTAAAGAAGGATATGTAATTCTTTTTACCACATTTAGACGTGGTGATACACAGCTAGCTAGTATTGGAGTAGAACCTGGTAAGCTGACAATACGTTATATTACATAGGGTAGATTACGGTGAGGTTAAGCAGAATTGGCTACTTTGGTTTCTATCGGTTCAGTCAATTATGAAAGAGGTACTTGTCAATCGAGTTCAAAAACTCGTTCTTTCATTCCTAACGAGTCATTAATCAGTTAAGTTATTTTGGTCAATTGAAAATAACTTACTGTAGTGTTAGCCGAACTAGTAAATTTATCTATGTGATATTACTCATATACAGAGTAAAATTACTGAATTGACTACTACATAAAATTGAGAATGGAAATGGGGAATGTGTCAAAGAGACAACAACCCGACCAAAGAACAGAAGGCCACCAATGAGTCTTCAACACAGCGAGAAAATCCCGCACCCGGAGGCGTGCTTCAGCTGGCCCCTAAACAAAAATATGTACTAGTTCAATAATAATGGACGTCATACTAAACTCCGAAATATATAAAAGAAACTAAAATTGAAAATCATACAAGACTAACAAAGGCCAGAGGCTCCTGACTTGGGACAGGCGCAAAAATGCAGCGGGGTTAAACGTGTTTTTGAGATCTCAACTCTCTCCCTATACCTCTATACCTCTAGCCAATGTAGAAAAACAGTACGTTTTGTATAACCGTCTCAACTGAATGTTTGATGTCAAACGATTTATTCTATCTCATATTTATCAATTCAACTGATTCAATTAATCCCTAAAGTGCAATTGACTCAGCAGACTCAATTTTGAACTCTTACAACTCAATTCCTTTTATGTATTATATTACCTAGTTTAATTACATCAATTGATTCATAATTGGTGTTTGCTTAACGTCCAGTGGCAAATATTTCAGTACACGGTTAAAATTGGTGTTACGTCTCTTTATAAAAGCAACACGGTGTTGAGGAAAAATCTGAAACGTTTCACCCGGACAACAGATGAAGAAATGGATGATGAATGATTGAAATAAATGCAGAAAACACATTAAAAGCTAACAAGTTGTTATTGTCAGCATTTGTTTTTGTATGGACCAATGGACGTGGGTTCTTTATATTGAAGACTTGATCACTTTGATAGGCCACTAATCTAAATGCCACATCTTAAGATGTTAAGATAGTCACAGTGTGCTAGTGACCTAATACGATATATATGGGGTCAGTAAATTCCATATAGGGTTCGCTCTCACCCCATATGGAAATTACTGACCCCATATATATCGTATTAGGTCACTAGCACACTGTGTAACTAATATTATATCTCTAAGTCTTTTGGCTATGTAAGAAAATATCTTAAAGACCATTAAACTTACAAAATAAATTTACAAAAATGGAAGCGGTGCAAGCTTCAATTGCAGATTTGTCGGTTCAAAAATTAACATCCATTGCGTTATTGAGTTTATTTTTGTATTAATACAATAACTTCATCCAGATTACATTTGAGGTTTTCTCGGTTGATCTTAGTTTATGAATAATCTCTACTTAACTTGGAAAGTGGAACATGTTTTGGGCGTTTGCTTGGGAAATAAGGCATTGACGCCTCCGGGTGCGGGAATTTCTCGCTGCATTGAAGACCTGTTGGTGACCTTCTGCTGTTGTCTGTTCTATGGTCGGGTTGTTGTCTCTTTGACACATTCCCCATTTCCATTCTCAATTTTATTATTAGATTAAAGTTAGGTCAATCGAAAAACAAACAACAAATGTAATCATTAGAACGTTGTTTTTTTAATAAAACATGGTTGCCTCTAGCCATATTTGGCATAACTTTTGGGATTTCTGGTTTTCAATGCTCCTCCGACTTAGCAATTGAATTTGCCTGACAATTGTTTTGATTCGAGAACCGTTAAGTAGATTTATATAGAAGAAAAGTGTGTCTTGCATACCAAATTATAAGCATGGTATATTTGAGAGTTTTTTCAGAAACATTTGCAAATATTACAGGCAAACATTACCTTATATTTTAGTTTTGATTCGAGAAGAACCGCTTAGTAGATTGTTATAGAAGAAAAGCGTGTATGGCATACCAAATTATAAGCATGGTATATTGGAGAGTTTTTCAGAAACATTTGCAAATATTACAGGAAAACATAACTTATATTGTAGTTCATATTTGATTTTAATTTTAGTTGGCGTTGACCCAAAAGGAATGGCATTTACTAATGACTGTCAGAAGCTTGTCGTTGCGAATGAAGGTCGTGGTGGACTTGATGGGTCATTCATAGACCCACCAGGTTCAGTGTCTATTTTGCTAAGGAATGATCTTGGATCTCCAGCACATGTCAACATAGGATTCCAATCCTTCATAGAAAATAGGTAGATATATAGCAGTGAACATGTAACATTGTCACATTCAAGAATCCAAGGAAAACGGAAAATTCAATTACTGCTTTGATTTCTTGGCAGTTTTTGGAAAACAAATTATTTCCTTATAAGAGTAAGGCGCTACCCTCTGTTTTTTTGTTTTTATAATATAAATAGATGTCCGATTCTTCTTGAATCAGCTCTTCAAAAATAATTTACGTTGATACTTCTTTTTGTCAAATAAACAGCACAAGAAAACACACTTAATCCCCTTCAAATACTGTATATCGGGTTTTTTTTCGCGGCGGGTTTTTTTTCACGATTTGATGACAAAATGGGCAGGTTAAATTTTCACTGTGAATTATTTTCGCTGATTGGGAACATACACGCGAAAAAAATCACTGTAGTGTATTATAATTGATATGTAAATAACATAAACTTGTTTGAATGACAGAAAATCGATATCAAATAAATACAAATACTACAAATTAGAATACACATAATTTGGAGAACAAGCAAGACAAAGTTAATTGCTTTCATTGGTGCATGCGAAAAATAAAGTTTTTTTATCATTTTTTGTGATAGTATAACAGGGCAATTTTAAAGCATATTTATGCAAAAATTCGTGTTAATGTGATTTTTTTTTCATTTTTACATTATATGTATCATTTTATATGCAAAATGTTCGATTTTTGATAACATTAGATCATCGTTAATTAAATGAAAATGTCACCAATCAAAAGGTATGACATGTATGATTAGCCAATTTAATTATTATAAAAAATGAATTCTTAATTAGCTATGCACATTTTTTATCTGTCAATCATCACAAAAGACCGATTTTATTAATAACGTTATTTAATAAATTTTGGAACATACAGGGAAATGTACGCGGGTTAAAATTTTCGGGTTTATTTTTGTTGCTGCAAAAAAAGCGAAAATTAAACACACGCAAACAACTCGATATACGGTATGTAATAGAAATTAAAATGCGTATGTGTATAAAAAAACGGTATCATAGCTTATTTAACAGTTGGTGTTCTGTTTTATATAACAAGTACCATTTAACATCGTATGATCTGTTATCTTACCGTTTATGTCCCATTCCCGATTGTGACATCCAATCGAAAGTTGTACGGACACCATCATGAGATGGTTGACTGTTATGGAATTACTTTGTCACGGATGACCAGAGATATGCTCCAATTGTCGTAACCAATATCCTCTTCTCCTCGATTGTGACATCAACATATGAGACTTATCGCCGAATGTGTACTTGCATGAGCATCAAGAAGGGTTCCAAATGTGTCGCAAGAAATGCTTACTCTTCTGGGGCACCTGAGTTCGGCCTGGTTTGTTGGTTGGATTTGTGCTGCTCTGTCTTTAGTTTGCTATGTAGTGTTTTGTAGATTTGTTCGTGGTTTCGTCGTTTTCCTTTATTTTTGCCACTGCGTTGTCAGTTTTTCTTCGACTAATGAGTTTTGAATGTCTCATTGTTATCTTCCACCTCTTTTTATTTTACTGAATGTGGATACGCATTGCAGATGATGTATGCATAGCAGAAGACAATATACCTGTCGACACATCCGGTCTCGATCCTTTGACAGTTCATGCAATTCCATCAGTTCTTGTTTGTTACATTGATTTGTATCTTCTTTATCGATTAGCGAAATGTGCCGCCTTAATTCATTACTGTACTAAATAACATTCTTATGCACTCATTTATGACTCTTCCTCAGAGAATTTGGCCTATTGTGGGTTTTGCTACTCTTTTAAGTCCCTTTTTGTTATAAAGCTCATTAAATATTCAAGTTGTTTACGTCCTAGACTTTCATATTCAGAGAATGAACGTCCTTGGCCGCCTACAATTTATAAAATAACTTTCATTTACCAGCACAGGGTCGATGCCACTGCTGGTGGTTAACAGCCAGTGGTTGGTGCTTCGGTACTGATATGATTTATAACATACCTTTCTTAAATGTACAGTTGATAAATTTAGAGATAATTTAGAAACTGAAAGTAACAACTCCCTCAGGCAAGGTTCATCGTATATGGGGTTCACTATTGGTTTTTTCGTCCCTTTTGGTCGCACAGCTCATCAATTATTCAAGTATTTATAAATTACTTGCTTGGATTTTTGGGTTTGAGCCTTCCTAGTGTAGATAAATCATGAAAAGCTCTTTGGACGCATCAGATTTATAATCTCCTAGTCTCATTTTATTGCTCTCTCCAAAATGTTGTGAGCCAAAATGAAAAATGCAATATTTATTAGAGGTGTATAGAGAAATTAAATTCCTTATAATTAACTTAAGTTTCGAACTTATTAGACATAGGTGCATATATTATACATTTTTGACGGACGATGGAACGTGCTTACATCTGAGTTAATTTCTAGATAAGATTTTCACTGTTATACGGGAGATCACTCAAATGTGAAAAAAGCTTCATTGCCTGAACAGTACATGAAATAATTGTATACACAATGTAGATATATTGATTGTTGGTAGCTAAAACTTTCAGCAGAAATTAAATATTTTATGCATATCCATTTACATGTATCCGGTATCCAGTCATTTAGTACCATAACCATTTCGTACCATTGTCAATTCGTACCCAGAATGACCATTTCGTACCATGAATTTGCCATTTCGTACCATGAACATAAACCATTTCGTACCATATGGCAAAAAACAGATTTACCATTTCGTGCCATATGGAAAAAATGCTTTACCATTTCGTACCATAAGGGAAAAATGCTATATCATTTCGACTGAATTGAACTTTACCATATCATACTTGGTATAGAAAAAATATTCAGACAGTAATTACATCCAATCAATCATATGACAAAAAACAGGGTATCGAAAGTTTTAACTAAATTCCGGTTTTGTTCTCATCTCCAATCAAGAAATATCATGTACGCACATTCTATCAAATGATAGGCAATTAAACAAAGCAAAACTTACCTTCAGTACTGAATTATGAATACATATAAAAATAGCATATGGTACGAAATGGTAAACATCATAATCTTCCATATGGTGCGAAATGGTATACATTATAATCTCCCATATGGTACGAAATGGTATACATAATAATCTTCCATATGGTTCGAAGTGGTATACATTATAATCTTCCATATGGTACGAAATGGTTATGGTACGAAATGGTTTTTGTTATGGTACGAAATGGGTGGTACGAAATGGTTATGGTACGAAATGACTATGATTCATTTATCCTAATTTGTTAAACAAAATACATATCGCATCTCAAACTAATAGTTCTCATAATATATAAGGTCATTTATCGGGGTACTTTTATCACAAAAATTTAAAAAGTTTAAAGATATTGATATATATTGTATTAACTTATGAACTTCTGTTTCACCAACATAGGGAAACTGAGTATCAGTCAAGGGGTGTGAGGTGGGTATATAGGGGAGACCATACTGCTGGGATTGTCAACAATATGTGGGATGATCTCGAGCCTGACCAGGTTACTATAAGCAATGACCAACGATTTGCTTATGTTTCACTTCCTGTGAGTAGTCATCTTTAATTTTGTATAAAAAAATTTACAGAATGTAACTTTTTGCTTTATATAATTGGTTACTTTATGTTGATTCCAAAAATATATGGCTCCTCCGTATTTTTGCATGAAAAACTGACTACTTCCGGCTTAC
This sequence comes from Mytilus californianus, assembly GCF_021869535.1. Classification (NCBI taxonomy): domain Eukaryota; kingdom Metazoa; phylum Mollusca; class Bivalvia; order Mytilida; family Mytilidae; genus Mytilus; species Mytilus californianus. The sequence goes on from NW_026262679.1 coordinate 84,795,590, forward strand.
ACCAGGTAATTTCCGGTTGTTCTTTTCAAGGTCATATGTCTGTAACCTAATACAAAAAAAAACATTGCTTTATCATATACCAGTATGAAGCTTTTATCAATAAATCATACATTTAAGTATCAAAAGTGTAACAACTCCTATAAATGTTACCAGCTGGATGGTTTAAAGGGACATAAGCTGTCAAATTCATGTTCACCGATTTGACTCAAATTCTCATACTTGATTTATAACATACTTAAACGTATTTCCAAATTATAAAACGTCTAAAATAAACAATTTATGATGCATGGACTCGATAATATGTATCAGCATTTCGTGTGTATTTTAGTCTCATTAAACATCGAGGTGATTTCCGAAGACTGCCGACGGTCATATAACCCGATATAAAGATGAATATAGATCTAGATAGATAGCGAACACGTGTAATTGGATTTGTCTAGGTCTGTTTGATTTCATAATTTAGGTTTTAAAAATATGTTTATCATCGTTTTTACCTGTACAAGGCTGAGTTTTTGTGGATCGAATCAGTCAACCAAATGATTTACCCTTGTTTCACTTTCAATTCTTTTCCTTTTAATAGCTGAATACGCCTAGTTAATACGTAACCTATCTCTAGCTTAGGGGTTAAATTGAAGGTCACATGAATACGTATTCAATGAGGTCGAATTATTCACTTGCAAGTGAATAATTCTTCAGCGATCTTATTAGCTTATTTTGACAAAATTGAATCAAACTGGCTGATAAAACCGAATTATTATTTCACTATTTCACTTACATTAATGATTAAACAAACATAAAATCATATTTTAATTTTTTTTTATCTCGTAACTAATGCCCCTTTAAACTAGATGTATCAAATCTTTGTAATAATGTCCAGATCATTTTTCTCGATTTCTTTGTTTTTTTCACGCCTTTAGTTTCAATGGAATAACAATAACATGCAAAGGTCAAAATATAAAACGTCATGTTGACCTTTGAACTGAACCTCAACTTAAAGGTCAATGGTCAAGGATCTCCGATCAAAACACGCGATCATATGAATGGTTACTGAAGAAGCCTGTAAAAATTAATTGAAGCATCTAACCGTTATTTATGAGTGGAAAATAAAGATAGTTTAATTTAAGATTTTTTCGTCTCCCGTATACCATATTCACATATTTATTTTTTTAGGCAAAGGAGACATATAATTAAATCTTGCCGAGTTTACACATATTCTACATAAAAAAGGAGAAAGAATGATCCCTTTATTCATGTCAGTATACTAAACTTGAATAGCACGGAGGCTAAATGATCACTCAGAGGATCTTATACGTTCCATTAAATTTATGTGTTCACTATTTATATACATCTGTCCTTGCTAAATACACCTGTCTCGATGCTATTGGTCGGTCTCGTTTATTATATATCTCTGGAATTCAACTTTTGATATCTTCTTCCTGTGATTCTTTACACATCCGGATAAAAGAGGCGAAAGATAAAACTCATTAGTCGAAGGGAAGTGACAACGCCATGACAAAAGACCAAATGATGACGAAAAGACAAACATATCCACAAAAAACTAAATAGAAAACTGAAAAATTTAATTTTGCACAATATTTCTTTTAATAGATTGACAGTTAATATACATTACGTTAAGATGTATTGAAATTACACATGATTATGTTGGCTTTTCTTTTTAAGTTAATCCTTTGTCGCAAGGAAATAGACAAATTCATAAATACAGTCAAACTTGATATTATAATATTAATTTGAAATGAAATGAATCACTCATTACCATAGTGAATAAAGACTTATAGTATTATGTTGGTGCCTCCAAAGGGCTTTTCTTAATTTTCCTGCGACAGGACACTCGAAACAAGACAAAAGGAAGCCAAGGATAACAAAACAGTATGAATATTTTTTTCTTTGTTATATTTAGGAAAATAATGCTATTGCTAGAATAGACATCAACGCATATTCAGTGAATGAACTTTTCGGACTTGGTTTGAAGAACTGGACGCTTTTCAGAACAGACGGTAGCGATCAAGATGGAGGTATGAAATTTCTAGTTGTAAAGTTTCAATTTTGATATATGTTCCCACATTCAAAGTAACATTGTAAAATCAAATATAGTATGAACTGTATGTGTAATTGTATTAGGTATTGGGATCTACAAGTATTTCATGTGTACCCTATCAAAGACTTGAACTCACCATTTCTACTGTCGACATGCTTTAAAGGAATTCTTTAGTAAATATTTGAAATACGTATTCCCCAAAAGAGTCACATTGGTGATCGTGTAGCTTCTTACGAGAATTATATAGATGCGTGTATTCCATTTTGAATTAGTTTGCCAATAGAGTAAGTAGGGAATTTCGAAAAGAATAGTATTTCCATAACAAACATAATTCCGTTGTATTTAAAAACAATTTACATCAATATCTGTTTTGAACGTTCAAATACTGAAATGGAATCAAATGATGTTAACATTTCTTAAGTATTAGAGACCTCAAGCCTCAAGGAGAAATTTGGCATTGTAAACAATAATCGACTTAAAGATTTTTCACCAAAGTCCCTTAATTATCAAATTCCCCAGCTTATCAACCCGAAGAAGCACTTCAGATTACTGATAAATGCAGTTTAGGACTATGACAGAACATTAGTAGACACGAGCCAGATGAAACAAGACTGAAAACTTTATCTAAAATGATAAATGCTATAAAGTCATGCATTCAAAATGACATTCACAATCTACAACGTACAACGAGCACACGGGTTTCTAACTCTTTCAAGAAGTCTGTGGTTATTGGTGCTTTATTTTCTCTGCACTGCTAATATGGTGTTAGTCCAGCAGATAACAGTGTTGCTTTTATATGCAAAACCCCTTACTAGAAATGTCTAACTGAACAAATCGAAAAACTGGTAATCCCACATGTACCGCTCCATCATTCACAAAAGTGTGTTATGTGTTTATATTTTATGACAGATGGTCTAATAGCTAAATGGGGAGGTTTATGTGCGCGTTAATTCAATGGTTAAATCACACCACATATTGTGCCTGTCCCAAGTAAGGCTATCGTGGCCATTTGTTGCATGTTGTTGTTTGTATGTCTGGATTCTTTTCGGATGAGACGGGTGTACTGTGATGTTGTTTTGACAGTTCCTGTTATCCGTATGCATTTATTGACGATATCGATTTTATATCGTATTGTGCGCATAGAATTCGGTTTCATATGTAAAAGAATTTTTAAAGGGGTAATTAGCTACGAATTACACAAAATTTGAATATAATGCTTTTTGTTTCTTGTATTATTGTGGAATATAGGGTTGATATTTTGCTATAAGCAGTCAGTTTGGTTCAATTTCGTCAAAAATAAGCTGAAAAATAGACTGAGGTATTATTGGCTTGCAAGTTATTTATTCGACTCATTTAAATCCATATTCAAGCAATCTTTACTTCGACCTTTAGTGATATTGGTTGCACATGTGTTAAGCCCACAAAAAAAGCTTTCTTTGACAAGTAAAACGATAATTTACATATATTTTTAACCTTTTACATGAAATCAAACAGAACTAGAAAAATCGAGACTATACGTGCTTATCTGTTTATGTTTATTTCGGGTTGTATGACCTTCGGCAGTCTTCGGAGGTCACCTCGATGTATAATTAGATGACGTCTAGTCTAAAGTACGCACGAATTGCTGATTCATTATAGTTCATGCATTGCTAATTGTTTCTTTTGGACTTTTTGTAATTTGGATATGCGTTAAAGTATGTTAAAATCAATATGAGAATTTGGGTCATATCGGTGAACATGAATTTGACAGCTAATGTCCCTTTATGTGAATTATTTAGTTGCATTTAATATATGTTTTAATATGTTGACTGTTGCAGGGGCTAATCTTTTACACCATCCTATTTATGCGATGTACCAGCCAACAGATATTGCAACTGCTACTTTAAATGGCCAGGAGTATATAGTATCAGCAAACCAAGGAGTTATAAAAAGATATGCAGCTGCTGATGGATTAACGAATTCATTTGATGAGTCTAAAAGAGCAAGACAAATATCTCTGGGTATGCTTAATTTCTAATGAAAAATAATAAAAGATTTTAATAATAAATCCGATTATTTAAATTTTTAACCAAAAACTGTACATTTTATGCTCAGTCTTCAGTTTTCTATGTTGTGTTTTGTGTACTGTTGTTTGTCTGTTGGTTTTTTTCTTTTTTAGCTATGGCGTTGTCAGTTTATTTTCTACTTATGAGTTTGAATGTCCCTTTAATATCTTTCTCCTCTCTTTTAAATTGTGATAAAACCCATTGGTGAACAATTGTATATTATTATTACATTGCATGATATCATCTTCACTGAACATGTATCTATAAAATACATCTTGTATTAGTTCAAATTATTATACTTAGTATTTATACCGCTCTTATTTGAGAAATAAACATTAATATGAGACATATGGTCGCTATACTGTACAGTGACGTCTTATGGGACAGAGACCGTGTTGAAAAAGAAATCAAAACTTTGTCACAATAAAATGGTTATAACAAGATGAAATATTTCACAATAATCGTATCAATAGTCTTCAAGAGTAGAGCAATTGTGTTTAAGTATATTGAAGTGTTTTGCGCTGGTTATTAAAACATTGTTGCATTAATATGACTTAACATGTATTTTGAATTTAAGATAAAATTGTACCCTGCTTGAATTTATGATAAAAAATGTACACGGCTTATTTGGATCACTTCAATAGTTCAATATAATGTAACTAATACATTGCCTATCAGTTTCATACCATATACACAACATCTTGAATTTATTACTTAACAACAGTTAGTTCTGATTTGGCTTGAATGAGTTATAAAATTGGACACGCGTCAGAAAAAGGAATCGAAATTTTATACGGATGATCAGAATACGGATTGAATTAAATACAGGATGGGTATTTCGAGACCAGATCGATGCGTATCTTGCTACAGGATCACACATTGTTGGATAAACGCTGATATTCAAAATTAAAAAATGTATTATTTTGTAATACCTTTGTCTAATCTGCAATATTTGATTACGTTTATTCACAATATTTCCAATGAATGATTTTTTTTATCATATCACCTGTCATTAATTACATACTGTTTTACGAAATGAGATGTAAATACCTCGATCAGTTCACTGATGCTTTTTCTCGATGATGACCAATATATGATTACTTGATATTTAGTTATTAAAAGTATTTTGTTAATCTTTTCTTAATTATTAAGTCTATAACGACACTTAAAATTACAATAAAGCAACGCACAAATATATAACGGCAACCTTCTTTGTGTAATCCTCGGAACATGGTATATGTCAATATCAATTTATGTGTAATTCACGTTGTGTACTTTAGATGACGAGGAAGTCGAGGGTATCAATTGACTTCCACCTGTCAGAAATGTTTAATGCATCTGAGAGAGAGTGCAAATATTAAAAAAATTAACGGTTTAAATGTTCAACGGAATACAAATTTCTATAGGCTTGTATGCAGACTTTTGTAAAAAAAACATTTAATTAAATACCCAAAAAAACATGTTTTCTCAAAACATGAAAATTGTTAACCACAAATAAATGAATGCACAATATAAAACTTCCCCAAAAAAAGAAAACTGTGTCAAAATCACAAAACCACGAAAACAAAACCTGACCGAAAGTAATATGATGCTCGACACCATAAAATATTTGTTTAATATAACAAATATAATTATTGTTTTCTTAAACATTAAAATACATACCAGTCATTAGTTTAGGCAATAAGCTTTACATCTGAGTATGTCATAAATAATTCCTTCAAACGATTAGTTATTGAACGGCCGATTTGAAGATTTATGAAATATTTGTAGCGATTCAAATGGTTATTTTTTTCTAATATTAGATAGCGACTTCGATCAATCTTCGTGGCCACCAACGTTAACCACAGCTGTGAGTTCCAATCAGCAACTTGGTAAGTTATTACTTTCCATAAATGTATATGTATATTCACCAAGGTATCGCCTAAGGATACCGTTATCATCATAATGGACTACTAGCAAAAAGAGTCCGTTATTTGAAAATAGAATTGTCATATATTTATCTCTTGGGTACAAAATCAGCAACCCATCATGGAAACTTTCATCTAAAATTTCAAAGGTACCTTAATCATGTGATTTGATGATACAGATCATAAAAGGTAACTGTTAATTCAGAAATAATTGCGAGGTTTTTATTAATGCGAGTAATGCGACTGGGTGAGTATCGCAATAATTCTGATATCTGATGCATATATATGTCTACAGCTTTTCCTGATATCGCATAAACTAATCTTGCATTTATGTCCATTCTTCACAAATCGCAATAATAAATGCACGCAATAATTAATGAATTTACAGTATTCATCATTTAAACTGGTGCTATAATATGTTGAATAAAATAATACGCCTTTTGATTTATTTATTCTTTTTTAGACCTCTCATCAACAAATTAATAAATAAAGACATATACGATCCTATGTTTCATGAAGAAAATTAAAATCATGTATTTGTATCTTTTGTAATAAATACCCACTAGTTATCCCATCAAAGCTGAGAAAAAAACTTTATGACAGAAAAAATGATTTCAGCTTCCTAGTTATGAACTTTCCATTTCTATGGAGCAACATTCCAGCAGCGCCTGCATACGGAGTATATATCTCCCAGTTGATACGATATTCCAGGGCTTGCGTTTCCTATCATGATTTCCTTGATAGAGGGTTGCTACTCACAAGGAAGCTATAAAAGCAAGTGTTCCAAGTGGTGAAGTTGAAATCATCCTTTCGAAACTTTTATGGACGCCATCACGAGTTGGTTGACCGTGATGGATTATCTGTTTTACAAAAGACGACGGATGTGTTCCAATTGTCGTAACCACAATTCCATCCTCCTTTTCCCCGAATGTGACCTACCGAATCAGACTTATCACCGGGTTTGTACTTACATGAACAACATGACGGGTGCCACATGTGGAACAGGATCTGCTTATACTTCCGGAGCACATGCAATTGCCCGACTTTTTTATTGGGGGGGGGGGGGGGGTCGTGTTGCTCAGTCTTTAGTTTTCTAGTTGTGTTTTGTTGTTTGTGTTTTGGTCATTTTCTTTTTTTCCCATGGCGTTGTCAGTTTATTTTCGACTTAACAGGACACAATCTCTCATTCTTTGAAATAATAAACTAATTATCTTTTCCATATGTTTTGTACAATTCGAAGGAAAGACAAGTGAATTGATAAAACAAAACAGGGTTAGTTAACTTTCTTCTATACTCTACATTTATATCAGATCATTTAGATCCCTTATCAGAAAACATTTAGCAAATGACAAACGATAAAATGACTAAAAACTAATTTTTCTATACTTGTGCAGGTCGTTTACTTGTTCGAGAGTCAGACGGGAGAGATCCTATCTCACAAAGAATTAAAGATGTTACTGCTTATGGAGCACGAAGTGCTTCATTATGGCAGGTACAAACAATGTCATTAGCATATGATACCGCTGATGAACTGGAAACAAAAGAAAACGAATTGTATCCAAATACCTTCAATGGAGAGTGCAGTAACGGAAACCAGTCACCACTTCAACAGAGAGACCTAAGATCAGACGATCATGTAAGTTGATAAAATAAAATAATAATTATAATAAAAGTCAAATCAATGTAACTTTCCACTAATCGTAGGCAACTCTTGGAATCCATTCTGGGTCTGGGTGGCTCTCATCGTGTACTCTGCTTCCTCCATAAAAACACTGACCGCCATGATGATATAGCCAATATTGCTGAACGTAGTGGTAACTCCAACAATCAACCAGTCAATAGAGTTCTTCTTGGTTTAGTCAGAAAGCATAAGGCCAATTTCCACTGATGTGTTTCATGGATTAGGTAAAAGGCAGAAAACTAATGAAACCTAGTGAAAATTGAATATTGAAGAGTCTGTACAATAAACTTTAAGAATTTTGCAACAATTGATATTCTGTGCTAAACTTGGCTGACAGTTTTTGGTAAATAAGGTAAATTTTACATGTGTTTGTAAAGTAAAGCATAGAAGGACATCCTTGATCAAAATGAATTTTTTTGAAACTTATAGACAAATCAAAGCTTTACAGATGAATACTGCATATAAGGGATCTATTGAATCAATGTTTCCATTTGGAAAAGTTGAAGTCCTCCCTTCTTAAGGTTTAACTGATAGCAACATGAGTTGGTTAAACGCTAAGGAATATCTATGTTACAGATTACATGGATACATTCCAATTGTCGTAACGACAGTATTGTCCTTTTCTTCGATTGTGACATCACCGACTGAGACTCATTACCGGTTTTGCACTTGTCCTTCTGACGCACCTGGGTTAACCCCCACCCCGCCCTACCCCTACCCGGATTTTGGCGAGGTTCGTGTTGCTCAGTTTTTATGTTTCTATGTAGTGTTTTATGGACTTGCTTGTCGTTTCGTCGTTTTTCCGTTGTTTCTCATTTTTGCTATATTCCTTGATTTGTCATAAATGATATAGGTCTTTAAAACGTTTATCAGGGTCCAGAGCCAACCGCATTAGCTGTTGGAATGAGTGGCACTACACCTTTAATAGTAGTTGGTACAAGAACAGGTGCTATACATCTTTACAGTGATGAATTATTAGTACCTAGACACCAAAGTGTACACCGAGAAGGGCAGACAACTCAAACTTGGAACGCCTTATATAGCGCTAATCAAGCTGGTGACGCCATTATAACAGACGTCGGGTATGCATTTATATATATATATATATATATATATATATATATATCATCTATTCTAGCATCAATGTTGTTTTAGATGTAGTTATTTTTTGCTATTTGACACATCGTATAATAATTTCTGGTATTGTACTATATATACAGGCAAAAGCTGTTAAAGCAACATAGGTATAATAATTAATTTTTTATGATTTGGTACCATTAATATTTATCTTTTTTTTGTAATGAAAATAGGAGATGTAGTGTTTACCTCAATGAGTAAGTAACACAAAACAACAGAAAAACATTCATGATATCTAGGTCAACGTATGATTTTCAGCATTTTACAGTTATCTATACCACATGATAAGCTTTAAATCATCCTGAGTCTAGAAAAATCGTGAATCAATAAAACCAAAACCATCAAAGCACATCTACCTTCTACTTCAAACAGATTAATTACATAGAGCGGTCTGGTCTTGTTTATGGTTAAAAACACGTTGCTGCTAAACAGAGTTTAACAATGAAACATTTACTGTTCTTAAATCAGATGATATTTTCATTATTCAGAGTTATAAACGCAAGTGATTCGCCTAATGGAAGAGTATTGGTGTGGGCAATTGGCTCAGCGACTGGTTCTCTTGGAGTATATGAAGTTAGCTTCGTACGGAAATAAAATAAAAACAACATACTTTTTGGTTCTACAATCCTCATCTCTGTTGAATTCAATTTATTTCACAGATGCAGAATAGTTTACACTCTTGTGCTGACATTAAATATCATTGATGTGGTCATTTTCTGTAACTACTGTTTTAATGAAATAGTAAAATCATTCGAAACAGTAAGTAATTTTATATCACATGCGTAGATGGCCTTAGACAGATTCCGCATAACTTTTGTTTTCTGATAGTTTAATCAACTCGTGATTGATTTGGCTTACGGTTTTGATTGGAGTTCGATTAAGGAGTCATATGAAAACGAAACGTTTGTCAGACGTTCTGAAGTATAAGCCTTGTATCTTTGATAAATGACTTCTCCTAACCACTATGTCGATACCACTGCTGGTGGACGTTACGACTATGAGGTTTTAACAGCACTAAAATCAACACTTTAGTACTGGAATGCATCACCAGCAAAGTAGAAAATACCGTAAAGCTGATATTAATATCTTCAATGCGGCAATTCTCTCAACATTTACTGTTCGTAACATGCTTGAAATAAACTTAACTATGTCGATACCACTGCTGGTGGACGTTACGACTATGAGGTTTTAACAGCATTATAATCAACACTTTAGTACTGGAATGCATCACCAGCAAAGTAGAAAATACCGTAAAGCTGATATTAATATCTTCAATGCGGCAATTCTCTCAACATTTACTGTTCGTAACATGCTTGAAATAAACTTAACTATGTCGATACCACTGCTGGTGGACGTTACGACTATGAGGTTTTAACAGCATTATAATCAACACTTTAGTACTGGAATGCATCACCAGCAAAGTAGAAAATACCGTAAAGCTGATATTAATATCTTCAATGCGGCAATTCTCTCAACTTTTACTGTTCGTAACATGCTTGAAATAAACTTAACTTTGTTCCAAGAGGCATAAACGGCCATAGCAAATTTTGATACATTTTTTTGGAATATTTGGCTTTTAATGTTTTTAATGTTTTTAAAGTTCTAAATGTTTAGAATCGAGCGTTAAAGGTGAATCATATAAAGCGAAACGCGCATCTGACGCTCTTAATTCTAAACCTGGTATAATCATCTAATTACTTACTACAGATATTGACCTTAGTTTAATTTGTAAAAAAGAATTCGGAAGAGGAAATAAACCTTTGACATTATACAAAAATCCGTGATACAGGAAAAAAAATTCAAAATTAAGGAGTATCTTTATATGTCCTACCACAAACTCTCAAGAGGTATGTCTCCCGCGGGTTATTGTACCTCTGAATAATATGGACGTGGTCATATAAACCAGAGGAGAAGAGAAATACCCATGAGATCTTCATCAACTGTTTAGAGAAATGGTTCCTTCAAAATTACCTCAGAGTCAACGGTCATGCACAACATTTTAGTAAAGGAAGAACCTATTATCGTTTTAAAATAAGTAACTTTATTCGCTTTTTGCATCATGATATAGGCAATCGTTTTTAGCCAAAAAGTGCAATTCTATAATCCGAAAGGCTGCTAATAGCAGTTTTATTAACCATTCGTATTGCTGACAATAAATTGCCCTTACCTAGTCCAGTAATATTCATGAAACACTGTTTTTACGTGACAGTGTATAAGTAGTTCATTTTTAAACAGAGGTTCGTATTAAGGTTCAATCTCTTATGAATCACACAATGTCCCGATATTTATTTTTAGTCAATCCGATTTCGTTATCACCAAAACGTGTGTGTCATACTAACAAATTGAACTGGAAAAAGAAATGAAAACATATAAATCTACATATGTTACATGTGTTATATACCTAGAAATATGGTTATCGTAAAAGAAAGGCAAATAATACCAAAGGAACATTCATACTCATAAGCCGAAGACAAACTAACAACGACATGGCAAAAAAATGAAAGTCGACCAAACGACAAACAACAGTATACAAAACACAACATAGAAAACTAAAAACTGAGCTACACGAAATCTACCAAAACCAGGGATAATCTCAGGTGCTCCGGAAGGGTAAGCAGATCCTGCTCCACATGTGACACCCGTCGTGTCGCCCATGTAAGTACAAACTCGGTTATAAGTCTGTGGTACACTAGTCTGTTTCTTGAAAAATAAAAACATTGGTAAACTTCAAACTCGAAAGTTAAGTGTAAAAAAATGGTTCAAATAAAAATGTCAATGAAGAGTTTATAACAAATTAAGACTTAAAGCGAGTACCAATATTGATACTTGAAAAATACTATTGTACTTGAGCTACAAGAAATGCTCAAATGTAAAAATAAAACTATTGAACGAAACAAGATCAAGAAACTCAAAAAACAAAATACTGGTTTACAAATATTCACAAACACATCCCTATATCTAATTACACAACACTGAAAGGTAAATGCGAATTTTTCTTAATCATATCCTACTGCACGAGAAGCACCAGTAGTATTGTCTAACTTATCGTGATGGTATTGTTACAATTTCGGCGAATGTTACAAATTTTTTTATAAAAAAGTGTTTCCGATAACAATAGTTATGAATAGAATAGTGAATAGAAACTGGGAATGTGTCAAAAAGACATAATATCGACCAAAGAGCAGAAAACAACCCAAGGCCACCAATGGGTCTTCAAAGCAGGGAGAAATCCCTCATCTGGTGGCGGGCTTTAGCTGGCCCCTAAACAATAATGTATACTCGTTCAGCGAAATGGACGCCACACCAAACTCCAAAACAATCAAATGAACCAAAATTTAAAAAAAAACACACAAAACTAAATAATGCTAGAGGTTCCTGACTTCGGACAGGAGCAAAAATGCAGCGGGGTAAACATGTTTAGTGAGATTTCAACCCTACCCCTATACCTGCTGTAGCCAATATGGAATAAACAAACACACAGCATGAACATCATTTTATTTTGTACAATCAACATTATTTTATTTTGCACAAAAATGTTTCAAATAAGAAAACAAGGTAAATGTAGATTTTTTTGTTATTTTTTTTATATTAAGAAAAAGATCCATCAGTCTGAATTTGATTTTTATGGTGACGTAAATCTATATTAAAACTCCAAAAGTGTGCCAAACAAATGTGGAAGAGATTACTACTAAAATACATGTTTTTTAAAAGTTTTTTTATATGCTTTGTAATGCTGTACTTGTAAGTCAGCTGTACAAGTAATGCGTAGGACAAATGCGTGAATTAAATATAACTTTTACATAATGAGTGAGACAAGTAGATTTCCATACACATTTCCATTTATTTAAATGAGTACTTAGTTACTGTTCTTTGTTTTTATAGTGATTAAGATTATAACACAATGTTGACTGCTGTACTCCAATCTTTGACATTTTTACCTATTATGTCTGTTTGTTTTGCTCGCACATTGTTGTCAATATAAGGGAATTATATGCGACTGTCATACAACATGTACAAGTAAGATGTATAGATAGCTATAACACCAGGTTTAATCCACAATTTTATACACAAAGAAATGCCTGTACCAATTCAGGAATACAACAGTTGTTTTCCATTCGTTTGATGTGTTTGAGCCTTTGATTTTGCCATTTGATAAAGGACTTTCCGTTTTGAATTTTCCGTGGAGTTCGGTATTTTTGTTATTTTACTTTTTACTGAGGAGTTAATTTGAAACGTTTTAAATTTTTAAGATTTAAGATTAAGAAATAACAAAATTTTGCAATATCATACAGTTTTTTATTACTCTTTTGTAATATTATCGCGTGAAGTCGACTTAGATATTTATATTAGTCGACGTAACTATTTTATACCAAAATAAAATTTAAAACCCTCTAGAGAAATTTAGTATTCAGTATCTCCAACAATAGACGATAGATAGGTATCTATATATTAAGCCAAGCTCTTAATCGGCCAGGCTTAAAAATGCTATGAAAAAAATTGAACATAGACTTTCATAGTTCTACCAATAGCACCACTTATCTTAATAAAAATAAAAACATTGAGATATATAACAAAAAAGTATTAACAAAAATACCGAACTCCATGACAAATTCCAAAAGCGGAAGTCCTTAAACCTGACAAAAACAAACATTGTTGAAGGCCGTATGGTGACCTTTAGTTAATTTCTGTGTCATTTTGTCTCTTGTGGAGAGTTGTCACATTTACAATCATACCACTTTTTTATTTTTATGTTTGACTATATCAACCAACAGAACGAATGGAAACAACTGTCATAGTCCTGACTTGTTACTGGCATTTCCCGAAGAAAATGCTGGGTTAAACCAGGTTTTATAGCTACTTTCAACTCCAACTTGTATGTCAGTTGTTTCTTGTTCATTGTTCCATTTAATTTGGTGAGAAACCCACACAGACATAATAAGTAAACGTGACAATAATTGGGATCCTGAAGCCAAAACTTTGTAAATAAACTCATCATAGATACAAGATTTAAAATTTTGTACTCCAGACGCGCGTTTCATTTACAAAAGGCTCGTCAGTGACGCTCGAATAAAACAAACATTACAGACATACAACACAACTGACAAAAAAAATCAAACAAACATAGAAATAAATCTGAAAAAGATGCAAACAAAAAAAATTGTGTAGTTGATAGAACATACAGTATAGTAAAACATAATGCCCTACTAGTGTTCACAGTCCCGATAATGTACATAGTAAGTAAAATATTAATACAAGAGAAAACAACACTATTAAACCTTATGCTGCCGAATTTCACCTCTGGACCCACCCAAAGACAACCACGGACAAGATTCTGACTTGATACATCCACACGAATTTGCGTATTGAAATTCAAACACTTCAATATCGTTTCTCGTTCGACTACGAAAGGTACAAAAAAGAACATCGAATTAAAACTATTACAGAAAAAAAGTATTCAGTCTGATCGAAATACAGATCCTGAGTCTACTCTTTGTATAAGAGGATCTGACAACACTACGTTCTGTTTTAAAGATCTATCGGAATCCTCCGGCGATTGTAGTAATGATACACACCTTCAAACATTTGAAGGCTGTAATTTCATTGGCTGATATAATAATTACAGAACAGAAAATAAAAGAGTATTCTATAATCCTTGTAAGCGAAGCCTGATTTATGACAAACCAATTAACAAAAAACAAATATGACAGACAACAACCAACGACAACCACTGTCTCCTGGCTTGGGACAGTAAATGCAGTCAATTAATTTCAGTAGGTACTTAAGGTATTTTTTTTGTTTTAAATCACAATTTCCTATAGCATTGCCACAACTACAGAGAATATCGTGACAATTTTTATGATTGCTCGCGGTTACAGAAATTACCGTTCGACGATATAATTCCACCAAATGAAAAAATATATAAACACATGAAGTTAGTTGAAAAGACGAGAAAGAATACAACTAACTCCTCCGGGGTACATGTGCATGTGTATGGACAATCATATATGTATTCCAAAGTCTTAACATGATTGTAATTAATCCTCTCTCATCTTGGATTAAAGAAAAACAGCATGATTTCTGTATTATAAAATCAAATAGCCAAGACGTTTAATTTTGCATGACAAGACAATTAGTATCCCTAATATATATTACACCATAAACTTCTTTCACTTTTAAGCCAATAGAAGGCACTTTTCATTATTGATATTGTTGAAAATGATTAACGACTGTGTAATTTGTTTGCAAAAGTATGAATTATTCTAAATAATAAGGATGTTCTTATCTCAGACAGAAAACCTTAGCCGTATTAGGCACAACTTTTTGGAACTGTTGGTCCTCAATGCTCTTCGACTTTGTACTTGTTTTGAGTTTCGAACTTTTTTGATCTGAGCGTCACTGGTTAGTCTTGTGTGGACGAAAAGCGCGTCTTGCGTATTAAATTTTAAACCTGGTACCTTTTGTTAGCTATTATTCGTATGTTTCTCTGTCCTATATGTTCTCCCATTTATTTGTATTGTAGTCCTGTCATGTGATGTTGTCATTTTAATGTTATATTTAACATTGCCATAAAAGCGGGAGGTTTGGCTAACCACAAAACCAGGTTCAACCCACCATTTTTTCTTAAAATGTCCTGTACCAAGTCAGGAAAATTGCCATTGTTATATTATAGTTCGTTTCTGTGTGTGTTACATTTTAATATTGTGTTTCTGTTGTGTCGTAGTTCTCCTCTGATATTTGATGTGTTTCCCTCAGTTTTAGTTTGTAACCCGGATTTGTTTTTTTCTCAATCGATTTATGAATTTCGAACAGCGGTATACTACTGTTGCCTTTATTTAGTAAAACAAGCGGACGTTATATAATTTGGATATGGTTAATGAACGAGAAACCTAGCAAGGTTCATAATTTGGAAAACAAACTTTTTTTATTACTACATAAATTACGTGACAATGAATATGGTGTCCTGATTTATATGTCTCCTTAATCGATTTATGAAATTTGAACATCGGTAAACTACTGTTTAAACAAATTTATAAAATGTTTATCCTAGTTTAAAATGATCAAGTACAGAATAACGTGTTCGTCACGTACAATTTTAAGATAGAAGTTGGAATCACAACAGATGTACACACAGATCTCAACCCGTTACAACACATCACGGTTGTAGAGAAAGAGACTACGTAAGTCTATAAAAAAAATAATTAACAAGTAGTAGATATTGACCGTTATCTTACTTCGACATAATCACGTTAAAAAGTATTGATTTACATACATATCTTCTGTCATTATAAATTGTAAACATGTGTACTTTTATTGTATATTAAATATGAATGAGGGGAATATGGGATATAGATAAATGATATACAAGTGAAAGGTTTAGCTAACTATAAAACCAGGTTTAATCCACCATTTTCTACATAAGGAAATGCCTGTACCAAGTCAGGAATATGACAGTTGTATTCCATTCATTAGATTTGTTTGAGCTTTTGATTTTGGCATTTCATAAAGGACTTTCCGTTTTTAATTTCCCTTGGAGTTCGTTTTTTTGTTTTGTTATTTTACTTTTTTTTATATAGCAACCGGCAATAAAGAAAAGACATGTAGAGGTCAACATATGGTACTCAAGGATAGACAAATGGCTATACCATTCCTATCTAACTCGTCTAGACCTGTTGTGGGAAATTTTAAATGAAGCACCCAAAGATCTGCTATCAAAACTAAATATCGCAAACTTTTAATATAATCTAAGTCAACTACTGCCTCGGCTCCTGATATTGACAGGCACATTAACATGTTGCAGGTTGAACCAGTACGTTTAGTACTTAACTATACCCTTGTTTATCTCGACTAGCGGAATAAGAAACCATACATAGAAGAAAATCCAATACAAATCAGTTCATAAAAATACTGATCTTTATTTCGTCGCATTTTATGTCAGTCATTTAGTAAAAATTATCAAAGATAGCAGGCTATAATTCGATACGAAACACGCTCGTTTCTTCTTCATAAGACCAATCTAATCTGAAGTTTATAAGAGTTAAAAACAAAACATTCGAAAAGATAAGGCAACTTCTGCTAAGGCAAACTACGACTTGGGGTAGACAAGCCTTAGTGTTTCGAATTAACAGAAAATGATATTGCATGTCGACACAAAAGTATTGACGACTGAGCTCGGGGACCAAACGTCCACCAGAGGTGGTCTCGACCATGATATTTAAAATCAACAAAAATTACAAAACTTATAAATTAGTATGCAAGATCCGCGTGTCTACTACATTGATAAAACGGTATTTCATATCAAACAATTTGTCCCTCAGGCAAGTTGACCTTTGATGGATTTGGCTATTTTTAGGTACTTTTTTTTATCATATAGCTCTGCAACTGATTCGGTTCTCATACATCCTTGGCTTTTAAATATTGGGCTTTGAGAGTTCCTGATGAAGGTAAATCCAGAACAAAGCTTCGGACGCATTAAATTTATAACGTGTGGTTTTCATTTTTTCGTAAACATTCCCGCCAGATATACAACAGTTTGAATTTGTAAAGTTTGAATTATATGTATACTTTTTAGAAAAATGCAAAGGCTTCCGCTCAATATGTTTATAGCGAAATATTACAGAGTATTAGCAAAAATCTAAAAAAAAATTATCATAAGAGGAAATTGAAGTCGACAAATTGGAGATATTTGGTACCCGATTGATTTTCTCAGTCAGTCGAATAAAAGAAAAGTTTTTGCTCTTCATTCTTATAATTATCGAGTATATTTCGAAGGTGAATTTTATTTCAAGTTCTATTATAAAAGACCCAAGAAGAATTCGAATTTGAATATTTTACGTTTTCATTTTGCAAATACATATGCAAAAAGTAGGCATCAGTGTCCAGTTATAAGACTATTTATCTGTCTTACCTATAGTACACGATAACCAAGAAATTTCGAGCACTTTTCGACTACTATATTTATTTTCAATATTCTCATTGTCAGCTGATAAAGTAATGCTTTGGCACAAGTTAACGTAATACAAACTAAGGTAAATAACAGACTCAGCAATTAATTATGGCAGTCATAATTGGCTTTATATTTCAAATTTCCATATCAAAAGATGGTTGATTGATTGTTGCTTGCTTCCATGCTTGGTCCAGTGAACAAACGGATGTATATTGAATACGTCAATGAGATAGTAACTAAAATGTAAAAGAAAATAAATGAAATACGTGTGTATGAGTGTGTGTGAAAAGTACCTAAACGACACAGATAATGCTTTCAGATGTGGAAGAAACTGTTCACAAATTATTTTAAATATCTGCCTGTATACATTTTTATAGACTAAAAATATAGCAATAGTACAGCATCCTGTTAGAAATTATATGACAGCAATTTCAAGCTAACATAGATTAGTTTGTTGACGCTTTTGTTTGTTTGAATATCTGTATTACATTGGCGCTCTAGATTTCTGATGACATGTATACTAAATAAACTTTAACTCAGGATAGTTTTTTTTTTTGTATACAGCATTAACGTTTAAACTTCATTTTACTAAGTTCAAAGCAAAACACATTCTAGAGGATTTTTTCGAGTTTTAAATGTTTTTTAGTTAAAAAAAACATACAGTATATGCATAATATTATAATTTCACAGTAAAATGAAGATCATTCTACTACTAGGATTGTACATATCAACAGTTTTTTGTCAGTTTCAACTGCAAAAACAAAGCTATATGACATTCCCCTATGATACTCAAGGACGAAAGGCATTATTTAGTAATGCTGCTCATCAGGCAGCTTATCACTCAAAGGAACGAATACTGTATGTCTTAGGTAAGTTTATATCAGTTTTATTCGATATATTGAGGTATAACATTACTGCAACATTCCAGCAACGCTGCCATTCGATATGATATTCCAGAGCTTTCATTTCCTGTAATGATTTCCTTGAAAGAGGGTTGCGTCTCATAAAAGCATTAATAGAACCAAAGGTTCCTGATGGAAAGGTGAATTAATCCTTTCGAAAGTTTTAAGGATGCTTTCACGATCTGGATAACCGTTATATAATATCTATGAAACAGATGACCTCGAAAAAGTTCCAACAATCCAGTCTCTTATTGTTACTAATACGGAAGCGAATTGTCACCGATTGTTTATTTCCCATGAGCAACACGAAGGGAGGAACTAGTGGAGCAGGAATTGATTATCCGTCGGAAATCCCTTCGATTACCACCTGTTTTGTTTAGGTTAGTGCTGCCAAGTCCTTAGTTTCCTGTGTAAAGTTTTGAGGACTATCGTTTTCCTTTTTGGTTATAAAATTCTCTGTTTTTGTTTGGCTTACTATTTGTTATTATAAAAATATTGAGATGTGGTAAGATTACCAATGAAACAATTATCAACCAGAGTTCACAAATGAATGTAAGGAACTAAAACTAGTAAAAGTCACCTTACGGCCGTCAACAATGAGAAAAACCCATACCGTATAGTCGGCTTTTAAAGGCCTTCACATAAAAAATGTGAGACAATCCAAACGAAAAAATTAAGGCCTAAATCATAAAAAAGCAATTCACGAAAATAAACAAATATGACAGACATGAACCAACGTCACCAATTGAAATGCAGGCTCCTTACTTGGGACAGCCACATAAAGAATGTGACTTGGTTAAACATGTTTGTGAGCGCTCAACTCTCCCTATTACCTGTGACAGTGTTGAAAGTGATTGTTCTTTTGGTATTTTTTGCCTGGGAAAAGAAAACCAAAGGACATTGACGGAATAAATGAATGAATACTTTATTGCAGAATGCATTAACTATGCTATAACAACGAAAACATATTTACAACATGACAAATGATAAACAGCAGAGAACAATCCCTAAAATGCATTAGAAGAACGTATATGGCATTACACTACGGTTTCTCGTTAGTTTCTATAAACATGATAAAGAAGTACATAACCAATATGTAGGCAGAAGGGACTCAACTTTGAATGGGTATTCAACGAACTTATTTTTTAACATTGACCAACTATCGCTTTTCTACTATATCAACTAATACATATTTTAGTACTTAAACTTGATACAAAATTAAATTAGCATCATGCATCTGTAAAATTAAGTCAAACTTTATATTTTATGTTGAGTATTATTTTGTTATGAACTAAACATTTATTTTATTTTCATTAAATATCATTTCCTTAATAATTTGGCATGTACGTCAACAAAAGATAAAGATACAATTTTGAACCAGAAGTCTTATTCTCTGCTTAAATTTTAACCTAACTATCATATCCTTTCTCCAAAGATTTTGTATTCCTTTTAGATCCACTCATTGGAAGAACCTTCTTATTTGATTAATTCTATAAAAAGATTTCGTCCGAATATGTATGAAATTGGCAAACAACAATTAGTCAATCAATTTAAGATTATTTCTCTCCTGTGGTGGTTGCTACAAAATCTAGGAAATCCGAAATAGAATTGAGATATATATATATATCAAACGTTGAAAAGCTAATTGTCAATAAAAATATAAAAAGGACGACACAATCCGTTTAGGATCAATTGTTTATTGAGAGAGTTAAATACAACTTTACACCCTTTTCCATTTTGAAATTTGTATCTGACTCAAATCTTTCTTTTCAATTTAAAAAGAAACAGTTTAAAAATTAAAAAAAAAACTTTATAATTTCAGGCGCCCAAATAGCAATAAATCGTCCACGTCTTCTGCATATTGTTGACTTGTTTAATCCGTCAGCTCCATCTATTCTTCTCACACATAAAATTGATCCAACTTTATATGGTCGAGCAAATGATGTTCAAGTTTGCGGTGACACAGTTGCAGTCAGCTTAGAATCTGCAGTGCCGACTAAAGAAGGATATGTAGGACTGTTTACCACATTTAAACGTGGCGATACACAGTTAGTTACACAAGCAGTAGTACCTGGTAAGCACATAATATGTAATAAAACAGGTAAGAGTATGGTGTACTTTTGCTGAATTGTCTTCTTTGGTGTATATTAATTCAGTCTACTAGGAATTAGTACTCTTGTCAATCAAGTTAAATTGAGTTTTCTTTCAATCCTTAAGAATCATCAATCATTTCAGTCATTTGAGTCAATTACAAATAAAATACTATAAAGCATGTGGATCTAGACAATTTATGTATATGATTTAACTCATATACAGAGTTTGATAATCTATATTGACAACTCCAGAACGTTTGAATACCCATCTCTATTGGATTCTTCTTGTCAAACGATTTTTCCTATCTCACACTTTTAGATTCTATTTATTAAATTAATCCTTGCAGTGTAACTGACACAATTGAACTCTGAATGTCAAACGACCAATTATTTTCCGTGTCATGTTACAAGCTTAATTACTTCAATAGATTTACATGTAATGCATTAAATTGACCTCTGTATATTACGATTACCTATTAAGCATATACAGAGTTCAATTTACTAAATTGACCACTATGGTAAGTTTTTCTATAAGTCTCAGTTGAATGCTTGCTGTCAAACAATTTTTTTTTTCTATCTCACATTTTTTAATTCAGTTGAATCAACTAATCCCTGCAGTATCAAATCTTCTCTATTTATATTTTCTGATTGAATTTACTTTATTGACTGATTTGATCCAAACAGCACTATAAATAAGATTGACTCAATTAATCTTTTTATAAATTGTTCAATTGTGTTAATTGAACGTCCAAGTTCATTTGATTGAATTGAATAATGTGTATCAATTGAAGTTCCCAAAAGGTCTGACTTGTTTGACTACGCGATTTCGATTTAAGTTACTGGATCGATCGAAAAGCTCCATGATTTAGTGATTGAATTCAATACATTATGGGTCATTAAAACTCCCAAGATCTATTGAATAAATAGATCGACTGAAAGTCGTTGACAAAAACTCATCTAAAATAGAAGGTTTATACTGCTGATACTTGTTTGAATGGTTTGACTTCTGCGTTTCAAAAAAAACAATTGAAAGAATTTACTGAAAGAACATCAAGTCAATGAAGCAATACTGCACTACACTCTTATTACACGATTCAATCTTTAGAAATCTTATTGATAGATAAGAGAAAAGAACAACGTTGAAGAAAATGTAGATATTTTTTCGCTGCGTTGAAGACCCATTGATCTCCTTAGGCTGTCTTCTGCTCTTTGGTCGGGATGTTGTCTCTCTATTTAACACATTCCCAGTTTTCATTCTTTATTCGATATCACTTAGTATTTAGAAATAATTTTTCTTTTGTTATCTTCTCTCCTTTTTAAATATCGTTCAATTCTTGAAAACTACAATTATAACAAAAATATACATTGTGTTTTTTCTAAGAACGTTTCGTTAATATAAGCTACGGAATGTACTATTTGCTATTTGATTGTTGTTTCTTTAATTTGCAGATGTTGAAATGAAACTAAACTTAATTTGTCTTTGAAATGTTATGGTTGAGAATTTTGAAAAGTACAGGATATGTATACTACCAAATACTCAAAACTTCAGATCCTTTTGGAAAAAAAACTATTATACTCATACATGGAGAAGTTCGGTGCCAGAAACTACAAAAGCATAACATGATTCTCAAAAGGAGAAAACATTTGCTGTCCAACATATTCTACTCCTAGGCATAGATTTCCCTTTGTCATATTTGGCATACTGTTTTGAAGTTTTTGGTTTTCAATGTCGTTCGACTTCGTGTTTTAATTTGCCTTTCAACTGTTTTTTTGGAGATTTATATAGAAGCAACATGTAATTTAAAGTTATAAGTCTAGTTTCTTTAACGAGTTTTGTTTTAGAAATGTTTGAAAATACAATAAAATCATAACCTTATATTGTAGTTTACATTTTTTGTGGGTTTTTTTTAGTGGGCGTGGACCCAAAAGGAATGGCATTTACTGGTGACTGTCATAAACTTGTTATTGCGAATGAAGGTCGAGGTGGACTCGATGGGACATTTGTAGATCCGCCAGGATCTGTATCGATATTGATAGGGAACAATCTGGGATCTTCAACACACGTTAACATAGGCTTCCAATCCATCTTAGAAAATAGGTAGATATAAATAAATGATTTACATTATTATTTTCCAGAAATGAAGGAAAATTAATAATTCCATTACAACTTTAATTTTGTGGCAGTTATTGAAAACATGGAATAATCTACTGGATTCAGTTCTTCAGAATAAATTACATTTATATTTCTTTTTGCCTGTAAAAACATCACAAGACAACACACCGAATTCCCTATAAATATGGAATACAAATAGAAACCGGTTTTCAAGTATTTATAAATTATTGACTTAAATTTATTTGGATATGAGAGTTCCTGGTGGAGGTAAATCCAAAAAAGCGCTTTAGTCGCATCACATTTGTAAACTATTTGTGGATTATATGTCTATCCCTAAGTATCGTGTCCCAACAGGGAAAAATACACATTTATTAGAGGTCATACCGTCTACTTAACTTAATTAGTGGACTTATTAGACGATGAAACGTGCTTACATTTAAGTTATTTTCTAGATAAGATTTTCTCTGGTAAACAGGAAATCACTTGAATGTGAAAAGTTTGTTATAATATAATTGTTTATACAATGCAGATATATTATTTGCTAGTTGCTAAAACATTCAGTAGAAATTAAATACTTCATACATATTCATTTTCATCATAATTCTTTAAACAAAATACATATCGGATCCCAAGATAGTAGTTCTAGTAAAGTATAAGGTCATCGAATTGGATACAATAATCTTAAAAACATAATAATTTTAAAGCTATCGGCATGTTTTAAATTCTGAACTTCTGTTTTACTATAGGGAAGATTTGTATCAGTCATCGGGTGTGAGGTGGGTGTATAAGGGAGACCATAATGCTGGTATCGTCAATAATATGAGGGATGATCTCGAGCCTGACAAAGTTACTTTAAGCTATGATGAACGGTTTGCTTATGTATCACTTCCTGTGAGTAATTGTCTTTCATTTTGTATGCGTATGCTTTAAGTAAATGTTGTCTTATCAATTCTGAGGATAAACATTACAAAAACTACGAATGTTCATGCACTTAACATAATGACAATTAATATCTTAATCTAAAAACGGTGGTATTTTGTCATGTATCTTATTTTTTGTTCCTTGATTTTAAATCTCAAATAACAAGTTGTCAATTTCGAATTATTGTTACTTCGTGAAACAGGACATTATATGGATAGTTGCCTCTGAGTAGAAAATCCTTGTGTTTCGAATAATTCAACATTTCATTAAAAGTAAGTTTACAAAAAAATGAACATATCAATAAAACCATGGCTTAAAGAAAAACGACAGTCTATGAAAAACTACACAGAAAACTATAGACTGGTCAACTACACCCCCTCCAAAATCCTTAGGTGATCTCAGGTGTCCTGGAAATGTAAGCAGATATATATGCTTAAAGCAGACCAAATAATCGGAATGACCACAATCGGAACCACGTTAATTCCTAACGTATAGAGGTCTGGTGCGTCGACTAGCAATCTCTTTAAATAAGTATTACACATTGAAAACTGTAATATATGAAATTCATTATTCTTGAAACAATTGTTAGGAAGGAAAAAACAAACATAACTTATATATGTGTGTATTATTATGTGAATATATCGGTCGTTAGACATCCAAATGAGATTAATACGTTCGTTTCAGTTCTTGTGCAATTATTGTTGTGACAAGAACCAGTCATATAACATCACGTAAACTCAACTTTGTATTGCATGTTCATATTGAAAAAAAATTATCTCGTAAACAAATTGTACAGAAGAAGCCTCTAGAATTGAAATATAAAAAAACCTATGATAACGTTTGCTCTCATTTTAGTTTATGCTTTGCTGAAAGGATATAGACGAAAATGTGTTTAGTCAAACTTAATATTACATATATATTATTATTTTGGAATATTATGTATCATATATTACCATAGAAAAATAAATTTCCTAAAAAATAATGAAAATAAAAGTTCACAAATTTGGTGCGTCTGAAGCGCTTTTCTGGATTTACCTACAGCAGTAACGCTCAATACCAACAATTTAAAGCTAAGGATAACAAAAAGTGTGTATATTATTTGGCGAAATGTTGATTTCATTTAGGAAAATAACGCTATTGTTAGAATAGACATCGAATCTTATACAGTGAATCAAGTTTTGCCACTTGGTTTAAAGAACTTGACGCTGTATAGAACGGACTGTAGTGATCAAGATGGAGGTATGATGTAACAAGTTATAAAGTTTGGAAAGAGATCTCAATATTGATAAATGTTCTCTTTTTCAATGTAACATCGTAAAATCAAATGTAGTACGATTTTTTTCTGTAATTTCATGAGGTCTCTTTGGATCTATTTTATTTAAAGGAGAAGGTATGATTAATCCACGTTTTGGCCCCATGAATTCGAAAATAAAAAAATCTGCCTAATAACATATTTCAAATCTTGATGAAAATACCAAATGAACATTCAAACTCATAAGTCGAAAATAAGCTGACAACGCCATGGCTAAAAAAGACAAAGACCAACAGACAAACAGACAAACAATAGTACACAAAACACAACATAGAAAGCTAAAGACTGAGCAAGACATTAAACAGTCAACCATCAGTATTTATATTTTTGAATTTTGTCTTACATTCATATATTTAAATTCGGGCTTGAAACTTCTTGCATTGTATGAGAAACTGCAAAAATATATTAATTCTTATATCATGTCATCAATAATTAGATTTTAGCAAACCCCAAAAGATATTTTGCCACAAAATATTTATTACAAAAAAGTACCAAACACTACATGTTAAATGGCTAGTTGACGTCAAATGTGTCAATTTCGACATGTAAAAATTGCCGATTGGTATTTTTGTATTGTTCACATCTGTTTCTATAGGTTTTGAAAGTTTAATGTTGGTGAATAATTTAAGAATTGTTGCTTCTTTTATTCTCCTTTTTATTCAAATTATAGTATAGTGCTACGATATATATGATATCCTACAAATTAAGACACATTTTCACAAAGCAGCCTATTTCGATTGGTGCAAATATTTTTGGATCTTGAAGAGGCTTAAGAGAGAGACAGGAGATACCAAAGGGATATTCAAGCTGATTAGTCAAACACAAACTGACAACGCCATGGCAAAAACAAAAAAACTATCTACAGACAATGAACATTCATCTAAACACATGATAGAGAACTATAGACAGAGCAACACGAACTCCAACAAAACCCGAGTTAACTCATGTGGCCCGGAAGAGTTAGCAGATCCTTATCCACACGTGGCAGCCGAAGTGTTGCTCATATAAGGTAGCAATAAACAGTTAGGAAAAAATATTAAAATTTTCCCTCATAAATTTTACCATCCCCTTTTCATTGCCTTCTTGCAATATTAAGCTTACTGTTTGTGTCATATATGTGCATATGTATGTAATCAGAATCTTCCATAGATTTCATACCCAGTATATAAAATTTTAAAATATAATTTCTTTTTGGTGTATCCATGGCAACAATCTGCATTTTTTTGTTATAAAATATAGCAAAAAGGGGGGAAAAGATGTGACATATTTCCCCAAAATTTGACCAAAAGTAGAATTTCAATCACTTCAAGTAATACCTTTTCTGAAACTGTTTACATATATCTTTCAATAAATCCAATGAAAATCATATGTCTTTCGTCTCATTTTTTTGTAAAATTGCGTCAAAAACTTCATGTAGAAAAAAAGTGTTTGTAAACATTACATTAATTTCTGGACCGATGACCGGTCTAGCTATGAAAATACGGAGAGTCAAACAGAGAATAGCCCATAAAACATGTAAAAAATAATTGTGATGTTCTTATAAACCACCTTTGAAGGCTAAATTAGTACTCAGCTGTCTAAAAATGAATTTTATTACACAATAACTTTCATATATGAAAAATCCACCGGGGCCAAAATGCGAAACCAAACTCCTAACTGTGTATTGCTACCTAAGTCCAAATTGGTTGATAATTTCGATTCGGTGAGGTTACATTCGAGGAAAAGAGGATGTGATTGTGGTTATGACAATTGGAACTTATCATCTAGAAAACTGATATTCCATAACGGTCAACTTACTATTGATGATTAATTGTTGGTGTTTAACTCCAGTTTCAGCACTATTTGTTATTTTGCGGCGGCCAGTTTTTTATTGGTCGAGAAAGCCGTGGTGGTCGGAGAGAACTACCGACCTTCGGCAGGAAAACTGGCAATCCTAATCAATAAAGATTGGAGTTCGAACTCACAACATCAATATTGAAAATCTAGTGATACAGTATTTATACTATATAGACCACTCGACCACCATGATGGCGTCCGTAAAATTTTCGAAGGGAAGACTCCAACTTCACCACTTGGAACCCTTTGTTCAATAGCATCGGTGTAAGCAGCAACCCTCCATCAAGGAAATCATGATAGGAAATACAAGTTCTGCAATATCGTATTTACTGGGAGATTTATAAGGCGCTGCATTAAGCGTAAAGCCCGCTTGAAAAAATCCGCCCTCAGATATATATATATCGTGTGCAGCCGCTGCTGGAATGTTGTTCCATGGAAATTGAAAGTTCACAATTGAAAAGCTGAAATCATCTGTTGTTTCGTAAAGTTTTGTTCTCAGCCGACCCTCCTTTTCACAATCCCATCCATTTTTCCTCTAATGTGATCTAACGAATTAGACACATCCCAGGGTTTGTACTTTTGCTTACCCTTCCGGGGCACCTGTGATCACCCTTAGTTTTGTTTTAAAGGAGTTCGTTTTGCTCCTGCTTTAGTTTATAATGTTGTTCTTTCTATCTAATGTATTTGATGTTTATACCGGTAACAATCTCGTCTATCCTTTGTCACGAAAAATTTGTTTTAATTTCAAAATTTCACATTCGGTTAAGTTTCAAGGCTAGAAAATTCACATGACCGATGGTTTAGGAATTTGGTGATGTCTTAGAGTTGGATACAAATCAATTACCAATCCCCTTTTGCATTATACAAAATCACTTGACATAATAACATTTACGGTGCCAATATTTCTGCACCACTTGCGCAGTTCGACAATATATAACTGTTGATTGATGCTTGAGACTAAAATATTTAAAAATCCGAAACTTTTTACAAAATGAAGAGATTATAAACCAAAAAGGACAAAAAGTATAGGCAATGCCGAGCAAGGAATCAGTCCTTTGCATGAGGGAGATTTATTCTTTAATTTAGAATAAATTCAAAAAATTTATAATACTAATTTAAATAACGCAATATCCGTATTTTCATGCCATTACCAAAATCCTGGCTACTAGGCTGGGGATACTCCCGGGGACTAACGTTACAACATATGTTAAGGATGTACACCTCTGAGGAGCCAAAAATTTCTAGAATTAAACTTTTTTTCTTAACCTGATTTTTGGTTTTATATGACTGTAAGAAAGTAATTGATAAAGAAAAAATCATATGGTGGTGCACTTCTTTTTTTGCTACGGCCAATTGAAAGTACCTAATTTTAATGATTTTCCCATTTTTCATCAGTTTTTACCCATTTTTGGGCTATTATCATGAAACAATTCACAGTTTCACGATTAAACTTTTTCTAATACTTTCACTAAAGATAAAGTGGACCAATCTGAATAAATTTAACTTAAAAAAAACTATAGGTAGTGTTAATATTAGAAAGTTTTAAAAAGTGTTGTTGCTTTTTCATGTCAAATTGACCATGCTGTCAATTTTGTAAATTTTGGATTTTTCTCTTTTTCTAGAACCAAAAGCATATTATTTCAACTTCTTTGTTATAAATGATTGAAAAAATACATATCAAAGAAATTTGAAAAGAAAAAATTGACATGGGATATACATATTTTTGGTAAAATGATTTCTTGTACCCTCACCCATTCTCTCAACATTTTGGATGATGAGACTGACTGGATTGGTTATAAAATTCGAAAACTTTATTACTCAAAAACTACTTATACTAAATGCACAATTTTTTCAAAGGATACATCCTTCTGTTTACCCTTCCGGTGCACCTGAGATCAACCCTGGTTTTTGGTGAGGTTCGTGTTGCTCAGTCTTTAAATTCTATGTTATGTTTTGTATGCTGTTGTTTGTCTTTTGGTCGTTTTTCGTGTTTTGCCATAAGTTGTCAGTTTGCTTTCGACTTATGAGTTTGAATGTTCCATTGGTATATTTCGCCTCTCTTCTAAGTAATATAGGTTTGGTTTTGTTTTCGTCAAGGAACATATATTCGATATTTTTCTTTTATTTTAACAAAGAACACAAAATATGTTTTGAATAAATAGTCATCCTATCCGTACATGTAGTGTCTGTTGTGAAAATAATAATATAAGACGATATTTATTATTCTACCTTTTATTTCAATGTCATTAATAGAACTAAGATACTGAAAGAAAAATTATGTGTTGGTACTCCTGAATTTTTTTAAATCTTTGAACAGCAAAACACAAAGACGTGACAAACTCACTAATTCAGTCAAATGGTTGAGTCTGATAATTTTAAATACGTCTTGGTCTCTCAGAAATACTGCACATTTTAATCAAATTTATTATGAAACTTCTAAGGAGTGTTGTTTCTGTTTTTTTTCTTGGGCGACAGTACTAGTACCCAAACAACTGCTGGTGCTTCCTATCTGGTTTCCTGTAGTAGCGAGCATATTTCGACCCTGTTTTCCAAATTATGTGTTGTTTCTATTGCCTTGTTAAAGTTAAAGATTATCGTGTTGGTAGGTGCATTGTGCCGATTT
Organism: Mytilus californianus; assembly: GCF_021869535.1. Classification (NCBI taxonomy): domain Eukaryota; kingdom Metazoa; phylum Mollusca; class Bivalvia; order Mytilida; family Mytilidae; genus Mytilus; species Mytilus californianus. The sequence goes on from NW_026262679.1 coordinate 84,825,160, forward strand.
TTTTTCTTTGTATTTAAGTATTATGGTCTATATGGCAAATGGGGAGATTTGTGAGCACTTTAAATCACACAACATATTGTGGCTTTCCCAGTCAAGCTAATCAAGTATTGTTAGTTGGTGTTTGTCTTTGTATGTATGTCTAGTTTCTTTATCGGAGGAGTCGGGTTTTGGTGACTAATGTGGTCAGTTGTACTGTGAGGTAGTTTTGTGGATTCCTGTTATCCCTATATATTATTTATATGATTTCAAACGCGTGTTGTGCGCAACAGAAATATGTTCAAACTGTTTAAATTGATAACACTTAGTCGGTACAGCTGTTGGTGGACTAATAGCGAATTGATTGTATGCTATGATTATCGCGATTTTGTATATTTTTCCTTTAGTCTTTTTTGTGATAATTTTTTTATATCATTATACTCCCTTGAGATGGAAAATTATCGTCAGAAAATGAGGGCGTACGTTTCGTTGTCAGTATAAATATCTACGACGTCATAAGCAAAATAGCGATAAACAGATTATCAATGGTCTTTCAAACTCGATGATGTTTCTCGGTCACATCTTATCTCATGGCTGTCGCCCTTCGATGAGCTTGTAGCTGCGAAACACCCTCTTGTTTGAAAAATCATTGATAATCTATAATTCTAACACCATATACTTTTATTGACTTTCGACACTTTCTAACTCGAACGTACCTTATGGTTATTCAGGTGCGCAGGTAATCATAATATTACAAACCAGATACGTATACACTTTCTAAAAAAAGTTAATCAATGATTATATGTTTTCTCACTTTCTTTGTTACTGAATTATTCAATTGCAATAACATATCTGTTTCTTATGTTGACTGTTGAATGGGCAAATTTATTACACTGTCCCATTTATGCGATGTACCAGGCAACAGATATTGCAACTGCAATTCTAAATAACCAGGAGTATATAGTATCAGCAAATCAAGGAGTTATAAAAAGATATGCAGCTGCTGATGGATTAACGAATTCGTTTGATGAGTCTGAAAGAGCAAGACAAATACATCTGGGTATGCTTATTTCTAATAACAAAAGAAGAAATATTTTAATAATCAATCCGACATTCAGGTAGATATTGGACAAAAAACTGTACTGAAAGATACAAAAAATCAATAGTCTATAGCTACTTTTCGTATAATCAAGAATAGAGCAAATGCGTTTCAGTATGTGGAAGTGTTTTATTCCGATTATAAAAATATTGATGTATAGATATTGCTTAAAATTTATTTTGCTTTTAAGGTAAAAATGAAACCCTGCATGTTTCGAACACTATGATGTTGCTAATATATTGCTTCGTATAGATTCATATGTTTCGTGGGTGAAGATTGCAATAAACAGTCATACATTTATTTTGTATTTACATTGTATCATAGGTCAAATTTATTTGTTCAGTGTATGTTCAATGGTGTTAATTTGTCCTTTGATTGAGTTAAGCTATTTCAGTTGATATTTTATAGTGTGTCTTTCTATGTTGTGATGTTACACTATTGTTTCAGAAAAAGGGTGAAGGTTTGGTACCATTAAAACGTTTAAACCCGCTGCATTTGTTTGCACCTGTCCTAAGTCAGGATTCTGATGTTCAGTAGTTTGTTGATGTGGTTCATAAGTGTTTCTCGTTTCTCGTTTTTATATAGATTAGACCGTTGGTTTTTCCCGTTTGAATGGTTTTACACTAGTAATTTTTGGGGCCCTTTATAGCTTACTGTTCGGTGTGAGCCAAGGCTCCGTGTTGAAGACCGTACTGTGACCTATAATGGTTTACTTTTATAAATTTTGACTTGGATGGAGAGTTGTCTCATTGGCACTCATACCACATCTTCTTATATCTATATATGGTCATCGGTGCTATGAAATATGAGTACTGATTTCATAAAAGTTAAACTCCATACAAATCTTCATCATAGGTTGTTAGTTTTACATCATTATACGACATAAATGGTTTAACTTGTCGATTACTTTTTAACTGACCAATTTGAAGATCTCTGAAACGATTTAAAAAGTTATATTTTTAATAATAGATAACGACTTTGATCAATCAGCGTGGCCAGCATCGTTAACCACAGCTGTGAATTCCAATCAGCAACTTGGTAAGTTCTCGTATCATTTAAACAACAGTGTACAAAATAGCGTTACATGGGAGTAACAATCAACCGTCTTGAGACGGAAACTTGAAAGAAGAAAGTATAATAGCTGATTAACTGTGATTACTTAATTTGTTACATAATTTAGACATTTTTCTTCACGAATATTTATGAATAAGGTTTTATGCGAGGATAATTTTTACGTTCAAACATATATTTTTAATATCATCAGCCAACATCTTTAAAAAACGTTCTTCATTATTAATACATACTAGCGCTATGATACGTTGATGAACGTAATCCGACGTTTGGTTTATAAATTCCTCCAAAAGTTGGACTTCGGTTTATAAATTGAATATGAACGTATCAAAATATTTGTAGGAATGAACAACATTTCAATGTTCTTAACTCTAGGGGTAATGTTGCAAGCAATGATTGATTATAGTTTAACAAAAAAAGATAACACCAAATGACGAATTACAATTGTCCAATATTAAAGAAAAAGGAGTTTTGTATGAATTGCTATTCATTTTTGTAAAATATGGCAAATTTTACATGTTTTTCATAGGTTAAGCTCAAAAGGACATTCTTAACCAAAATGAATTATTCTGTAACTTGTAAGCAAAACATAGCTAGCTTCACTTTCGATAATGTATTTTCAGTTTGATTAAGAATGTCCTTTTCATTTATTTCTTAATAAAATTACTCAAAGTTTGCGCAAAATCCTTCAAAATTACAGTTTTTATTCATTTTTATGTCTTTACAAATGTATCTATAAGTTCAGAAATACGATATGCTTTTTGTTACAACCTGGGAAAGCTCATAAGAAGAGTTAATACGTACATTTTAGTAATAGAGATAGTTGTCTCATTGGCAATCATCTCCGTATAATAATATTTAGATAACATGCATTCGTGTTAAACTAGGTTTTATAAACCATGTATTAATTGAATAGAAATTGATAAATAGTTTGATCGGGACTAAATGGACTAGAAATAACCGTTCGTGGTGTCAGATATAGTTTTGAGTCTCATCTTATAGTAGCGAAAAGGAAATCGATAACCGAGGGCAATCTAACAATCAATTTTTTTTTACAATTATGTTTTAAGATGTTTTTCCATATGTTTTGTACAATTAGATAGAAAGATAAATAAATTAATAAAAAAAAACGTGATAGTTAGCATTCCTCTATACTCTACACTGAAACCAGGATATAATATCTAGATCCACTTTTAAAACACATTCGGTAAATAACAAATGATGAAAATAAGTAAAAAAACTAAATTGTTTTATACCTGTGCCGGCCGTTTACTTGTTCGAGAGTCAGACGCAAGAGATCCTATCACACAAAGAATTAAAGATATTACTGCTTATGGAACACGAAGTTTTTCGTTGTGGTCGGTTTACACAATACATTTAGCATATGATACCGCTGATGAACTGGAAACGAAAGAAAACGAAGTGTATCCAAATACCTTTAATGGGGATGTCAGTAACGGAAACCAGTCACCACTTCAACAGAAAGACCTAAGGTCAGACGATCATGTTAGTTGATGAAATGGAATAGTAATAATAATAATGATAATAATAAACGGAACAACCGTTACAACAAAATATAACTCTCCACTAATCGCAGACAACTCTTAAGAAATCCCTCGGGGGCTCATGTAGCTTGTGCGGCTTAGTGGTCTATGTAGTTCATCTTTAGCTATCTGTAGCATGTCAACGCCTATGTTGTGAGTTCGAAGCTCGTTTGGGGCAAGGTGTGTTTGATCTTAATTGACTTGGATTACCAATTTTCCTGTAGAAGGTCTGTGGTTCTCTCTCCAGCTTCCTTTACCAAAACAACTGCTGAACGTATCACAGTTAATACGTTACGTATATGAGGAAGAACGACTAAAATCGACACTACATACGTTTTACGGTCACCATCACGAATTTATGTTTTGACAGATATTGTGTGTCGGTGTCACAACTCACTAGCGATATGTTTTCAAGGTCTGAGATTTTTAGAAACCTGTATGATCTGTAATTTTAACGTTTGTGTCCCATTTCCGATTGTGATATTTTGACTGAGTGTGAAACCGCATGCGGATGATGCATGCATAGAAGGAAACGGTTCCCCTGTTGACATTCGCGGACTCGCACCTTTTGGAGTTCATGCTATTACCTCAGTTGTTGTTTGTTGCCCTGATTTGTCTCTTCATAATCGATTTCCGAGATTTGAACGTCGGAAAACTACTGTCCCTTAAATTAGTGAGTAATGGCAAATGTTACATGTTTTTTTTAGTAAAATTAAGGAGGACATCCTTAACAAAAATAAATTATTTTGTAACTTGTAGATATACATAGCTCTACTTTCGATATAATGTTGGAGTTTGTCAGGAATATTTTACTCGTTCTTTTTTCTTTCAAAATACTCCAAATTTGGTAGAATCTTTCAAAACTACAGTATTGAGGTATTTGTATACCTTTAAAAGTTCAGAAGTACGATATGTTGTTGTTACTACCTGAAAAAGTACATATGAAGAGTTTATACCATATATTTTAGTTAAGATTGAAAATGACCTTAGTTTTAAATAATATCAGGTAAATTTTGCCCTATCCATATGAAAGATAAGGGAATCCATTTTCCTTGATCGGTCATTAATGGTACAGGTCTTAAAACATTTGTCAGGGTCCAGAACCGACCGCACTTGCAGTTGGACAAAGTGGAGCTATACCTTTAATAGTAATTGGTACAAGAACAGGTGCTATACATCTTTATGCGGAAGAACTGTTTGGACTTAGACACCAAAGTGTACATCGAGAAGGGCAGACATCTCAAATCTGGAATGTCTTATATGACGCTAATCAAGCTGGTGACGCCATTATAACAGACATCGGGTATATATATTTTTACATATATTATCAATTTTGATAGCATTGTTTTTTATTTGCAACTCTGTGCTATTTACGGAATCAGATAGTCATTTCTATTACTGTTCTAAATATACAGCCATAGCATTTAAAGTTGCAAACGAGTAATAATAAATCATACCAACGAACACATCGACAAAAAACCTGATTATAAGTGTGTGTTTGATTTTTGATCGTATGTCGCTGTAACTAACAATTGTATATGGTAAAGCTCTAAATCGTCCGAGTCTAGACAAATCGTGAATCAATAAAACAAAGACCACAAAAAACATCTAACATCAAAACCAAATAGATTTATTACACATATCAATATTGTATTTGATTTATATATGCTCGTCTTGTTTATGGTTAAAAAAGTGTTACTTAAAAACATTGTTTAACATTAAAACATGCCATTTAAGGGTTATCCTGAAATTATATATTTTTTTACTATGCAGAATCATAAACGCAAGTGAGTCCCCGAATGGAAAGGTATTGGTATGGGTAATTGGTTCAGCGACAGGTTCGCTTGGAATATATGAAGTTGCCTTTCTACGGAAATAAAATATGTGTAAAATTACCTGGTTCTACAATCCCAATATCTATTTAATTCAACCCTGCGACAAGCAGGCATTCAATGTTTTAACAATGTGAATAAGATTACATAGCATCCGTCTCATCATTATAAATGTTATCAAAAGACTCATTTAATTCTCAGATACAGAATTATTTACTTTTAAAGCTACAGCCTGCGTGTTTGCCTTGAGTGCGGGAGGTCGTGCATTCGAACCCCAGCCGGGTCAAACCAAAGACTTTAAAATTAGCCTTTGCTGCTTCTCCGCTTATAAAACGGCATTAAGAAGTAAGAACAAAGACTTGTCGGTCAGTTTCAGAATAATCTGTCCGGGTACGGTGACAGGTCTTCCTGTGGACTGTTATCTTGTGAACTAGCACCTTGAAAATCCGGCTCAGAGTGTCTGTCTAGCACAAAGCAGGGGTAATATTCATATAACATTAATATTTTCTGGTCCTCAATATGCATTTAATTTTCCGCTGGACGTTTTGGGAAATGTTTTGTTCTGAATAGTTTTCAACTTCGATATTGCTTTTGCATTCCGACTGATTTGAATCGAGTCCCCTTATTATTCGTATCTAGACGAATGGCATACTAAATCAAAAGCCTTGCATTTTAATGATTATTTACAACAACTGGGTCGATACCAAAGCTGTGGGAAGTTTCGTCTTCGGGAGTACCAGCTCGGTAGTCAGTACTCCTTGATGAATTAATATCTTTGATGTGGTCATTTTCTGAAAATTGATTCTTCATAAAATGTTTAAAATTATTCGAAACACTATGCGTGTTTTTCTCCATGGCATAGATGGCCTTATACCATGTGCTGCCTAAAAAAAGGAGTTTGAACTATTCTCGTGTATTCTTGTTCACCTCAGATTTTGTTTACGCTCATATTGCTCAATCTTCAGTTATTTTGTGTAGTTTTCTGTCAACTGTTGTTTGTCTTTTTTTATCCATGGTGTTGTATGTCTATCTTCGACTTGTTGGTTTTCATTGAACCTTTGGAATCTTAGTCCTTCCTTTCAAGGGAGACTGTACGTTAAGCAACGAACAACCAATCATCCATCCCAGGGAGAATCAAAAGTCGCAAGTCAAAGAAGGTTATATAACCTCATGGTCAAAAGGACGAACTGGGAAACAAAACCCCATAAAACATGAAACATGAAAATATTAAATGAAGAACACACACTTTGTTCTTGAAAGCGTGTGCATTTCTTGTTCAACTAGTGATACACGATCTGTTGATTTCTAAATACGACTGATTGCCTGCTCATGACATGACCAAAATCTAATAATAGGTTGCATTCAGTGGTCATGTCAAGTATGATGAAAAGTGGGTGGTTTGTAGGCCAAATAAACATATAAGTGATATTTTGTGACACTGGTATACTGAAAGTTAACATAGTCACGATGACGACCGTAATTGAATTCCCACAAGAACGAACGCAATATTATAAGACGTTCCACTGTGTATTATGTTTTTAGCTTGTTAGCACAATTACGTTTTCGACTTTTAAATGAACAGGTCAACCTTTGTATGCTGTAAGTTTCAGTGGTTGCGCATTTTATTGTGTATGGTGTATTGTGTACGTACGGTTCTGTTTGGATTTTGTGGTACTTCTGATATGCCGAATAATCGTTTGGTCTAACATATATTTGTAGATTAATATCACGAGAATGAATTCCAATGTATATGTATTTAGATTAGGATCCTTTGATGGATTTGGCTATTTTTTTAGGTTCTTTTTGGTCATATAGCTCTTCAACTGTTTCGATTTTTATTCATCCTTGGCTTTCAAACATTCGGCTTTGAGCGTTCCTGATGAAGGTAAATCCAGAAAAACGCTTCGGGGGCACAAATTTATAACGCGTCGTTTTCGTTTTTTTCTTTTTCAAACCCTTAACTAATGGAAAAGAAAGAAATCCGAAATACATGACTCAATTGACAAAAATAAAATCCATTTTAATGATATATATACTTAATTTTAAATGTTTCCTTATTTCATATGAATTATAGTACAGTTTGAAAACCAACTCGTATCAATTTATAAGGTTGTTAGTTCATATATAATAATTTACACCTAACTGACCTTATGCCAAATCTTGCATACGATGATTTTCGTGATGTCTTCAGACCGGTCATTCCTGATTATCAGATAACATTTGAAATTTGGTCACTTGTTGCGGCTATTCTGTTGATCCAAAGGTTGTTACTGGAGACAAGTAAGTAGCCTGTTATAAGTACTAGTATGCAGACAGTGTGTACCATTTATTTAATAAATAAAAAAAAAAGGATTTCATTTCTTGACTATTTTTGTTAAATATAAGATATCAGAGTTGAATATTAAAATGTTATTTTAATAAAACAATTTATGTAAGAAATCTTTATAGAGATATTTTTTCTATGTAACTCCTCTGTTACTTTTTTAAGAACTGTGATACACGACAGCTTAGTTGTAACAGATATAACACGTTGTAGAATAGTTATAAACAAGTCAAGTGTGTGTCTACGGATTTATGTTTGATCAACCTGAGACTCAAACGTTGCCTCGGTCAGCATTGCCGTATGGTTTTAATTAACATCTTTAAAAGCTCACGTGGACCATTTTTAACCAATGTAACAACAGAAACATTTTGTTATTTATGTATAACCATGATTTTAGGATGTTTTGTCAATTTACTCAGTTCTTTTTACTATTTTTTATGCTTTATCTCTTACGTGCTTTTCATTTATGACTTTTTTCCTTTTATGACTTCGGTAGGAAATTTGAAACGAGTGGGTTAATACTACTAAAAAACTACTGAAATATTTTATTATTTTGGCAAACAAGTAAGGATTTTCATAAAGATATTAAATTTCTCAAATCAATGGAGAGGATTAAAATATTCTTCCAGTAGATAATAATGTGTCCACAAAGAACGCGTGGCTTTATTCGTTTTTATTTTAAACTGTCCTTTGAAAGGGTATATTTTCTCAGTTTTAAAATTGTGAAAAAGGAAAGTTACTTTGTTATTATTATTACTTTTTTACACTATCTTGATTTGAGAAAAAATATCTAAATTAGCAAAAGCTTGCATTTTATTCAATTTATACGAATTATGAAAAGAGTCTCCCATTTGTCATTCTTAAAGGCCTTAAACAGATTTGGTTTTATAGTTATAGGACAGAAAACCGATAAATGTTGACGAAGAAAAATATCAAAACATTGGACTCTGATGACCATATGGTTTGCCTAATCAGAACGAAGTAAAGAACGCTATATAATGTGAATAATTAAGATATTGGGTAAACGTCAATGAGATAACATTGCAACGTCACATACACACATAAAATGTCATCTAGAGGTCAACATACAGTCAACATTGATGAGCAAGCGTTCAAACCTCATTTGAAATATCCCAGACAATTGGGGAAAAAAATAAAGGCAGTCAAAGATATGATATCAACAGAGGCCACCAATGATATGATATCAACAGAAGTATAAATACTAGTATATAACATCAACAGAGACTTCGGTATATCAGATATCAACCGAGGCTACCAATGATCTAATATTTACAGAGGATTTAAACATCTGATATCAACATAAGCTATGAAAGATCTGATATCAACAAAGGCCATCAAAGATCTGATATAAATCGAGGCTACCAAAAGTTTGATATTAAAATAGGCTACCAAGATTTTATTTCAAATCAAGCTACAGGTAAACTCAATTTGTGACAGTAAGCCTAAGCTTTAAATACAATACAACTATCTCCTTAATATTAACAAAGGCTTCAGAAAATCGGATATCAATAGAGGCTATCGAAAATCGGATATCAACAGAGGCTATCAATGATACTGTACCAACAGAAGCTACGGAAGATCTTATATCAAAAGAGGCTACTGAAGATCGATATCAATGATCTTATACCAGCAGAAGCTATGAAGATCTCGTATCAACAGAGGCTACCGAAGATACGGAAGATCTTCTATTAAAAGAGGTCACTAAAGATAGGATATCAACAGTGGCTATGGAAGATCTTATATCAACAGAGGCTACTGAAGATCGGATATCAACAGAGGCTACTGAAGATCGGATATCAACAGAGGCTATCGATGATCTTATACCAGAAAAGGCTACGAAGTTTCATATCAACAGAGGCTACCGAAGATACGATATCAACAAAGGCTACGAAAGATCTTATATTAAAAAGAGGTTACTAAAGATTGATTTAAATACAATATTTTTATAGAATTAAGATTGACAACTTCTTTTTAAGTTTGTCCCGGTACATACATATTAAATTGTATTTTGTTAGTTTATTTGGCATCAATTCAATATTGCAACCTGTTTTTATTTCAATTTTAGATAGTTCGGTAGATGTAAATTTGATGTAATATTTGTTAATATCTGAATGAATTTTATTCTGCAGAAAATGAAGGCTTTAATACTGATCGTTTTGCACATAGCAGCAGTGCTCTGTCAGTTCAAACTGAATAAATTAAGTTATACGAAGCTGCCGTACACAACTAACAATAAGTTTGGTTTGCTTAGAAATGCTGCTCACCAGGCTGCTTATCATGCACAAGAACGTCTGCTCTATGTTTTAGGTAAATTTTTATTAGATATTTTTTTAGTTGAGCAACCAAGCACTGCATACTAACACAAAGTATATACACGACCTTCAACAAAAGGCATGTATAATAACCTAATGACAAGCTTTAAATCCCCTTGAATCTAGGTCAGACGTTTATTAATTATATTATCCTACAGATTTACAATCCTGTTTTTATTTATCAAATTGAACGTAATGAATCATGATCGAAACATAAGATAACCTACTATTATCGGTGGCTACAAGACACTTCCTGTGTAAAAAGATACTTTACATTAGACGGCTATACTTTCGGTCCATTTCAGGTGACTTGATCGAGATCACATGCTTTCAGCTCTATTTCAAAAGACAATATGGCTCTATTGCGTACCAAATTGACTTTATAATCATTTACACATTTATCTTAACATTTCAGGAGCGATAACTACTATAAAAAGGCCTCATCTCCGTGTTTTTATATACTATCGCTACAGACCAAATGTAACAAATCTTCATCTCAATATTCCAAACATTTTGCACCGATAGCGGAGTAGTGGTAACATTAAAAGTCAAAATGTAGAAAACGACCTTTGGCCTATACCCCAATTTTCAAGTATTTACCACTAACGGTTTATAAGTAAAACAACAATACATCTTAGTAGGAGGATAACAAAAAATAAAAAATGTAAAAAAAATATTCTTGAAACTTAAATGTTCATATACGCTAGCCACCATCTTTGATAATCCAATAACACCATCCTAATGGAAACAACATGCGATGGACTTTCATAGTAATGACTTGGAGCATGCATGCATGCCCTTTTAAAAACTGTCACTTGTATGACAAACACAACAGTTCAATTTAACCAGGCGTCTTGAAGCCAATGTCCCCGATCGATCAGGTGTGGTCATGTATTTTTACCGATACATCCCTCATCTGTATATATGTGTATATTTCTTCTACATACAACAGAAGGTCTGCAAAAGTGGTGAAATCTACTTTATAAGTCAATGGATATGTTTAAGCATGATTAAAAAATGTTTGCAATTCTCCTGTAGAAATTAAGAGAAATGTATGTGAATTGCAGGCAGTCAAACAGCGTCAAATGAACCACGTCTACTCCATATTATTGATGCAAGCAACCCATCATCTCCATCGGTAATCCACACGCACGAATTTAGTTCAACAGAAAATGGAAGAGCCAATGATATTGCTGTTTGTCCAGATTCAGTTGCTGTATCGTTAGATTCACCACTCGCTACTAAAGAAGGACACGTGGAGATGTTCGTGCCCTTTCGTCGCGGAGACTCACAGCTTGTCCAGATTGGAAGGGAACCAGGTAGTTGTTTGTTCACGCATGAGACTGCTATATATAACCCTAATTTCAGTTTCAGTTTCCAAGGAGAAGAAACGGTTGCAAAACAATTTAGAAAAGCGATTTATACAATCTGACTTTTGTGTTAAATGTTTGATATTACCTGATAGGAAATTACTTAAACAGCTACGTAATGTATGGATATTTTATTTAGTTCAAGCAATGGTTACTACAGACCTTGATTTACAATATTTAATACCTCCACATAATTCAACATGGAGAGTTTGCCTCGTCGATTTCCTTTTCTTCAAAAGAACTTGCCTGAATTCGTCCCACTTACCATCTACCAATGAGCTGTCTGTCTAGTCAAGTTGACAATTCTTTGTGTCGACCTCCAGAATTAATTTATTAGTTATAATTTTATCCATCTGTTGTCACAAATGGCAGGCCATTGCCTAAAATGTTTAAATAAATGATTTTAGAAATCAAACATCCCAAATTTGTCTTTTTAATTGCTAATTTGTTTATTAGATCTCAAGTGAACGTTGGGAAAATGATACTAGTATACCACTGAAAAAAATATTTTCCACATTTTGCTATACGTTTTATTCCAGCTTTTTAAGTTGTTGGTGTTGACTAGATATCGCTTTATTTACATAACTTATGAGGGGTTGGTGGAATTATATGAAATAATTAGAAATGAATGGAGAAAAGGAGAAAAAATAGTTTGAAGAGAAAAAAAAATTTCTCGTCCACCGTTATTTTTGGGTGAATATTCCAGTCCAAAAATATTGGGATATTGTTTGACTACTTTTTTTCTTTCGATCATTATTTCATTATTACTACTATTTTCATTTTCAGTTGGAGTTAACCCTAAAGGACTGGCTTTTACAAGTGACTGTCAAAAACTAGTTATCGCTAACGAGGGTCGCGGTGACTTGGACTCTGTTGCCCAACAGTTTGTTGATCCACCAGGAACGGTTAGCATATTACTGAGAAACGACATTGGTACACCAGCACTGGTTACCATTAATTTTGAGAGATTTTTAGGTGGAAGGTAAATATTTCGAGACAAATATGAATATTATGCATCCATTGTTTTACATTTGATTTAAAGGAGGATGAGCTGTCAAATTCATATTCACCAATTATACTCAGATTCTCATATTTGATTTATAACATACTAAAACGAACATCAAAATTACAAAAAGTTCAAAAGAAACCATTAAAAAAGAACGGAATTCATTATAATATATCAGCATTTCGTGTGTATTATTAAAAGACTCGACGCCATCTAATTAACTATCGCGATGACCCTAAAGGATATCGATGGTCATATGACTGACATTAACATAAATATAAATATAAATACAAATACACAGACAAACACGTGCAATCGTTTTAAGGCGATTTTTCTAGGTCTGTTTGATTTCATGTCATAGATTAAAAAAATAGGTAAATCATCGTTTTCGTAGGCCGACACAGCAAACAAAACGGTTTTATTTTTGAATTGAATGCTTCTTTTTGTAAACTCATTGGGGTGTAAAAGCGTTGACCGAAGTACATTCTAAAAATGTACGCACGGTCAACGCTTTTACAACCCTATGAAATTACCAAAAGAAGCATTCAATACTTATAATTACATTTTTTCGCTATGATCATGAATTAATACGATTACTATCAAGTGTTTCTTTCATTTACCTGTGCATTTTGTTGTGGAAACGTGTGTCATCATGTATGTTTCAATTCATGCAATTCATTTTGAAATGAAGAATGACGCGAGATTTCTGTTAGCCAATCAAAATAACGTATAATAATGAAACATACATCTTATGTAATTATTTCCCAGTGGCTCCCTTGTTTTACATTCTTTGTTTAAAACATGCATAACCCATCTCTAGCTAACAGGTGAAAGTGAAGGTCATATGAACGCAGATTCAATGAGGTTGAATTGTTTTCTTGCAAGCCAATAATATATCAGCGATATTGTTAAGCTTATTTTCACGAAATTGAATCAAACTGACTTCTAATAGCGAAATATTGTTTAAATTTCCGCTTTTATAAAGGTTTGAAACAAAACAAAATCATATTCTAATATTTTGCCTAAGATGTAGCTAATGTTCCTTAAATACGTGTGTATTCTTGGTTTTTCTTAGTTACAACATAACATGTTTCAGGTGTAAACAAATATTTCGACATTTTAAATACATTGCGAGATTTCGAGATCATTACTATGAATAAATTAAATATTTCTGGTGCACACGAAATGTACACGAAATGTACACGTTAATAAACTGTAATAGAAATCAACATAATTAGATAGTTTTGAATATAAAGTTTAGCACAAAAATATTGTGTCACATATGTATAGTTTTCTAAGTTTTCATTCAATAGTTTGATTCAGACGTATTGAAATATCACGAAATCAGAATGACACCTCTAAAAATAACTATCATGACATTATGTGGTAACCGATCAGAGATTGAACCTATATACGAACCGCTGTTGATAATGATATATGAAGCAGACAATATACACCTTCAACAAAAGTAAAAAGTAAAATAACAAAAATACCGAACTCCAGGAAAATTCAAATCGGAAAGTCCCTTATCAAATGGCAAAATCAAAAGCTCAAACACATCAAACGAATGGAAAACAACTGTCATATTCCTGACTTGGTACAGGCATTTCCTTATGTAGTGTGCATATTTAAATATGTAAACGTACATGTAAGTTGGTAGATCATGTTTAATATTTGCAAATCCACGTAAAATAAACATTGCATGCAATTTTATTTTGTGTAAGAGTCTCAAATCTTTAAATATAAATGAACGGATGTTGCAACAAGGCTTTTACTTTTAATTATTTTTAATCTATATACTACTATTATCTATAAATGTGCACTCAATTAATCTGTACACTACTAGTCTCTATAAAAGAGTATTCGGATTTAAATATGTACACTACAATTATCTACAAATGTGCACTCAGGTTTTAAGCTGTACACTACTAGTATCTATAAATGTGCACTCAGGTTTTAATATATATACTACTAGTATCTTCAAATGTGCACTCAGGTTTTAAGGTGTACCTTACCGAATTGTATCTATAAATGTGCACTCACATTTTAATCTGTTCACTACTAGTATCTATAAAAAGTGCACTCGATTTTTATCTTCATTTTGGAATCATAATCCACTTTGTTGAACGTACATAGAATGCATAAAATTAGACAATTAGCTAGTACAATTTTGTTGAGAGAATTTATATCTTGGTAAGATTTTGTTCCACCTGAAATAGGCAATGTCTTCAGCGTTTTCTGTTCCACTACGGAAACCAATCTTGTTCTTAATTTGAAATAAAAATCTATTGAAAAGTCGGTATTCCCAGAATAAATATTATGCCTTCGTCTGCATAGAGGTACATGTATTAGATTTATATATATATATATATATATATATATACTGTATGTAATATAAACTTTTTTTAAAGTTTCAAATACATGTACTTTGAAATGGCATACAATTAATAAGATTTTGTTTATTTTCATTTCAAGCTTGTAAACAACCTTAATTTTAGACCGAAAAATAAATGGATTTTTTATTTTATTTTCTTATTTTGACTACTTATAAATGTAAGATAGAAAAAAATGCGTGAAGCAAGTTCTGCTTATTTTTCCGTCAAATAAAAAAAAGCTGGTCATCTCTATTTGCAACAACATTAATTATCTTATTCCATATCATATAAACAAATCTAAAGCAATGTCATGATTACTTGTTAAAGGGAAGCAGAATATCAGAACAAAGGAGTAAGATGGGTATACCAGGGCAACCATAACGCTGGAGTCATAAACAAAATGTCTGACGACCTAGAGCCTGATCAGGTTACCATTAGCAACGATCAACGATTCGCTTATGTTTCTCTTCCTGTAAGTTTACAATTATATACAGGCGCTTGAACAACGTTGAAAAATAAATGCAAAGCGGCGGTGCATTTAAACTGCTTCAATGATTAGATTGTGTTTGTTTGAGCAAGAACATGATAAGCTGAAATTAAGATAACTGCAACACAAAAATGGTAAAATTGAGGTTCATGCCCAAAATGTTGTGGCTTTTAATAGCTCTTTCATCGAAATATTTGTCCTCGTAAAACAAAACTTATGACAATTGAAATCAAAGTTAACATGTCATTGTGACTCTATATCAGACCAATCCATATCAATCAGAATTCATTATCTTTGTTCAAGACAAGGAAAACATGAAAATGGGTAATTACAACTCAGAAAAAGAGGCAAATACAAAACTAAAGCACAAAATGTCAATTTTATACAAGAAAAGTAATTGCAGTTAGCAATGTATGAACAAATATTAAAAACCATTCATTTATAGTTTTCTGTATGAATCTATTAGCTGAATAACTGATATTAATGCATATGTACGTATACCTGGAAGGTAAAATAAGCAAATTGATTTCGTCAAATATATTCCCATCTTTAATCAATTTGATTTGATTATACTGATGAAATAATCTATGAAGTGAAGTTTTAATGATGTCGAATAGAGTTTTCAAATTTTAAAATGCACCCCACCCCACAAAAAAAGAGAAAACATGTTTGCCTTGTATTGCGCAGATACGTTATTCATTTCAAATCAAAACTAAAAGGCTGTAGAATATATTTTGTTTTTTTTAGGAAAACAATGCAGTTGCGAGAATAGACATTAATTCTTATTCAGTAAATGAAATTTTTGCACTTGGAATAAAGAATTGGACGCTTTATAATACAGACTGCAGTGACCAGGATGGAGGTAAGATTTCAGTTGTTTCTTCATTATATTCCATAACGAGAAATTTAAATGTTGCTTCCTAAGGACAATATGATACGATTAAATATGCAGCATGTATGCTTTACATATATATTCATATCAGATGAACAGAATTTACACTTCACAGACTTTTTGTAATCTCTAGTTGAGCTTGAGCATTGCCAATATGCTAAGGTTAAAATATCAATAGTATATGAGCGATGTGGCAACATTAATTCAGAGAAACCTAAGAGTTTTACTTTAAACAAAATATGCATATTATGAGCATATAAGGTTTTTACTTATGTAAAAAATAAAGAACACATGCAATTTAACAAAAATGGATCAGTATAGACTTTCTATGTTTATAATTGCCAAATACGCTGACGAGTTGTAATAACATCATTGTGTTTCATTTCACAAGGCTCTTATCCACATGTTTCAAAAAATAAACAATCATACATGTACGAGACACGCTTAGTTTAAATTGACACTCAAAGAAAAAAGTGCGTTTTGAGATCAAACATGTCAAAGGCAAATCATCAAAAGAAACAGAAAATCTTATTTCTATATTTGATTAAAATGGTAATCATTAAATAAATATTACAATTATATATAACAAAAATCATAATCAAACAAACAAAAAACAACAGCCACGATTGAAGAGGGGATGAACAATTATTCATGCTTCTACTTTTAGGGGGAAATTTGGTACGCCGTCCAATATATTCAATGTACCAAGCTACAGATATTGATACTGTTATTCTGAATGGCCAAGAATATGTCCTGTCGGCAAATCAAGGAGTCATCAAAAGATATGCCGCAGTGCAAGGCGATACATTTGACGAATCGAGGCGAGCAAGAACAATTGCTAGTGGTTAGTCCTTTCGTGTGTCGATTTTAACAACTGTTGCAGTAAACTGTAGTTGCTGTCTCATCTACCCGAAAGTGCTTTTATTCATAAATTTACCATTACAGCTTCCGAAATTAGCTAATTAAAAAACTGTCTGTTAAAATTTGTTTTTAATAAGTTAGACATAAACAACAAACTTTCTTCGCATTCATGAAAGATGGTATATTATTTCATCATTCCGATAACCTTTTTATGTCTTTCGTGATCTTGGAGAAAAGCCTTGACAAAAATAAATGTAGATTACATAAAAGTCTTTTGGGGGTTAATGCTTGATATTTTCCCGTATATGTCCTGGAAATTTTGCAACAAAAGAATCTCCAAACCTTCAATATTCTTACTCTATGTACTTCATAGCTGAAGGTGTCATTTTGTCTTAAAACGTAACATATTCATACTTTGTATCCCTTTTTGTATGAAGACATTTATGAATGATTATCTCATCATTATATTAGACCACATTGCAGATGAATACGTTTTGTATTTATGTTTTAAGATGGCGAATTTGACGAATCGTCGTGGACGTCTGAAATGTCAACAGCCGTACGCAACAATCAACAACTTGGTAAGAAATAAGTTGTACATGTAACGTTGTTTAATACTTCAATATTTTTACCTTTTCATATATAGCAATTATTATGATGCTTAAAACAGATGTTTCCGCCATTCTCGTCGCAATATCTACGTTAAGCAATAGGCAAGCATTCCTTAATCTTAAATGATTATTTTTAACAAATTAAAACTCACTTTTTTATGTCACCTTCACTGTAAACAATTTACTTAATGTACAGTTTCAATTAAGTATCCCTATATATTAGTTTTCGAGTATCTAGAAAATATATTCGATAAGGAAGTTAGATACATTCATACATTAATATATTTTTGCAGAGTCAAATTGAAAGATCATATTCATTGTCGAAACGTACATCATTTTTTAAAAACACTGCAACAAAGGGTCCGGTCCATCCAGTATTATAAAGCTCCATATTTTGTTTAAATATTTTTATAACGTCTTAACCAACCATGGGTTTTATGGTCATCTCTTTTCTTCAACATTACAGGTAGATGGCAAGTAAGATATAGTGATAACTTCGATTTTATTTCAAGACAAGTTAAGAATGTGATGGGTTATGGAGGACGCAGCATGTCTCTGTGGCAAACTCAAACAATGTCCTTAGCGTTTGATACTGGCGATGAACTAGAAACTCAGGAATTCCAAAATTATCCAACAACATTCAACGGGGAAGCCAACAATGGAAACCAATCTCCATTACAACAAGTAGATCAGCGTTCTGACGATCATGTAAGTTGCATGCCAGCATTGTCATGAAAGTCATTTCATTCATATTTTAATCAATGATTTTTAAAGAAGATCTTATAAATCTTTTCCCGACCATGTGTCATTTATTTTGGGTGTTCTTTTATTATACAAGACAGTTACAAACCCTTGATTGTCTAGATGACCATGTTGAAATCATTTGCTAAACCTACGAAGTTATATTAAACAGGTAAATCAGTTTCCAATATATTAAAAAATAACAGGAATAACAAAAAATTAAAGATGATAGTAGCACAACAGACCGAACCATTCTTGATACATATATAAGTATTGAAATTGTGACATTTAACTCAATACCAAGGATCTGCCATTTTTTTATTGACGTGAAAACAGACACGACAGGTGATGAGGCGAAGCGTCTGGTTTTATATTATAGTGGAGCAGGATAGCATTATGCTTATCATTCCGGAGCACCTGAGATCATCCCTGGTTTTTTGCGGGTTCCTGATGCTCAGTCTTTAGTTTTCTATGTTGTGTTTTGTAAACTGTTGTTTTTTCCTTTTTCTATTTTTTTTATCGTTTTTTGTTTTTTTTTAACATGGCGCTGGCAATTCATTTTCGACTTATGACTTTGAATGTCCCTTCGGTAGATTTCGCCTCTCTTCATCTTCATATAAAATTACGCAGAAAACTTTCCAGTTGACGTACTTTCTTTCATATTTTAATCAGCCACTGTCATACTCCTTTATCCTTTTTTCAGGGCCCAGAGCCCACTGCTGTAGCAAGTGGTCTATATGGAAATAATTTACCAATAGTAGTCGTAGGCACAAGAACTGGGCTCATTCATATGTACAGTGATGATTTGTTGGTGCCTAGACATCAATCTGTACACCGTGAGGGCATGACAACTCAGCCTTGGAATACGCTGTACACCAACGGCCAAGCTGGAGACGCCATTATAACCGACATCGGGTAAGTACATATTATCGTCTGCGTACCAATCCAAATATTGGCTAGATACAAAACTGGTTACCTGTGACCACTAAATTACTAAGGTTTGATGATGCTACAAGTGATACTTCAGAGAATTGTATGATAATGAAAATAAAAATATCACTTGTAGGGTTCGAACAACAAGGAATTGGTCGCTCATTTTGTGGACAATATTAAAATTGATTAAACATTTATTGGAATTCGCATTCATGAAAATAAAAATAAAATACCAATAGGCTTATTTTTCCGTCTATAAAGTAATTTGGAGTCTTTCTGTATCTTAACAAAATCACAACGTTCACTGACGAGTAGACTATTTGGTATGTAAAACGTGCGGACATTGAAGACACCATGTATAACATAAGAGCCAAAACGCATGGTCAGTTATGTATAGAAGTACCGAGTTTCTAGTAAGGAAAAATAATAACTAAATTTTCAAAATTTTTCAAACTAAAACTGCACAGACCTATAGCAACCTCCCATTTTGTATGGCAATCATTCAAACGTGTTGTGGTATATAATTTGGCCTAAACAAAGATTTTTTTGTTCAACCATACAATGGATTTGTTTACTTTTGTTCATTTATTTATTTGTCTTTTTGTAGAATTATAAATGCAAACGAGTCACCAAATGGACAACCTTTAGTATGGGTTATTGGTTCCGCAACAGGATCTGTTGGAATGTATCAAGTTCAGCTTAACAGGAAATAGAACAATTACTACATAGATTAAA
The DNA here is from genome assembly GCF_021869535.1 of Mytilus californianus. NCBI lineage: Eukaryota > Metazoa > Mollusca > Bivalvia > Mytilida > Mytilidae > Mytilus > Mytilus californianus. The sequence goes on from NW_026262679.1 coordinate 84,845,349, forward strand.
TATAAACCTCTGAAAATAAAAATTAAAAAAATGATCGATAGATCTATTATTTTAATCTTGCAGAACATCTTTTCTTCGTGTTTGATTCAGTCACCTCTTGCTTAGAACTTAGTCAAAAGGATCGATAGGCCATGCTTTTATGGTATGTAACCACAGCACCTCATAATGTTGGTCAAAGGCACTTTTATTCATATTCATCCTCTACATTTTTATTGAGAACAAATCAGAACTATTACCTAATACTAGGTTCAGCTGCTCTCCGTATTTTTTTTGTAGAAGAGGAGGGGACTACACATAAATCTTTTATTTCTATAAGAACCTGAAATGAACTGACACGGGATACATGCCTCACCTGTATGTTACTTTGAAAGCAGAATGCTAAATGGAAATTAAGATGGCAAAACTTTGACATGTAAACTATGCAAAACATCCAAAGTCAATGAATGGCCAAATGAGATATACTAGTGCTGATACAACTGCATACCGAATATCATTGACTTGGTTACCATAAGTGGTTCATCTTAAATTGACCTGATCACATGTAAACTATGCAAAAAATTCAAAGTCAAAGGACCATGACCGAGGAGGAGAGCCATTTAATCCCCATGAAATATGAGATGTGCTAATGCTGATACCACTGCATACCAAATGTAATTGACTTACCATTAGTGGTCTCCCTTAAACTGAACGATATGAATTACAAACTTTAACATTTAAACAAAGTAAAATTTTCAAGGTCAATAGATCATGATTGGGGGGACAGGGCAATATTCTCCATGGAAATGAGAAGTGCCCATGCTAATTCAAATGCATATAAAATATCATTGACTTATTTACTTTTAGTAGGTCCCCTTTAACCGACCTAATCACAAACTTGAACAAACATTCAAACAGATAGACAAGGGTAAACATGTATGCCCCCTTCTCCTAGAAGTGGGGAAATAACAAACTTTATGCATATGCACAACATATCAGGTGTGCATTTGCTTTCAATATAAACTGGAACAAAATGGCAAATTTCTCAGGTGAGTATTTACATATTGACAAGCTAACATCAGGGGATTTTTTAAGAAATACATGTAATACAGCTAACAAGTATTTTTCACTAAATATAAGAGTATTGCCTTAATTTCTTTATAAACTGAACATCGAACAAAATTTTGATTGAGAACCCTGCAATATAACAACATTGTACTGGCAAATACAGGGAAGTCACAGTACAGAGTAATTGGCAACTAGACAAAGTGATGCCCCCGCACTCCACTCTGAAGTAACTGTATTATAACAAAGTCAATGTAGGACTTTCTTTGAGATATTATTGTGTCTGGGAGACACAAATGATGCCCCCGCAGATGCAAAGTGTTATTTTAAAATACACAAAGTTGAGCATGTGAGCACATAGGTCTATGGTTCACCATAGGAGGAGTTATTCGGAAACGCTATGCACCTCTTATGCAAGTATATACTCCAAAAATGACAAAGTTCAACTATCTCCCAAAAGAGCAAATATTATTAAAAATCAAAACCCTGACCACATGCACACCTTCAATATATGTACAAACAGCCAGCAAAGTGAAAACTTCCTACCATTCAAACTGTAGGAGGAGTTAACTGGAATAGCTATGCACCTCTTATGCAAGTATATACTACAAAAATGACAAAGTTCAACTATCTCCCAAAAGAGCAAATATCAATAAAAATCAAAACCCTGACCACATGCACACCTTCAATATATGTACAAACAGCCAGCAATGTGAAAACTTTCTAGCATTCAAACTGTAGGAGGAGTTATTTAGAATAGCTATATACCCATAATGGGACGGACGGACGGACTGACAGACACACCGAAGGACGGACAGGGGTAAAACAATATGCCCCCCAACTTTCAGTTGTGGGGGCATAAAAAAGGACAATGTTTACAGTGTAAATAGTGTGTTTACTATACAAGGTTACCAATTCAACACTGTCATTAGATCTTTGAATATTATTTTTATTGGTATTAATATTGATTTTGTTATCAGTAAATTAAAAGCAAACTAAATATTATTGTTATATACATATGCACTTTCATGGATCTACAATCTGTCGACTCCTGTAACAGGCATTACACAAGGTCATGTTTTTCTTTGACTGTTTATGACGTCTTTACACTAAATCCATTGGATGTTGGAAGTGTACTGATTGATAATTATTCTTAGATGCATGATTTTTTTTATTAGTTGTTATTGGCTTTGAACTAGCTGTCAGTAACTGTGAGTACTCTCAGATCTGTACTTAGTGTCTTTTTGTTGTTGGGATGTACAAGTACCCGGTCATGTCCATGTGTTATTGTTATATGTATTTCTATTTGTATCCATCTGATGAGTTAAGCCTTTTTCAACTGATTTTTATAGTTCTTTCTTATGTCGTACTGTTACACCACTGTACCAGGTTAGAGGGAGGGTTGGGATCTCGCTAACATGTTTAACCCCGCTACATTCTGTATGTATGTGCCTGTCCCAAGTCAGGAGCCTGTAATTCAGTGGTTGTCGTTTGTTGCTGTGTTACATATTTGTTTTTCGTTCCATTTTTTTGTACATTAATTAGGCCATTAGTTTTCTCAATTGAATTGTTTTACATTTGTGATTTCGGGGCCTTTTATAGCTGACTATGCGGTATGGGCTTTGCTCATAGTTGAAGGCCGTATGGTGACCTATATCTGTTAATTTCTGTGTCATGCGGTCTCTTGTGGAGAGCTTTCTCATTGGCAATCATACCACATCTTCTTTTTTATATATGAATGTTTTTATAACTTAGGCAAATCCTATTATCATAGTTTCTGCTACATTAATGATTTTCTTTTATTAAATAATTTAAAATTTAGTGATGGTACAATGGCTTGTCCAATTTCTTTAAAAACGAGTAAAAAGCTGACACTTCCAACATATGCTCCATGAACTGCACTTTTATTGGGAGAAAAAATTCTTCTTTCAAGGGTTTGAAATACTAGTACGCTTGGTGGGACAAATAAACATGTACTGTTATTGCTAATTTTTCACAATGTTACAATTCATAGTGGGATTCCATCCTTAAAACAAACTTTCAAACGATTTTTTTGTTAGTGACCTTGACCTTTGACCCCAAAATCAGTGGGCTTTTTTTCTTTCCTTATATCTTTGATCTGTATAAGGTTCATTCCAATCAAGCAAGAGAAACTGTTTATCCAATGTTTTCCATTTTAAGTAAGTAAGTAACCTGGGCCTTTGGCTTATGGACCCTAAAATCAATAGGCTTCTTCCCCTTTCCTTAATCGTCCATATGTATATGTTTAATTCAAATTAAGCAAGGAATACACCGAAACACAGAATGACTGGGGACTGACATACAAAGTGATTAAATGAAATTGATATTATATAAACATTCCAAAAGAGGGACAAAAAATTCCAGAGGGACAGTCAAACTCATAGAATAATTGAAAACAAACTGACAACGCCATGGCAAAAAATAAAAAGACAAACAGACAAATAATAGTACAGATGACACAACATAGAAAACCAAAGACTTAGCACCAAAAACTGGGGGTGATCTCAGGTGCTCTGGAAGGGTAAGCGGATCCTGCTCCACATATGGCACCCATCGTGTTGCTTATGATTTTCTGAATTTACCTATATCAGGAATGCTCAAACCATATACTAAATAAATATTTTTCGGGAGCATAATAATGAATTAATTAGATATATTTTTTCATTTCATAATATCATCATTAAATCATGTTTTTATGGATGCTTATAATCCTTCATATGTTAAAACTTTTTTTAAATACAAAAACTGATATTTATCTCCAATCAAGATAACATGGGAACCAAGTCAACTTCCATTTTTGGTCATTTGGAGCTAAAGCTAAAGGTAAAAATGCTTGAGCTAAGGGAATGAAAACTGTAAGGAAAAAATAATTCAGAATTATGTTTGTTAACAATCAATCGTTTTGTGATGTTAAAAAATCATAAATAGGCATCATTTAATGTACTAAACATGGCTGATATATCTCTCAAAATTTTCTTAATTTTTTGTTGTGACCAGGATTACACTTCTTTCACATGTGTATGCCATCATGTATTACTTTAAATTAGATCTTATCCAGATTTACTCCAATTTGTGTACTTGAGTAAAACCAAGAAAACAACATTTGAATCTAAAAATTGTTTATTGCATAACAGAAGAATTTTGTAAAGTCTGATATAAAATTGTGGTGTTTTCAGTAAGGTAGATGTTCCTGAATTCTTCTTCTCTCTCTCTAAAAAAAGAAAATATTGCAGTTATTTTCCATTGTTTTTCAACATGATATAGCAGGTTGTCATTAAAAAGGACAACAAATAAAAATTAAGTGAAGAAATTTATCCTGACCCAGCCGAAGACAAATATCAAAGATATATGATAAGACAGCATATAACTTGTTTTGAGCTTGCTTTAAGTCTTTGATGTTCCTTGATATTTTATTAATTCATTTTATTTAGATTGTATCTCTGTATTTGTCATTTTAAATGTTGTAACTAAAAACACTCAGATTATTGAGTACTGAGAAAATTAGTTTGATCATGTCACTTTGTTAATGTGACTGTCCCAAATCAGAAATCTAGACTTTGGGTGTCTGCCATTAACCGGTATTAGTATATTTTTGTCATTCAAATAAATTTGGTGTTTACAACAGATCTTTTGTATTCTAAGATAAATTAACTCACTGCTCGTCTAGACTCAAGGAAATTTAGTGCTTAACATATGTACACACTTTTGTATTGTACAAGACCATGTTGACCTAAAGATATCTTTTTTGTTTTTGTGTTTTTAGGTTACTGTCTTATCGTCAAATATACTACTATTAAAAACACCAAAAGTGACCAATGGTTTAATGATTCAAATGTAACATTACTGAATACAATTACTCCTTGTCAAAAATCTTATACATTGTACTTAACATATTTTTGGTTAATTTACATATTTCTAAACTTGCCTGCCTATTCATTTGACAGTTGTTGTTTAATTTTATGAAAAATGCATGAATGTTAAAATAAGGAGATGTGATAGGATTGCCAATGAGACAACTATCCATCAGTTCAAATGATGAAGATATTCATATATTCTTTAAAAACAACATGTTTAACCCCACCGTCTTTCTGTGCCTGTCCCAAGTCAGGAGCCTGTAGTTCAGTTGTCGTTGGTTCATGTCTGTCATATTTGTTTTTCGTAAATTGTGTTGTTATAAATTAGGCGATTAGTTTTCTCAATTGAATTGTTTCATATTTTTCATGTCTGGGCCTTTTATAGCTAGCCGACCATACAATATGGGTTTTTCTCATTGTTGAAGGCTGTACGGTTGCCTATAATTGCTTACATCCACTTCATTTGAACTTTGGTGGATAGTTGTCTCATTGACAATCATACCACATCTCCTTATTTTTATTTTAATGGCAAACCATTTATGCAATTTAATAAATCCATATGCATGTTGTTAAAGTATATGTTACAATGAACTTGAGAACTGGTGATTAGGATCTCAACATTTTGTTGTAATAAGGCCAGTATTACCTCTTCGTAACAAGCAAGTTATGAAACTCCTGAGATTTTTTAGCTGCAGTATTTAAAATGTCCTGAGGTATTGATGCCAGTCTTGCCACATTTAATCCATAACTTTTCCCAGCACAGCCACTGACAAGCTGGTACAAAAATGTCACTGCATTGGAGCTGTCCTCGTCACCTTTAAAGAACACAAAGCATATTGACTTGTTATATAAACTAACAATAAATTGGTAAGAATTACATTTAAATAGTCATCTGTTTGTCATCCTAAACTTTAATAAAGATCTTCTCCTCTGAAACCACTAAACAGATTCGAACAAAATTGTGTGTAAATGTTTCATGGTATGTCTAGTTTAAAAATTGTATCTGAGATTTTAAATTGTCATCAAAAATGACCATTTTTGTCGCTAAAAAAAAACACAAAGGTGTATCACTACAGTTTTTGGATTATATTTCAAAATCTTAATCATTAAGAGCAAAACTGATATGGAAACTGATCTATCTACTTTTTCTAAATAAGAAAAAACTCATTTTGTAATTATTATCCCTGAATGGACAATTTTTAGCAAATTTCTACAGTCTTTGGCTTTTATCTTGAAAACTATAACAGAGAGAGAAAAACAAATGGTAAAAATGTCCAGCAAGACAAGATCAAATAAATCTTCAGTTATTGTATATTATTCAATAATGTTTTTTAGCCTTTTTTTGCATTTTTGTTGAAAACTATATAAGAGAAACTGTTTCAGCAAAATAAATCACAAATGTTAGATCTACTCATAAGTAGAAATTAGCAAAATAGTCTGGCAACTACTTATAGGAACTATTGCCGTCAATGACAATTTTTATCAAACTTTTTGCACTTTTGGTGAAAAACTAAAGTAGATAGAGACAAACTGTTAACAACAATTAAAGTGATCAACAAGATGAAATCAAGTAGTCAGTTGACTCTTTAAGGATGTTTTCTTATATTGTGTATAACTTCTTGTCAAGATATTCAGAATCCTCTGGTTTTATCCATGTAGTGCCATTTAAAAAAAATTGGCTGGCTTATCCCTACTTTTCTTTTCATAGTTTTATTACATATAGTTTAAAAAGCCATTCATTTGTGAAAATTAAAAAAAATCATTGTTATTTTTCCTAGGTTTTTAAAGACAAAAGGTGCCAATGTTAAATGTTTGAAAAATTTAGCGAGAATCATTTCCCTCCAAATTTTTATTGTCTTATATCTCAAAAAAAAAGGACACAGAACTTTCATGTTTTTCTGATTTTTTAGTTCCATTATTTATATACTATCAATTTATAACAGTCTTTTAAAATAAATGTTATGCTGAAACAGAGCAAGCCATCATCCTTAATGGATTTATTGCCCTTAAATTAATATTTTTGATAAATTTAGTGTTTTGACATATTATCTTAAAAACTATAACAGATAGACTGAAACTTTGAAAAGCAAAATTGATCAGCAACCCAAATAATTCAGTTTGATTCAAATAATCAATTTACTCCCTACAGGAGTTGTTGCCCCTTAATCACAATTTTAACAATTTTTTTTTTTACTTTTTGATGTTATTCTTAAAAACTGTAATGGATAGACAAAAAACTATGTTCACAAAAAATTATCAGCAAAATTAGATTTTGGCCTACACTGTTTCCATTCCACACAAATATTCTTGTTGCACTGTATCAGTTTTAAGTAAAAAAAAAAAAAAAAAAAAAAACAACAGGTAAGCGATTCATGCTCATTGTAACCTCTTCTTTTCTTATTCTCAACTCTACAGAAATTGGCACCCATGACTAAACATATTTTCACAGAAGACTTATTCCACCAATGTGGTGTCGTATAATACACAAAAACTCACCTATTTTACCTGAGTCTTCATTGACCATAAATGACATGTGATGATTCTGCACTATATTTGGATACGTCTGTTCTAGTTCTGATAATACTGGGTAATGCGTTACAAATAACGTCAGACATTTAACCTACAATATATCTATATATATATATATATATATATATATATATATATATATATATATATATATATATAAGTGCCTATAAATAGCAGCACATGACATACAAATCTATGGGAGTGTGGATTAATCAGTACAGAGCATCGTCCTTTTTATCCTGTAATATTGGCCAATGGACGTTGCTAACTTCAACTACCAATTTTGTAAAAATCTTGAACTTCATCCAAATTATGTATTATTTTAAAGGCAGCTAAATTCAAGTGCAACATATACATTGAGCTGCAAAAGTTTCTTATCATCTACATCCGATTTCACCTGGATAGATGCACGCTTGATAAAGCTAGTTAGTCTAGCGAAATATTGCGTTTAATTTCATCATTTTGTAAATATTTTAAACATTCTTATATTTACATACTAAATAGTGTGTTAAAATTACATTGTTAGGCAATCTATATATATATATATATATATACGTAATTTATTCCATTCATTAAGTCAAGTTTAGAATGAATATGGTGGCGATGTAGTTAATTTCTCTCACTGAATTCTCCCAGTGAATTTCATCTTACAAAAGTATGCAAAAGATCTTTTACATATTTTATTCTAATATGTTTGATGATAACTGATGTTTATTACACAATTTATCAGAATCTATTGCAGGAAGAAAACGCAACAACAGTTCTTATTGTACTAAGAAAATACCTGTTTTATAAAATAATCCAAAGAAGCATAAGCTATTGCTACACCGTCATGTGTACTGGTACCCCTGCCCAATTCATCCAGTATAACCAAAGATCTTGGTGTAGCTTTTAACATTATGTCAGAGGCTTCCTGTAACTCTACCATAAATGTACTTCTGCCTTTGTAAATCTCATCTGAAGCTCCCATCCTGTGGTTAATATACGATACTAATATTTCTAGTAGATTTTTATCATTTTTATTTCAAACATTTTCATAATTATATATAAAAAAAAGGATGAATGCACACAATACTTTTCACCAGAGTAAATATATTTTAATCGCTTAGCTGTGTTAATAATTTTGGTGATTGTTCATTCTTCTAAAATAAGGTAAAATGTTTTTCAATTCTCATTTCTTGTTTCTTAATAATAGTACCTGGTTTGTGTGAAAGTATATTTCTTCCTCTCTTGGATGAGTTTGATTTTTTGATTTTTTTCAAAAACACATTGATACAAATATAAAATTAAGAAGAATTAGAAAACTGTTTCATTTTGTATATTATCCAGTCTGGTGCAATCAATTAGTTAAGAATCATGGATATCAGATCATTGTTTTAGCAGATATAGAGGATTCTTTAATATCCATTGGAAACGAATTTTAATGGAATTTTCCTACCCTTTGTATACTGAAAACGTATTTTGGGGTTCAGCCCTTTATAGCCAACTTTCTATTGATTTATTTTCACTTACTTTTGTAATTTTGTTGATGTATTATAATAGAGAATATACAAGTTGGACATATTCACAACGATTTTATATTAATAGAAATAAGATGTGGTATGATTGCCAATGAGACAACTCTCCACCGGAGACCTGTGTTGCCTTCAACAATGAGCAAAACCCATACTGCATAGTAGGCCCTGAAAGGGCCACTTCCATGATTTTTCTTCTTGCCAAAATCGCACAAATAAACAGCTCATAAAAATTAGTCTACAGTACACAAAACTTCAAAGTTTTAACCCAGTTTTATTAACTTTTGATGAAAGTGACCAATCTTCCAAAATTTTTCTTTGTGATATCTTGTAGATATCATCCTTAATATGACATCTGCTGACTACTAAGATCCATAGGTATTACAGCTACTTGTTTCATAATTTATGTAGTATCTATCAATCTATGTGATATCTTACCTGGTGTAAATAGCATCCACAATTCCCATTTCTGCTGATTCAGCAGGAACATAAGATCCAATCTGTGTAAGGATAGAAATCAGAGCTACTTGTTTTATATAAGAACTCTTCCCTCCCATATTTGGTCCTGTGATTATCATAACCTTAGTCTCATTTGTCTGAAAATAAAAATTAAACTGATAGCATGAATATCTTAAATCTATTTATCAGACATGGACAAAAACAAAATATATCTGTAAAGCTAAATCCTGGCCATAAATACTGTAAACCAACATATTTTTGTTGATACTTTATTTTGCATTTAGCCCATTCTAACTTACTTCACGGCTAATTATATTAGGGATTTTCTAATTTTTATATAACAATAGATTAAAGTTTTACCGTACATATTCCCAATGATTTATTATCATGTTATTTTTCTACTCAAGAAAGTCAGGAAAAATAAATTGCTCATGAAAATAAGTTGGTTTACAGTTGCATGCATGCAGGTTTACAGATGATTTTCATTTCTGAATTACACAGTTCACAAATCAAGTTAAAATATACTAGGTCACTGATCACCATATCATGTCAGGTTTTCTTTCAGTCAAACACTGATGCCAATACGGTTTGAGCCTTGACTCCTCATGACTAGAGTAGCTAAATCTAACAAATTTTTATAGTATGTCACTGTTCAAAGGTAACCGGTTTACTTTGAGTTTTTTTTCCCACTAATAGCCAATAATCAATAAAACAATCAAAACCTTCATTCAATAAATCACTACTTCAGACCATTTTGGACAGGTTTAAACAGCCTTTTTTCAAATTTCAAAGTTTGAAAGGCAATTTTTTCTATAAATATTTGAAATGTTTCACATAAAATACTGACTTTTTACTTATTTGTAGGTAAGTTTATCTAGTTTATGTTTTCATTTTGAGTGGTTTTTATTTTTTTTAATAATCTTTTCTGCTTTCACAAATGACTGGTAATGAAGTTTACACATCAAATTAATCATTAAAGACAGTAAGGTAAAGAAAACCTGCATACTGTTTTGTCTTTTTTAGATTTAAAAAAAACTTAATTGAGTACACACAAAATGTTGATATACCTACAGATATATTGGTATTATTTGGAACAAACTGTTGACTTCCTTGTAAAATCTGTTGTATTACTGGATGTTGTCCTTGTTCAATGTTTATACAAACTTCATTCTCCTTTATTTTCGGCCTACAATTTACAGAATTCTTACTATAGAAAAATTGCATGTTGAAAAGTTCTAAGATAAAAGCAAGACTTTTCATGATTATGTGTTCTCCCCAAAAGCTTCCTATTAAACAAAGAACTTTGAAATACTATCTTCTTTCTAGAAATTATAGTATTACATCTGTAACACAATCTTCAAGAAATTCATTTCAAATAGCATTACTATCAATGAATATAGAATCACATTACCATGGTGTTAATAGACTCTGCATGGATAAAAAACCCTGTGACGTTCATGTCTTAAAAAATTTGATTTTCATACATCTTCTGAAAGCATATGCTTGTAACAATATATGATCCTATCATGCTCCTATCCAATTGCTTACTTTTAGCTAAAACACAGCATATTCCTTTAAACAATATTTACCTTAAACTTTAACCAGGAAAAATTGTTAAAACTTTTATCAAGTTTGTAGATTAGTATTTAAATAAATTCACAATGATTTGCAACAAGCCATAACAAATTTGCCTAACATACCTACAATATCCATGTAACCTAGCCACTAAGGATAGGGAAAATAAACAGTCTAATGTAGCTATGTGATGAACTGCTTTCCTGTACTTCTGGTAATCATCCTCAAACCACCTGGAAAATAATAATTTGGTAATCAGCCCTATAATGATAAAACTTGAGAAAAGATTTCAAATGAAAAAGTCTACCAATGAAAAAAATTTGGCTTAATATATCCGGTACTTTGGTAATACATGTACTATCATTCAGTTGTGTTTTTCAAATTATTCTTCTCCTTGCAGTTCTTTTCCATAAAATCAAAATAGTAGTAATTAGTCAGATTTCTCCATGGTCATTCTGGGTACTTTTCCTAACAATGATCCCAAGGTTATTTTATCAGGAGAAACGTTCATGCTACAGTTCTGATAAACATTTGAAAACATAGAATTTCTTCTTTCTGCATGTAGATTCCACTAATTCTATAGGAAGCAGCTTTTTTAACACATTGTTAGATCACTATTTTCTGTGAAATTACCAAAAGGGATATTCAAACTCATAATTAAAGTAGGCATGATTTAAAATAAGAATGAAATAAATTGAGAAAGCAGATGATTGGTGAATACTTATTCTGTTAAAGTCAAATAAATAAAGAGTAGTAGAAGACTAGTCTAAGTGATAAATTGCAGAGAAAGTAAGGGGATGTAACTCTAAAGCTGTATCTTATTACAATACCTATTGATAAATCATCTCAAGTGCCTAAATGTATTTCCAAACATTAGCTGTTACCGGTAGTCACATTTTGATTTTATGTTTTTTTATTAGTAACTACGTATCAATAAGTATCACTACATTTTAAATAAAGCAAAATTTCCACAATGTAGCTGCTACAGATCTACAAAATTCAAGGGTTAAAATTGACTGTCATGTTGAAGTTGATATAAATAGTAGGCAGAAGACACCACATGGATTCCTGTAAATTCAGAAATTGCTTCAAGGTTTTTATTATTGCAAATAATGTTACTGGGTGATAATTGCAATAATAAGAACTTGCATTCTGATATCTGATACATATATCTGTATGCAGATTTACCTGAAATCACAATAATAAATCTGGCACTTTTGTAATTTCTTCAAAAATGGCAATAATAAATGCAAGCAATAATTTCTGAATTAACAGTAACTAATTTGCTACAGTTAACATGGTTCAAATGAACTTAATCATAAATCAGGCTGTTAATTTTCTCATTTTAATTGTTTAACATTTGTCATGTCAGGGCCTTTTATAGCTTACTATACAGTATGGTTTTTGCTCCTTGTTAAAGGCTGTACAGTGACCTATAGTTGCCAAATTTTATGTAAACTGGTCTGTTGGAAAGTTGTCTCATTGGCAATCATACCACATATTCTTATTTTTATATAAATATGCCTAAGAAAAACTTTACCCTAGGAACTGTAACCAAGCTTCATCACAGTCTTTCTTCAACTGTTCTCTTAGTTGATTTAGTTTCTTGTAAGTTGCTTGTATAAATGGAGGATGAAATCTACTAACTGCCTTTGTACTGCCAAGAAAAAAAAGTAACATTTTCACCTAAAAGACCATGCAAGACTCCATAGGTAATTATAGCCATTCAATATCCCCTAATAGTAATGCAGTATACTTCCTACATGCCTAATATATTACAATTTTCAAGAATAAATTACTTTTTCACAATTTAGAACATCCCTAAAAAGAGTTACAAAGTTATGGCTTCAAGTAATGAAAAAGTGACATTTAAACATAATAAAAATTTATGTAAAATCCCTGCATTTCCATAGATTTAGACTTGTGTATAAAGAAAGGTAACTACACTTAATATTTGAATTACAGAGAAAAATTACTTAAGACAAATTACCTGCTTATCTTCAGCCAATCAGTGGGTACAACATGTGACACTTTGTTTTTCACTTCAATTAAGTACTATAAAATAAATAAGTAAAAAAAATAATCAGTGTCTAATTTTCAAATACTTTAACATATCAAAATCAAATCTAAACAGTACATAGCTATATTTTGATGTTTGGCTTTTTTTCTTCAATAATTGTAGATTTATAAAATATGTGCAACTACAACTTAAATGCAAAAATTTGACATGCTGAAAATTGAGAACTTTTGATAAGGGGGGGGGGGGGGGGGGGGGGGGGGGGGCGGGGGGCGCTGACTAACCTAAGGGGGGGCACGCTCCAGTCATGCTTCAGTGATAACCTATTAAATCGAACAAATTTTTCCCACAAAAGGGGGGCCCCCTGGATCTGCCTATGGAGTTTGAATGTCCCTTTGGTATCTTTCAGATCTCTTTTTTTTAGATAGAATAGCTTGTCCCTTTAGGTGCAGTAGTTCAAATTAATTGAAACAAGCATTCTGAGAGTATCGCATGGCAAAACATAGTCCCCTACCAGTTAAAAATTCATTGTACTGGAACAATATGCTAACTTGATCTATAACTTGTCATGGCGTAAACTATATAACAAATATCAAGTCAATATCTTCAAGCATGACGTAAAAAAGTGTGGAAAACTTACTATTTAAGTGAATTTTCTAAGTCCAAGGACCATAGCTCTGCACAAAATTATCAGAACGGAAAGTCAAACTTGATCTGTAACTTGTCATGATAAAACAATATACCAATTATCAAATCAATATCTTCAAGCATGACGAAAAAAAGTGTGGAAAACTAATTATTTGAGTGAATTTTCTAAGTCCAAGGACCATAACTCTGCACAAAATCATCAGACCGGAACAAAATTTATATTTGGTCTGTAACTTGTCATGATAAAACTATATACCAATTATCAAATCAATATCTTCAAGCATGACGGAAAAAAGTGCGGAAAACTGATTTGCCGGACTGACGGAAGGACAGACAGACAGACAGACTGACAGAGTACAAACCTAAAGTCCCCTTTGACTTCGTCGGTAGGGGACTAATAATGAAAAATTACAGACCAATTGAATTTTTAAGTAAAAGGTCCTCCTTAAGAAAGTCAACATTCCTATATAAAAATGTTAAAGCATCAGTGTAAAGCTTTTGTAATTAAATACTGAAAAGATCTTTCCTAGGAAAGACAGGTCCCTGACCTCAGACCCCCCCTGAAGGTGTTGTTGTTTTTAAGAGGTGAACCTTATAGCCAGGTTGTTAATACTTACTTCAGTACCTAATACAGTAGTGTAATCTAAAGCAGGCTGTTTCAATATCAACCTGACAGTTCGTCTGTGATCTAACATTTCCTTCTCCACATCCTTTATCTCTTTTTTTCTCATCTGTACAGTAGGAAACAGACTTTCATCAGAGAACAGATTAGTTTTCTCTTTATCCCTGTGCAATAAATTAAACTGTTTTCAAAAGATAGCAAGTATTTTTATAGCATCAGAATTTAAACGTAATTAAGTACATGTACATGAAAGGCTAAGATTTGAATATTTATTTGCATCATTTTCATTGAGATGAAACATTTCTGATAAAGTCAGACAACATTTAGCATTTCATAAGCAGAAAAAAAACCTATCAAAACGAACCACACATTTCTGACATTTCCCTTATGCTATGTCAACAACAACCTTATTCTATTCATAACGGCATTTGACTGGGTTTTTATTGTCGAGTTATAATGAAGCTATCATAAAATAAATATGAATAATTAAGAAGTCCAATTAATCAAGTACAATTGTCATAATCAATACTAAGAGACATCAAAATATATAAACTCAGTGGTAAATAATTTTAGTATTCTAATTCCTTTCATCTGATTAAAGTAAAGATAATTTGATACAAACCTGACATTATTTTCATGTAAATTATTTAACAAAGATTTAACATCTTCCAATAACTGTGGAATATCGTTGAGTATATCAGTGAGTATTTCTGATGATAGTGTTCCATCTAACTGTTTAGTTATTAACTGGACATCTTCACTCCATTTAAGTAGAGACTTACATACGAAGAAAAATTCAAGTACACTACACTGAAATATGGAAAAATAAATATAAATGAAAATTTGTTGTCTTTATTAGGATATTACAGTAAAAAGACATGCATTTTACTTTTATTCATGTTAAATAAAGCTGTTAATCTAGGCCACATAAAATTTATTTTTCTTTGCCATTAATTTCTTATAGATCAAATCTTCAATATAAACTGTTGATGCAGAGATATGTCTCTCTACTATGTACTTTTGAAAGTACATGCATTTATAAATTCAAATGTTGAAACTTAAATAGTGAAATCTTATACATGCTTAATTAAATGTACCTTTTTGAAATATACTGAACTGATTCCTTTTTCTAAGTCAGGTGTCTGTGCCAATGAACTTCTGAGGTGAGCAAGAACCTGTGTATTTTTGCCCTGTAGTAATTCATTTATTGCTTCCTGTCTATCTAAAATATGTCTGAAATGAAAAAAAATCTGATATAATTAATTGAGAAAATATTTTGATCGCCTTTAAAAATATATCAATCCAATAGTATAGTTTTATTGCATCAATATTGGTGAATATTGTCTGGGATAGATTTTTACATTGCAACAGCTTGCAAGTGCAATACATATTTTACGAGGGATAATATTCACCAAAATTCATTCAATAATCCTTTTATTGTATAGCAAAGCTTGAAAAACTATTTTAAACATATTTTTGTCGCTGATGAAGATGATAATTTTAAGGCTATATTTGAACTAGTGCAATATTAAACAATTTTCTATGCTAACTTTTTGTTACTCTCTGTGGGAAATATTATGTTATAACACAATAAAATTGTATGCTTAGTTTCCACAGTCATACATGTAAAAATCTGTTGCATTATCATATCATTGGAATGAAATAAATTTATTCAATCTTAAGCCTCCTACACTATTTTTATTGGAATATTTAATAAAGGGCGATGAACACTCAAATTGTCAACTCAATGTTAAATGAAATATATGTCAGGTGCAGATGTTCATGTACATGTAATTAATTCTGTATTATTCATAAATAAAATTAAAAGATTGACAAATTTTACTATAAATGCAATTTCAGGGGCCAAATATGACTTTAATCATACCTCCACCTTTGTCCCCTAGAATAGTTAAATGCACATAAAGTTAAATTTAGATTCTGGAAAATTTTGGAATAGAAAGCATTGAGAATATACTTCTATAAACATTATTTGCCTTAGCTCAGTATTATGTTACTCACTTTGCTGAAAGCAAGGGTTTTTTCAACCATGATTTTAACATTCTACCACCAAATCTAGTAACAGTCTGGTTAAGGGCCCAAAATAATGATCCTTTCTCTTTTCCATCAGTAAGATTTTGAAACACTTCTAAATTCCTGAGTACACTAGTTTGTAGCTGCATGTAGAGGGATTTTGTAGAAAACTGACAAAAATTCCTGAAAAATAAATAAAATCAATCTACCTTGAAAACAAGAGTACCCTTGCCTTCTTTTATCAATATGAAGAGAATAAAATATAATTTTAAATGATAAAAATAGGACTCCAATCTCTTTTAACTATCGGTAAGTGAAGTCTATACAAATCAATCTAAATGGATCAGATACATTCAAGTGTAGAAAAAAACAAAGTTTAACAGAATATTTAACAGAATATTTAATAATAAAAATATATGATATCAAGAAAAGTTGAAAAAATGAAACTATTCTGTGAAGATGAGGGATAAAATATTCTTTATTTTCTATAACAATAGATTTGCTGCTGGAAACATACAATCATGCCTATGGAAGGATAAATGACTAGGAATTATTTGTATTATAGTTTTGAAAATATGAAAATCTATATTTTGCACTATACATTAAAATAACTTTCCTTCAGAAATATAATTTGCTGCCATTTTAAAGAAAATATTCCCAAAATGATCATGTCAATAGAATAAAACTATTTATTTTTTTAAAGTTCCAATCCAAACATAAAAAGAAGACAATTATTCAATACCTTTTAAAAACTGGGTGGTACTACAATGTTCTCATTTCATTAAAGTAGTTAGATCAATTTTTCCCATTAAGTTATTGAATATTTTTTAAAAGTTTATTTCTGACTTAATATCTTAGCTGAAAATACAATATGTAGACAATATACCCAGTAAGTTTCAGAATCTGGCTTAGTCCAAAATCTTTGAGGTACACCAAAACACCTGACAAACAGCTTATAACTGGTTTTGGTAAATTTATTATCTCCTGAATTCTACCAGCACCTACATTAAAGATTGAATGAAATAATATATAACGTTACATTGTAGCAGTTAATATTATTGCAGTTTTCTTTTTAAAGGTTTTTGGCTGTAAATATTCTACATGTTTATCATTGTAATCACACAGTATAAATTTATATGGTAGGTTTTTCCTCAAAACAATTAATGTGAATTTAATGCTACTCAATGATTTATAACTCGCTGTCTACAATTTTTAAAGTTTATACGTGATATCATAAAATATAGGTAACATACATTTAGCATCAGACTTGTAGAAATCTGATACTGTCTGAAATGCTTGATCATATTCAAAATGTTCCTCTGATTGTCTTTCTAATCTTATTCTATCATCCTCTGATGTACTGCAAATAAAGATTGAGAAAGCTTTCAGTATATTGAAATAAGGCAATACGTTTATACTTGGATGTATAAAGTAACTGGCCTTTTTATAGCATATCCAGTATCAACAATAGAAGTCTACATCTACCTTTCAGTAGATAACAGCCAAGATTATAATAAGATGTTATATGAAAATAGTCAAATTTAATACATGTAGCTTATTTTTCAATTGTAAAGGAAATCATAGATCTTTACTAGTTCACATGCATTGTACTACATAAAGAATAGAGATCTTAACTACACATGGATAAGTTTAGCTTTTAAATTAAATAAAATCTGTTGCTTTAACTGTAAAAATCAAACAAATACATGTCAATCAATCGATTATCAAAATTTTCTTTCATAGATATATATTGCCTTATACCAGCTACCTGAAACAATATGAAGTTATTATTTTACAATATTAATGAAATATTAAGTACATCTACTGAATGTCCACTAAAATGTTAACATTATCTGGTACTATTACCTTATATCTATGATTCCTTTGATTATTTTCTCAGTTTTTGAAGACAGGTTACAAGGTATTAGTATTTCCGCTGGCTGTATGTGGGTTATCCTGGTTTCCAGTTCACTTCTTGTATCATCATCATTGAAAAAATCATAAATAATGTCACCAGTTGAAGGTTGGACAGCCTAAGAAAATAAAAATATAACTTTTTTTTAATTTTTTTCTCAATTTTAATAACTGACACAATAATAATAATAATAATAATAAAAGTAAAATACAAATAAATAGAAAAATTCCTATAAAACCTGTTGGATGTATAAGGTTGTTTTTTTTTTATTATGAAAATGAACAGAAGATTCCAAAACCGATGTTTTTATTTTGAATTTCATGTAACAATACTAACTATGTATCTGTTATTGCTTGACTGGTCATTCAAGGTAAAATATCCAAAAGCGGGAGATTCTATACTCCTGCGCGGGAGGGGACTGGCTAGCGGGAGATTTCTGGAATTTCGTCTTTTGAGTGGGAGTCTCCCACTCAAAACGGGAGGGTTGGCAGGTATGCATTTTTCGATAGTATAAGGACCAAAACTCCCGAACAGTTAAGTGAAAATCCTCAATATCGAACTTGACCTCCATTTTGTCATTAGTATCAACATATTAAAATTTGAAAATCATTGGTTGAATGGTTCATAAGTAATTGCATGGCCGTACTACACCAATCTAATAACTGGATTTTTCCTTCCGAAAAAAACATTTATCTATAAAAGGAATATACAGTCTACCAAAAAGATTAATTCCAGATTAAAATGAAAGAGATTTCAAGAAGTAAAAAGTAAAATAACAAAAATATCGAACTCCAAGAAAAATTCAAATCGGAAAGTCCCTAATCATGCTAATAAAACGACAAAATCAAAAGCTCAAACACATCATACAAATTGAAAACAACTGTCTCATTCCTGACTTGGTACAAGCATTTCCTTATGTAGAAAATGGTGGATTAAACCAGGTTTTATAGCTAGCTAAAAGAAATTTGAAATATATCTGAACCAACAACATACCAGAATTCCAATAGATGTTTGTTTAGTTTTATCTGGTGGTGTTTCATACACACACAACAGAAATGACGTCTGCTCCTCAACAGTAGCCTCTCCAGTTATTTCCCCTGAGATAGGATTTACATCTGAAAAAAATTTATGAAAGCAGATGTGCAAAAATTTAGGAATTAACATCTGTCAACAATATTCTCATAAACTACTGTAAATTGGGAAATTTTTGCGGTTTTCTCTCGAAAAGCATGTGTTTTATTTTGGTGTGTGTAATTTTAGTGCTTCGTCAAATTGATATGTTTTAATTTTGGAACAACAGTAGTGAGCAAGCTTATTCATATTTGCCTTTATTTACCCGTTTATTGACAAAATATCATTGAATTTCTCAAACTAAAAACACGACAAAGTTAACTTAATGAAGGAATCGGATACGGATGCAATTGCAAATAGTTCCGTATATCGTGGTTCGAAGCTGAAAGAAAAATATAAAATAAAATCTTAAACATTAAAAACACTTTTTAAAAAGATTATTTATTTTTTTTAAATATCATATGAAATAAATTTTAATCATCTCTATTGCAGTACATGTTAATCTATTGACGATTAAGGATTTAAATTCTAATCCTTATGCCTCTGGCAGTACATGTTAATTAATTGGAGATAAAGGATTACAAAGAGTTTTGATATTCTAATTACCAATAACGGTGTTTAATCAGCAATAACCTGGCATATTTATGACATGTGTGAATAAAAATGCATGTTATGTTTTCTTTAAAATTTCAGAAAATTGACAATTAAGTAAAAATTATCTTGTGTTGTTGTCAAATTATACCAGGTATTTATTTACAGATTTGGCTATGTGTAGAATTGTAGGAAATATACGGAAGATATAATAACATAAAATATTATCCCCAACAATTAACATTACGATATGAATTTTTAGTGTTTGCTTTATTTTCGTGTGTTTAATTTTGGCACTTTCATTGGAGGCACCAAATAAACCAAAATAAAACTACAACCAAAATAACCCAATTTATGGTATATGAAGATATGAATTATGTCCCCTTGAAATATGGAACGGAAATTTTTTGCTCTGACGAATTTCGTTGAAAATGTTGTTTTAAGTTACATCTTATTAGCTGATTTTTGGAGATGAAGTTTTTTTAGGAATGCAGATGCGTGAGTGTTACCGACGAATTTTTTGAAGGGAAATTTAACTTTTGCACAATTATTGATTATTTATTTCCGAAACGGGGTTAAAGCTATATACACAACACAACCTAAACATCACTCACACTAAATTTTCCGATAGTTGATTACAAAACAAAGGAGAAGTCTCGATCGAGCAGACAAAGTTGGACTTTGGACCTCAAGTGTATGACATGTAAATTAGAAATGATGTTGTTTGTTAGCCTTTGAACTTAGAATTTGCCTGAAGTATAAACATGTCGCTGAAAGAAACGGCAGCACTTCTCGCCGAGAGTTGGAAAATTGTCAATCAATCAAAAGAAGATGATTTGTATGTGCTCTTAAACATGATCCTACAAGTCGTTACGACCATGGATAATAGGATGCAAAAAATAGAGAAAGGTGTAAATAAAATTGATGAATTAAAAACTATTATCACATCTATAGTATCGAGAATAGGGGATTTGGAAAAAACTGTTCATGACATAAAATTAAAGAATTCTGAGATGGAAAGTAGTATTGAGGGCATCAGCAATGTATTTGACGAAGTTAATAACATAAATAAAGAATACAAAGCCAAACTACAAAACATTTCCACAAAATTTAATCAACTAGAAAACGCAACAAAAACTGAAATCGGCAAACTTAGGGTAGAAAATGAAAAGATAGAAAAACTTAAATCAAACATCCTAGACCTTCAGTGCAGATCCATGAAAAACAATTTAATTTTTTCTGGATTAGCTTACAATAAGAATGAAAATTGTGAAGCAAAACTAAGAAATTTCATCTATGAGGAGTTGCAAATTGAACAACATATAGAATTTGGTAACGTCCATAGATTTGGGAAAATTGGGTGGAATAGAGCCAAACCAATTGTGGCGCGTTTTATTTACCAACGCGACCTAGAATGCGTTCTCCAAAACGCATTTCGCCTCAAGGGAAAGCCTTTTGGTATCAATGAACAATTCCCAGCAGAAATTGAAGCTCGCCGAAGGAAACTCTATCCTGTTATGAAACAGGCGAAGCGAGAAGGTAATCAGGTGTCATTGGTACGGGACAAACTATTTATTGACGGAGAACAATTCCTATTCACAGAACAAACTAATACCAGTAAAGATGATCAGCACAGAGGGCATCAGAATGGAGGGTTTAGAGACGTAATGATGACCCCAGCAAATACTAACGGTCGACCTTACAAACGACAAAGATCTGGGTCAAGCCCAAGTAGTGAATCAACTCACCTATAGGAATGCCACGGAGAGCATAACCAAAATTTAACAGATGTAAATTTGAACTGTAATGATTCTTTAAAAACTTCCAGAAATGTTCATATTAGAAGTGATATCAATATTTTGTGTCTAAATTGTTGTGGTGTTAAAAAAAAGATTGAACTACCCTGAATTTCAGTCATTGTTAAATAATAACGATATAATTTGTTTAGTTGAAACAAAAACTGACGATATAGATATTATTGATTTACCAGGTTATGAATTCAAAATGAAAAATAGAAAGAAAGTATCAAGAAATAGGTCAGGGGGATAACTTTAGGATACAAATTAGAACTAGCAAATAAAATAAAAGTGTTAACAACTGACAGTCAGTTTGTTCTTTGGTTCAAAGTTTCGTTAGATTTACTTAGTATTGACGATGATATAGTTTTTGGCATAGTATATATTCCTCCGGAATACACAAATTACTCATCTCAAGATGCTTACAGTCAGTTAGAAAATGAATACATTATTTTTTCTAATACTTATAAATATGTGTCATTACTAGGAGATTTTAACGGACGAACAGCAGATGACGACGATTTTATTATTATACATAATGATAAACATACAAATAATCTAACAGATTTTATAGAAAATAAAGTGTATATGCTTGATGAATTTAATATTCCAAAGAAAAGAAACTCTTTGGACAGGGTAAAAAAATGGATACGGGAAACTATTGTTAGATTTATGCAAAGGAACCAATTTATTTATTGTAAATGGTCGAATTGGTGATGATAGACAGTATGGTAAATTAACATGTAGAAATAGCAGTATTGTAGATTATTGTATTAGTAGTGCTGAGTTGTTACAATATTTTACTAATTTTCATGTACTTGAATTTTCTACTTTATATTCTGATGTTCATTCCCCATTAGAGATAACTTTGGCGAGCACTCAACAAGATGTTGAAAAAAATCAGTGTTTAAATGCTGGAACAGATACATGTAACCGTCCAGAAAATATCAAAAAGTGGGATAATGATAAAACTTTGGATTTTCAAAATGGGATAGATGTGGAAGGGGTCTATGCTCTAATTGAAGAAATTGATAAAGTTGAAGCAAATATGAGTAAATGAACTAAACATGATTGTAAATAACATGTGTGACTTATTTTTGGACTCTGCCAAGGCAACATTTGGGGTTACTAGAACTAGAGGTTCGAAGAAATCTAAAAACAAGCCAGTAAAATTAGATAAAGAATGGTTTGACAGTGACTGTAAATTTGCTCGCCAAAATTATCGCAAGCTCAAAAGAAAATCTAAGAACAATAGATCAGAACAAAACTGCCAAATTAAGAAATCTTCGGAGAAATTATATAAAAAGACTTTAGATAAAGCAATTACTGCACATAGAAAAAAAATGGCTAAAAAAATAAACATATTGAGATCCAATAATTCAAAAGAGTATTGGAAATTATTAAGCAGTAGAAAAAAAAGAGACCAACCCGACATCCCCATTACTAAATTGTTCGATTTTTTCAAAAACTTGAACGCCGCCCCAGATGATGAAGAAAATACAAATATTCCAACATTAACAGGCTTAATGAAAATTTAAACAAGATAATTTCAAAAGACGAAATTCTTAAGGGCATAAAAAACCTTAAGAATGATAAAGCATTTGGGGATGATCATATAATAAATGAATATATCAAGTTGACATCTGGCTTATTCATTGATTAATATGAAAAATTATTTAACGTTAAATTTCGCACTGGTATTATTCCTGATAGTTGGTTAATTGGTTATATTAAGCCTGTTTATAAAAATAAAGGTAGCAAGTTGGACCCCAAAAATTTTAGACCTATTACCATTTTGAGTTGTATGGGGAAACTTTTTACCGCAATTTTATGCGAGCGACTAAATCTTTTCTCTGAAGAATTTGTGATTTTAAACGAAAACCAATGTGGTTTTAGAAAGGGTTATTCAACAATTGATAATTTATTTGTAATTCATTCATTGTTTGAAATTTTAAAATTTAAGAAGAAAAAATTATTTTGTGCATTTGTCGACTTTGAAAAAGCGTTTGACACGATTTGGCGAGACGCACTGTGGTATAAAATGCTTTTGAATAATATGAATGGATGTATGTATAATGTTATTGTAAATATGTATCAAGGTACTAAGTCATGTATTTCATATAACAATTCCATGTCTGATTTTTTCCCATGTAATAACGGGGTTAGACAAGGCGAAAATTTATCGCCTTTTCTTTTTTCTCTATTTTTGAATGATCTTGATTCATTTTTGCAAACCTGTAATATAGAGGGCCTAAAATCAGTCTCAACAGAGCTTGAAGAAAAACTTGACATATTTTTAAAACTTTTTATTATTCTGTATGCTGATGATACTGTGTTGATGGCCGAATCCGCAACTGAACTCCAAAAACTATTAGATTGTTTTCTAGATTACACAGATGTATGGAGGCTAAAAGTAAATGTTGATAAAACAAAGGTCGTGGTTTTTTCAAGGAGACGACCATCATGTAATTTTCAATTTTTCTTTAATGAAAAAAAACTGGATATCGTTGATGAATTTAACTATTTGGGCATAATTCTAACAAGAACAGGTAATTTTAATAAAATGAAGCAATTTAATGTAGAAAAGGCTACTAAGGCTCTTTGCGATGATTTAAGACTAGGTCGTCTACATAATCTTTCTATATGTAGTCAGTTGGACTTATTTGATAAAATGGTGAAACCAATATTACTGTACGGTTGTGAAGTATGGGGTATTGGAAATAATGACATAATTGAAAGGGTACAACTAAAATTTTTTAAATTGTTATTAGGTCTGAAAACATCAACACCCTCTTACATGATTTATGGGGAGCTTGGAAGATATCCTATAGACTTGGACATAAAAACTAGATTGATCTCATTTTGGGGGAAATTAAATTCTGGTAAAGAGACAAAACTATCATATACTTTATATAAATTGTGTTATCACATGTCTATTAATGACAATGTGCATTTTTCATGGTTAAACAGAGTAAAGACTATTTTAAATGAATGTGGTATCCCCAATGTGTGGGAAACGCAATCTTTTATGAATTGTAAATGGTTAGTTTCATTCATCAAGCTCAGACTTAAAGATCAGTTTGTACAAGTCTGGCATTCTTTGCTTGAAAACTCACCAAAAGCACTTAATTATAAACTTTTTAAAGATTTTTTTGGAAAAGAAGATTATTTTGAAATTCTTGGGAACAAACTGTCTATTGATTTTTGTAGGTTTAGGACCACAAATCACAAGCTCCCTATTGAACAGGGTAGATGGAATAATATAGTTAGAAATAATAGACTGTGTCTTCTATGTAGTAAAAATGACATTGGTGATGAATTTCATTACATATTAGAATGCAAATACTTTAAAGAAAACAGGAAACATTGTATGTCACATTATTATTTTTAAAATGCAAATACTGTTAAATACAAGCAGATTATGTCTTCAAAACACAAATCAGAACTGATTAAACTTTGTAAATTTATATAGATTATCAACACAGGTATATGTGCTCCTGGCTAAAATGTACTTCATATATTTTCTTAGCAATTGTTTTGTTTGTTCTGTCTTATTGTAAATATTGTACATAAATGTCTTCTCTAAACCTATGTATATGGTTTATTGAGAATAAAGATATATATAAATGCATTCTGAAAACATTTCAAATTAATCAACCATAAACACCTTTAAGTATGCATTGTTTCTTTTTTTTTTTTCTTTTCACACAATTCTCTTCAACCTCATACTTTATTTGGTCTTTTTAACTTTTTTTGAATCGAGCGTCACTGATGAGTCTTTTGAAGACGAAACCTGCGTCTGGCGCAAATACAAAATTTCAATCCTGGCATCTATGATGAGTTTATTATGAACAAGCTGGGAGTATATCCTGTTATATCAAAGTTAGTCTAATTATGTTAATCTTTTGTTCTGATGTTTGCTTAACATTTCTTGTCATTTGGAAAAGCATAAAATATCTTCATTTTGCATTATAACGTCAGAGAAGCTTTCTTATTTTCTATGATGACATAATTGAAAAGTTTGACATCACAGTAGAAAATTGAGCTTCATTCATAGTGAAAAGCATTAGAAAACAGATATAAAAAAAATAATTGTATCCACCTTCTCCAATCAATGTAGACTTGGTATACAATGACTGTAGTTGTCTGGTAAATGGAGCACTTTTGTTGTCACCTGCTGCTTTCAAAGCTGCTGTCTCCATTTGTTTTACAACACCAACCTGTAATAATAAGTTATTCTGTAACCATATACTAAATGTTAATATCTATCAACTTAAACAAGTGTAATTTCAGTCTATAGTCATTTTTAAAACAATTTTTTCATTCTGATATGCGAATTTAGTTGTAAGCATAACATAAATTCAGAAATAAATGCGTGCATTTATTATTGTGAATTTTTTACCTCTAACAAAACTGTGAAATCTAGTTAATGGGACTGCAAAAAATGTTTCTTCTCATAGCTAAAATTATGAATGTGAGTTTTCACTATGGCAAACCTGATACTGTCGTTTTTTGTATTTATAAAAACATCTCAATGATTTCTGAATTTAAAATATAAACAAATCTCTTAACTACCAATCATTAAATTCCGACCAAAATCAACTTCAGTAGTAGGTCGACATACAGTAACCCATATACCACATTATTTGTTTTTTATTTGAAGTCAATTTGGATTTTAGTCGGAGCACTTAACATACACTACCATCTACAAAAATGTATATGGCAATTTGTCATACCTTATATCCTGCAGAAACCAGTCTTCTAACATGAACAAACAATCTATGTGTTGGAATGGATGCTGTCATAAAATTATGATCCAGATGACAAAATATCTTCAGTACTTTTGCTGCTACCTGCACAAAGAGATATTGGAATGTTATATATGGATATCCACTTTAATATATATCATGTAAAAATGGTATTCATTACATGGATATTGGAGCAAGAATGTTTCTTCTTGTCTCAAAGCTATATTTCTCTTTTACTGTCATAAAATAATCTCATAAAAGAAAAACACTAAGAATCAATTCCAACCAAGTAAGGTTCAAATTGGTCAAATGGTTTCAGCGAAGGATCTTATTTCCAATTTAAAATCAATTATTTAAAATCTATGCATGGTTAAATATGACATCAAATGTCAACAAACAGTGATACGTGTAGAATAGAAATATAAAAAAAAGTCCCCATATATAAGTATACAAGATATATAAAAAGACAAACAATGTAAGGTTGTATATTACTACATAAACAAAACTAGCCACCTAAATTTTTGGGGTTAATGTGTGTATTGAATGGTCAAATATATATATCTATAATCTTGTTAGTAAACATTGTTTTTTGCTAATCTACTAGGTAAGATTAATTTCAAACCTCTGCATCTTCTCCAAAGAATCTGTACTTGTAACCACATTCAACAAGTAGTAAAGCATCAGGGTACTTATTTTTAATATCAACATATTGTTGCTCCAGTGGTGTATATTTAGTTTTTGTCTGTTTATTGATTGGTGACTTCCCTTTACTAGGGGTTGACGATTGAGATGTATGGCTAAACACTGATAGACGATCATCTTTGATTATCACATCTTCATCACTGTCAGAATCACTATGATTATTCTTGGTTTTAGCTGCATTGTTAGCTGTGTTTAAATTTCCTTTCTTAAATTGTTTGATGCTAATCTCTGTTTTCTCTCTGTCTAAATCTGGTTCAAATTGTTTTAGTTTCAATTTTGTTGATTCATTTAAGATAACTTTAGACGAGCATTCTGGTTGTTGTCCATCATTTGGAGCTATATTTCCATTAGTTCTACCAGCTGATACATCTAAACATTTCTTTTTAGATGAATCACCTTCAGAAACATTTTCTTCTCTAGGTCTTTTCTTTTGACTGAATGAAGGAATCTAAAACAAAATTTCTGCTCATCAATTTTTATAACTAACTACAGTTGTAGATTCCAACAGGCTATGATTGAAAAGGGATTGCTGCTTAGTTAAATGTTATAATTAAGGGTTATTAATGGAAAAGAGTTGGAAATAGGTCTTTCAAAACTTGACATGTTACGATGTACAATGTACATGTACTGTCACTATTTTGTTGACTTTTAAAGAATATCATAATATATGTACCACATATGGCTATATTATGCTCTATTGTTAGCAAAGTTTCATTCTATTTTACTGCATTGATGACGTTTCAATGAATATGATTGAAATATCAACAGATTTTTACAGGTAATTTAAGCAGCTGTTAGTTCCACTGCATGTTATTATATCATATTTTTATAACTCTTTCACATGCTGGAGAACCTAAGAATTGTAGAAGAAATGTGGAAGATACCAAACGGCTATCAAACTTGTCACAATGACATTGCCACAACAACAACGAATTACAGCTATCAGTTACAATATAGAGCATTTATATTTTTATGTTATTCATTATGATTTTCATAACATAGAACAATAATACCAAATTTCAGCTTTGTAAATATCAATTAGCAGTAATCATACATAATTAACATCTAATAATTAATCATCAAATCACAAATAACAAATAACAAAGATATTTCATTTAAAAATTCCTCGAATTTTTATTCATTAAAATATATATATTTTGATATATACCTTTAAACACATCTAATAATCCAACAGGTATTTCAATAAATATAGGGTGCGAACGGACCAAGGGGGCAAACATGTGGGGTGCAAACGGACCAAGGGGCAAACATGTGGGGTGCGAACGTACAGGGTGGGAACATGTAGTAGGAGCGAATGGACCTGATACCTAATTATTTGGACTAACTTATTATAATAATGTACTGTTATTGTATAACTGTAAAATTTGTAATTTCCCTAGAATTTGCACTTGTCAATCATAACCTATTTGAGAGCATAGAAACAAATGTATAACCTTTCTTGGAGCCGTAGATTTTACCGGAGAATCATCTATATTTATCACTTGGACCTCAGGCTCATAACTTTTCGATGTCTTAGTATTGTTGTCGGTTGTATTTGACGAAAAGAATTTGGAAATTGTTGCCTGTCTGCTTTCGTCTACTTTTGATTTAAGCTTTGTCAGATTTATACTTTTTCGTTTTGACATGACAGTGTCAGAAATAATCAGAAGTTCATATTTATTATTTTGCAGCACTTGCAAATTTTCCTGGAAGTTACAAGGTGTGTGTAACAGTGATCAAACTCCGTAACGATTTTGTAAATATTTCCGGAAATTATAAATAGTTTTAGCATTGTCAGACTTGTATTTGTTTCGCTCACCTAGTGAACAAAATCGCTATTTGCCAATGAGGACTTTTAAGCACATACTATAGTTATTCTCTGTGTTGCTAATAATTTATGTAATCTACAGAATAGAATAGAATAGAATATCTTTTATTTCCATAAGAGGTAACCCTCAAGGGGCAAAGTGCATATACATGATAATACATATATGACAATAAAGTTACAATTACAAATACAATAAAGAAGAACAGCAAAACAGTATACTAAAGTTAGACAATTATAAATATTGCTAACAGTGTCACAGTGTTACATAATAAATGTTTATGTATACTCATGGAGTTTTGATAAGAATAGCCTAGTTGTTTCAAAATATTAATAGACTTAATTACAGTTTAATAACCAGATAAATTTATTAATCATATCAGAGACATATAACAATTGTATTATATGTCTCTGATCATATCTAAGGACATATCGAAATATCACATCAAATAACAAATCTCTATCCTTACAGTATCATGGGTATCATTCCGATGAAGTTCATCTTCCACTTTATTTAAATCGCATTTAGTACAAATTCTTTGATGAACTTATAATTAGGGAGCTACCATTTGATTTTTATGGGGGAGGGGGCTAGGATGAAATTTGAAAAAAAGGCAGGACAGGAGTTTTGAGTAAAAAAAAAAGGCAGGATGACAATTTATGTAAAAAAAAGTCAGGATAACTAATAAAAAAAAAGGCAGGACCGAGTAGAGTGAAAAAATAAAAAGCAGGACAGAGATTACAACTAAAAAATAAGGCAGGACAAAATTTTTTTTATAGTGTTTCTTTCTATGTTGAATTAAATGTTACACTACTGTTTCAGGTTAGGCTGAAGTGTGCGCCTGTTAAAACGTTTAAACCCGCTGCATTTGTTTACACCTGTCCTAAGTCAGGAGCCTGTTGTTCGGTGGTTGTCGTTTGTTGATGTGGTTCATAAGTGTTTCTCGTTTCTCGTTTTTTTTACAGATTAGACCGTTGGTTTTCCTGTTTGAATTGTTTTACACTAATCATTTTGGGGCCCTTTATAGCTTGCTGTTCGGTGTGAGCCGAAGACTCCGTGTTGAATGCTGTACTTTGACCTATAATTGTTTACTTTTTACACATTGTGACTTGGATGGAGAGTTGTCTCATTGGCACTCATACCATATCTTCTTATTTCTATATAGATCATATGATCAAATACATGTATAGACTGGTAGTAATTTTTTGATGTGAATGAATAACATCTTTGCATAGTTTATAATAGCTTTTAGACTCTTTTTGTACAATTCCTGTCTTGAATGAGAGAAGATCGACCACTGATGCAGAAAATATAAGACCTATACTTATAGTCCTATACACATTCCAGATCAACTTGCTGTAGAGTGAATTTTTGCTTGATAAATCTACTCTGTTTATTAAATACTAAATTTTTGTTTTATTGGTGTTTATGTTTAAGCACCAATCAGAACAAAACTTATCAACATTTTTTAATTTAGATTGAGGACCATCTGATGTGTCAGAGAGCAAAACAATATCATCTGCATACATTAAACAGTTAATATAGACTAAGTATCACCCAGGGTCAGATCATCAGCCTCATTATCAATATTATGATAGAAAGTCGTTTATAAAAAAAATTGAAAAGATTACGGGTTAGGTTATCACCTTGTCGTACCCCTAATTTAACTCCAAATAAGTCGGTTAAAATTTTCCCAGCTTTTATACAAGTTGAACTAACATTGTACATATTCTTTATAAATTATTAATGTTGTAAACTTTCCCTCCTAATCCTATCTGTAATAGTTTATATTTAATACCACTATGTATCACTGAATCAAACGCCTTTTTAAAATCAATGAAGCAGGCATACATTTTTTTACCTGAAAAAAATACTGAATCAACCAGATTCTTAAGCAAACACATATGGTCACAGGTTCTTGACTTTTTTTTACAAAGCCAATTTGGAACTCAGTAATTAGACTATTTTGTAACAAATATTTGTCAAGTCTAACATTCAAAATTGTATTAAAAGTTTACCAATTGCACATGTAATTGAGATGCCTCTGTAATTTGAGAGATCAGTTGGGTCCCCCGACTTAAAAGGGGTTAAGAGTATTCTTCAGCCCAGCATTCTGGATATTCTCCTGTGCTAAGACATAAATTAGATAATTTTCCATAACATGGAACTAAACTATCAGCACTTGCCTTTAGCATTTCATTTGTTTTAAAATCCAAACCATAAGCTTTATTGTTTTTCAGCTTTTTAAGTATTTCAGTATTAGTTATTGCAAAATCAAGTTCAGATGAAGTGGTGTGTTTCTCAATACTTTCTACTAATTTTTCGATATATCGATATATGTTTATTACGCTTTTTGAATCTATTATCTAAAGAATTAATTGACTTAAAATGATCTAACCAGATATCAGCAGATATCTGATTCTTTGAGTTTTTTTTAACTAGATCCCAGTAGACCTGTGGATTATTACACTCTAAATTATCTGATTTAAAATGTCTTCTCTTAATTTTCTGCTTTTGTTATATTGTCTCAACAATTTATAAAATCTACCATGAATATAAGGATCATTTGGATATTTAAAATATGAATCTGCATAGGATACATTTTTTCTCATTTTTCTAAGGTCTATATCAAAAAACTTTTTATTTTTTTTTTTTTTTTATCTCGATTTTTTTTTATGAAATAGGTCGCCTCAAACATTTTTCAGAGGCTGGTAATAAAATTTCATTAATATCAGAGCTGTTATCAAAATGTGAAATAAGATTTTTGCTGTCTTTATCTTGCATAGCTGATTGAAAGGCCTGAGGAGAATTTTCCTGCCACTTGAATTTACTACCCATATATATAACTTTAGAATTCTGCTGTGGATTTATGTCAAGGAAATGATGGCTAAGAATTTTCCATGATAACTTACAGTGACAGTCACTTAAAGTTAGATTAAAAGTTGATACATTAAAATATAAAATGTTTTACAACAAACTGTCTGAAGCAAGTAAATATTTGACAACACTGGTACCCATGTGATTATAGCATGTATATTTTCCTAACTTAGAATCACCCAAAGTTCTAGCATTTAAAAAACGAATTTGGTTACCCACGCATAATTCAATCAAGCATCAATTGTTGTATCCCTGCTGTTTCGAACATTCAAACTGAAATCAATTAGATAATCGTCATTACTAATTGAAAGATGATCTGCACTGTCCGAGGACAAAATGTCTAATAGATTTCCACAACGTGCATTAAAATCCCCACATAGTAGGACATCTCCTTTAGACTTAGAATGTGCTATGTCCTTTTCTAACAACTGAAGTATATCAGTAGACAAATTTTTAGTATAAATGGATTAATTTGGTCTGGTGGATTATGTGCTAAGCATAAATATAAATCATGATTAAAGTTAAAATAAGATTTATCAAATTTCATCCACTGAAAGTCTTTTTGTGAGTTTAAACTAGAAAAGAAATATGAGGTTTGAGAGCCTGTTTGATAAATATAGCTAACCCTCCAAAATATCTACCGTTGCCAGAAATGGGTCGATAAACAGGGTAGTATTTATAACCATCTTTAGAGAGGGGGTATTATAACCTATGTGTGTTTCTGCTAGGAGAATGATATCATATTCTACATGTCCTATAGTTTTTTGTTATAACAGTCAAAACTGCAAAAAACTGTAAAAATCTATATTTCTGTGATGTAAAATTTTCAGAGAAGATTGATCTTGTCATGCTGATCAATTTTGTATATACACTTTGAATCTAGCTCCTATAGAAAAAAAAACAGAAATAAAATTTAAAAATTGGAAAATTGAATATTTTAGGGGCAATAACACTAGAACAGCTTGACAGATTGTTCTGAAATTTTTAGGATCTCGTCATGCTCATCAGTTTTGTACATACACTTTTAACCTTGCTCCTGCATTTTTTACAAACACTGCAAAAATTGGGTATTTATGGGGCAATAACTATAACATGTATAAAACAGGTGGTCATATTTTTTTTTCTAATTTCCAGTGTAGATCTTGTCATGCTGATCCTTCTTAGCTCACCTGGCCCAAAGAGCCAAGTGAGTTTTTCTCATCACTCAAGGCGTTCGTCGTCCGTCGTCGTCGTCTGTTAACTTTTACAAACATTTTCTCTGAAACTACTGGGCCAAATTTAACCAGACTTGGCCACAATCATCATTAGGGTATCTAGTTCAAAAAATGTGTCCGATGACCCCGCCTGCCAACCAAGATGGCCGACATGGCTAAAAATAGAACATAGAGAAAAATGCAAGTTTTGTCTATTATTACGAAAACCGTTATAAATAGAGAATGCGTTTTGCCTTATATAATAAAGATTATAATAGATAAAAAGACACTTTAAATCACAAAATTTATCAGCAAGGCAAGATCTACTAACAAGTCAAATTTTGTCGATATAGTTAGTATAGATTGTCACTCTTTATAGAAGTGATTGCCCTTAAGTGAGGATTTTTCTTACCCTCTATTGTGTTTGTAGCAAAAACTAAAGAAGATAGAGAGAAACTAAACAAACATGATTATCAGCAATACAAGATCAACAAAACAGAGATTTTTGTCATGAATTCTATTCTCGGCTACAATGTTGGAGAGTGTCCTTTGTTGAATATGCACATAGACCAAGGTAACCTAGCTTTTATAGTTTTCGTGACAAAAGCCAACAACTGTTAAAAAATGGGGGGGGGGGGGCAATATTTCAGGGGCAATAATTCCGTAACAAGTGGCTAGATTTCTCTCCAATTTTCAAGGTGACTACATCTTGTGGTACTGATTTTTTTTTTTAAATTTTTTACAAATTAAGTTTAAAAGATGAAATTTGTTGATATGGTCATAATTTTGTCTTGGTCACCTGAAATGAAATGCAATATTTGACTTATGTTGTTCGATTGCCCAGGAAAATGTTAAACCTAGCTAGCTTCTATAGTTTTCGAAAATATGACAAGGAAATTTAAAAAACAAAAAATCAACATTTCAGGGGCAAAAATTCCAAAACAAGTTGTCAGATAATAAAATTTTGTGGGTAGATAGAACTTGTTTTGCTGATCATTTTACCGATCATTTTTTTTCTAATTGCTACAGTTTTAAAGATATCAGCCAAAACTGTAGACTGATCCCTTATGTTCTATTTTTAAACATGATGGCAATGACAAAAATCTCAAACTTTATAGTTGACATCCTACAGATCAACTACACAAACCTTGGTTTTAATCCACTGAGCATTCAGTGGAGAAGATTTTTAAAGAAAAAGTTATGGACAACGGAAACAGATGACGGACAATAAAAACACGATGGACGACAGACGCAAAGTGGTGGCAAAAGCTCACATGGATGTTCAGACCAGGTGAATACAAAATGGATGTGTCATGGCAATAACTCAAAAACAGGTTGACATAATTTTCTCCGATTTATAGGGATTGATATATTTTTTTGTGCTGATTCTTTTTGTGATTTACTTTATACTCTTCTCTTATATATATTCTCTTATATTTTTCATGATAACAGCCAACAACTGCTAAAAATTGGAAGAAGTCGATATTTCAAGAGTAATAACTCCAAAATGAGATTTTTTCCAATGTTTAGGGTGGATACATCTTGTCATGCTGGTCATTTTTGCAATTTACAGTCTTAGCCTAAATCCTATAGTTTTTGGAAAGAAAATGTCCAAAAAAGTTGAAAATCAACATTTCAGAGACAATCACTCCAAAACAGACAACGGATGACAGATGATGGACGAACAACTGACAAAAAGTGATGACAAGAGCTCACATGACCCTTTGGAATAGGTGAACTAAAAATGACAAAGTTCAAATATCTGTCATTTGTAAATCAAAATACTGATAATATGAACACCTTTAGTAAATAAACCCTTCATGATATGTAAGTTTTAGCTTCAAACCTGTAGGTGGAATTAGCCGTACAAATAATGTACTCTGCATGCTTAAATATTACAAAAAAATGACAAAGTTAAACAGCCTGTCATTTGTAAAAAAAATTATGAAATTCAAATTCCTAATACATATAGACCTTTTATATATGTGCTACACCCTACACAATATAAAACTTCTAACTTGAAAACTGTGGGAAGAGTTAGCCAGACATATCAATTACCCAGCATTCCAATTCTTACCAAAAAATGACCAACAACCTTTTACTTGTGGAAAATTTCAAGAAAATCAAAATCCTGATAATATGCAATATGTAGTATATGTTTTTACAAATAACATAGTGTAAAAGTTCTAACTTGAAAACTGTAGGAGGAGTTAGCCTGACAAACCATAATAATATGTGGGATGGACAGACGGAAGGACGGACGGACAGACACACGGGGCTTAAACAATATGCCCCCTGACATTTTGTGGCAGGGGTATGCAAAACGTCATTTAGGACCAATCAGATAACACAATGACAAATGGTGGCCTTTGCTTATTCTCTATAGAAAGGGATGCAAGTATTAATACCACAAATAGTACGCCTAGTAAGATAAATGGGGAATGTATCCATGGGACACAGATGATGCCCCCGCTTGCATATAAAGTTACAAAGGGACATAACTCAAGAACAGTAAAAGTGACGCTATCCAAATTTATACTTGATCTGAGTTTTGTGGTATTAAGCATTGTGTATAAGTTTCATAACATTTGGTTGAGGCAAACTTAAGTTATAGAACGGAAACGAAAAATTCAGCAATTTTTCCATTTGTAAAGGAACATAACTCTAGAACGGTAAAAGTGACGCCACAAAAATTCAAATTGATCTGTGTTTTGTTGTAGTAATCATTGTGTATCAGTTTCATAACATTTGGTTGAGGCAAACTAAAGTTAGAGAACGGAAACGCAAAAATTCAGCATTTTTTCCAGTTGTAAAGGGGCATAATTCTTGAACGGTAAAAGTGACGCCACCAAAATTCAAATTTGATCTGTGTTTTATGATAATAATCATTGTGTATAAGTTTCATAATATTTGGTTGAGGCAAACTAAAGTTAGAGAACGGAAACCAATTTTGGGACGTACGGACGGACGGACGTGCAGACGGACAAGGGTAAAACTTAATGCCCCCTCCACTACGGCGGGGGCATAAAAATACGTCTTAAATGAACATCTATTTAGTTTTTCTTTTATTCTAGTTGCTCCTTAACCTAATAAACACATTTTCAGTTTTATCTTTTGTATGGATTGGCAACAGATATCTTAAAGAATGAAAGACTAACAAACTCCCAAAACTTTTATTAGCAAAAAGAGACCACTCTTTAATGACAGCAAAAATTATGGTCATATCATTGTAACCTATGTGTGACTATGTCAACTTTTTTATAAATGCATATGTAATTTGAATGACATACAAATGTATCAAATGTTGGTAACATCAAATTTAAGAACTATTTACCACAAACAGTGATTTTTGATGAAAAAGTATTCTTTAGTTGCAATTAAGTTTAGAAATTGCATACATATACATATGGCTAAACAGAAGAACAAACATGGATGTTGTCGTTACTCAAGTGAAAGCTGTTGCTTTAAAATGTTGAAGACATTTCATTCTTTTAAGCTTGCTCTTCCAGATTGACATCTTTGTTTTTTCTGCTGAAATCATTTGTTTAGAACAAAATTTACATTTTGAGAGCAAAAAATCATATTTGAAACTGTTTTTGGAGACTTTTGAAAAACTGATATTTACTTCGGCCAATTGGCCTCAGTGAATATCAGTTTTTTTCAAAAGTCAACAGAAACACATATTAACCTCATCAAAAGACAGTAATTGCATTATATGCAATGTTGACTTTATTCTAAGACCATGAACGCATATAATGGAGTAAACAGTTATACACTCTATTGTATACACCCTACACACAAGTATACACTCTATTTTATACTCCCTACATACAAGTATACACTTTATTGTATACTCCCTACACACAACTATACAAAAAATTAAGTACTTGTAGTCTTATACAGATTATTCTAACATGAGAAAATTCTATGTCAGCCTAAATATTTCTTCTATTAAGAATCACCATTGCATTTTTTTCTTTTTTATTGATATTAAAGACAAAAAAGTTTAAAAAAATAAGATAATCATACCACATCTCCTTATTTTTATAGGTGTCTTAATGGCTTCAGATAATTTTTTCTTATTAATGCCCACATCCTCAAGAACAGTGTCAAAAGGAAGAACAAAAATGAACATTTGTTTGAACTTTTCTTTTGTTTAAAACTGCAAATGGTGTTTTGAAATACGATTTTACTTCTTTAATTTGTTTTGTATTTTCATAAGACATTAGCGCTCAACATGTATAATTTTCAGTAGTGTACACCAAAAAGCAAGTTGAAGCTAATGTCAGTTTTAGATTGTTGGATTGATATCTTTTTAAAGTTCTGTACAAATGAAGAATTATATATCTTTGTTTAAACAAAAAAAATAACACCATTCTTTAAAAAAAAGATCAGACATTAAACAAAAACGAGTTCATCATAAAATGCATAATAAAAGCAGTTATAAAAAATGCTGAGCAATTAAACATTAACTAGAAGCAAAACAAAAATTCTGTTATTAAGCAAACAAAATAAATTTTAACAGTTTTCATCATAAAATCCATAAGTGCAAACACATCATGCAGATCAAGATGTATAACACAATTTTACATACTTGTGAAGATCCACTTAGGATTTATAAAGGAGATATGAACTGCTTATATCAAAACCTTTCAGGCATTCCCTGGCCACATTACAATGCACTGACTGTGTATGTGCAACACACTTTTTTTACCGACATTAATATCATAAAAATAATGAGAGGCTCTGATGGGTTAATACTATTCATCAAGTAAAAAAATGTACAACTATTTTATGAAGCATTGATTCTTCAATTTGTGGGTGCTACAAACTTGCTCTTGTAGAGTGACATCTTTTTTTTTTTTGCTGACAACATTTGTTAAGAACAAAATTTAAATTTTGAGAGCAAAACATCATATTTGAAACTTTTGAATAACTGATATTTACTGCGGCCAATTGTCCTCAGTGAATATCAGTTTTTTCAAAAGTCAACAAAAGCACATATTAACCTCATCAAAAGACAGCAATTGCATTATATGCAATGTTGACTTTATTCTAAGACCATGAACACATATAATGAAGTAAACAGTTATACACTCTATTGTATACTCCTTACATACAACTATACAAACAATTAAGTACTTGTAGTCTTATACAGATGATTCTAAAATAAGAACTTCTATGTCAACCTACACATTTCTTCCATTAAGAATCACCATTGCATTTTTTCTTCTATTAATTTTAAAGACAAAACATGTTTTAATAAACAAGACAATCATACCACATCTCCTTATTTTTATAGGGTAACTTAATGGCTTCAGATGATTTTTCTTATTAATGCCCACATCCTCAAGAACAGTGTCAAAAGGAAGAACAAAAATGAACATTTTCTTTTGCTTAAAACTGCAAATGGTGTTTTGAAATACGATTTTGCTTCTATAATGGGTTTCATATTTTCATAAGACATCAGCGCTCAACATGTACATTTTTTTGTAAGTGTACACCAAAAAGCAAGTTAATACTAATATCATTTTTAGATTGTTCGGATTGTTCGATTGATATCATTATAAAGTTCTGTACAAATGAAGAAAAATATATTTTTGTTTAAACAAAAACTTATAACACCATTCTTATAAAAAAAATCAGACATTAAACAAAAACGAATTCATCAAAAAATGCATAATAAAAGCAGTTATAAAAAATGCTGAGCAATTAAACATTAACTAGAAGCAAAACAAAATTCTGTTATTAAACAAACAAAATAAATTTTAACAAATTTCATCATGAAATTCATAAGTGCAAACACATAATGCAGATCAAGAGGAATAACAACATTATACATACTTGTGAAGACCCACTTAGGATTTATAAAGGAGATATGAACTGCTTATATCAAAACCTTTCAGTCATTCCCTGGCCCCATTACAATGCACTGACTGTGTATGTGTAACACACTTTTTTTACCGACATTAATATCATAAAAATAATGAATTTTCTGATGGGCTAATACTATTCATCAAGAAGCAAAATGTACAACTATTTTATGAAGCATTGATTCTTAAATTTGTGGGTGCTACAAACTTGCTCTTTTAGAGTGACATCTTCTTTTTTTGCTGACATCATTTTTTTTGAAAAAAATTCATATTGTGAGAGCAAAAATCATATTTTAAACTGTTTTTGAGACTTTTGAAAAACTGATATTCACTTCGGCCAATTGGCCTCAGCGAATATCATTTTTTTCAAAAGTCAACAAAACCACATACCGTATTTAGTTGAGTATAATATGTACTTTTTTATCCCAAAAATGTAGTTGGTAGATGGGATGTGTATTATACACAACTGTAGACGGTTTTTGTTTTTTGTTATTTGTTTTTTTTTTTTTTTTTTTTTTGTTATTTGTTTTTTTTTTTTATTATTTCGTTTTTTGTCATTATTATATATATATATTCAAGTCATTTTTCATTTTATCTATTTATTTGTATTTTTTTCATAACGTTTTTTTTCCTTCATTATTAAATATTCAAAGAACAGGTGTGACATCCTGCATGAGTGAGCTGAAATGGTAATTAAGGATTAAGTGTGGGTGTGTCGCAATTGAATATTCATGTCAACTTTTGACAGGTGTTCAATGTAGTTACCTCAGGGAGTGCTCCAAACCAACATGATCAATGAAAAGAAAATATAGAATTAAAGAATTATAAAATTTTAATTACTGCTAATCAATTTAGATAAATGTTTGAGCTCTAATTTCTTTTGTTCCATAACATTCCAATTATTTCTTTTATAATATTTGAACAATGCATCAGCTTCGACAAGATAAGACAAACATTGATTTCAAAAGGGATCTTTAATTATTAAATTAATAAAATGTTAATTACATGATAAAAGCTCTACCATTTTATTGTTTATGACTTTTAATTATCAAATTAAACAAAAATTATTACAAAAAAACATTTGATTGAGCAAACAATCTTACATATTATATTATTATCTTTCAATAGACTTAAATGAAGATTAAATAATGGTTCAACAGTTTCCTATCAAAGGCTTTTTACAGTGAACTAAACTGTTTTTTTTCTATTTTTTTTACTTAAAAAAAAAAAAATTTTTTGACTAGACTTTTTTTCACGATTTTGAGGGGACGAAAAGGGGGTGCATATTATACAAAGCTGCGTTATATACAAGACTAAATACGGGGGTATTTGCCTCATCAAAAGACAGTAATTGCATTATATGCAATGTTGACTTTATTCTAAGACCATGATCACATATAATGAAGTAAACAGTTATACACTCTATTGTGTACTCCATACACACAACTATACAAACAAATTTAGTACTTGTAGTCTTATACAGATTATTCTAAATAAGAACTTCTATGTCAACCTACATATTTCTTTCATTAAAAATCACCATTGCAGCATTTCTTTTTGATTAATTTTAAAGACAAAAAATTTTTTAATAAACAAGACAATCATACCACATCTCCTTATTTTTATAGGGTATCTCAATGGCTTCAGATAATTTTTCTTATTAATGCCCACATCCTCAAGAACAGTGTCAAAAGGAAGATCAAAAAGAAAAAAAAATGTTTGAACTTTTCTTTTGCTTAAAACTGCAAATGGTGTTTTGAAATACGATTTTGCTTCTTTAATGGGTTTTATATTTTCATAG
The DNA here is from genome assembly GCF_021869535.1 of Mytilus californianus. Taxonomy (NCBI): domain Eukaryota; kingdom Metazoa; phylum Mollusca; class Bivalvia; order Mytilida; family Mytilidae; genus Mytilus; species Mytilus californianus. Next base: position 84,886,053 of record NW_026262679.1, read on the forward strand.
GACATTAGCGCTCAACATGTATAATTATTAGTAAGTGTACATCAAAATCAAGTTAAAGCTAATATCAGTTTTAGATTGTTGGATTGATATCTTTTTAAAGTTCTGTACAAATGAAGAAAAATATATTTTTGTTTAAACAAAAACTTATAACACCATTCTTATAACAAAATTAGAAATTAAACAAAAACGAATTCATCAAAAAATGCATAATAAAAGCAGTTATAATAAATGCTGAGCAATTTAACATTAACTAGAAGCAAAACAAAAATTCTGTTATTAAACAAACAAAATAAATTTTAACAGTTTTCATCATGAAATTCATAAGTGCAAACACATAATGCAAATCTAGAGGTATAACACCATTATACACACTTGTGAAGATCCACTTAGGATTTATAAAGGAGATATGAACTGCTTATATCAAAATCATTCAGGCATACCCTTGCCCCACTACAATACACTGACTGTGTATGTGTAACCTTTTTTTTTTACCGACATTAATATAAAAATGATGAGAGGCTCTAATGGGCTTATACTATTCATCAAGAAGCAAAATGTAGAACTATTTTATGCTGCATTGATTCTTAAATTTGTGGGTGCTAACGAATTAGTCTTTTAAACATCTTCATCTAATGATACTTATTGGTTACGAAAATAACTGATCTTTAAAATCTTTATATTTTTAAGGCAGTCTTATTTCCCTTCCAATAAACTTCTTATCATGAGCATTTTCTATGCAACACATAATAAAACACTTTATATAAAAATTTCTAAAAAGATGACTTTTTTTTATTAAATAAGTGAAAAACCTCAACTTTGAATTCTAAACTACTAATTCAAAAACCTTTTTTTCAACAAATTTTGATTTACAATGGTCGAAGTTTGGGTTGGAAGGTATGCATCATTACAAGCAAATTCAAAAGGACAATCACAAAACCATATTATAATATTTGTCGCAACATACTACAGATTTTCTGAAGAAAAAATACAAAACTGAGGTTTATTCCTTTTCTCCTATTTGTCAAAATGGTATCAACACCAAATAGGATTTCAATTCTGTTCTTTAAAAATAGTCATAGAAACTATAATGGCTGTAAATGACCATCTCTATAAATAAATTTGATTTCGTCTACGTCTGCTGCAAAGTAACCAACCAGATCTTTTTCAAATTTATATATCTAATGATAGACACCAGTTACTTCAAGGTCAACTTAAAAAGCCTACTATTTTACTCTATTGGAAACAAAAGCTGCACTAATAAATATGATAATAGACTCATAGAAAATATAACAACAACTTTCTATATATCTTGTTGTGTCATGATATGAATAAAAGGAGATGTCCGGTATACATAAATAGGAAATGAACCCAACAAAATAAAAAGAAACAAAAACAACTTTAGGCCAACCAACACGCATCGACAATAGACAGATGTCTACTATAAAATATACCAAGCTCACACTGATAGTCATAAATCATTTCTCAGTTTTTTTTACATTTTAGAAAAATAATAACATAAATTGTTTTGGTATACACATATGCACTTTAACGGTACTACAATCTGTCAACTCATAGAAAATATAACAACATTTTGGCATTGCACAAAGTCATGTTTTTCTATGACTGTTAACGACGTCTTTACACTAAATCCATTGGATGTTGGATGTGTAGTGATTTATGCTTTAGTCTTAGATACAAAATTTTTTTTTATTAGTTGTTATTGGCTTTCAACTAGCTGTCAGTAACTGAGAGTACTCTCAGATCTGTACTTAGTGTGCTTTTTGTTGATAGGGATTAAGGATGGATACATACCCTGCCCCGTTTGGTCTGTATTTATGTTTGATGTTTTTCTGCTTAGTATCGATCTGATGAGTTAAGCCTTTTTCAACTGATTTTTATAGTTTGTTCTTATGTTGTGCTGTGACACCACTGTCCGAGGTTAGGGGAGGGTTGAGCGCTCAAAAACATGTTTAACCCCGCCACATTCTTTATGTGCCTGTCCCAAGTCAGGAGCCTGTAGTTCAGTGGTTTTCGTTGGATCATGTCTGTCATATTTGTTTTTCGTTAATCGTTTTGTTATAAATTAGGCCGTTAGTTTTCTCAATAGAATTGTTTCGTATTTTTCGTGTCGGGGCCTTTTCTAGCCGACTATACGGTATCGGTTTTCTCACTGTTGAAGGCCGTACGGTTGCCTATAATTGCTAACATCCACTTTATTTGAACTTTGGTGGATAATTGTCTCATTGGCAATCATACCTCATCTCCTTATTTTTATATATGATCATTTACTTGAGATTTAATGGAAGACTGTGAGGTCTGCTCCTTGTTTTTCATTGACTTAATAAACTGATCAAAATCAAAATAGGATGAGCACAATTTGACCTCTGTGAGGAATCTTTGCAATTTCGCTTTTTTTTTTTCTCAGGCACTTTAGACCGAGTTGTTCTCTTTTTACTGTGACTTGACTATGGGTGTTACTATTTACCTGTACCTATTGTTCAACCAGATTGAAACATTGACAATACAATAGGGACATTTAAATTGACCAGTTGGTATTGTTAGATTTAAATCTACCTTGATGCTACCTGTACAGTTTTTTATTCACCTAACCCAAAATTTCAGCATGCTTTTTTCATGAAGTTTTTCTTGACCTAGGATTATTCTTTCAAAAAATTGAAAGGGTAGAAATATTTTTGGTTTTCATTGTTTTAAATCCCCAGTATTGATAATATTTCTAAAATTTACCAAAAAATCTTAATCAGTAAAATATTTTATCAATTGCATATTAATATGTATGAAAATTAAAACTGTTTTTACATAATAAATTATTCTTTAAATTTTTAACCCTCATACATAGTATTGTCCAGTTGTCAGTGAAACAAGAAAGAGCTATCTAGGTGTTTTAAGTTTCAATTTTCAGATGGATTATATGTTGTGCATTTCTTTATAATGTCCCTTCAAGATTTTCATTTTGGATTATGATATTTGAAATATTTGAAATCTATTGGAATCAATGTGCATGACATATTGGATTCATTTTATTTAAATTCACTTCTCAGATGCCTTTTTATAGTAATTTTGCTTCATAAAATGTGACTTGTTTTTTCGAAGAATGGATTGTCATGAAGGTATCAAGAAGGAATTAATTCATTCAAAATGTGTTGTGTGGCTTTAAAATGATGATGTACATGTAAAATTCATAATGATATTGGAGTATACCTTGCAGTATTTTTCTTTGAAATCTATTATAAGAGGACTTTTGTGCAAAACATACTGTGTTCACTCAAGGAAATTCAATTTGCATAATATGGATTAAGTTATCTAAAAGGTTATAAAAAGTCAAAACTTGAATGCAAGAAGGAGAAATAATTTCAACATGTGTCTGTGGCTTTAAATGCAATTTTGAAAACATTCATTATAAATTTTGGGATATATTATAAGAGTGATTCACCTGTTTAAATGGGATATATATCATGGAAATGAAACAAAATGTTAAATTCATATAGTGGATATAGTCTAATGTAGTGATAAAGTGAAAAGAAAAAGTAAAATATTCCAAAATATTCCTAACGTTTGGATAACGTGAATGTGAAATTGGAAATAATCATTATAAATTCTGGATCTAATATTGTTTAATTGGAACATATACTTTGGTAAATGAAATAAAAACTCAATACTGTGGATATAGTAAAATCAAGTGATATAGTGAAAATATATGAATAAACTTATCCAAAATATTTGTGAAGTGAGAATAATCATTTTAAATATGATAATGGAAATTATCAAATATTGCAAAATTCTGTACCTGATTTTGGGGATATATATCATGGGAAATTAAACAGAATATGGATATAGAGAGAAAATATAGTTATATAGTGAAAAACGTAAACAAATATTCAAAAACTTTCATAAAATTAGGAAAATGTTATAAATTATTTCAGATAAAGAAAATGGAATACTGGATGAGATGTAAAATATCAGTGTCAATATTAGAGTAAATAAAATAGTTCATTCAAATATGATTTTGATATTTCAATATGAATATGCATAAACAATTTGTACTAGGAACATGTCAATAAGTGTAAAAACAAATGTCTAAAGGAAGGAATGCACACTGTTGTTCTGGTGTTTATTAATCCTGGAAATAAGTCAAGTAGTTCAGATTTACAGAGAAGCAAAAACAAACTATTTTGAGTTATTTCCCATTAGAAAAAACCAAAGAGATATTAAAAAGGTTTTTTTTTCAACAATATACAAGAAATCCAAGCACTCATAGTATTTGGCTATGAAAACATTAAGAGGAAATGTAGTGAATTATACGACATGCAATTAAATTCCCTGCAAGAAAATCAAGGTCTTGATCTGGCTTGCTTACTTCTAAAATTTTAAATGACAGTAAAATAAAAATCTGTTTTTCCTTCTAAATGTTGTGTTTTTTTGGCATTTGTATGACCAATTATTTCAGGAACAACATCCATTTCAATAACAAAAAGACTAATAACAATGTTTATTTCTTTACCTGTTTTTGGATTCTCTAATAAAAAACATGAGAAAAGGATTTTTTTTATTAAATCCGCAGTTTTTAGTAAATATAAGAACATGAAATAAGTTTGCGTCTAGTTATCATATATAAGTGGTCATATTCTAGCATTATTCATACCATATAAACTAATTTAGACTGAATGCATATTATGTTATTCAACAAAGATAAAAATTGCAGCCTTGATGCCATATTTATAAATTTTGAAAAACCTAACTCATTTATACTACAACAGTAACAATTAAACAGGTGAAGTGATAGGACAGCATCCAGGTAGACTCTAAATTAAAGTACATGAGTGATCAAAAATATTTTCTTCCCTTTCAATTTGTTTTAAAGAATAATCCTAGGTTAAGAAAGACTTCAGGAAAAAGCATGCTGAAAGTTTTGGTTAGGTGAATAAAAATCTTTACAGGTAGCATCAAGGCAGATTTAAATCTAACAAAACCAACTGGTCAATTTAAATGTCCCAATTGTATTGTCAATATTACAATCTGGTTGAACAGTAGGTACAGGTAAACAGTAACACCCATAGTCAAGTCACAGTAAAAACATTGACATCTTTGGCTGATGGAAGTTTACAGAAATCAATGCGATAAATAATTAAAATAAATTGGTGCATAAATTAACTTCCTGTTTAAAAGTCTGTTCTTATTTGGTTGGTTTTTGTCAATTGGTGTGAGAGGAGCAGGCAATTAACAAGGTTACAGATAGTGATGCATTGTGTCAACTCTGCTATGCAAGTGACACATGCACAATAATAAGAGACTATAGTAAATGCAATAAACACAATGCTAAGCAATGGCAAGATAAATTCAAATATAGTTGATGTATGTTTAATTAATTTATATTTTCTAATCCTATTTATCATTCATCAAGAAAAAATAATCACTCTGATGAAAACAAATTATTTTTGTTAAAATGTAGGGGTTAATTAAAATCTGTTTCAATGCCAACGGAACACATGCAAGCTATTTCAAATAAATTTCTTTCTATAACATTTTTAGTTGTCAATTGAATGAAAAAGTTTGACCACGAATCATTATGGAAAACTCACAACTTCAAATAATTACAGTATTTGAGCAACACTAGTGTGAGTTAACAAGACTGGAAACTCAAGTGGCAATATAACGATACCAGCACTATGTAATAACACCAGTGTTGTGTATGTTTGAAGAGTCAAGACCCAATTTCAAACAACAACACAAACTTAGGTTGTCTACAGCCCACAAATAACCAAATAAATCATTACTCTAATGAACAGATTCCTCTTAGTTTGGTAAATAACAATTACAATCTTGGGTTCTGTTCTCTTATTTCCGACAACTGTGAACTTTCGACCTGCTGATATATTGTTCTGTCAGATACAACTTCTTTTGTCATTTTTTCAACTTCCTCTATAGTTTCAGGTAGAGGTCGCCTGTGTGTTTCTGGCAAGAAGAAAATTAAAACTCCACCAACAATGGTCAACACACCAAATACTACCAATGGCAGCTCTTTTAAAGATGTTGCCTGTAAGAAAAATGTAAGTTACAATAATCATTTTTTTTCTTCAGATTTTTAAATGAGTGATAAGTCTGGTTTTCAACTTTAAGCGATACAATATTTTGAAACAGATGTAATTTTTAATCCATCATCATTTAAACTTGTACAAGCAAAGGACCACATTGAGTAAAATCAATGGATATTGAAACCAGTAGTTTATATGTGACAACTTTTTATTATTTTCCCAACTTTGTTGAACCAAATCTTGCAATGGCACATCTTGAAAAGATTATGGATTCGTAGATAGTCATTAGTATTCTTCTTTCAATGCAATGTTTCTGGTTGCTTATTTTCACCATCTGCATGGTTTTCTTGTTCCACTGTAACGTTATAAGATAGAAAAGTGTACAAAAAATGATCAATGATAAAATAAGACAAAAAGTTACTACACTTAGATTAATTGTAACCCTAAAAATTTATAGTGATATAAGAACTGATCTATGAGCGAATGTTATTCAACAATAACAAATAATAATTGCAATATCAGTATGATTGATATATTAATTCATAAATTGTATATCCAATATGTCTCACCCCATAAACTATAAATGGAGCCACTATTCCACCAACATTCTCAAACAGTGAAGCTATACCAACTGCATGATTTCTGCAATAGATATTGATATGTCATAGGTATACATCTTGACTAAAACCTTTATATGAAATGGCCATTTATGGTCAAATATTTTAATTATGACATCATACTGATATCATAAATGTCATGTGTGCACTAAAAAGACAAGACCATATTAGTCTATTCAATCATAGTAAAACTATTTAAATTTGAGCAGACAGAATAAAACAATTTTTGTAATTTCTGCAACTAATTTATAGCGTTTTAACAAAAACTCTACCTTTATATATTCATACTAAAGATGACTATCAGTAATAATAATAGGGTTCATTGGTCAGCATACCATGAAGGGATGATTTACATGAGATATATGATCATATATACAAGGACAACATACACAGAGCAATTTCAATACAATTCTTTGAAAGCAACTGGATCAATTCCAATTCTAAAACTTTTTAGATTATATTCCAGTAAAAATCAATTTCATAGTTCTGGTTGTATATTTTGTTATGTCTTATGTTCGCTGTGGGAGACGACGTGGTTCGGTATTTATATATCACGCTTTCGGGCATTTTGTTGTTACTTTCTTATACGTGTGGGTCCGGTAGGTCATTTTGTGCTGAGTTGTTGTCTGTTTATTTCGTTTGTAGTTTGAATTCTGTATTTTCGGTACATTTCACATATGTCTTAGTTGTCAGTATAGTCGAGTAACTCGTGGTTCGTCTACAGGATTTTTGTTTTATAATGTTTGTTTTCATGTGTGTTTACTGTTTGGTCTTACACGATCTTGCCTTATATTACAGTTATTTTAATTTTTTTTTTCTATATGTATGTAATAGTTAAGATAAAAAATCAGCCACTTCATTTATATGATTTTAAGATTAAAGCAACTATATGCACAGGCTTTTTTTGTTTATACACAGTTTTTATTTAGAGGAAAAACCGACATGGTTAGAAAATACAAATAATAACACCATTACAAACAAAATTCCATTAAAAAAGAGAGGCGAATGATACCAAAGGGACATTCAAACTCAAAAGTCGAAAATAACTGACAACTCCATGGCTAAAAAAGAAAAAGACCAACAGACAAACAATAGTATGCAAAACACAACATAGAAAACTAAAGACTGAGCAACACATATTCTTGGTTATTTTATTTTTAGAAATTTACCTGTGACAATATAAACGTCACAAAAAAATACGTCACTTTTTGTGACGTTGATCCATTCATGTGACGCGCAGTTTATATTTCGTTTGTGATGTCCTGGTGTGCTGTCGTAAATTCATGGGAGGTGTCATTTGTTATTCTGCGGTTTACATGTTGTAATGAACTATTATATTATTTATATATGTATTTCTCTGTGCTGAGTGTTCTTGCTTTTGTTTGTACTGTATTCCTGTCACGTAGTGTTGTCATTTTAGCGGTATTTTTAACATTGCCATATAAGCGGGAGGTTTGGCTAGCCCTAAAACCAGGGTCAACCCACCATTTTTTCTTAAAATGTCCTGTACCAATTCAGTAATATGGCAGTTGTTATCAGACAGTCCGTTTCTATGTATGTTGGCGTTTGCTTTTGTTGTATTTCAGTGTTTCTGTTGTTCTGTAGTTTTCCCCTTATAGTTGATGTGTTTCCCTCGGTTTTAGTTTGTTGCTCGGATTTGTTTTTGCTTAATCGAATTAATACTATTGAAAAATGGTATACTACTGTTGCCTTTATTTACAGTGAATTATTTAAAAAAATTTGAAGAGCACTTAAAAATACATGCTTATTGAAGTATAATGAACAGTTATAAATTTCTTCATTAGTAATGACCTTAGTGAACTTAATTACGACTTATGTTTTAAAAAATATAAATCAATAAAGTTATCAATATTTAAAAAATCATTGTTATTTCTAAAAAAAAAAGGGGGGGATTATGTTTTTTTTTTTTTTTTTAAATAAATGCTTTTTGTACCTCCATCTTTTATGATGATGATGGATGGCTGTTTAACGTCCAACGGCAAATTGAGTGTGTATCAATGATGAGAACAGGTTAATGTAATATGAATATTAACCCTGCTTTGTACTAGACGAACACAAAATTTGCACAGCTTGTTTAGTTCAGACTGGTTCTTGCTATTCATAAAATCTGGAAATTTTAAAATACTTGTTCTGTGAAAAAAATGATACTTTAAAAGTATTTGTCTATTTTCATCTATTCAATTCCCCAATATCACTGGAATTACATATAGAACAAATATGGTTATCCCTCTGATTACTTTCTGATCTACCAATTAAAATTATAAACAAAAATTGTGTTCAAAGTTCTAAATCTACAAGAGGAAGCAATATTTTTGTTATCTAGAATATTGAAGTAGGTTTAAAAATTTAGACAATTTCGAATAATCTTTAATTTAGAGCTTTATATGAGAGTTCTGTAGAGAAGCATATCATGTCTGTCTTACCTAGTCAGTTAATCTTAATTTAACAGTATTATACAACCTGTTGCTACAAGTAAATATCTAGTGTTCCATATATTTGATAGTCCACAATTATCAAGCACTGATTTTACATTCTTACACCAGAAGACCGAGGTCGTTCCGTCATCTTCGAACATTAAAGGGAAACTTTGGGATTTTTGACTTATCATCTTAATATGTTCATAAAAACATTAAAAACATATTCATCAAGTTTTATCTTTATATGATCACTATTAAAGAAGAGAATGAAAAATTATCAATTTCATTTATTGGAATTTACCAGTCTATTGTGACGTATTTTTAGACTGGGGCATGTCGGAAGTGAAATCAATTTCATTTAAAGTCTTGTTCTCTTATAATGTTTTAGCTTAATTTAAAGGGCGTCGATGGCCGTTTTGCAAGCATATAACCAACTTAGAATAAGAAAATAAAACGAACAGATGCGCAACTTTTTCATTCATTAGTGAAAATTCCTATGGTTAAGGCAGATATAAATTTCTGATATTTTATAAATTAATAGTGCGAAAAGTGGATCGTATAATAATGTATTTTGTGAAATATTTGTTTACACGGATTATTGAACAAACATATATAACTGATACTGTGGTGACAATATATGTATTTTTTCTGACATTTTATTTCTAGCAAATATTTCCCCTCTTGGATGTGTAAATCAATACAATATGTATATTATTCTCTGACAATACCTCGTGAAGGAGTGGTTAATTCGCGGTAATTTAAAGATCGACTGTCTATAAATCTATTCTTTTGATCTTCACCTGAGTGCATTTTAGCCTCAAGCGTTTGCCGTTCCATGTGTGAATAACATCTCGGATGGATTATAAGACAGAAGTGCCAGTTTATTACACAAAGATAACAAAATATTTTAATATTCTCCTTTTTCGGGGGAAAGGGGATGGTAGCATTGATCGCCGTTAATTATTTCATTATTATTTAGTACGCTTCATTACAAATACATTATGACATTAAACATGTTTTCCGCATACCTGAACAATGTATAAAAATGTTATTATAATAATGATAAGAAAAGTTTGAATCGAAATAATGGATTAATTTAGAAATAAAATGGAATACTAACGTATACCAACTATGAAATTCAAATTTGTGTCTAGAGAAGTAAAAACTAGCATTTCAATAATTTGTTGAATCCGAGGCGCTTTTTACTACCTCATCGGGAACGCTCTATTCCCTCTATTCCAATTATTTAATACCTCGCCAAGTATAAATATTTGGTTTATATGACCTAAGGATGTTAAAAAATTTTGGAAACTATTTAAGATCAACTTTGCCAGATTTAAATGGAACTGAAAACAAAAGACAAATATAAGTTTAAATATAATTACGAATCTTTGTGTATTAAACTCGTGACCTGTCCGTCTTTTATAAGTCACCCAAATACTTTTTTAACAGAATGCCGATGGTTATTTCAATGTCTTGAATATTACTTTCAATTGGGACAGAAAGTTGTACACAGGATGTGTAAAGCACACCTGACAGTATTTGGTATTAGTACTGCAACCAGAGTTCATATTTTACAACTTGAATGTACTGGAAGAACACACACGCCTAAATTGTATATCGATGGAAAGAGGAAAATGTGTACAATAAGAAAAAATTGGTCGAAAAAACCCAGAGTTGTCACATTTTTGTGAAATTGAGGTCAAAGTTCAAACCTAAAAAAATCATAAATTCAACCATGAGGAAAAAAGAAGGAATTTTCAAAGATCTATTCGTAGAATGCTACAAAAACGATTTACTCACAAGCATATGCTGCAAATGATGTCAAAATGACAAATTTTACTATTTGTATGAAGAGCTGCCATTACAAAATTTTGAACATTCTGAATTTTCTCAATTTATAACATAGCAAATGTAGATGTGGCCTTGACCTTTTCACACCCATTAACTTTCACATTGCTTATTATTTTTCACTACAACATATAACAAGATTTATTTTCTAAAACGTTAAACACCAGTTAATCAAAATATTTCAGTATTTTTTTGTCAAATTCAATTTCAGTAATTTTTCTTCGTTTTACAAAAAAACAAATTTCAAACACTGAAACTATGTTTTTCAATTTTAATCGGAAAATAAGTATGTGGATATAGATAAATACATATCGTGTACTTTCAAAGTCAGACAGATTAGTTATAACATAAAACAAGAGGCTCTAAAGAGCCTGTGTCGCTCACCTAGGTCTATGTGCATCTTCAATAAAAAGTAAAATCACAAAAATACTGAACTCCGAGGAAAATTCAATCGGAAAGTCCCTAATCACATGGCAAAATCAAATGACAAAACACATCAAACGAATGGACAACAACTGTTATTAAATAATGGATACTCTCCATCTTTGTTGACTAGAATAGAATTCATGACAAACATCTCTTCTTTGTTGATCTAGATTTTTGCTTATTTAAGTTTCTATCTATCTAATATGGTTTTTCAGATATAAGGCAAACGGTTGATCAAAACCATCATTTATGGGCAATAACACCAATAAGGGGTCGTCAGACGATTTCAACTATTCAACTTATTTGTAGATCTTGTCTTGCTGATCATTTTTGCCTATTTAAGTTTCTATCTATCTATTATACTTTTTTAGATATAAGGCAAACACGCCAAAAGTTAGTAAAAATCGCCATTAAAGGACAATAACTCAGATAAGGGGTCATCAGACGATTTCAACCAAATTGACTTATCTGTAGAACTTATATTGCTGATCGTATTTGCCAGATCAAGTTTCTCTCTATATATATTATAATTTTCAAGATAATAGGTAAAAATGAATAAAAATGGTAAAAATTTGCCATTTAAGGGCAATAACTCCTATAAGAAGTCGTCTGACAGTTTGGAAGCAAATGAACAATGGGTAGATCTCATCATTCCAAACATTTCTGCCTTGTCAGATTTTCTCTATTTATAGTGGTTTTTAAGATAATAGACAAAACTTGCAGTTTACCCCATGTTCTATTTTCAGCCATGTCAGCCATGTTGGTTAGTAGGCGAGATCATCGGACACATATTTTAAACTAGATACCCTAATGATGATTGTGGCCAAGTTAGGTTAAATTTGGATCAATTGTTTCAGAGAAGAAGATTTTTGGAAAAGTTAACGACGACGGACGACGACGACGACGGACGACGACGACGACGGACGCCAAGTGATGAGAATAGCTCATCGGGCCAGGTGAGCTACAAATGTTATAGTCAACCGAGGCCAATGCCAGGTTGCTTTGTTTTGCCGGTTTGTTTAGTGTTAAACAAAATCAATTCTATGCTTGGACATTCACTTAGTGGGATTTTTATAAACCAATATTATGCAAGAGTTACCATGAGAAAATGCTACAAGAAAAGGACAAGAAGTTCCAATAAAATTGCCAAAGGAGTTTGAACAAATTCCAATACAAAACAAGGAACCAAATATATAACAATTTAATACAGATAAAAGAAATATGGTGCAGTTAGAAATAGACAAATTTTTACACAAACAAATTATAAACTATTGACACAGAGATATGTCTCGCCTGTCGGCATGGAATTCAGAAAAAGACAATCTGATGGACAGCAACATGATTTATTAATGCAGTCGCTGGACCATTATCTAGTAGGCAGGGCCTGAACAGAATCGTCAAACTGATATGTACTGACAGTAATGCAACTTCATACAAAATATCTTTGATCTATCACAAGTAGATCCTATCAAACTAACTTCAGCAGAAAACTTAACATTGAAAATTGCTAATTAATTCAAAGTCATTGGACCATGACTTAGGGGGAGGGCCTCGAAATAGTCGCCTAACTGATATGTACCGATATATTGCAACTTTATATTAAATATCAACGATATATCACAAGTATTTTCTATCAAACTAACTTAAGCAGAAAACTTAACATTGAAAATTGCCAATTAATTCAAAGTAGGCAGTAGAGAATGACCTAGGGGGCAGGGTCTCGAAATAGTCGTCAAACTGATATGTACTGATTGTAATGCGACTTCATACAAAATAGCATTGATCTATCACAAGTAGATCCGATCTACTATCAAACTAACTAAAGCAGAAAACTTAACATTGAAAATTGCTAAATAATTCAAAGTCAATGGACCATGTCCTAGGGGACAAGGCCTCAAAATAGTCATCAAACTGATATGTATTGATAGTAATGCAACTTTATATCAAATATCATTGATCTATCATAAGTATTTCCTATCAAACTAACTTAAGCAGAAAACTTAACATTGGAAATTGCTAATTAATTCAAAGTTGCTGGACCATGACCTTGGGGGCAGGGCCTCGAAATAGTCGTCAAACTGTTATGTACTGATAGTAATGCAATTTTATATTAAATATCAATGATCTATGACAAGTAGTTCCTATCAAACTAACTTAAGTAGAAAACTTACAATTGTTGACGCCGTCGCCGGAAAGGCAACCCCTATGTCTCGCTTTCCGCGACTTTCGTTGCAGGCGAGACAATAAACCAGTGACATATGTTAAAAATCAATATGTTTCAAATATTTTTATAAGACCAAAAAGGATGGCACATGTAGAGTGATTTGAAAATTAAAAGTTCTCAACAATGGTATTTTCACATTTTAAAATGGAAATATTGAAATCAGCAATACAATGTGTGTCCAAAAATTGCTGTTTTGCTTCTGTCGATTTGAAAGACACATATTATTCTATTTCTATTGACAACAAATATGGTAAGTATTTACGGTTTTATTGGAATGATTAGTTGTATGAGTATACATGTTTGCCTAATGGGCTGACAACTGCGCCAAGGATATTTACAAAAGTTTTAAAAGTGCCATTTTCACATCTAAGAAAAATTGGACACAAAATGTAGCTTACATTGATGACAGTCTTTTGATCAGTGATAATTGATCGCAATGTACAGTTAATATTTCAGATACTGTTACCATATTGGATAAATTAGGCTTTACTATTTATCCAGTCAAGTCTGTTTTTGAACCGACACAAACAATTACATTTTTAGGATTTGTGTTGAATTCTTTAACAATGACAATTAAACTTACTACTGAAAAAGCACAAGCAATAAACTTTTATGCTGTAAATGTGTTAAAAACAGACAGATGTCAATCAGGCAGTTTGAACAGATTATAGGGAAATTGATTGCTGCTGAACCAGGAATTGAACATGCTCTTATATTCATGAAATCTTTAGAAATAGAAAAAGACAAGTTTTTAAAACAAAACAAAACAATGGAAATTTTGACAATAAAATTATAAAATTATGATTTCAAATGAATCGGTAGATGTGTTAAATTGGTGGATTTCTCATGTTGAGTCTAGTTTTAAGCCATTAGTTCGAACTGACCCTGAGATGATTTTAAAAACAGACAGTTCAACCACTGGTTGGGCTGGTGTTGTTGACAATACACAACTTCAGACCATAGGGATTTTGGTCATATGCAGAGCAGAAATTGCATATAAACTATTTAGAACTGAAAGTTGCATTTTTATCATTAAAATGTTTTTGTTCAACAAAATCCGATAAACATGTGAGATTATACATAATATGGTAGCTGTGAACTATATAGACAAAATGGGAGGTAGAATTGGGTCTCTCAATCACTTAACAAGGGAAATATGGCAGTGGTGTATACAAAGAAACATTTGGTTAAGTGCTTGTCATTTCCCGTGAAAAACCAATGTTGAAGCGAACAAATTGTCACGTTCTAATAATACAGATCTTGAACGGAAACTTAACACCAATGTTTTTTTATGTACATTAATTCAGTATATGGCCCACATGATATTGATTTATTTGCTTCAAGGATAAATCATCAGTTATCAAGATATATGTCATATTTACCTGATCCAAATGCTGAAGCAGTAGATGCTTTTTTCTATAAGATGGACTAACTTAAACTCATATGTTTTCCTCCTTTCAGCATGGTAGGAAAAGTAATTCAAAAACTGATTTTGGAAGAAGCAGAATTAACCTTAATAGCACCCTTGTAGAGCACTCAACATTGGTTTCCTCAAATACTGCATCATACAGTTCAGGACTCTTATGTAATACTGAGGAAAAAAGGACAATACTACCAACAGACCCTCAAAAGAAACATCCGTTGAAAAAACTGATTTTCGGAGTCTTTAGATTTTTGGGCAAATTGTACAAAATACAGGACTATCAAGAAAGGCTGCAGAAATTATCATCTCATCCTAGAGACAAAGTACACAAAAACAATATTGAACATATCTCAAAGAATGGTGTACATTTTGTTGTGAACGAAAGATTTATATTTTTACTCCAACTGAGGTGGATGTAGTTGAATTTTTGACAGGTTTATATGAGTCAGGCGTAGGATAGAGTTCCATCAACACAGTACGATCTGCTTTATCATCATATTTAACATTGGGAAAAACCCTGCCAATTGGTCAGTGGCCTTTAGTTATAAGGTTCCTTCGAGGAGATTTAAATAAACGACCAATGTTTCCTAGATATCAGCCGACATGGGATGTTAATGTTGTATTAGATTTATTTTATTGCTTTATCACCTGTAAAGGTTTTTTCATTGAGATGTTTAACTTTGAAATAAGTAATGTTATTAGCACTAGTTACTGGACAGAGAATACAGACTTTACGTTGTGAAGATTTAGATTTTATGAAAATCACAGAAGACAATGTTATAATTGAAATAAATGAGATTTTGAAAACATCAAAACCAGGAAAACATTTATCACTAATATGCTTGCCAGCATTTGTTGAAAACTCAAGACTGTGTATTGTAACTCTTTTAAAAGCGTATATCGAGAGAACATCTGCAATACGTAAATCTCAATAACGTTTTGTTACATAAAACCATACCATCATCCTACAAAGTCAACAATTAGTAATTGGATTAGATTAGTTTTAAAACTTGCAGGTGTATTATTTCTATGTTTAAAACGCACAGTACTAGGGGAGCTTGTACATCAGAAGCGCTTAGAGCTGGAGTGTCAGTAAATTCTATACTAACATCAGTAGGATGGACCAATGAGTCTACGTTTAGGCAATTTTACAATAGACCAGCTACTGTTCAAGAGTACAATGATAACTATAGTTCGAGTACTTCGTGGAAAACAGTTTTGTTTTTGCTAATATTGTAGCAATTTACATGATGTATATGTTAATAAAATATCATTTGAACAATTTGTTATCTTTACCAAAAGTCCATATTGCATTGATGTGGGTTTATTGTCTACAATTTATTATTATATCGGTATGTCATTGAAACAATTATGGATATAAGTAATTGTTACCGCGAGTATGATTCAGATACTCATGTGCCAAACTTTAGATTTTTTTTACATAATTATAGTGATTTTGGAATCCAATACATGATTATTTTGTAATTTTTCAAAACATGTATACATTACATCTATTCAAGTAAATTGGCTCTCAAATCTCATGGTAACTCTTGCATAATTTTGGTTGATAAAAAGTGTAAAATTAAATGAGGCTAAGTTATAAGACGATACTTATTAACTCTTAGCATAACTTTTGGTTTATAAAAAAATTAATCAAATATATATTATAACTAACTTAAAGCCTCTTTTAATTTTACAATTATCTTGGTAAAATGTGTAGTCTCATAATTTATTTATGTAAGTGATTCATTATAATGTTAATTTGCTAATGTTGTAACTTGAAAATCTATCAAGACACTCACAAAACTTGTCCTTGAAAAGCTACACACATTAGCTCTGGTCTTCATTAAATAGGGGTAAACAGTAAAATAAGATTCGAAAAGTTACAGTGGTAAACTATATACAAGAATCTTAGCTAGACGTCAAACTCCTCGTCATCGTTTGCGGATCTAGTACGTGTATGAGCATTGCAGCACGCTTCACTTCCTTGACACGGACAAAGTTCGGTGCAAGACAGACTTTGTTCAAAGCAAGCACAGCTTTTGGGCACAAAGATTTACATTTACAGGTAGAAAGCAAATCTTGCAAATAATTTGAGGACATTTGCCCCTTGAATGAGGTGGTTTTAATACATTTTTGCCTTCCCATCCAAAGTCTAAAGGAGACTGCTGTGGTGGTTGTGCAATATTTGAAGCAGTCCAAATACTTGTCTGAAGTGAAACTCTTAAAACTTGTTGCAGGAAAGTTGATTCGCAAAGGAGTAGTTTGGCCCAGCTAGCATCTTTTTTGTTTAGTTTTCCTTACCCGGAGTTTATTCAACTCACTGTGATAAATTTTGCTTTCCGATTCTGGTCATAGAGCCTTGCAACAAATGTTCTGCTAATAGCAACAGATTTTTCATTGTCAACACTTGAAAGATGGTCTAAATCAACGAAGTTTTAAAACTTTTTAAACAGTTTTCTTCCCTATTCCAAACATTGATGATGTGGTGTCATAACCTGTAAAAGCATGAAAAGCAGGTAAAACTTTACACATGACAGGGATTAACATACTGCATATTTCATGTACAGGGAGGAATCTACCACCATCTTTATTGCTGGTTATTGTCCCTGTTTGAAACCACAGTTCCTGGGTGTTTTTCAATTATGGGAAGAAATGCACACAAAGAATAAAGATGTCTGTATCTGGAGACTTTATAATTATTCGACACTTATTGTTTTGGCTTCCAAACTCTTTATCAGCAAACATAGCATGCAGGATCATTCGCGTGCCTGCCTCTTCGTGTGTGCTGAACAAATCCTGACAGTCAGTTACCGCTTTGGAAGATAACTTTTTCACAACAATTGGGTCAACAAAAATACCCGCTAGATAGAGTTCATCCCCAAGCGAAGTCAGCACAGGTGACTGAGCATGATGACGAAAGTTAAAATCACCCAGGAACTTACATGGAGCCTGTTTATTTGCGTTTACGTTCAAAATTTTGTCCAGTCTGGTATGGATCGACCATCTATTACCTATCAATACCTCTTAACATGGAGCGCAAAATTATCCAGTGAATCTCTGATGTGTTTTCCATTTTTTCAGCACAATTTTGTCTATATTGTCGGCACCTTCTTGTATCAAACAACCTCCTTGGTATTCTGAAACAATGCCGTCTGGAACATTTATACCGTCTTGAATACAGTCAACCTCGTGAATGGCAATGCTTGCCAGGTATCGTCTAACCTCTGCATTGGAAACATAACAGCCATGTGAATACAAATTTTCTTTCAATGTCCGTGAGCTGTATCCATATTATAACTACACGGCCAGTCCCAAATGAAATGGGGTGAATGTAGATTTTGCTACAGAAACGATGGATTCAGCCATAAATTTACGAATTTTATCTTTAGGTACAACATACGGTTCAGAGCTTAACACTATATTTGACATCCCTTGTTCCTGCTGTGTCTGAATTGTGATTGCGTTGCCATAATAACTAATTGGTTTGTTCTGAAATTTTGCAGATCGGTAAGTATCGGTGACATTCTTGCAAAAAGTGATCGGTATATGTCGAGGATGTGTGACATAAGAAAAGCCTTTTATGGAAGAACAGATTATCATTTACAATAGTTATTATAATAACTTAAAAGCAAGTCCATGCTCTAATTCGTCGGTATCTGTATTGTCTGATTGCACATGTGTTGACTTCAATAAATACTTGGTAATGCTTGCTAAATGGTAAACCGCATTTGAAAAAAAATGTGTTCTCGCGATTATCTTTACCATAGATAAATCATTACTCCCAATAACATCTCAAAGACTGTCATTAAGTTCACCCGACTCGATTTTGTGCCGTTTTCTGTCCTCTTCGAAGGTTTTGTTTTAACACAAAAAAAACATGCTTTAATATACAAACTTCCAGAAGGAAACTGAGCGCAAGTTTGTATAAATGTATCAGGTTGTGGAGATACATGTGTTTTTGATTGGTCACACTTTTGGCTCTCTGTTTCTAATTTAAGGAGACTACAATTTTGCCTGCTGGTGTATGTCTTGAAACATGACCGATGATATATAACTATTTCATTCAAGGAATGCAGATAATCAAGAGAAGTTAGTTGTTGTATCACTCTGTCGTACAAAAACTCTCCGCGAATATCCATAGCGTCAACAATACTTTTTTCCCCTCGCATGCATATTAATTGCTCTAATGATGAACATTGACACACAATGCATTTATCCCACACTATCTCATTCTTTCTTCTTTTGTGACTAGAAGGAGTAAACGTTTCAGGACTACCATAACACGCCATTATCCGGAAAAAAAATCTTGTCCAAGGATTCGGTTAACTTTTAGAAGAAGTCAAAATTTAATGTACAAAATCACATCGAAACTATCAAATTCATTGTTGAGCAAAACGACCTAATAATTGAACTTGATAAATCATTACTATAAATAATGAAGCTGATTGTAGGATATGAAATTTCCATAATTAAAAAAGGTACTAGTGATGTTTTTATTTTTAAGATTTTAACAAAACTATTTGGAGTTTGCCCGTTGAAAATGGCATGCAGTATCACAATAATATAATCTTTCCTCTTAAATGTAAAATACTGTTTTTGAATCATATGGTTTCTCGTTTTCAAAGAAAAATGCGTTAAAAATCCATCTAAAAAACTGCGAACTTTAAGTTTTAAAGTCTTATTCGGGAATGGTATTTTATTTATGTCTTCATCATTCCGATAATCCTTGATTATATGTGCATCGAAAATATTTTTATTAGAGATGAACCAAGAATGAATAAATGTTGTTTAACCATATCCTTAAATTTATATACATCATTTTGATACTTGGGTATGCCATGCTTGTTTTGGGACTTTGTGGTATTTAGATATCACGTGGTAATTTTATGCCAGATGCTGTCAAGATGGCATCATGTCGAAAATTAATAGTCAGATTTAAAAATCTAATTTTATGACTTATCCAGGAAAATTAAACGATAATATTATTGAATGTATGCATATTTCTATGGAATAAACATAATATATTTTTTTCATTTTTGAGTGAAGTTTCCCTTTAAACACAATTCAACACGTTCACTGTTCAATAAGTGAAATAAACATCCTTAACATTGCTGACAAATCTTGTTTGACACAAGGGAACAGAGCACAAAGTTTGAAAGCTTTTACTGTGACTTGACTATAGGTGTTGCTGTTTACCTTTACCTATTGTTCAACCAGATTGTAAAATTGACAATACAATTGGGACATTCAAATTGACCAGCTGCCAGATTTAAATCTCACTGAACCAGCAAGAATCTATTTGATGGATTTACCTACGAAAGGTCCATGAAGTGACTTCACCCGTTCAGTGGTTAAATGTTGTCCAAACTTAAAACTGACTATTGTTGAGTTATAGATGAAAACAGCAAATTTTCAGGAAAATATCATTGGATATTTTAAAAAAAAGACTCAATTATTCCAATAACAATAATAATGATAACAATAATAATGTAAATATAAAAAAGAAGGTGTGGTATGATTGCCAATGAGACAACTCTGCACAAGAGACCAAATGACACAGAAATTAACAACTATAGGTCACCGTACGGCCCTCAACAATGAGCAAAGCTCATACCGCACAGTCAGCGGTTAAAACTGTTATTAGGAAATGAAATTTAATAGTACATGATCAATTAACAAATTTTGTATCCTGACCCATTTGCAATTATAAAACAGTGCTGATTTCAGTAAATAACATAACATGCCTACAGTTTAAATTAGTATATATGGTATGAAAAAAAGCTTGAGTATGGCCACAATATGCAAACGATTATATGTTCTAATTTTTGCTATAAATTGCTGTTTTTTTTTTTTAATTTCATTTCCCAATGTTTTTCTTTAGAGAATCCTAAAATAAGCAAAGGAAATAAACATTGAAATTACAGTTTTTTTTTCATTGAAATGAATGTATTCGTAAAAGGCCATACAATTGCCAAAGAAACATAACATTTAGAAGGAAAAGGAGAGATTTTTACTTTACTGTCATTTCAAATTTTAGGAGTGAGCAAGCCAGAACAAGAATATATATGTTTTTTTCTTGCAGGGTATTTAATTGCATGTCATATAATGCACTACCTTTTCCTCTTTATTTTTTCATAGCCAAATACTATGAGTGCTTGGATTTCTTTGATATTGTTGAAAAGACCTCTTTCATCTCTTTGGCTTTGTCTAATGGGAGATAACTCAGAATTTTGTAATTTTTGATTATTTCCAATACATGTATCACATTACAAATTTTTTGGATATTTTATTCATATTTTTCCCTATATCGCTTGATTTTACTATATCCACAGTATTCAGTTTTTATTTTATTTCCCATGATATATATCCCAATTAAACAATATTAGATCCAGAATTTTATGATGATTATTTCCCATATCGCATTCAAAATTGTTATCCTAATGTTATGAGTTTTTTTGGAAATATTTTACTTTTATTATTCACTTTATCACTAGATATCTTCATATTAGATCCAGAATTTTATAATGAGTATTTTCAAAATCACATTTAAACATTTAAAGCCAGAGAAACATGTTGGTTGCACTTATTTCTTCTACTTGCATTCCAGATTGAATTTTTGTAACTTTTTAATTAACTAAATCCCATCTTATAAAAAGTGAATTCCCTTGAGAGAACACAGTATTTTTATGCACAAAAATCTTAATAGATTTCAAAGAAAAACACTGCAAGGTATACTCCAAAATTATTTTGGCTTTTACATGTACATCATCATGTGAAAGCCACACAAAACATTTTGAATGAATTATTTCCTCCTAGATACATTTATGACAATCCAGTCAAAGTCACATTTTAAGAAGCAAAATTAAATGGCATCTAGAAGTGAATTCAAATAAAATTAATCCCAATTCTTTATGCACATTGATTCGAATAGATTTCTAACACTGCGAATAAAAGAGGGACGAAAGATACCAGAGGGACAGTCAAACTCATAGATCGAAAACAAACTGACAACGCCATGGCCAAAAATAAAAAGACAAACAGACAAATAATAGTACAGATGACACAACATAGAAAACCAAAGACTAAGCAACACGAACCCCACCAAAAACTGGGGGTGATCTCAGGTGCTCCGGAAGGGTAAGCAGATCCTGCTCCACATGTGGCACCCGTCGTGTTGCTTATGTTATTACAAATCCGGTAAATAGTCTAATTCGGTAAGTCACATTTCAAACACTGCGAATAATAATCCAAAATGAAAAATTTGAAGGGATATATATTAAGAACTGCATATCCATCTAAAAACTGAAACTGAAAACACCTGAATAGCTATTTCTTGTTTCACTGACAACTGGACAATACTATGTATAAGGATTAATAATTTAAAGATTCATTTATTATGTAAAAACAGTTTTAATTTTCATACATATTAACATGCTGTTAAGAAAATCTTTCGACTGATTTAGATTTTTGGGTCAAAATTAGATTAATCATCTATATATGGGTTTTAAAACAATGAAAACCAATGATATTTTCTTCCCTATCAATTTTATAATAGAATATTCCTAGGTGAAGAAAAACATCAGGAAAAAGCTTGCTGTAAGGTTGGGTTATGTGAATAAAAAACAGTACAGATAGCCTCAAGGTAGACTCAACTCTAACAATACCAACTGGTCAATTTAAATGTCCCAATTGTATTGTCAATTTTACAATCTGGTTGAACAATAGGTAAAGGTAAACAGCAACACCTATAGTCAAGTCACAGTAATTTTCCAGTTGATTGCTATGAGCAGTAACTCATACTGACCATTACAGCATGAGCTGACATGGTCTAAAATTTGATATTCATGATTTATTGATTAAACTTTGACCTATCTTCTTTTTTCTAGACAATTCTATTCAAAGAATATAGAGATTTAGAGTACCTGATTACTGTTGGGAAGATCTCGCTACCATACAGATATGTAACTGAATAGGAGCCAGTAATACCAAACTTTCCTATCATGGCTAATGTAATAATTAGTGGCTTTAGATCAGTACCATCATCTGAAAATAGTCAGAAATGCATACAATACAATGAAAAAAACTGCACCAATGTTTTCCTTTAGGTAAAAGGTAATGATAAAACTATAAGATTTAACCTGGTAGTTATAAAACATAATTCTTATTACTATATATATATATATATATACACACACATATTTTTAGTTTAATCCACAATATCTAATTACAACGCAAGGGTTGAATATTTGTGTGTGTTAAGGGCATACAATACAGTTTGATCCCACAGTGACTTTTTAAAGAAAATTTGCATACAAACATTTTTTCACTTCGTCAATGCAAATTTGCAATTAATAATATACCATAATGAGCTACTTTTAGAGATAAATATGATCGGAATTTTAGGCATTTACTCCAAATTTTGATAAATACAAGCATATTTTTGTTAACACATTTGGAATATCTTCTTTACATAAGTATGCTACAATTTGGGTAACAATTCTTTGGAAATAAGTTAGTTTTATCAAATTTACAAGTTTTAAATAAACCGGCAAATTTTGCTGAATATCTATTTAATTTAAAAACATTCATCTGAAATTAGTTCATAAAAATTGGTACAAATGATTTTCATACATAAACCAGTACAATGCCATTTAAAAAAAAAAGAGGGTTCCATTTACTTTTTTTCAAACTAATGATCAAAATCAATCGAAAATTGCATCTTTTTCCAATATGTGGCAGTTTGACGTCGCAAAAAAATAACATTTTACGTTATCAACGTCATTACCTCCCCTGTGACTGTATTGAATGCCCTTTAATATATTTCGATTAGTTTTCATTCAGTATTTCTGGTTCACTGAGTTTAATACACAATGATATAGCGGGTAACCTAATCTGTAATAATCTTCTTTTTTTTAATAATCAAACATTTATAATTTCTATACATAAATTGACTTCAACTTGACTATTAATAGTAAACATTACAGTCATCTTAGTTTTCTATCTTAAAATGTGAATAAATAAAATGACATTTTATTACATTTTTACTGTGGTCTTCCAATTTCTACATACCTGTTGTTTCTGGAACAAATATTGTAACTATGCTCATAATACCACACAAGAACATGAAAAATATAAGTGGTTTTCGTCTGCCCAATCTGTAATTAAACAAAAGATAAAAATGATAAAGCTAACAAAGATTTTTTCAATAAAGGGAGTTAATCCACAAACGATTATCATTATTCAATGTTTCATTGAAAGTATTAACGTTCAAAAGGTTTCCACATAAAATTATCATTTTCATTCTCATTATAATTTAATTAAAACAAGTTAAAAAATTCCACCATCTAAATATTTTTTTCCAAAACAGTTTTGGTTTTAAATACAAGTTTGAAAGGCTGAAAAATATAAAAACATCAGGACCTAAAAAGAACAGCTGAAAACTTTTAGTTCAAATTGGCAAACTTACAAATTAATGGCTATGACACAAATTATTTGTGCTGGTATCTCTACAGCACCACTTATTCCAAGGTTGAGAAACTGGTTCCCATGTAAAGTAGGTGTGGCAAATAATATACCAAAATAGCAGATACTATTAGCAAACCTGTAATATATTAGTGGTCATCAAGAAGGTGCAGCAAATAATAAACCAAATTAACTTATACTATTGGCAAACCTGATTTAAGTGTGGCAAATAATAAACCAAGTTCAACATCCTGTCATTTTTGGATTCAAAGAAAATCCAAATCCTGATCATATGTATACTTTTAATATATTCATAAACATTTCAGCAATTTATAAAAGTTCTTGAAAACTGTAGGAGAAGCTAGCTGAATAAACTATGTACCCATGAACACAATTTTCAACCCCTAAAAATTTATAATGCTTAAGTTGCATCATGTTTCAAATATAATCATCAGTGAATAACATAGTGTCTACCTATGAAAAAAATTTATTGAAAATGAACCATTTCTATGATCTACCATCAATGCGGACTTCTAAGCCAATGCTAACGATAATTCTTTATTTTGACTGCCATGAACTGAAGTCTATAAAAAAAGTTTTCCAATCCAAAGTAAAAAAAAATAACAGTGTATTCTCTTATTGAATCTAAGAGTTAGTCCATTTTGTATTTCACTGTCATGTATTTTAACGTTAAGTATAACCAGTCTGAAAATGCATCGTCTATTTTCCTCAAATGTCAACAAAGTACATTCGAATCTTGTGAATTTATATTATTTGTTGATACTTCCGTTAAACTGTCCTTAAAACAAAACTCATAACTATATACATACTCACCACAAATAAAACGTAATAATTGTATATCTTCTAATGACAGGAGTTCTAAACAGATCTAGGAATGTATAAGCTTGTTTATGATCAGATTCTACTAGGACCTCACTCCTATGGGCCACTTTTTCTGATGAGTCTTCACTTTCTTTCTCAGCTTCCTGGAACAGATGATTAGGGAAAGGGATACCGTTGATTTTACTTGCCCATTTGGTCACTTTCTTTGCTTCATTGTATCTTTTCTTGGCAATAAGCCATGGAAGAGATTCTGGAATAAACCTGTTCAAATAGAAATGTCTCTACTTATGCAACAATATGATGGCTATTTATGATTTTTTTCAAAGACTTATCATTTATTCCTTAAAATAATAAGCATTAACAGATACAGCACTTTTAACTTTTCAGAATGAAATAATCTACATATTAACAAAATTAACCAAAGACAAACAGTTTTTAGTCCAATACAACATTTAAAATGAAACAACAAGGCTAAAAAATCTCCTATCTACAACTTTTTGAGTCCTCCAATGATGTTGCAAAATACGGCAGGAACACCAGACAAAACATTTACGCTCATTGTTGAGGTTGGGTGCGTTTTATTGCAACATTCATAAAAGCACAACTGATTTATATAAATTGTAGGATTAATGCCTCAATGATGAACACTTCTAACATGGAAAAGAAATTCAGCTTGGTAGGCATGAACAATCTCAATGTATAAGCAGCTTATAATGACACAAATTAGTCTATGATATATGGCAATAATAACCTCATATTGTACTGTATATACCACCAAAATTTGGTTTAATAGATTTAAATGACTATACTTGAAATCTGGGCCATGAGTTTTTTAAAGGGGAAAACAGTTGTCTTTAGAAATAACATGTTATGAAGTCTAATTATAAACTAAATCATACCAATAAAAAAATAAAGTTAACAGATTAGGTATGGTAATGACTAGCTGTAATGTCTGCCAATCTCTCAAAAAATATCCAAATGTTGCCAACAACATAATTCCTATGCTCCAGGAACAATTAACAGCAACTGATGGATATGAACGGAAATTAGAAGGGAAAAATTCTGTCACCATTACATATGTCGCTAATGCTATAGGCTGAAAAAAAGAACATTTTGTTACTGTAAATTACAATTTGATTGTGGGGCAATTATTGACAGTATAATTATATTTCTATGTCAGATTTAATTTCTAAATTGTTGATTTAATCATGCAGTTAAGTTATTTAATACACAGATAATAATAATTTGCATCTAGCTCAAAATGATGCTAAAGGCCGTATTGAACTTGCAATGTGGTGAGAGTTGTTGTCCTATGTTTTAGGACTCACTGTGACTTTGGATGAAGAACAGCAATAAAAGCGTTATTATTTCTTTGCTTTCGGTTTATTCGTGTACAAGGAAAGACTTTGTGTCATGAATTGATATACCATAATCTTCCTTTTCTATTCTATTTAAAATGATATCAGGGTTATTTCAAAATAAATAAAAGAACAGAATTCTATTGTCTCCCGCGTTGCACATATTTTATCTATCGAAGGCACAAGGCTTATAACTAAAAAAAGCACTTTTTTTGTTCTTTAAAACTTTTTATTAATATCTTAAAAGAAATGAAGGCTTCAGAGCAAATGCAATGTGATTTCCATTATAATTTATATTTCCAAGGGGCATAACTCGTTCAAAATATTTAATTAGAACTTATTTTCGAAAGTGTCGAAGACATTGCTGATATAAACCTATGATATAAATTTCATAAAATTCTGCCAAGAATTGAACACATGAGAGCAATAACATTGCAATTTTCCATATAATCAATATTTTCAAGGGGCATAACTCTTTTGAAAATAATTGATCGACACTGATTTTTGAACTCTTCAAGTACATTGATGATATAAACCTATAATATAAATTTCATAAAAGTCTGGCAAGAATTGAACACATTAGAGCGTTCATAAGGCAATTTTCCATATAATTAATATGTCCAAGGGGCATAACTTTTTTAAAAATTATTGATTGGGACTAACATTGCCAATATAAATCTATGATTTAAGTTTAATAAAATTCTGGTAAGAATTGTACAAATGAGAGAGCTAACAATGCAATTCTCCATATAATTTATTGTTTATAATTAAAATAACTCTTTTAAACATAAGTGTTCGGCACTGATTTTTTAAACTCGTTAAAGACATTGCTGGTATAAACCTATGCTATAAGTTTTATAAAACTTAGGCATGATTTGTACAAATGAGAGCGCTAACGATGCAATTTTCCATTAAAGTAATGTGTCCAAGGAGCGCTAACAAGACTAGACGGACGGACGAACAAACGAAGGGAGGGACGGACGGACGCCCGGTATTTCCATGTCCCCCGCAACGCGTTACGAGGGGACTAAAAAATTTGGAAAGGTACTCTTGTTTTAAATAAATGTGTACAAAATTTCTGAATGACTAAATCTATGTCATATCCTCCTTAACACGTGCTTAAGTTTGATTTTCAAAAACAAATCACAAGTCATCCAGTTTAATAAAATTGCCTTCTGATTCCAAAATTAAAAAGGTTTCTGTAAAAGCCTTATTTACTTAGCATTATAAAGCATATGAATATGCAGAGAAGCATATATTAAATCTTATTTAAAGGTAGATACTTTTAAGTTTTGTCTTTGTTTAAATGCATAGTTGTTTTGTTGGTAATCATAATAATCAAAATAGTGAAATTTGAAGAACTGACCCAGTTTTATTTCTGATGTGTATTTTCTTTTAAAATTCGAAAAATCTACAACAGTAATGAGTATTTGAGCATGGTCATTGTCATGGCCAAAGTTTAACTTCCTTACCTATTCCCTTCAAAATATTATTCAAAATACCCAGAATTCATCGAGTAAATAAAGGCAGGTTTATCAAAAGTACTGTGGGTTCATTATTTGTTCGATACCAATTTTTGTGGATTTCGTAGGTATAGGTAAACCACAAATTTAAATATTCAACGAAGTACAAATCATCTATACGCTTGTATGCAGACTTCCGCAAAACCACAAAATCAATTTTCAATAAAATAACAATTTTTCATTAATCCACAAAAATTGGTTTCATGAAAATAAATTAATCCGCAGTCATAATATCAACACCTTATTCTTACCATGTTTAACATTCCAACAAAGAATCGAAGGACCGTAAACAAAATATACGTATTAGCAAAAGCTGCACAGAAACCAATGACAGCTTGTATCAACAGAAGTGTCAAAATTGTTTTCTTTCTTCCAAATCTGTCTGATAGTGGAGTCAGGAAGGTAGCCCCAATAGTATTCCCTACCATGTAAATTGTTGTGGACAACTCGTTTAAATAATCTCTATCACATACAAGATTCCACTGTAAAAAAAAAAAACAAATAGTTTATATCCATTTCAATTTTTTTTAATGTTTGTTGAAGATAGAAAGAAAAATTTATTCCTGAAAATATACTGGTAAAATTTCAACCTTTAAACTTTTAACTTTTTTAACTAATTTAACTGAATGTTCTAAGAAGTTCATCTATAGAAATCACTAGGCTGTCAACACTGAGGTTGTGAGTTCGAACCCAGTTCAAGACAGGTGCATTCGATTTTAATTGACGAAAAATGCAAGTTTACTTGCCGCAGGTCGGTGGTTATCTATGGGTACTCCAGCTTCCTCCACCAATAAAAAACTGGCAATTATAGCCAAGAGTGCTGAAAGTGGCAATAAACTCCAATAATCAATCAAATCATTGAAGAAAAACTGACGGATTGCTGCCTGCATAAATATTCACGCACCAGTAACATACATTGAAAAGATTAACATAAATAATTTAAAGATTTTCAAAATAACAGTATTACTAGTAGCATGTTAAAACTCACCTCTGTCACTATGGTTTCTTCAAACTCATCACCATACTTCCAACCATTTGGACAAGATTCAGTTGTATTCTGTCCATCAGTACTGATAGTGACATCACAAGTTCCATATATAACAGTTTTATTTTTATCAGCAACCTCTTTGCAAGAATAATCTGGTACCCCTCCCAGAAATATACTTCCCAGGACAGGCCATGCTCCTCTCATGTAGATAAAGGACAGACAAAGAAACACTAAGATCTGGAAACGACCATAATTTCCAAGGCTCTGAAGGACTCTGTCAGCATCCATTGTTAACGTGATCTAAATCCTAAAATGGAGAGGCCAAAAAGTAAATACTACTTTCAACCTGAGCGAAGAGAAACTGAAGATAATGAATCAAAAGTTTTATAATTCTGTACCCAGTAAATGAATAATTGAGAAACTTAGACATTTGGGAATTTACTTATCAAACCATTTAATTTAGTGTACAAAACAAGAGTGCACACGCTGAAATGTCTCGCCTGCTTTACTGACAATTGATTTGATGTTCAGTCTTAAAGATAAAGATTTTCCTTCAATTATAGCATAATCTTAACGTTTTTAAAGATCCATGACAATGAGGTCAAGGTCAGATAAATCCTGTTTGACAGACATGAACACCTTACAATTATTCCATATACTAAATCACAGGCACTTGTCTATGAAAAACAATGTCATTGAAAAATATGACCATGTTTACACCACAAAATCCACTCTGAGTATAGACACACCGATGCATCTGGGAAAGTTTTAAGGCATGGCTGGACCCATCTTCGCCAACCAAGGCTTACGATCCAGTCCCCTCCTATCCACCCTTGGCAGATTCAGCCAACATTTGTGATTACAATGCTGCACCATCTGCCGGTAGATAAAAGTCATGCCCATTCCGACTAAATTATTCTTGACCAATGGCAGCGCTTGAACTTGAAAATTTACGTTGACATTCAAACATTTGCGCGAGAAACATACCCAGGAACTTCAGTTAGTTGATTCAGAATTTTAAATTGTCACTAAATATTGGTCTATGTTTTGTGGATAAAGACTTGTTGAACAATTAGCAATTGGCAATTATCTATTTACATTTTCTGCATTTACACGTGATCATCTTAAAGGCGCTTTTTGATTCGAAAGTTCGCGACCGATTGTCATTTTTCAAAAATGCGAGTTAAGTACCTTGTGTTATATTAAGATAAATAGGAAATTTTTTTCAGAGTCAAGTGCCTGTGTACCAAATATAGTTGACCTAATGCTTATGATAATTGAAAAACAGACCAAAACACAAAAACTTAACATTGACCAATGAACCATGAAATCAGGCCATGGTCAGATGATACCGACAAGACCAATATGTACACCTTACAATCATTCCATACACTAACTATAGTTGACCTATTGCTTATAGTACATATTTAACCAAACAAACTTATTGATATGCAACATCCTTCAACAACTGCAAGTCATTCAGCTTCCACTCATTCACCTCAACGGTTGTCTACCAACCAAACTCAGTCAGCAACTACAAACCAACATGCAATCATCATCAAGGAACCACAATCAAAAAGTCTGTCAGAACAACTGTCTGTACCTACACCATCTTTTGTCACAACTAGCCAGCCAGTAGGGTCTACAAAGCCATTTGTTCACGTCAGCCAGTTAAACACCAGTCCTCTAGACCAGCAGCAAACCACCACTCACCAAGCTGTATTGTCAGCAAATCCCTTTGCTATTACCAGCCAACTCAGTCAACCATCAAATCCCTTTGTAACCTACAGTCCCTCGTCAACCATTCATCCATCTGTATCCACATTTAATCCATTTTCTACCCCCAGCCAGCCTAAACATGCATCAAATCCCTCTTCTCCATACAACCAGTCAACATCTAGTCCTGTTACAACTACAATCCCATTTGAAACAAAAGGTGAGCAAGACAGTTCTATTCAACAGTCATTTCCATCTAACTTCCAGACAATCCAGTCAGCAAGTAATCCATCCTTATTTCAACCAACATTTAATTACCCTGAACCTTCAACACCCATATCACTAATACCTTTTGACACACCAGAGAGGAGTACTCCGTTACATCGTAGGCCAATTCCTGACAGAAAGATTGATGGCATCTTCAAACGTCTGTTAGCTGTAGAAAAAACCAAACAGAAATTAGAAACAACCAGCAAGTAATAATGACCAATACAACTCCTTCAGGGTAACTCAACTTCTCACCTACAGACTTCAATCAACCAATCCCGGCCAGTGTCAACGAATCCAGAAACCTACCCATTTTATGATGTGCCAGAAAGTTATCGTATCACCATGAATGATCTCAACTTTATGTCGAAACACAGAAACTGTCCAGGCCTACAAAACTGCTAGATCGCCTCTTCCCAAAACTGATCACTGCTGAGCAATTCAGACTACAATATTCCTATCAAGGTGGGAGAAAGTGCAACAAATCCGAACCACATTGCAGGAAGACAGTTATGCAACGGTATATTATAAAAACATTTCCTTACTTGTCTGTCCCAAGATTATGGAAAGACGCTATTATCCCTAGAGTGAATGAATACTTAAGAAGACCTGCAAAACAGATATAGATAGCTTATATTAACCAAAATTTTACTTCTTTTTATGAACATTTTCAACTATCAGACTATATATATATATTTATCTTACCTCCTATAGATTTCAGGGGATATGATTGGTTAAAGGACTACACGTGGTGACTACATATATTTGATATAGGGTGTCCTAAAAAATATGAGGTTAGTTACCATATGGGGTTAGTAAGGAGTTATTTCACTTTCGAAAGAAAATAGAAATCTGAAAGGTTTCAACAGACGAAGAAATTGATAACGAACGATTGAAATAAATTCATAAAACAAATTTAAAGCTAACAAGTTGTTATTATTGGCATTTTTTTTGTATAGACAAATGGAAGTAGGTTCTTAATACTAAGTATTGAAGACTTAATCACTTTGATAGACCGCTAGTCTAAATACCACATGTGAAGATAGTCGGTAAGATAAATTCGTTACACGGTGTGCTAGTGACCTAAAACGATATATATGGGGTCAGTAAATTCCATATGGAAATTCGAGCTTCGCTCTCACCCCATATGGAATTTACTGACCCCATATATATCGTATTAGGTCACTAACACACGGTGTAACTAATAATATATACATACATATCTCCCCATGTATAATATATATTCAGGATTGTTATACAATGTATGTATATATGACTTCTTTATCTATTTGTGTTTTTGTACTTCTTAGTATGAACAATTTGCATGATCTGTATTTATGAATGTATGATGGTCCAGTCATTAGTTAAAAATCTTCTTTTATTTTTGAAGATACAGTATATGAATAAATGATTTATTAACCTGAATTGACATAATATAATATACAAAAGTTATGCTCATTTATATTTTCAGCCAGCCATATAGACTTAAGAAGCATTGTGTATATAGGCTTGCTTATGAAGAAATGAAAATGGTAAAATTTAACATTTAACATGTTTAAGGGCAATAACTCCTATAAGAAGTCGTCTGACTTTAAAGTTTAAAGTTTAAAGTAAATGGAAAACTGACAATCCTAGTCAGTTAAGATTGGAGTCGGGTGCATCTGCCCCGTGCGGGATTCGAACTCACAACCTCAGTGTTGACAGGCTAGTGATACAGTAGTTCGATTACTTAGAACACGGCCACCGATGCCCCCAAAATATAGACAGAAATTACAATTGTTTATTACATAAGAAATTTCAAATACCATGACTGTCGCGAGCCGGCATAGATTAGGGCAATTAATTACCCGGTGTGACACCGTGTTACACTGTGTTGGGATAGATGTCGCTATCATAATAAACAAAAAGTAGCGAATTTACGCGATAATCGGAGGAAACCCTCCAAATTTCCACCACGAATTTAGGGAGGGATATCGGAGTTTCCTGGTGTGACTCCATGAATAATTGCGGTGTTTGGATTTTGGACACCTGTTCGTTTTAATTGTACTGTAATTAAAAAAAAACAGACCAAAACACAACAATTAACATTTGACTAACGCACCATGAATATGGGGTCAATGTCAGATGAAACCTGCCAGACTGATATGTAACCCTTACAATCATTCCATACACCACATATAATTGACTTACTGCTTACAGTATCTGACAAATGGACCTAATCACGTAACTTTAACCTTGATCACTAATCCATAAAATGAGATAAAGGTCTGGTGGACACTGTCTGACGGACATGTAGACGTTGCAAGGAACCCATATACCAAATATACCGTCGATTCATTTATTTTCGTGGGTACCAATGTTCGTGAATTAAGGAAAACTTGCATTTTTGTAGATATTTGATTTCGTGGTTTTCTAAAAGTCTGCATATAACCATACACCAAATTTGCAATTCGTTGAACATTTAAATTCGTGGTTTCCCTGTCCCCACGAAATCCCCGAAAATTGGTATTCAACGATAAATAATAAATCCACAGTAGCTAGTTATCCTATTACTCATAATAAGTGAGAAGTTCACATTGCAAAAAAAAATGTTTTTTGTTACATGTACATAAAAAAATTAAGAATGAAGTACACATGCTTAACTTTAGTTATAGAAAATATAAGCCATATATTTTCCAAAATATGAATCCCTTCTGATCCAAAAGGTTTATCTTAAGAATATTTTCAGACTATGCATTGTTTGCAGGCTAAGCTCTAAAATGTAACACTGGAATATTTGTCATTGTTGTATATTTATCGAGATTTTAAAGAATATGTGCTGCCCAGAGTTCTCCCAAAGGCCTTGCAAGCACCATGGGACCATGGTTCTATTTGAATAGATTTTATAACAGAATTTATTATAAATATGGTGCTTATGATTTTAGGAAAACTGTTATTTCAAACCCATAGTGCTATTTTAAAATACTGGGAAGAATACTGATGTAACATAAAATTGACGTCTTATCTTTTTACTTCAAATTGTACAAAGCAATATTTTATCTTTTTGATTTACATAGAAACTATACATGTATAGACCGTACTTTGACCTATAATGGTTAACTTTTATAAATTTTGACTTGGATGGAGAGTTGTCTCATTGGCACTCATACCACATCTTCTTATATCTATATAATTAATGCAAGTTCCTATTCAAATAGTTATTAATAATGTGCGTTGATCAGCTTCCTTTCATGTTGCGAAAGCGAGACATAGTGATCCTAGATTCTGACGTCTGCAGTAGTGTCTGCGTCTTCTTTTAGGTTCAGTCTATAATTAATTTTTTTTTTAACATCTATAACTTTGCCAAGAATTTTATAAAATTTGGACACGGAGACTTTTTTAAGACCAAAAGACAGTATCCAGCGTAAAATTTTGAAAATATTCATTTTCATTTTTTTCCGAATTTTCTGATAAATGTTCTCACTTTTATTCACTACAAACCAGTAAAAGTCTGAAATGGCCTATATCTGTACTCGACCGTACTGATTTTTACTCGACCAGTCTAAATTGATCTGAAATTTATAAAAAAAATTGATACTACTCGACTGTAGTCTGAACCATACTTAGCAGTCTGAACTTTACTCGACCAGTACTTAACCATTTTATACGTGTCTGAACCATACTCGACGTAGTCTTAACCATTCTCGACCAAATCTGAACCATGCTCGACCGAGTCTAAACCATACTCGACCGGTCTGAACCATACTCGACCAAGTCTTAACCAACCTAGACCTATTTCTGTATCTATCTATGGTATTTCATCAATTTAGGAACTATTTTTAACAACAGCTTTTTCCCTTGGATAGAAATTTGAACAACAATTTTAAATCCAAAATGTATTTAATATACCATTGGAACCAAAATTTCACAATACACATAATATAATCATCAACACAATATTCATCATCATTTATACATCTATACATATAAACAATGTATAATACCTTTAAAATTAAAATAAAACAAGATGATCAAAGAAAGTGATTTCTGGTCGGATTAAAAAAAATATCAAGTAATAAATTAAGTTTTTGGTTAAATGAATTTTATATGAATGATTTCATGTTCACATTGCATTATGTACATCAAAAATACTAGAACTTTCTACCATTATTCAAATATCTTAAATGGTAATCAAAATTTTTTGAGTGTTTCAGATATATTTTATGGTTACTGGAAAAATTTTAACACTAACTTAAGACTGTTATAAATTTATGGTGTCAGTCGAGTTTAGTTAATAACTCAATGAACATTTTTTTTATTGTATATAAAGCAACTTAAAATAAATTTCCAAGAATTTAATATTATAGAACTTCCATAGCAATCATTGATAACCTTTTTAATTTAAAAATGGAATTGTGTTTCGAAGTTGCAGTAAAAATTTAGGTTGATTAATTAAGTTTTGTCAAAATTAAAGACATGGCATACAAGAAGCACTTTAATAAGGTTTAATTACCTCAGTACAGGTGTGTTTTACAGGTAAAAAGAAACCATATTTTTCTTTAAACTCGTGTATTATTTATCCAGTGAATTCAAAAGGCCTTGTGATTTAAGTTTTACAGGATCTTGTTTAATTTTCAATGGATGTTATTTAAAATTTATTACTCTCTGGCCAGATGTGATCTATTTAATGAGTGTGTCCCAAGCACGAGGTATTACTTTATAGTTTACCACTAATCAGAAGAACAATTTTAATCATTTCTTTAATTTTTTATCCTTTTTAGATATATATCCTTATTATGATACGAATAGATATATTTCTGATATAAGGTTAAACAATTTCGGTGATTTTGTTGGCTGTTGTTACCTCAGTTAAAAATATAGTTATATAACTATTGTATGTAACTATGAAACCTATGTAGTTTTTATTCAAGAGTTTAGGTGAATTAAATTTTGTTAAAAAAACACATGTCAAAGAAGAAGCACCTTAATAAGGTTTTATTACCCTCAGTACAGATGTGTTTTTCAGGTAAAAGACTCAGACTTTGAAATAAGATAATTTGACTATCTCGATTTGAAAAATCTAATAATCATGTAGGGATGTAACAATCTGTTTTTATATATATCTTTACTTTATTGTGGCTGTTTTCAGTTAAAAAGAAAGTTATTTAGACAGTTAAAATTTTAAAAAAAGTAGAGGTTATTTGGTCAAGTATGGTTCAGGCGGTCGAGTATTGTTCAGACCTTTGGTCGAGTATGGTTCAGACTGAAAAAAAAAGGTCGAGAACTGATCAAGTATTGGTCGAGTACAGGTCGAGAAACAGTTAAGACTGTTCCAGACTGGTCGAGTAATAGTTCAGACTTTCAATGGCAAAGATAACGGTCAAGTACAAATCAGTACAGTCAAGTAAGGTTAAGATTGGGGTCGAGTAATATCGAGTAAAATTCAGACCAATTCAGACTGGTCGAGTAAAAATCAGAACAGTCGAATACAGATATAGGCCATTTCAGACTTTTACTGGTTTGTAGTGATTACAGTTCACATTCTAATTTAGCCTTAGATTTAAGTTTTTCAGTCATCAATAACTTTGTCAAACCTTCATGGAAATTTGCTTACGTTGAATAGTTACATCAAAATTATATAATGAATTAAATCAACTCACATTTAAAATTAGAATTTGAATAGGAACTTGCATTCGTGTATATATATAGTTTCTATGTATATCAAAATGATAAAATATAATTTTTACAATTTGAGGTCAAAAGATTAGATGTCAATTTTACGGTACATCAGTACACATCCATTTGATGTTTGATATGTACTGATTGATGTTTTAGTTTTAGGTACACGATTTTTTATAAAACTTGTTATTGGCTTTGAACTAGCTGTCATTAACTTCGAGAACTCTCAGGGCTGTACTTTGTGTATTTTGTTGTTAGGGATGTATAAATACCCTGCCACATTTTTGTTAGAAGTTTTTCTGCTTTGTATCGATCTGATGAGTTAAGCCCTTTTCAACTGATTTTTATAGATTGTTCTTATGTTGTGCTGTAACACCACTGTCCCTGGTTAGGGGAGAGTTGGACGCTCAAAAACATGTTTAACCCCGCCGCATTCTTTATGTGCCTTTTTATATTGAACGAGTGTCTAAATAACTTCAGAACATGCAAATTGTCACTTCGTAAGTAACATCAAATAAATCCAGCCGCAAGGTAAGTGGCCATTGCAGAGCAGTGGAATATAACGAGTGAATTATTCCGATTACTTCGTAAGTATATCTGACAACAACTGGTCTCTTCGTATATTTCTTTCAACAAGATAATGTCCTAAAAGTTTCAGCAATTTGATCAATCACATGCAGAGAGTCAATTAACATTCCATATAATCTTAAACCAATAAACTAGCTATCGAAAGATAAGCAGTAACACAGTTGAAACCTTTGAAGTGGCGTTGTTGGTATTACTGTCAATATAATACTAGCTGCTATTGTGAGAACAATTGTGTTCTGCTATTTTGCAATCCAAGATGACAGATGACACCCGATCTACGTTAATCCCTTTGATTAATTTTCTTTTATAGACATGTCATAATTGTCTACTTGAGGTTTACTTTTCACAACCAGACAGTTATCTCAAGTGCAATTAAATCCTATCTTATCGCTCTGAATTACTTCTAATGAATCCATGACAACTCGGCCCATTGCCAAATCGTCCCAGACCAGGTCGCCCCAACTGTCTATCAACTCCCCCCACTTTCCACCAAATCGCTCCACTCATGTTAACTTACTCTTCCAATTTATGAAAAGGGTTTAAATCCGACTGAATTATGGCCTGCCAGCTCGCCCCACTTAGGAAAAGTAGTTGAATCCCTATGAATAAAGGCCTTCTAATTGTTTCACTTACATGTATGAAAAGGACTTTAATCCCGATAAATAAAGGCCTGTCAACTCGCCCCACTTCTTAAAACAAAATATGTCCCTGATCACTCGTTCGTGTTATTCTTTATTCATAGACAAAAGTTACAAATCCGTTAATTACTATAAAAACAAATTGCTGTTTGAACAATTAACTGGTTTCCTTACCATTATTATGCAAATAAGCAAGCTTGCTTAGCATTGCTACATTAAGTATTGTTTTTATTTTTATTTTCAAAGAGATTGAAAAAAAGTTATTCCTTAATAAATACAACAATTACATAATAATGAATAAGGATATGACTTCTTTTCCCTAGTCATGCTAGTTGGGCGAGTTGGCAGGCCTAGTTTCAGCGTGATTTAACTCATTTCCAATAGTGGTGCAAGTTGGTAAACAAGAGTGGGGCAAGTTGGTCTAGGGCGATTTTGCAGTGGGGCAAGTTGTCTTGCTTCAGGTATTCCACTTCTCATATCTAATAAAAGGGCATAACAATTAAATATAAATAAGAAGATGTGGTATGAGTGCCAATGAGACACAATGTGTAAAAAGTAAACAATTATAGGTCAAAGTACGGCCTTCAACATGGAGCCTTGGTTCACACCGAACAGCAAGCTATAAAGGGCCCAAAATGACTAGTGTAAAACAATTCAAACAGGAATCTATATAATCTATATAAAAAACGAGAAACGAGAAACACTTATGAACCATATATTTAAAGGTCATATATTTAATTTTGACCATTTACATCAATTACATAAATATGAAAGTTCAATAGTTAGCATGTTGCTTGCATGTTCGTGAAATTGATAGCATATCAGCATATTAGCAACAACCAATAGCTTCTCAAAGCCGAGATGCTAAAACTGCATGGGGAGAACACTTGTTTCGTGGGACTAATGGTAAAATGTTGACTTTTCCTTATTTACTTTTTCATGTACGTCATTTCAGTAAATATCCTGAAATTTAAATTACTGTTAAAATCTCAATAAGGTATTATACCCATAAATGTAGTCCAAATTATTATGACATCTTGAAAAGCTATTTTACGAAGGAAGGCGTCACAGCAAAAAAATAAAATAGCATTTTAAGACGTCATAATTATTTGGACTACCATAAACATGATTTATGTACCAACTATCCATTTTATTTGAGTATCCTGGTGTCATCGATTCTCGATAACATAACAAACAAGTTGATCGTATCGCAAGTACAGCTAATAAATAAATAAGTTTGTTTGTATTATTTCATTAAACACTTGCCTTTATTTCCCAAAAAGCCTGCAGCTTTTCCTGTGAAACACAGAACAAAAACAAAACATTTGTATTTTTACACGTTTATGACGTGTTGAGCACTACGCCATCAGTTCTGGATAGTTTTCAAAAGTATGGTATGGTGGACATGTATCACATTATTAGTGGATGAAAAAAAGAAGACATTAATTTGCACATGTTTTTATCACTGGTAGTAACATATCTTTATTTTTTTTTATTTTTTTTTATGCATTTAAACAAAACTAATTAAAAATTAGCAATGACCACTTTGAAATAAATTTGCAAAGTTTAGTTTTGATTTATTCAAATGCCCATAATAGAATTCAGCTGTTTGTGTCACAAAAAGTTTTGTAAGATATTTATTTGTCACTGTCACAATGAGGGCATACAAATTTTGATTTAGTCCGAACAACAGTTACAGGTGTACAGTAGCGTAGATGTGTCCAGTGATCAAACTTATCCCACTGAGCCCAGTTAACAATGGTTAGTGAAATACAGTGTCTTAAAGAGGGTGGGTATCTTTGATTGCAGATGCAACATAGTTAGTTCACAGCTGTCCTCAACTATAAGTGGCCCATGAACGCCAGAAATCATTCCCGATATTGAAGATCTCTGACAATCAAAGTCCTTTTCTAGTTTTGATTTCTTTGGCTTTGTTGCTTTCTTATTAGTTTTTACAGATTTTTCTTTTTAAGTTGTCGCTGCCATATACATTCATTGATTTTATTGAAAATTTCATCTTCAGGTACTGCTTTGCCACTTGTAATTTTGGATGTTTTCCTAGGTTTTAATGTTTTTTTCGTTGACGCTTTTGACACGCGTTTTGAGAAGAATGTCAAGGGGAAGATCTTCTTAGCAGTTTTAGCGAAGAGGACAACAAGATTCCTGCTTAGCAACGAATATATAGACATATCAGTTCAGAAAGGAGGCATGCCAGAAGTATCCGGATGTATTGAACATACAAGTGTTTCAACACAGATCTCAAGAGAAGCAAAGGAGAAGAAAAGCGACTAAGCAGTACTTTGGCTAGATCATGCTAATGCTTATGGATCCTTTCCTCACAAACTGGTAGATTTGACATTGCAGAAGTACCATGTTCCAACCATCATCAGGGCAATGCTGCAAGAAAACTTTAATCATATTGAGATGAGATTTACAGTAGGAGATTTCACCACAGAGTGTCAGAGACTAGAAGTAGGAATATTAATGGGATATACAGTGTCAGTAGTATTGTTTGCAGCAGCCATGAACCTCACTGTGAAGTCAGTGGAAAAACCCAGTAGAGGACCATTTATGTCATCAGGTATAAGACAACCACCAATAAGATCATTTATGGATGACATGAATGTTACTGCAAAGACAGTAATAGAGGGAAGATGAACTTAAGAGGAGTTGGAAGGAATGATAAGTTGGGCCAGAATTGAATTCAAACCCAGTAAATCAAGAAGTTTGGTTGTGAGAAAAGGCAAAGTGAGAGATGAAACTTTTGAATGAACAGGGGGAAAGATACCAAAGGTTGGGGATGAACCAGTGAAATCCTTGGGGAAAAGTTTGACGCTTCACTAGCAGACAGTGAAAACACAAAAGAAATACAATAGAAGTTGGAAGATTGGCTGTCGAAGATAGACAAAAGTGGCCTGCCAGGAAGATATAAAGCTTGGTTGTATCAACATAGTGGTTTGCCAAGGATACTTTGGCCGTTATTGGTATATGAGTTTCCCGTGTCCAAAATTGAGGTTTAAGAAAAGAAGATCAGTGCATGCCTCAGACGTGGGTTTGGCTTACCAAGAAGTTTCAGCAGCATTGGCTTGTATAATACAGGGACTTAAC
Source organism: Mytilus californianus (assembly GCF_021869535.1). Lineage (NCBI taxonomy): Eukaryota > Metazoa > Mollusca > Bivalvia > Mytilida > Mytilidae > Mytilus > Mytilus californianus. The sequence goes on from NW_026262679.1 coordinate 84,927,234, forward strand.
TGCAATTACCATTCAAGGCGTTGACAGAAGAATTTAAACTCACAAAAACACGGCAGGTTATGATGTTGAGGAACAGCAAAGATGCTAAAATTAGAGGGGTCAAAGTAAAGATCCGGACAGGAAGAAAATGAAAAGCAGAGGAAGCAGTGAAAGAAACAGAGACAAGACTTAGACACAGTGTCATTGTTGTTGTCACAGCTGTGGGCAGACAAGGATTTGGTATGACAACAAAACCAAGATGGGATACAGCAGATGAGAATGGAAAGAGAGATTTGGTACAGCAGGAAGTACGACAGATAGAAGAAGAGAGAAGGAATATTAAGGCAGTAGGCATAAAGCAGCTAGGTAGTTGGTTAAATTGGCAAGGAGATAGAAACAGGGCCTTGCGCTGGAGTGAGATTTGGAGTATGGAGAAATACCGTTTGAGCTTCCTACTAAGATCAGTGTATGATGTTCTACCAAGTCCATCAAATCTCTATACATGGGGGTTTATAGAAGATCCAACGTGCATTTTATGCAAAGACAAACCAGCAACTCTACAACATGTGTTTTCATCATGTCCTGTGCCACTGAAAGATGGTAGGTACACATGGAGATATGAGAGTGTACTGAAAACAATAGCAGCGAGGTTGGATATCATTAGGAGGAAGAAGAGAAAGGTCAAGAAGAACATCACTTTCGAAATCTTTGTGAAGGTTGGACAGAGCAAAGACAACACACCTGAATGCCTTGGGATCTTTGCAACAGCAACGGCTTGGCTGATGACTGCAGATATTCAACAACGTGTGAGGCTTTCAACAGAAATAGCAGCAATATCGCTAAGACCAGATAAGTTACTATGGTCACAGGGGGAAAGGCAGACAGTCTTTCTGGGCTAACAGTCCTTTGGAAAGAAATGATTGGTAAGGCGCACGAAAGAAAGATAGCAAAATATCATCAGCTTGTAGAAGAGTGCCATCAGCGGGGATGGAGGATGTGGTGTTTGCGATTGAAGTAGGCTGCAGGGGCTTTGCAGGACAGACAGTATGGCAAGCTGTCAGGACCTTAGGAGTGGTAGATGCAGAGAGGAAGAAGCTTATTTTAGAAGTATGTTGACAAGCAGAAGTGTCATCACAGTGGTTATGGAGGAAGAGAGATGAGATCAGGAAAAGTGGCAATTAAGTGATATGTGATTTTAGGAATCTAGTGTTATTATGACTTTAGATGATATAAAAGACTTTTATAACAGCTCTGATGAAAACATCAGTGACGTTGCAGCAGTTACACCAGGTGACATATCGAGAGCAATGTCAGCCGTTTAGTTTCAGGTTCAGACTGATCACTTGAGCCTGTGCTCCTCTGGAGGTTGTTGTGGAATAGCGCCGAAACAGCCAAGGAAGGAGGACTCCATCCGATGATGGAACTGGATCAGCATTCTTACGATGTTTACAAGGTAATGCAGGTAAACGTTGTATAATTATGTGGTTACAACGGGCCCATTCTAATAGCTCAATTGAAACATGAGATGCTTAGCCATTATATATCACCAAATTGGATTTTCTGCATTGAAAGATGGAATATATTTAATGAAGTGTTCCTGCATACATCGTAGAAAAAGTTCTGTGTTTGACCAACCTGACTCTGAGACCAGTAAGTAATTCATTTAACATCCTTTTACCTGGGAACACAAAGAAGGGGGGAGGTATATGTGTGCCTATAGCATTTCCACTAGAAATAACCGTTACTGTTTGCGATCTCCCTGATGTAATTGATTGTGTAGTTGACCTTTTATCTCATACTATATCACTTGGCTTGTGTTCTGTAGTGAAACCTTTTTCATCAATGTTGAAAATGCAATGTGGTTTCTTACGTAAATCATATTTATCAAGTAAATTCTTCAACTCTTCAAAGTAGCTGTCAACCTTTTCTTTTGTGTCAGACTTTGAACGGGATGCCTCCAATGCCCTTGGTTTAACTAGTTTAATTTCGTCTGACCATCTACTCATGAACTTGTAGTACCATCGGATTGGTAAGTGGTTTCTCTTTTGGCCGTTTCTGGAGGTAGACTGCAAAATCGGGTGCCATCATAATAGTTTCTGACCTGGAGTAACCATAATCATAAGCTGCCATCTTCTTAACATGATCTACCAATTTGGCTTCCTGTTGGCTAAACAGTGGAGCTGGACCAGACTTCATAGTGTCAATGTGGATTCTTTCATAAACTCGATCTCTGAGTGTTGTAAGTGGGACAATATACACAACGGAAGCCCTGTGAACTGCCATGCCCCTGTCTTTTACGGCCTGGTGAGCATTCTGAAGCTTTGTTGGTGTATACAGCCTTAGTGTTGATCTATCCTGAAAATACACAATAAAAACAAAAATTAATTTATGTCATATATATAATTTGATATATGTAAATTTATTGGGTAATTTAGGAATTTTTTTCATAAAATTTTGCTAAAATTCTTTATTTTTTTGTTGTTTCTACTCAGATGTAAAAGTGAAATCACCAAAACATATTTTTTATTGAAATAAAACCGTCTCTTAATTATTTTCTTGCTCTACAATTGCCGATTATTGCTTAAAATGTATATCTTAAATCATAAGATATGACCTAAACGGCGTTCCATAGTTTTTTTTCTGAGCGACGTCATACCTGCATTTCCGGTTGTGTATGCGATTTGTGTACTTGACCTTCTTTCGAAGCTATGTTTTGTTTACATTTGAAAACATGTATTTTATGAACCGAGAGGGTGAAGTTGGGGTAGTTTTGGGAATAAGAAAAAGTAGGTTATAATAGGAATCTATATTTTTATTTTTATACATACCTTAATATGTAACATGTTGAAATGGTTGATTGCGTGAAGCGAGATGTTGTTCTGTAAGTGAAATCCTGGCGAACAGAAGACGCGAAGTATTTCAAATTAGAACACGCGCATAGTTATCGAGAACAGATGATATCCTCCCAAACCTGTTGAATTTCTGTGATAATTATTGTCGTTCTAGGAAGCCACTGTGAAAGTTCATGTATATCATTTTTTTAGGTTTATATCACATCAATTATTCAGGAAGTAGCTATATCTTAATGACAAAATAAAAAATAAATAATAAATCTACCTTATCCTTTAAGTTCGACTTTAGAGAGGACATAGGAATATATTTTGCGCATGCGTGAACGGAAACCAGACGTACTTCAGTTGTAGAGACACTGCATATTTAGTAATTGTTTATTTACATATCACATTCCATATGTTATCTGGAACACTTTTTGATCTTCAGATATAGCCGAGGAGTGTTTATTTATAACTCCACAAAATTATATTTTCAATACTAGTGTAATGATATGGTACGAAAGTAATTTCAAGGTGTGTATGTATTTGACAGAATACCTGAAATAATCTGTTGATGAATATGATCAGGCGATATAAAAAAAAAATTATCTAGCAGACGGCATAAAAAACGTGTTGAATATCCTGTAACGGAAGTTGAAGAGAGTCTTCGTGACGTAACTCGACCAGAGATACTGTAAGGCATACTGTAAGATGTGGACTGGTTCTTCCATGTAAACACCAGCGACACCATATCCGTCCCATTCTTATAGAACCAGTCACATTCATAAACTATAAAAAGAAACTTAAAAGCAAGATAAAATACTGCCGAGAACACAAACTCATAACCGTCAATCGCTGCAAGCAAAAGTTTGGGATGCAAATAGAAGCATCCTACATAATCCCAGTGATATACACTATACACATATCGGTACCTTCCTGGTATTGACAAAACTATTTACAAAGTCCATTTTTTTAATCGAAAATTTGCTAACGGGGCCTAGGGCACCAGATAGCTGGCTCTTGTCGTGGCTTTGGGATTCCATAAAATTTAAGGGCGTTATCGTTAGCCATCCAGTTCAGAATACTTAACGGAATGTTGCATCTCTGACTCACTGCCACAGATACTTCTATTAGATTCCAGGGATGGTTCACCTCACAACATGACCCCTGTTCCAGTTCTTGTGTCATTAGGGTTTCATTATGTGTTTGTTTACCTAAAGACTGAGGTAAGACAAAGTTATCAATAGTGGGTTCATTTGATTCAAACATACCCTGAACATTATTGTCAACACCATAAGGTATTGTAACATCAAGATCACCCAAGCTCTCATCAAACTCACCTTCAGCTTTGAACAAAGCATGTCTAAGTCTTTTGATCCAGGTCGTGATATCTCTGTCGTTGCAACGCTTCATGGTGCACTATTGAGTCTCCTTTTCGTCCCCTGATAGTATAAAACAAGGGTCTACAGGACCCGACAAGAAAAGGACCACACCATAGTGATGTCAGCTTCCTGCTCTGATCGACTTTTTTAGTTGAGTCTCCCTTATACACCAAGTCGCCTGGTTGATACTTATGATCAACGACCCTGAGGTCATAATCCCTCTTTTGCCTTAGTTGCGAGGTGCGGAGGTGGTGACTTGCAAATTCGTGAGTCTTCTGCATCCTGCTGACCAGATGTTGTACCTAAGCGCTAGGAGTATTTTATTCTGACCATATTGTGGTATGCCGAGGAGAAGGTGAACAGGTTGGATAGTCTCTCTGCCCAACATCATCTGATTCGGCGTAAATCCAGTTTGTCTATTCACCATTGAGTGCATTGCCATAGCCAAGAAAGGCAAGTCTTTGTCCTAATGTCGACTTTTTTTCTCAATAAAACATCTTATCATGGCTAATACAATCGTGTTATACCTCTCTACCTGGTCATTTGATGACAGGTGATACGGGTGTTCTGGTTTTGGCAGTTTCCAAGGCATCACATAGTGTTTTAAATAGGTCACTTTCGAAGTTATATTCTTGGTCGGTGTTGATTTCCAATGGACACCCAAATGTCATGACGAAATGCACAATAAATTTTTCGGCAATTAACTTTGTCGTCTGTTCAGGTAACGTTGCCATCTCTACCCAATTGGTGAATTGATCGACCATCATTAAGACATAATTATTGGTATTAAAAGATCCGAGAATGTTGAGAGGTATTTGCTCCATCGGATACACAGCATGGAATGGCCCAAGTGGTGCCCTAGGCCGAACATGCGCCTTTTTTTTTTATTGCAGGTGGCGTAAGTATTGACATAGTCCTCACAATCTTTGCGCATATTGTACCACAAGAAAACCCGCTTCAACTTATTGAGCGTTTTTTCTGACCCAAGTGTACCGAAGTTTTAGTGTGATGACAGTTTATAAGAACCTCTCCTTTAAACTGTGATGGGACTACTAATTAAGCAGAGGACTTGGAGATCTGGACAACCTATGAATTTGTAGTACAGTACATCGTTAAACATGAGGAAACAATGTCTACACAACCAAAGCGACCTGCCCTACCTAGCAAACATAGTTAAGCTTGTTTTGGCTCGACGTCTTCCTGCATCCATTTCAATATGGGAGCTAAGTCAGTATCTTCTTGCTGAAATATCGTTAACTGCTCAGGGGGGTATTCAGGTGCCAAGTTGCTACATGGGTTAGCATCAGCATATGGTAAGTATCGTCTAAATTGAGTGATGGATCTGAGTGACAATCCCCTGCCAGAGCCGTGGGCTTTTGGTCAGTGGATATGTCCTTGTCATTTTCAGCGACTACAGAAACAGGGCGTACTGATGCTATTACGGACTTAGTTGCCAATAAAATCACGTCATCTACATCATTTCAAAATTTCTCGTAGGCAATATCTGCAACAAGGACATGGCAGTGTTGTGGGATCAAGTCCTGCCCGATAGGATTCACATTCGGAAACGTCATCTGGGATGCGACTTAGACCATCAGCGTTACAATGTTTCTTCCCCAGACGATGTATGATCTCCATGTCGAATGATGACCGTGAAACGCATCAACCATACCAAACTGTTGTGATCAGTGCGTAAAATAAAACGCCTACCAAGCAAATAGTGACTGAAATGCCGACAAAACTTCACTACGGCTAGTAACTTTTTACTTGTTTTGCAATAGCGACTCTGAGGCTTCAGCAGGACATGGCTTGCAAAGTATATAACCCTTACTTCGCCATTTTGTAATTGTAAAACCGCACCTAGTGGTGTCAGATGCATCGGTATCTAATATGAATTTATCATCGGGATTAGGATATGTCAGGCAAGGTACACTTAATAATGCCTTCTTCGACTGTTGGAACGCCTCTTCATGACACTGTTGCCATTTAACTTTACCTGTTTGGTGGGCAAGGTCGTATAGACATGCAGTCATTTCAGCATAATTGTGCAACTGATCTCGGTGATAATTGACAAACCCTAAGTATGACATGAGATCCTTTTTTGACTTGGGAGTTTGCCACTTTTCACTGGCTTCTATTTTAGATGGGGCAACTGAAATGCCATTAGCGCTCACCAGTTTCCCTAGGATTTCAACTTCTGGCTGAAACAGGTGGCACTTTTTTGGTTTCAGCTTTAGGGTGTACTGTCTAAACCTTTCAAATGCTGCCTTCAAATTGATGAGACCATCTTCGAAGTTGCGACCCAGTATTACGATATCTAAAAGCTGTGTCCAAGTTAGTCCATGTAAAACAATTTGCATGGCCCGCTGATATGTTGCTGGGGCATTTCAAAGGCCCATGCCCATTCTGGTGTGCTCGAACAAACAATATCTTGTAATGAACGCCGTTTTCTTTCGGTCTTCTGGTTCCAGTTAGATCTGATAATAACCACTGGCGAGGTCCAATTTACAAAACGTGGTTGTGCCTTGAAGTGAGTCCAAGCAATCCATGATAATGGGAATAGGGTAACAATCTTTTTCTGTACATTCGTTGAAAGCCCTATAGTCTATACACCAGCGCACTGTTCTTTTTTTTCTAATCAGCACTGGAGCTGAGTCCCATTCAAGAAAACGATGGCTCGATCACACCGGCTTGTAACATCTTAGCAAGGTGTTGTTGTTCAAGATCTTGGAATCCAAGAGGCGTCCTTTGATTTGTTGAGTAGCATTTTCCTCAGAGCCAGTAACGAAGGATGCAGGTATCATTCGGTCGTTTGAGGTATTGATTGAGTGCTCAGGTTTATAACTGCACCAAGCGTGTCCAAAATATATAGACTCAGGATAAGATCGTCTGTAAGTGGTGCCTTGCACACGTCCCATCTTATTTTTAACCCATCAATATTCAGGAGTATGTTTCTTATGATCTTGCCAATAACCAGTTGCTCGCCCACACCACGTAGTGTTACTGTTTCAGAACATTCTATGTCGTCTGTCATTAATTTCTCGTTGACGAGTGTTATCATAGCTGCAGTATCAACAATCATGCTTTTAAACATTTTGTTTAATCACTGTTCCTCTTACTGCCAAACTTTTTCCAATAGTACGTCTTATAACAATATCAGACGAAGCCGTGGGCCTCTGTTCTGATTCATTGCACCTTTGCCATACGATTTAAGAGTCGAGTGTTGGACTACCGGCTCGACCCGTTGGCGTTTAACGGTTCGGTTGATTGGGTTGAGCTATGGTTTGCTCTGTCGCCAGGTGAAGGGGACCGTTGTCTAAAATAGCCTGGATTTCTACTGTTTGGTCGCAATGAGGCGAACGCTGCCGTTGAGGACTATATGACCTTTGATTTGGAGGAGGTGTAGGTGTTCAGAAGGCATTGAACTTAAGCGGGTTGTATCTTTCAGGAAATCTTCCACGTGTCTGTTGATCCGAAGAAAGCATTACCGCTGTCAATTTGGTCACAAGTTAAGTCAAGTTTTGTACTTCCTTCTAAAATGGGCTATTGACAGTACTTTCTTTTTTATTTAATTATATAGCGCCGTCGGCAAACGATACCTGTCGATGGACAAAATTTGGACTTCTTGACCCATATACAGCCTTCTGATTTGCTCTAGACGTTTTCATAATTTTCAACGCCTTTTTGATAGACACTGGGTTCCTTTCTATCACGTGACGAGCAGCCTCCTAGTCCTTACAACCTCTGAGGAATACCTCAGTACTAATTTGATCGATGACTGAATTCTCACATTTATCATAACCGTCCATTACTATAAAGTGGACACGTTCAACGAACTCTCCCAATGTTGCACCGTCCTGCTGCCTAACATACTGCAACTGACGTCTTGCTGAAACAGGTTCGTCCTTCTTGCTGAGGTCGGCAAACTTTCTGTCAATTCTCCCACTGTCTTCTACCTGCAGTTCTTTTAAATTGATAGATAAATGCTTCCCAAGTTAGAAATCATCTTCCTGTAAAAACTTTCATATTGGGAAGCTGAGGACTTCTACTCCTGTTCCTTGCCCCAGAATGTTCCTGCCATCATGAAAATGACCCAGGAGCTGATGCTACTGCTGTCATAACAGGTGTCATAAGTGCTTTTGAGTAAAGGATGGGGTAGCACACCTGAGACTGTCCTGTGCAGGTCCGATGGCCCTTGTACATAACCTTTTGCCGCCCTCGGTAGTGATAGCAAACTTGTTTTTAATCCTTGCTGTATAGTTGTCTGATCAAGTGAACTAATTGGCGAAAGGCTCAAATGCAGGAAGCTTGTTGTGCATTACTGGTGTACTTGTCGTATAATGACTGGGTTCAGCTTTTGGCTTGACTGGCGTATCCATAGAGGAGAGTTTGATTTTTTTATTTCTCTTGTCTACCAATTCACTCACTACTTATACCATCTGCTGAAATGATCCTTGCTGTTCGAATGCGCTCTTAAATTGCACTGCACTCGCCTCGTCCGAAGCCGCAGTCATTTTGTCCAGCCGTCGTGCTAAGGCATTAAACTTGTCAGATGTTAATTCTGTTAAACGCTTACCGTTGGCATCTATCTTCTGGTCAATTCTGAGTTCAGACTTTTGGACTGAGATATTGCTCCAATATTTTTTGCATTATTGTTCATTGCCTCCTTTTGTTCAGCTTGTATATGCAACAAACCATTGAATATCTGGTCAATGCGTTTCTCACTTTGTTTCACCCTACTATCCATCTCAGTGGCTCTTTGTGCATTTTTGTTTCCTGTCCGCCAAATATTTTTGTTTAATCTCAAGTCACAATTGAGTATACTTTAAATTACAATATATTCCAACCCAAGACAATGAAAATACACCAAGTTATATCTCGGTCTAAATAAATCTCAAGTCACAACGTATACGTGTGACCCAAGACGAAAAATATTTACTAAATTATATTCCAGGTTAAGATAAATATCAAGTCACAGCTTCTACGTGTGACCAAAAAGACCAAATATATATATACAGTCAAACCTGGGTAAACTGGACCCTGACTAAACCGGTTTCCTGTCCATTCCGGCCGAAAAATGAAGTCCCATTTTTCCCCTTTACAGTCTTTGTAAAAATACCCTTTGTAAACCGGACCCTGTCTATTCGGAATTCCGGTCTACTTATGCAGTCCCAATATTTTTAAATACATTAATTAGTACCTGTCAAAAACGGTTTGTTTAATTCATTTAAAATGATAACAGTATTGATCGATATGCAGTCAAAACATAATTGATTATACAAGATGATTTTTTCGGTATAATCAATTAGCGAGGTGTTAAACCGTGAACTAACAGTAGTGAGCTTTATAATTGAAACACTTTTAAGCTTTAATTAAAATAAACTAAAAGAAACGCCGAATAAATCTCGGATAGAACTAACATTGTAACTTTGATAATTTCTTTCAAATCGAGTAGTAAGTAACTTACATCGTGTTTTCGAAAAGCTGGGTTCCCTGTTGTGAACCCCGATACAATGACCCTGATAGTGAAATAGACCCGGATGACGACATTCCATTGTCGAGTTTATATAATGAATTTTTCGGGTTAGGGTATCCTACATTGTATGACAATGTTTCGATCATGATGAAATTTCGTTTGATAAAATTCTTCAATTCTTTTTAATCGGCTATACCGATGAAATGAACGATGGAAGTAAAACAAAACTGTCGTTGATCAATTCAAACAACGCGAGGATTCTGATGCGAAATGAAAACAATGAACTCGAAGTGAAAGTGAAACTGACGAGTCGGAGACTGATAATACCGTGGTCGATTTGAGATACGAGGATATGTAAAAAAAAAAAAGGAATTTGGAGGACAACCAATTTCTGAAATTTCTAAAGCCAATAATGTATAAGAAAAACTCAAAACAACGATTGTGTGTAGTTAAATGGTAAAATTGAAGGCAGAGAACACTAATTGTAATGTTCATCTGACAATAATTCACATACAAATCACGACATAACTTTTAATAAATTTTGGTATTTCTATTTATTAGTTTACAATTTACAATGAGACAGAATTTTAACATGCAAAATATCTGACGTCACAAGTCAATAACTTCTTGTCAAAACGGAAACCTGAATAAACCGACTCACTGTCCAAACCGGACCTTTTTCATAGTCCCATAGCCGGCCGGTTTATACAGGTTTTACAGCTGATACACTGTATATTTTTTTTATTATAAGGTGTATATAACTTGTAATTCATAAATATTTATGAGTGTACACACCTCTAATAATTCAACTTGGTTAGCCTAAATTCAGTTTCAATGGAATACGAAACCAATTTACTGTATTAGACTATTTCCGATTTGCGTCGGCGCAATGGGATAAAAGCAGACAAATTACTTCCGTGAAGAAAGACGTTATGGCGATTAACCAGAACCATAACATTATAAAATGAGAAAAATGAAAAATGAAGAATCTGTACGTTCAAAAGTATAAAAATTGGATGCAATTTGATCGACAATAAATCTGAAGTAAATATATGGTAATGCGCGCGTCATGAAGCATCAAAAGTTTTTAAAGGGTACAAAAGGCGCCCTTTTCAGTCCGCCTTGCTTGCAAAAAGTTTAAATTCAATGTCAACGACGCCACTGTCGTGCCGATATGGTACGAAAGTAATTTCAAGGTGTGTATGTATTTGATAGAATACCTGAAATAATCTGTTGGTGTCTGATGAATATTATGAGGCATGTAAAAACAGTTATCTAGCCTAGTATCTAGCAGACGGCATAAAAAACGTGGTAAATATTGTGTAACGGAAGTTGAAGAAAGTCTTCGTGACATCACTCGACCAGAGATACTGTAAGGCATACTGTAAGATGTGGACTGGTTCTTGCATGTAAACACCAGCGGCACCACACTAGCAAAGCTCAACCTTTAAACCCGTGGCTTCCGAAAACTGGAAGTAAACAAAGGAAGGATAACAAATAAATTCTTGTAGCACAAACAGATGAAAATATACTAAAACTCACGATACTATCATTATTGCTCCTCTTACCTAATAAACAGTACAAGCACAAACAATATCATCCTGCAATTTTTTAGCTTTAATGTAACACTTACACGACGGGTGCCACATGTGGAGCAGGATCTGCTTACGCTTCCGGAGCACCTGAGATCACCCCTAGTTTTTGGTGGGGTTCGCGTTGCTTAGTCTTTAGTTTTCTATGTTGTGTCATCTGTACTATTATTTGTCTGTTTGTCTTTTTATTTTTGGCCATGGCGTTGTCAGTTTGTTTTTGATCTATGAGTTTGACTGTCCCTCTGGTATCTTTCGTCCCTCTTTTACATATATGGAATATGATTTTAAAGACACCTATCATATTTGACTTATCCATACATTTGTTAGCAACATGTTTTGGTGTAGAGAGCATCCTCCCAAAGGTGGAGATATACACTAACAACAGAATGAGTTCTGAAGAAAATTTACCAACACAAGTACGATCTTTCAGACTTGCAAGGCAAAACACCTTTAATATTAGAATGACTACAACATCAATTTATGTCATTCAAAACATTCTAAAAAAAAAAATTTAAACCTGAGAAGAAAGCATTGCTTTACCTTTTTGCAATCTTGTTAGCAATCCCTTATGCCCAAGGACCAAACCCTGGCCCTAGAGCACCAAAATACCCTTGCGGAACTTTGGGATAAATAGTTCCACAAAAACTGCTTAGGCATGGACACTCGTATCTATCAGGATCTACAAAATCATCATGTGAATACGATCTTTGCGGAATGCCTAATTTCTCATCATGTATTTTTAACTCAACACCATGTAAATGCACAAACACGTATGAACCATTAAGTAACCCAATCTGCACTGTCAATCAGTTGCATGTAAACCACACAGACAGACCTACATACGATTAAAGTCCTAAAGTCTCGTCTGACACAAATACAATTGTGAATAAGTTAAACACTAAATCAGTCAAGAAGGTATATTCTAAACCACCAAAATATCCATGTGGATCATGCAATGGAGCAGCTACTTTGAAACTGCAGGTATTTTTTGTGATTCATGTGAGAAATTGTATCATAAAGAATGCATAAGTATGAGTACTTTTGTTTATCAGGGTTTAAAAAATGCACAATGAGAATGTGACCAATGTGGCTTACAAAACTTCTCCACATGTCTATCTCTGTCTATATGTCTGTCTAACAATAGTTATGAATAAAAATACATGTAATTTTGATTCATCTATTAATTCATCATTTGGGCATGGCAATATAGGGAGTCCATCAGCAGCATCTTCCCCTATTCAAAAAACATCTAAACAGTCATACAATTTTACACGAAATAAAAGATCAGACTTACCCTTACGCATAATAGTTGTTAATTGACACTCAGTCCATTAGGAGTAAAAAATGTGACACTGAAAATCTTATTGAGACAACTAAACCAGACGTTATGATTGGTAATGAATCATGGTTGCACAAAGATATAGATTCTACTGAGGTTTTCCAACAAGGGTACATTGTATACAGAAAAGACTGTAAAACAGTTGCTCATGGCGTGGTATTAATACTTATATCTGACAAATATCTCAGCTCAAAACCACTTGATTTAAAATCTGATGACACTAGTGAACAACTGTGGGTCAAGGTGCAAATTATAGGGTCACCTGATTTGTACGTAGGGAGTTTTTATAAACCTCCAAATAAAACCGAGGAGGACTATTTAACACACTTAAGAAAATCTATTTCCAGAATAAGACGTAGGTGGTGATTTTAATCATGGTTGATTGGAATAATTACTCATTAAAACAAAAGGCATACAATACAAAACAATGTCAACAACTTATTGGCATATGCCAAGAAAACTATTTAGAACAAGTTGTAACAACACCAACACATTACACAAGAAACATCACAGTCCATACTTGATCTCTTTTTTACTGATAACAGCTCCCTAGTAAATAAAACTGAAGTTATTCCTGGAATATCTTATCACGAAATTGTATATATCGAATCGAATTTAAAACCTAGAAGGGCGAAACAAATACATAGAAAAGTATTCCTATAGAACAAAGCAAATACTGAGCAAATTAAAGAAAAACTAAATAACATAGATCTTAACAATATTGCAAACATAGTAGAACTCACAATGGATCAACTTTGGGATAATTTCAAAACAATGGTATTGAAAACCATGGAAGAGTCAATTTCAACCAAAATGATAAATAACACAAAACAGAAACTACCGTGGGTTAATAAAGAGATAAAATCACTCAATAGAAAAAGGAATAAATTGTTCCAAAAATTGAAAACAGACTCACACAATAAAATAGGTAAACAGTACAGGGATACAATGAAACAACTTCAGAAAGTGACAATAAAAGCCTACTGGACATATCTAGAAAACATCGTTTGCTATGACGAAAGCTTAGAAACTTCACAAAAACAGAAAGAGTTTTGGAATTACATCATGTCCACCAGTTCAGGAGTTGCACAGTTAAGATGTGAGGGCATGCTTGATAGATGACAAAAAAAAGGCTGAAATACTAAATAAACAATATCACTTTGTTTTACTCCTGAAAATGATAAAGAATAAATACCAACTATCTATCTTTGTCAGAAATACATTTAACATCACATGGTATAGAAAAACTCCTAACAAATCTAGATCCGTCTAAAGCTACAGGTCCAGATGAAATACCAGCACGCATACTAAAACAATTTGCATCACAATTTGCACCACTCTTACTTTCATTTTTAACACATCTTTTTTGAAAGGGGATGTACCATCAGACTGGCGACAGGTAAACGTAATTTCTCTATTTAAAATACCTAGCCAGTAACTACAGGCCTGTCTCCTTAACCTGTTTAAGCTGCAAACTCTTAGAACACATTGTAGTATTGACGTTACAACCTTAAACATTTGGACATGCATAGCATTCTATTGGGCAATCAGCATGGTTTTAGAGCAAAACGCAGCTGTGAAACAAAACTTCTTACATTAAGTCATGAATTACTAATTAACCTTAATAATGAAATACAAACTGATCTAATTATTTTAGACTTCTCCAAGGCATTTGACAAGTTACCTCACAAAAAATTATTAAGGAAGATGGGTAATTATGGCATAAGGGGGAATACTTGGAAATGGGTATCAGGAAAAGTAGTGGACCCAAGACTGTGCAACAGGTTGTCCTTGATGGGGAGGTATCTAGTCAAAAGCCTGAGGTCATTGGAGTGCCTCAAGGCTCAGTCTTGGGTCCACTACTTTTCCTGATTTTCATAAATGACCTCCTTTCAACAGTAACATCAGAAACACGCTTGTTCGCAGATGATTGTAATTTATACAGAACAATTAAAAATCAGCAAGATTGTACCATCTTACAAAATGACTTAAACTGACCTAGCCAATTGGGAACAAACTTGGGTTATGTAATTCCACTCAGAAAAAATGAAACTCCCTCACTGTAACAAGATGACAGTCACCATACAAACAAGAATATGTACTGAAAGGCCACATTTTAGAATCCGTCAGCACAGCAAAATATCTTGGTATCACCTTATCCAATAACATGTCATTGGATATCCATATTAACAACATCACTGCTAAAGAAAATAAGATCTTGGTTTTTTAAAAAGAAATTTAAAGGGAAACTTCGCAAAAACTTGAAAAATTGATATTATGTTCATTATGTATAAAAAACACAAATTCACAAATATTAATGTTTTATTCCACTAGATAAGAGATCAGCATCGATTTTAAATTGAGATTATCAATTCTTTACATGTAGCCATCTTGACGGCTTCCCTATTAAATAACCACGTGATATCTATCAACCACAAAGGACCAAAACAAACAGGGACTAACGTAGTCATAATTCAGTGTCGAAATCATTTGTCAGGCGTACGGTTGTTTTAACCCGACAAGATAATGACAAAAGCAATCACAGTTTCCAGGATCCTAAAAATAGAATTATATCAAACATGGTTGTACTACCTTTCGGCAAACCTTTTAAACTAACTTGATACGGAACAATGTTCCGTGTAAAATTGTTTTCAAAAATCTAGTTTGGTCATAAGTCTTTTATGCAATACATTTATTTAAGTCTGTCCTTCTCTAATTTGATCATCAGCATGGCTAAAGGAATTATTGCCAGAGGTATTGTGAGGTGACACGTCCAGGTATTCAAGCGATTTCCTGTCGGGCTAAAAAAAACCTCTTTATTACACAATTACATAATGCAGGTTCATACATCGCTTTACTGCAGAGCGTATCAGTGTACACGCTTGGAACTTTCCATTAAAAACTATCAGATGTAATATACATCATGTGTACATTTCCTCCCCCCCCCCCATCCCCCCCCCCCCCCCCCCCCCCCCCCGAGTCCGACAGTGATATACTAGTCATTGCTAAACTCATACCTGTACACAATTTTACTACCACTTGTTTATGAATGACATTTCTGGTGTAAAGAATGATATTTATTAAAATCTAAATAATTCCAGCTAAAGATTTGTGGAAATAAAATCTTTTTAGATACTTCCTATGGTAAAATTTGGAAAAATGTAAGTATATACTCGTTGTCAATGATTTGAAAACATAGCCTGTTTAAATTTATTTCACAAACACGTATGCATTTGTCTGTCATTCAATTTGGTTTATACAGATAGAAAGTTACGGAACTATAGATAGTCACAATATAATATATATATATATATATATATAAGAGAGAAAAGAATCATATAAATTGCATACATTTAGCATATTTCTGTACATCATAGGAACGGGTATACGAAAAATTTCTCAAATGTTGTAGGGCGGAAATACACACATTTGGTATATAAATATAAAATATACACACATCTGGTAGAAAATAAAGTCTCACCAACTAAAGATAGCATTTTATATATTTTTGTCATTCTTGGTTGAAATGATGGAAGGAGTCATTTAGAAAAATGTACATGTACGCTGTGGTATAGTAGTGGTAATTCAACTCCCTAGAAAATGCGTATAGCTGCAGTTGCATAGTTCACACCATAAATCTATTTCCAGTTTATTTCTGTCATATATATATATATCTCTGGTTAACAACAAAAAAAATATTTCAAAATTTGAATTTGATGTGACTTACCGTTCATCTTTTTTTTCCTCTTTTTTTTTGGGGGGGGGGGGGGGGTGGGTAGGAGTGGGAGGTGGTATACATTGTTTAACTGTAGAGTCAATTTATGATTCTAATCTTACTTAAAAAGCATTTTCCAAAAGGGAATTTAAAAACAACTCACTGCTATCGAAAGTTACAGATGAAAACGTAAATTTACAAAAAAAATTAGTTCCTGGATGTATTTTAAAAATAAAATGTTAGTTATGTGATTTAAGTTGAGAAAAAAATGTTAGGCAGAATTTAAACCATTTACCCCACCTAGGACACCTCTTAAAAGATGACTGGTGATGCTTTACAATCTTGATAATTTCTGTGACATGGAACCTTCTGTTTAGGTAGTGATTTACCTTTACATTTTCGGATATTACAGCGGAGCTCAATGTATATTACCTGTATAGTGAAAGCTGCTGTCCAATGACGTCTCACGTATGTACAGGTTTATATTTATATTTGCGTTCAAAACCTATTTATGATAAAAAGGTTTTATGACATTCACAATTCTGCATGTTCTGTATACCAAATTCTTTTATGACATTCACAATTCTGCATGTTCTGTATACCAAATTCATATTTTATTTTCAGACCGAATGAGGATATGTAATTTTTGAAGGAAACATATTGACTATCAAATTAATTTCGGTGTTTTTTACTTAGTATTAAATCGTAAGAAATTTAAAATTACTGCTTGTCCACCAAGCCACCAAGTACTGTAGCCGATATTATGGAGTATTCTATGTATTTACAAAAAGAATTTTGTTACTGGATGTAATTAGAAATATTTTTTTTAATCTAGTGATATAAGTTGAGAAAAAAAATCTAGTCCCCACCCAGAACTCCTCTTTATTCAAGAATAGTCATGCTTTACAATCGTGAGAATTTCTTTGACATGGTACATTCTGTATAGGTAGTTATTTACCTTGACATTTCTGGGTATTACAGAGCTACATGTATATTACCTGTATATGGTAAGGTGCCGTCCCATGAAGTCTTACGTATACGGGTTCACGTTTATAATGGCGTTCAATACCTTTTTCTAATATAACAAGATTTTATGACATTCACACTTCTGAATGTTCTGTTTACCAATTTCATATTTTATTTTCAGACGGAATGAGAAAATGTTTATTTTCAAGGAAACATACTGAGTATCAAATTAATTTCGGTGAGTTTTTTTCTTGGTATTAAATCACAGAAGTTTAAAAGTACTACTGCTTGTCCGCTTGTCCGAGTATTCTTGTCTGTTTAGAGTGGGAATAATGTGTCTTACTGAATAATATGAATGACAAGTCTTGCAAAGGTACAAGATATAAAGCACATTGAAAATCCGATTCCTCCAGTCTGTCTTAAATACAAATCACAAACGTGTTCTTCCACTGAATAATATATGATTGAAACGCTTCAGCCGAATTTAAAACATTTATAATTACATCCACCTTTGCAGTTTTATTTCCTATTTATATTCGAGACTTAGAATTGAACAAATATCAAATGTAACCCTTTAGAATCATGAAAAATTCCCTTTTTATTAACAAAGTAAACTCCTCCATCATGATTGTAATACAGTTAATAAAAGATTTCGGAAATCAAAAACATTTTGTTCTGTTGGATAAAAAAAAGGAAGATCGTTAGCTGAAGCAGCCTGAAGAACGGATAGATACAGCCACGTTCCACCAAAAGTGCACCCGTTAATTATCTAAAACTAACTTCGGTGTTGAATGATTTTGTGTTATATTTTTTTTTTCACCGTGTGAACGAGGTTTTATACATGTTTATATGTATGAATGTTTTATATATGTGAATATTTACATTAAAGCAAAAGTATTAAACATTTTCCATGGCGAACTATGTATTTTTTCGGTTCCGTTCTAAATAGGCAAAGTTGACTTTAGATGATTTCCGATATTAATTAAACACTTTTTGGCCAGGTAACACATACCAAGATTTAAAATATTTAGATTAGAGTGTTTCCGTACATTATTTAACTGTATGAGGTAAATCAAAAGCGCTTTGAATACAACAATTTTATAAAATTTAGTTTTTTTTCGTTTTGGTCAGTCAAATGATATACTCTCATTATAATACTTGATTATTAGTTTCCCCAAGATTATTTCTTCGTTTCTAAACTGATCAAATGAAAAAATCATTTTGATTTTAATAACTTTTCCTTTAGATTTAATTTGAACATTATTTATCATTTTTATAACATCGGATTTATTCATCCTACATGTATATGAAATACATGTTCAATATCATGATTTGGTTAACAACGGACCAAACCCTATATATAATTTAATATTCCACGGCGATCTATTTGTATTTGCCAACACCTTTAATGTGTATTTTAACTTTATGTATTAAACTCGACCTTCTGTATTATAATCCATTCGAAATGACATTCACACCTGGCATGGTGTGCCCTAGAGACACGACTAAATACCGATACCTAGCGTAGAAATGTTTGCTTGAATTAAGGGTCAGAACGTATTGTGACTTATTGTCCTTACAGTTAAAGTTATATTCTCTAAAAAAAAAATCGGTTTTTCGTTGGAAAAGAAAATATTAAAAACAATTAAAAGATTTACTTTTTGCGCTATCAACATATCAAAAATCGAAATATATAGGTAAACATAGAAAATTTTAACACATGAATATAACAAGTTGCATGTCTGTTCGTTTTATTTTCTTATTATTGAATGGTAATTAGCTATGAAAATCAGTCATCGGCGCGCTTATGCTTACGTTGAAATATGAGTAAAGAACAAGACTTTAAATGATTTTTCTTTAAATCCCGGCATGCAATATCAGTAGTTAACGTCACGTACTGCAGGAAGTAGTCTATAAAAAATTATTGATTTTCTTCTTTATTGCTGCACATATATCGATAAAACTTTGTGCATATGTATTTTATATTATGATGATCATATTTAGGTTGTAAGTCAAAAATTGCGAATTTTCCCTTTAAAAATAAATCAGGAAGAAACTAAAAGTTTGGCTTATATTTCTATAGTACGTTCAAACCTTGAATAATTCTCTTGAGTTTGGTCTCCTAACACCCAAAAAACAAAACATTACATTGAAAAAGTACAAAGAAGGGCAGCACGCTACTTCACCAACAGGTAGCATAACACCAGTAGTGTCACTTCCATGATTGACCATCTTAAATGGAAGTCTATTGAAACTCGCAGAAACATCAATCGAGTAACAATGATGTACACAATAACACACAAACTTATAGCAGTAGATCCAAACCTTTACCTTTCACCACAGCCAGTAAAAAACACCAGATTTACCAATTCACTACAATATCAAACATTTAGTACCAGAACAGATTACTTTAAGTACAGTTTTTTCCCATTTACAGTTGTACTGTGGAATTCACTTCCACAAAACTCATTAGCGTTAACTCTTTGGATCAGTTTAAAGTACTAATCCAAAGTCAGTACATTTAGACATCTACCTTGTTCACGTTGTTTGTAAATATATAAATGTGTTTATTTTTTTATTTTTGCACACAATTAGTTTTGACCATTGCACTCATAAATTGTTATCTTTTAACAAGTGTCTGTTTGCGATACGCCGACGTATAACTAAGTCATCAATGTGCTGATGGATCGTCGTACGATGTAGATGTAGATGTAGATGGTACTCCCAAGAACTGAATATTGACCCGAGAACCGATGGATATTACCCAAAAACTATTTTTCATTCCATAGTTATGAGACTAATAACAGTTATAATTGACACAATACATACATGACAATTAATCGGCTTACGATTAATTGTCTTCTAGATATCCCTTTCTATTCTTGAAACAATTTCAAGATGTACAATAAGAGCCGTATCTCATATCATGCGCTCTTGCCCCAGGTGTGTATTTTTCTATGCTTTATAATTTAATGACACTTTGCTGCTTTATCTTCATTCCTTGTACTTGCTGATGTTGCCTTACTTTGACTTTATGAATTGTTCTGGTCGAGGACACTAGTATAATTACTGGAATTGCGTTGCTAGCTGAAAATATATTAACGACTGTTTTCATGGCCAAGGCAAGCAGCTGGAAAGCCCGCTAACAATGTTGATGCAAACTGGTAAATTAGTTGATTTTTTTGAACAAACATTAACAAACTCCTACACTATAAGACGTTCGAAAGCTTTTTTTTTTGTCTGTTACCCCCCAGCAACCACCCACCCCTTAACATTAATATCCTGTGTACACATGTACTTCCAGAGTTTATTTTTTGTGATATACACAAGTTTTCTAAAATGTACAAATATATGATTATCTTTCCCGTGTACACTACCAAAGAAATATATATCATAAAGAACTTTAAGAAAATATGAATATTATGAAAAAAATTCTGATATTAAGTTGATTTTTTGCTAAAACAAAATAATCAAATATTAATGTTTCACTGTAATTGTTTTTAAAAAAATACTCTAATTCAAATTTTATATTTAATTGATTTTTTTATTTCATAGAAAATTAAACGAGACTTCATTGCATATGATTTGTGTCATTTATTTTGTTAATTCAATGTTTATAGCAAAATCCAGGCATTAAAAAAAAAAATTGAAATATTAACTGTTAAAAATGCTAAAAAATTCTAAATAAATATTTCGTGGAAGGGCAGATAAAATATTTTCAGAGGTTGAAGACTTATTACCATAGATACCACTCACATAAAAAAAAATTGTTGAAGTTATGCATTTTTAAGACCCACTTGTAAAGTCTGTCGTCAAGTACTTTTAGTAAAAAATTGTTTTTCAAATCACACCTACTATTATATGACTCATTAGAAAGGTATTTCACTTGACCCATATATTTCATTTTGTAGTACTCTGACATGTTTAATAAAAGAAAAACAAAGTAAATGGGGTATCCATCCATGACACAAAATCAGTGCATGTACATGTACAGCAAAAAACTCTCAAAAAGCAAAGGAACATAAGTATGGAAATTGTGACATTAAAATCAATACCAAGGATCTAGTATTTCTTTATTGACATGAAAACAGACAAGTGTCTGGTTTTATATTCTTTAAATAAAAGTATGTAGAAAGCTTTCCAATAGTCATACTGTCTTTTATATTTCAATCATCCACTGTCATACTCCTTAATTCTTTTATCAGGGCCCAGAGCCCACTGCTGTAGCAAGTGGTCTATATGGAAATAATTTGCCAATAGTAGTCGTAGGCACAAGAACTGGGCTCATTCACATGTGTAGTGAAGACTTATTGGTACCCAGACATCAATCTGTACACCACGAAGGCATGACGACCCAGCCTTGGAATACCTTGTTCACCAATGACAAAGCAGGAGACGCCATTATAACCGACATCCGGTAAGTACATATAATCGTCTGCATACCAATCCAAATATTGTCTGGATACAAAACTGTTTACCAGTGACTACCAAATTACTTAGGTATGATGTTGCTAAAAGTGATACTACAGATAATTGTATGGTAATGGAAATAAAAATAACACTTTTAGGGTTCGAAGTAACTAGTAATTATCTCCTTTTGTGGACAATATATTACAAATGATTAAACATTCATAAATTAACATTCATAAACATAAAAGTAAAATTCCAAGAGGCTTATTTTTTCGTATATCATATATAATTTGGAATCATACAAATTTGTGTACTAAGTATCTTTAAACAACAGTACAACGTTCACAAGTGGACTAGTTAGAAATGCCATTGAAACATGCAGACATTAAAGACTCTATATATAACATATGAGCCAAAACACGCGGTTAGTTTTGAATAGAGCTACCAAAGTTTCAAAGTCGGTAAAATAAAATTTCAAATTTCAAATAAAATTGCACAGACTCTCAGCCACCTCCCATTTTGGATGGCTATCTTTCAAATGTGTTGTGGTGTATAATTTGGCCTAGGGTAATAATTGCCTGGTTTTAATCAAGGATTTGTTTGTTTAACCATACAATGGATTCATTTGCTTATTCAACGTCTGTTCATTTATTTAATTATTAATTTTCAGAATTACAAATGCGAAAGAGTCACCAAATGGACAACCTTAAGTATGGGTTATTGGCTCTGCAACAATTATTACAAAGACTACACAGATTAGATATTAACTTGATATTCTGAATTCGAAAATTATCAAAATGCTCGATAGATTTATTATTCAAATCATTCAGAACCGTTTTTCTTCGTGTTTGATTTCATCCCCTCTTGCTTAATACTGTTAATCAAAAGGATAGATAGGCCACGCTTTCGTGTTTTCCTCTTAAACCACAAAACATCGAAAAATTGGTCAAAGACACTAAACAAAAGAAAGTTTATTGACATCTAACATGTCTAAGATCAAATATGCACTCAAAATTTCATATGAATAATGATTAATGTAGAAAGAGATCTCTTAACTGATATTTACATTGATTGCCGCATACATCTTGAATTTTCTTAAACTTCTTACTGATAACATCCAATATGAACAAGTATTTCCAGAATGTTTCTCTTCCGTCATGAAAATATTCGGAAATCTGCATTCGTCACATCCAAGAAGCGATAGCCCATTAAAAAAACGAATGAAAAGCAAGTATAATAAAAATGTATCTTCCACTCATCAGATTATTTGACCTTAATCTTTCTTTTCGTTTTGCTTTCAACTGCAATGTGAATTTAACTTTGCATTGTATGAAGAAAAGAAATAAGTATAGTTAACATTTTGAATTGAATTATCTTCATTTGTAGATAGAACAGATACATGCATACGCCAGCGCTAAATTTTGTCACATGTTTTATTTTAATAATTAATTTTCCTGAAAAGTATAAAATACATAAACACACGATTTTGTAAATTATATATTATATATATATCTGATTAATATAGGTATGGATGAATCGTTTCAATGTTCACACCACTGTGCCATGTTGTGTTAAGATGTATCTACATGTATTAAGAAAGAGACAAAAGAGATTTGATTGCTCTTAGTGGAATTTTTGCCCTAAAAACTTTTAATAACCTGAATAATGGATTAAGGATAAGATAGAGAGTCAGTAAAGAGAGACAGTAAAACTGATATGCCTCATCATAAACTACAAAAAAATAAAAGGGATTTATAAGTACCGATTATCAGGTTTTTTGCATATCAATAAATGTACTGCAAAATATAAGATGTGAGTCACAATATGCAGGTTTTCGTCAAAAAGGCTTCGTATTTTGTCTTACAGTTAATATGGTGAAAATCTGATAATTAATTATTGAATTGTATTTGTGTGTTTTCATGATAAATTGATTGATTTATTTATTGATGATTAACGCCACTTTAAGCATTATTGTGCTGTTTCGTTGCAGTCAGTTTTTATTGGTAAAGGAAGTCAGAGTGCTAGGAGAGAACCACCGACCTTCATTAGGAAAACTGACAATCGTAGTCAATTAAGATTTGAGTCAAGGGCACCTTTATCATGATAGAAACTAGCAAGAAAACATAGGGACTACGTTAACTTTCATTTTGGGTCATTACGAGTCAAAGCTAAAGGTAGATTGTTGAGCTAAGAGAATGAAAACTGTCAGGAGAAAATATCTCAGGATCATGTCTGTTAATCAATCAATCGTTTTGAAAGGTCAAAAATCATAAATATTCATTATTTTAAATAATCAATTAACATGGCTGATATATAGCTGCAAAATTTCTTAATCATTTGATGTGACCAAGAAACATTTCTTGTACAAACGTATGACATCAGGTAAAAGTTATGTAACTTTAGATTTACTTCAATTTGTAAACATGTGTATAACAAACACAACACTATGGCAAGCCGTTCTCGTCAAAACTATGTTTAAACCATTTTTTCGAAATAATTACACACTGAGAATTAAAAAAATCACACTGAGATTTAAGAACCTAAAATAACACACTGAGAAATCGAAATTACACACTGAGATTTTAAAATTACACACTGAGATTTAAAAAAATGAAAAACACAAAATGAGAATTTTTAAATTACACACTGAGATTTTAAAAAGACACATTGAGATGAAATAAATTGAAAAACACACACTGAGAATTGTTAATTACACAATGAGATTTCAAAAATACACACTGAGATTAATATGCAAATTACTAATGAATATTCATGAGATGAATAATTCAACAGATTAATATCTTGGCATCCCGAACTCTTGTTATTATAATGAAATGCGGTTTCCTACAACCAACATTCGTAATAAATTTCAAGCCTTAACAACTTTTTTTGCTAACTCATATTCATAAGTCTGTTGCCTATAATTCAGATTATTACTAACAGTTTATCGGGATTTTTTGCTTAAAACTGTTTAAGCATGGTCCCGTTTCAAAATTCTTTCAACTGTTACCCTGATTTCGCAAGGTAATCTTTTATTTTTGTTACGTTTATATGCTATAATAGGCACTTGAGAAAAAAAATCACTGCTTTGTTTGTATTTTTGCAGATTGTTCCAATGTTTTCTTATAATTTTAATAAAGTTTTTCACCGTAATCTCAGTGCGTTTTTATGAAATCTCAGTGTGTAATTTTTAATTCTCAGTGTGTGTGTTTAGGTTTTTTAATCTCAGTGTGTTTTTTTTTTTTTTTTAATTCTCAGTGTGTTAATTTTTTGAAAAATGGTTTAAACATAGTTTTGACGAGAACGGCTTGCCATACAACACCTCTAAATCTATAAAATGTTTATTGCATAACAGAAAAATTTTATAACGCCTGGTATAAAATTGTTGTTTCTTCCGTAAGGTAGATGTTCGTGAATTCTTCTTCTCTCTCTCTAAAATGTGAAAAAACTGCAACTATTTTTCATGGGTTTTTTTTAAGATGATTAAGCAGGATGTCATTATTAGGACAATACATAAACATAAATTGGAGAAATCTATCCTGTCCCACCAAAAAGCAAATATCACAGATTTGGAAGTTGCTTTGAGTCCGACACTGTTATTCCTGGATATTTTATTATTCAATATTATTTAGATTGTATCTGTGTAGTTGTCATTCTTAATGTTGTTACACTACTAAAGAACTAATGTATAATCTTGTTTATGCTCTTCTATATAACATTTGTTATTCCACTGATCAAAATAAAAAGATAAAGTATTAAGAAAATAAGTCCACGTCACTCTCTAAAAAAGTAAAGTAACAATAATACCGTACTCCAAGGAAAAATTAAAGGAAAGTCCTTTATCAAATGGCAAATCAAAAGCTCAAACGCATCAAACCAATAGAAAACAACTGTCATATTCCTGCCTTGGTACAGGCATTTCCTTATGCAGAACATGGTGGATTGAACCTGGTTTTATAGCTAGCTAAAACTCTCACTTGTATGACAGTGGCATAGAATTCAATTAAATTGACAATGTGACTGTCCCAAGTCAGAAATCTAGACTATGGCTGTCTGCCATTGATTAGCTTTTGTTTTTGTAATTCAAAAAACCTTTTAGGCGATTCAATAAACCTATATGCATGTTGTTAAAGTATGGTACAATGAACGTTTCTACAGGTGTGAAAGATCTGTAGATTTTTTTGTAATACAGTCAGTATTACCTCTTCATAACAAGCCAATTATGAAACTCCTGAGATTTTTTAGCTGCAGTATTTAAAATGTCCTGAGGTATTGATGCTAGTCTAGCAACATTAAATCCATAATTTACCCAGCACAGCCATTGACAAGCTGATACAAAAATGTAACTGCATTAATTTGTTTTCAAGTTTTTGCCAGTGTTCAAGTATTCGCAATTATAAATGCACTCATTAATTTCTTAACTTACAGTGTTTTCATTTCCAAACATTTTCATAATCATATTTAAAAAAAAGCATGCACAATACTTTATGCTGGAGAGAATATAATTAAATTGCTTGTCTGTATCAATATTTTCAGAGATTATACTACAATCTTCCTTAAAATTAGAAAAACAATTTTCAATTCTTATTTCACCCGCATATGGGATATACATTTTTCAACTCATTCAGTATTCAAGAGCTTGCAGCTGCTACTCAGACTTTATAAAACGTCACCAGTGTCTGAGCAGAAAGTTGATGAACCAGGGTTATGTCAAAGAACGTCTCGTCCTTATTCTAAAAAAGTTCATCGGAAGATACCAAGCCCTTGTTGACAAATATTCCGTATCAACTTCACACATAATACATGATGGTCTTGAAGTATAGTCTAGGTACTGACATTGTTTATCATCTTAATCACGTGTTATAGTGTTCTTTTTATTTGTCTTTGTATATTTTAACCTTTACTGTAGTCCATTTATGGTACATACTTTTGGCGTGGTTAGGTATTTATACATCCCGCCATTGTTATTGTGCTATGGTCATTTTTGTATTCTTGTCCTTTATTATTGCTTATGTACTTCGTCTATAGAGTGTCTATATGCCATTTTGTTTTTCTTTGTTCAAATAATTATTTTTTCTATAGTGATTAAGATTACAACACAATGTTGACTGCTGTATCCAAATTTTTGACATTTTTACCTATTATGTCTGTTTGTTTTGCTCACACATTGTTGTCAATTTAAATTGAATTCTATGCGACTGTCATACAAGTGAGAGGTTTAGCTAGCTATCAAACCAGGTTTAATCCACAATTTTCTACTAAAAACAGGCTATTATTTCAACTTGGAATTATTTTTAATTATGGAATTTGAATAATTTCGTGTGCTTGAAATTTTTGATAAATTCCATTTTTATTCTGTATTTCAATGTTCTGTGCGGCGCACTACACTTTCTATTAGACCTTTTCAATAACTCTCGACACCGACTAATGACACCTACAGTTTACAGGTAAAATGAAGGGGTCGTCTCAAAACTAAAAATCATTCATGAATAGTATTACTTTTACATCTCCGATTTATCGTTTTACACTATTTTGACGAAAGAACATATTTCAAACAAATATGAACTATATCTCTACCTTTTGTATAGCATTCTTATTACATGTAGTTATACGACATTTGACGTTGAATTTATTAAACCTTCAAGTAAATAATTACTGCAATCAATTCACATAATCTGCCTTTTTTTCTTCTTAAATTTCATGATTATGTGAGTATTTAGATAAGCGAGACTGTCAACGCAGATTGTTCCACATGCCAATTGCGATTAATTCGCTTTTGTAATGCTATTTATGAATTTGCTGAAGGAACATTGTTACAGGACTACCGTCCGTCCGCTAGAGTTGTGTTTCTCAACCGATCTTCGCGTCACTTGTTGTACACATTCAATTTTGGGAGGGGTAAAAGCCTATTTGTTTAAAGGTCAAAGGAAAAGGTCACATAGATAATTTAGTTACGAGAGACTACTCCGCTTTAAGATACCATGTTAAAATTGAGATGTTTCCGTTATGAACTGGAAACATTAGCGGCACCATTTTTTTCTGCGCCACATGCGCATTTTTACAATTAATGTCTCTTCAGTGATGCGTATGGTATTTATATCCCAACAGAGCTTGTTGTCCTTGCAGTGTCTTTTTGACAGCGCCGAACTGATTGACCGTTATAGGTTGTCCGTGTCCCGAAAGACGTGA
Organism: Mytilus californianus; assembly: GCF_021869535.1. Classification (NCBI taxonomy): domain Eukaryota; kingdom Metazoa; phylum Mollusca; class Bivalvia; order Mytilida; family Mytilidae; genus Mytilus; species Mytilus californianus. The sequence continues at coordinate 84,955,113 of NW_026262679.1, forward strand.
ACATACCTTTTCCCCTGTCGTAGATTCCTTTCCTTTCCTTTCCCTGTTCCTGAAAAATGACCTTCGTGTGTCTTGCAAGAAGCGAGAACTGCTTACCCTTCCCCTTTTCATGACATAGCTTTGGTTTTCTACTCTTTTCTATTTTTTCCATGCATAAAGTTTTTAAATTTCATCTCTGACCATACATTGGGGAGATTTAAGATCCCAATTATACTGGTGAAACCCCGCCGCATGTTTTATGCTCCTCAAACAATTCCTAATTAAGTTGGTCATTGCAATTGGTAAGTTTTTGTCACAATAGAATATTTAGTTTACAATTTGATATTTTGACATTATGCTTCGCTCTCACATTTATTTCCTTTTTTTTTTATCAAAGATAGTAACTTTGTTTCCTTTTTTTTTGGGGGGGGGGGGGTCAGAATTCATAAAAATAGCAAGAGAACGAACAAAAAAGCTAACGATTTGAATCTGAATCTGAATCTGAATCAGATGAGACACCAAGGGCCTTTAAAAACATGTACCGCCCTAGTCAACAGATATAAAACATTGATTAATTAAACATCTACTACAAAAATACAGGTATTTTTTTTTTTTTTTTTTTTCATTTTTCAACTCGACGTCTAAAAGAAATGAAGCATTGAAGTCCTTCCTTTTCTTCATAGTCAATTCACAAATAAATTTAGTTTTGATAAACAAATACCTAATAAACAAAATAAGGTACGGTACACAACAATTGATTATATACACGTCATGTTGGATAGTGGTCTCATTGGCAATCAAAATAATCACATGCGATCAATAATATTTTTTCAATTTTATTTTTGAGACGACCCCTCATATCTCACCTGTCGTAGTCGTTCTCAACTGTAGGTGTAGACAATTGTTGAAAAGGTCTATTACAAAGAAAATAACACATTTTCAATAGAATGTACTGTGCAGCGCACAACACTTTCTATATAAAATACATTGTATGGAAAGTTTTATGCACCGTTCAAAACATTATAATACAGAATAAACATGGAATTTATCAAAAACTTCAAGCACAATAAATTATGCAAATTCCATAATTAAAAATAATTCCAAGTTGAAATAATAGCATGTTTTAAGGAAATGTCTGTACCAAGACAGGAATATGACAGTTGTTTTCCATTTGTTTGATGTGTTTTGTCATTTGATAAGGGACTCTCCGTTTGGAATTTTCCTTGGAGTTTGGTATTTCTGTTATTTTACTTTTTTCTTGTAACTTTATAATAGTACCTGATTTATGTAAAAATATATTTCTTCTCTCTTTGATGGGTTTCAATTTTTTTTTTTTTACTCAAAAACAAAATACTTCAAATTATAATAATAACTTTAGAATACCATTTCTTTCGTATATTATCCAGCCATTAATATAGTTAGGAATCATGGATATCAGATCCTGGTATGAGCAGGTATTTGAATTTATTAATACTCAGCTGATACCAATATTTCTGGATTTTCCTACCCTATGTATACTGTTAAGTAATCCAACTTATTCCTGGGTTCAGCCATTACTAACCAAACTTCACATCCATTTATTTTCACAAATTTTTATAACTTTGTTGATGTATTTATATTAGAAAAGATCCAAGTTGGTGATATTCACAAAGTCCCGCAAAAAATAGCACGTAAAAATTAGTTACACTGTATACAAAACTTCAAAACCAGTTTTATTACCTTTTGATAAAAAGACCAATCTTCCCATATCTGCTGACTCATAAGGAACACAAGATCTTATCTGTGTTAGGATAGGTAACACAGCTACTTGTTTCATAATTTATGTAGTATCTATCAATCTATGTGATATCTTACCTGGTGTAAATAGCATCCACAATTCCCACTTGTCTAAGACATTGATGATATAAACCTATGATATAAGTTTCATAAAAATCTGGCAAGAATTGTACACGTGAGAGCGCTAACAAGACCAGACAGATGGACGGACACACGGGCACACAGGGGTAAAGCAATATGTTCCCTGACATTTTGTCACAGGGGCATGAAAAATGTCATTTAGGGTCAATCAGATGACACAATGACAAATGGTAGCCTTTGCTTATTCTCTATAGGAAGGTATGCAAGTATTAATACCACAAAGAGTACACCTTAAATAAGTCTTAAATGAGCATCTTTAACACCAATTGCTCCTTAACCTCATAAACACATTATCAATTTTCACTTTTGTATGGATTGGCAACAGATATCTTAAAGAATGAAAGACTAACAAATTCCCAAAAACTTTTATTAACAAAAATACATCACGCTTCAATGACAGCAAACATTTTGATCATATCATTGTAACCTAAGTGTGACAATGTCAACTTTTTTTTATGCATATGTAATTTGAATGACATACAAATGTATCAAATTTTGGTAACATCAAATTTAAGAACTATTTACCACAAAAAGTGATTTTTAATGAAAAATTGGATGTTGTCATTACTCAAGTGAAAGCTGTTGCTTTAAAATGTTGAAGGCATTTGATTCTTTTAAGCTTGCTTTTGTAGAGTGACATCTTCTGTTTTGCTGACATCATTTGTTTTGAACAAAATTCATATTTTGAGAACAAAAAATCATATTTGAAACTGTTTTAGAGACTTTTGAAAAACTGATATTTACTTCGGCCAATTAGCCTCAGTGAATATTAGTTTTTTCAAAATTCAATAAAACCACATATTTACATCATCAAAAGACAGTAATTGCATTATATGCAATGTTGACTTTATTCTAAGACCATAAACACATATAATGAAGTAAACAGTTATACACTCTATTGTATACACCCTACACACAAGTATACACTCTATTTTATATTCCCTACACACAACTATACAAACATTTTTAAAGTACTTGTAGTCTTATACGGTTTATTCTACTTATATGTCAACATACATATCTCTTGCACTCAAAATCACCATTGCATTTTTTCATTTTTATTTATTTAAAAAAATTTAAAGTTTTAATAACCAAAACAGGGTATCTTAATGGCTTCAGATCATTTTCTTATTAATGCCCACATGCTTGAGAACAGTGTCAAAAAGAAAACAAAAATGGTTTTACATCAACCATTTCTAAATAAAAATAAAAACATTTTGTAAGAGAATATGTATCTGCTTAAAATTGCAAATGGTGTTTTGAAATATGATTTTGATTCTTTAATGGATTTTATATTTTCATAAGACATTAGTGCTCAACATGTATAATTTTCAGTTAGTGTACAACAAAAAAGCAAGTTAAAGCTAATATCATTTTTAGATTGTTGGATTGATATCTTTTAAAAGTTCTGTACAAATGAAGAATTATATATCTTTGTTTAACAAAAACTTATAAAACCATTCTTACCACAAAATCAGACATAAAACAAAAACGAATTCATCAAAAAATGCATAATAAAAGCAGTTATAAAAAATGCTGAGCAATTAAACATTAACTAGAAGCAAAACAAAAATTATGTTATTAAACAAACAAAATAAATTGTAACAGTTGTTATCATGAGATTCATAAATGCAAAGATCAAATACATAATAAAGAGGTGAAAATAACATTAACACACGAGGATTTATAAAGGAAACATGAACTGCTAATATCATAACCTTTAATGCATTTCCTGGCCCCATCACAATACACACTTCTTAACAGACATTAATATCATAAAAATAATGAGAGGCTCTGATGGGCTCATAGTAATCCTCAAAAGGCAAAATGTACAACTTTTTTATGCAGCATTGTTTCTTTCATTTCATAAAATTATGGGTGATAAACAGGAGTTATAAACATCTTCATCCAATGAAACTTAAAACTTCTAAAATAACTGATCTTTAAAATCTTTATATTTTTGAGGCAATCTTATTCCCTTCCAATAAACTTCTTATTGTGAGTATTTTCTATGGAACACAAGAATAAATCGAACACTTTATCCAAAAATTTCTAAAAAGATAATTTTTTTATTAAACATAGAGAAGTACCACAATTATTAATTCTAACCTTATAATTCAAAAATCTCTTTTTTCAACAAAATTAAATTTGAAATGGTCAAAGTTTTGATTTGAAGATAGCAATCATTACAAGCAAATTCAAAAGGACAATCACAAAACCATATTATAATATTTGTCGCAACAAACTACTTTACTAAAGAAAAAAATACAAAACTGAGGTTTATTCCCTTTATCCTATTTGTCAAAATGGTATCAACACCAAATAGAATTTCAATTCTGTTCTTTAAAAATTGTCATAGAAACTATAATGGCTTTAAAGGACCATCTTTATAAATAAAATTATAAGTTTGCTGCAAAGTAACCCACTGGGTCTTTTCTTAACTTTATAACTAATGGTAGACACCAATTACAGCAATCTACTTAGTAAAGACTTATAAATGCCCCAAAAGTGGATACTTGTGAGTATTCGGCACCATTTTTTTTCATGATAAAAAATCTTCAAAACTATATTCAATGACTTGAGCATGTATTTTCATTTATATTTCAAGGGCATACCTGGTGAGTTATACTGATTCCAAAGAATTAACTGTTTCTATAAAAATATTAAATGAATTGGTGATGAGAAAATGTATTCAAATTTAAGATCATTCAGATATGTATCCTAAAACAAACAAATATAACAGGTATAAAATAGAAAATTAAAATTTTACATAAATATTGTAACTCTAATGGAAACGAAAGCTGCACAAATAAATCTGATAATAAACATAAGGAAAATTGAAATTTAACAATAAAATTTATCACTATTGGGAACAAAAGCTGCACTAATAAATATAATAATAAACTTATAGAAAATATAGCAAGTAATTTATGTATATCTTGTTTTGTCATGATGTGTCATGATATAGATGTGGGGAGTACATGAATGAGAAAGGAAACCAACAAAATAATAAAAAAATCAAAACCAACTTCAGATCAACCAACACTCATCAACAAAAGGCAAATGTCTACTATACAATATATCAATTATTTCTCAGTACTACAAAATATTAGTTCTTTTTACATTTTACTGTCAAGTCATACTTCTAGGAAAATAATAACATATGATAATTTACATGAGATTTAAGAGAAGACAGTGAGGTATGGTCCATTTTTTTTTTCATTTACTAACTTAGGGTATTTCTGCTGACTGTCAAAATGAAAATGTGTGGAACCCCAGAAATAAACCTGCACAATCACTAAATATAAGGTTATGATACAGAGGATTAAAAACACTTTTAGGGGCTGTCCTTTTGTATGCTAAAAACAACAACAATTTTGACCACTGGGAAGAATCTTTGCAATTTTGCTTATCTTATTCTGAAGCAACTTAGACTGAGTTGTGAAAAAGAGATGTGTGTATCTCTCTTAAAAAAATAAAGAAAAATTCTCTTTGGCTGATGAAAGTCTATGCTAATTTTGTAGGTTAATGTTGGGTGTTGTGAGAGGGGTCAGCAGATAACAAAACTGTGTAGATAACACAGACAACACTAGGTAACAGATAGTGATGTATTGTGTCAACTCTGCTAGGCAAGTGACACATACGAAATGATATGGGACTATAGTAAATGCATAGAATACAATACAGTAGACTCCGGCAAATCGGATACCCAAAATGTCAGCTAAAAATATCCGATTACCCGATATATTCAATTAGACGATGAATGTATATTCATTGAATATTCTGCAATAATGAGTAGATATAATCCTGAGATGTTACTAACCCTGACAATTGCTAAATATGTGAAAGGGCTGGAGGATTGATGGAGTGATTTTTATTAGTTACATCACCACGATGTTTGTGTAAAAAATTATCAGCTGATTATGTAATGATTAAATTTGTTTGCAGTTTTTAAATCCTTTATTTATTAAAATAAATCAAATGTCTTGAAATATTTATGTGAATTATTATCTACCATCCATAGTTTGTCTTTATTTGTTTTGTAAGCAAATTAATATCCATTATTTACATTATCACACAGGTAAACTAATTTGGCTATAAATAGATCTAAGCATGTCTGTGTAGAATCTCCAAACTAAAATCGTATTTGTTATAATTTTATTTCTTTAAATAATCAAATTTGAATTTATGAAAATAATCATGATTGATAAAATATTATTGCATAAAGTTTATGTTTTCTGCAGACTATTTATATTTAGGTCATAGTTCTAGAGGCTTTCTCACAAATTTGTAAACATCCAAAATGGCGTCCATGACATGTGGTTACTTTTGCACATGTGAAAAAAATATATCTGACAAAAGTCAGATTTCTCTTGTCAAAAGGGATTTATATTTATATTGCAATAAATTATTCAGAAGGAGGTACATTCAGTTTAGATTATATTTCTGATTCTGTGAACATTTAGAGTTAATCAAAATTCTCCAAACAGCAACGTCAACTTGTCAACTGAGTCTTGCATATTTTATAAATAAATTCAAACCATTTGAAGTAAAAGGGCATCTAATTCACATGACATAGGAAGACAATGATTAAAGACAACAATTTATTAAGAAATAGTTCCTTTTATTTAGTAAAAACAAAATCTTCTTGTCTGCAAGATTGTAAATTCGTAACTTCCGGGTCCATTTCCTGTCAGAAAAACATTGAAATATCCGATTGTGCATGGTTTTGAACAAAATGACCTGAATATTCTTATCCGATTTGCCGATATATTCTTATATCCGATATTCGATTACACGATAAAATTAACATTAAACATATAGGGAAGGGTTTGGTGTTTTGAAATAATATTACAATAGCCGATATATTCGTTTAGCCGATATCCAATTAGGTGGAGTCTACTGTACTAAGCAATGGCAAGATAACGTGAAATATAATTGATGTATGTTTGATAAATACATATTTCCACTCCTATTTCTCACTCATCAAGAAAAATAAGTTCAACACTCTGATGAAAACAAAGTTGAACAGTGTCCCTCCTTTTTTTATTCAAATCATTTTTTTTTTAAATATAGGAGTTAAATAAATTTGTTTCAATGTCAATTGTACCAAAGAGATCATGAAAGCTTTTTCAAATAAATTTCTTTCTATAACATTATTAGTAGTGGTTAATTTAATGAAAATGCTTGTCCAGAAATCATGATGGAAAACTCACATCTTTAAAGAAAAACTGTAATTAGATAAGCAACACTAGTGTGAGTGAACAAGATTGAAAACTCAAGTGACAATATAATGATAATAGCACTATGTAATAACAAAATCACAGTTTTGTGTGCATTTGAAGAGTACAGACCCAATTTCCAACAAGACAAACTTCGGTTGTCTACATCCCACAATAACCAAATAAATGATTTCTCTAATGAACAGTTAACCTCTTAGATTTGTAAATAACAATTACAATCGTGTGTTTTGTTCTCTTATTCCAGCCAACTGTGTACTCATGGCCTGGTGATATATCGTTTTGTCATAGACAACTTCTTTTGTCATTTTTTCAACTTCCTCTATCGTTTCAGGTAGAGGTCGCCCATGTGTTTCTGGCAAGAAGAATATTAAAATCCCACCAACAATTGTCAACCCACCAAATACTATCAGTGGGAGCTTTGCTAAAGATGTTGCCTGTAAGAAAAATTCAATATACAATAGTCAAAGACTTTAATAAGAGTGTTAAGTCTGGCCTTGCGGTCATACAAATTTTGAGTACAATTATCATACTCAAGATTCAGAACTCAACCAATCAAATACTAGATTTTGTTTTTCGAGGACAAATTTTGTACTCCGAATACTAAGTTCAGTTTTGTGATGACCAAGAGCCCTGGTTTTCAACTTTGACCAATACAATATTTTGATGCAGATGTAATTTTTAAACTATCATCATTTATACTTGTTCAAGCTAAGGAACGCATTGAGTGAAATGAATGGTTCTGAAGCGAGTAGTTATTTTGTGATATCTTTTTATCATTTTCCCAAATTTGTTGAACTGACTAAAGCTTGCAGTGGCATTTCTTAAAAAGATGATGGAATCTTAAATATTACTAAGTATTCTTCATTCAATGCAATGTTTCTGATTGCTTTGTTTTCACCATCTGCATGATTTTCTTTTTCCACAGTTAAGTTGTAAGGTAAACTTTAGAGTTCAAAAGATGATTAATGATAAAATAAGGCTAAAATGAATAATTGTAAGCCTTAAGAATTACAGTGAAATAAGAACTGATTTATGAGCAAATGTTGTTCATCAGTAACACAAAACAATTGCAAAATTAATATGATCGATACTGTTGTGAATCATTATTATTCATTGGACACCAATTTTCATGGATTTCATGGGTACAGGTGAACCACCAATTTAACTGTCCAACGAAATTATAAATTTTCTATAGGAATGTAGGCAGACTTTTTCTATAGGAATGTAGGCAGACTTTTTCTATAGGAATGTAGGCAGACTTTTTTCTTTAGGAATGTAGGTAGACTTTTTCTATAGGAATGTAGGCAGACTTTTTCTATAGGAGTGTAGGTGTGTAGGCAGACTTTTTCTATAGGAATGTAGGCAGACTTTTTCTATAGGAATGTATGCAGACTTTGGCAAAACCATGAATTCAAATATCCATGAAAATGCAAGTTTTCTTCAATCCACAAAAATTGTTACCCAGGGGAAATAAATGAAGAATCCAAAGAATTGTATATTCAATAAGTCTCACCCCATAAACTATAAATGGAGCCGCTATTCCACCAACATTCTCAAACAGTGAAGCTATACCAACTGCATGGTTTCTGCAATAAATATAAATATGTCATAAGTATACATCTTCACTGAAACCTTATGTTAAATGGCCATATTTTTTTTTAAATAATATGAATTTTGTAACTTCATCTTTGAACTTTTTAAACACAAGTCAACAAGTTCACCATTCAATAAGTGAAATTAACATGTACTTAACATTGCTGACAAAACTTGTTTGACGAAAGGGAACAGAACACATAGTTTTAAAGCTTTGAATTTTCCAGTTGATTGCTATGAGCTGTAACTCACACTGACCATTATAGCATGAGCTGACATGGTCTAAAATTTGATATTCATGATTTATTGATTAAACTTTGACATATCTTCTATTTTCTAGGCAATTCTATTCAAAGAATATAGAGATTAAGAGTACCTGATTACTGTTGGGAAGATCTCACTACCATACAGATATGTAACTGAATAGGAGCCAGTAATACCAAACTTTCCTATCATGGCTAATGTAATAATTAGTGGCTTTAGATCAGTACCATCATCTGAAAAGAGTCAGAAATTCATATAATACAATGATAAAAACTGCACCAATGTTTTCCTTTAGATAAAAAGTAATGATAAAACTATAAGGTTTAACCTGGTGGTTATAAAACATCATTCATATTACTATACATTTATAAATATATACACATATTTTTCGCTTTTAATCCACAATATTTAATTACAACACAAGGGTTAAATACTTATGTGTCTTAATGCATATGATACAGTTTTGATCCCACAGTGGGTTTTTTTACAAACTATTTTTCACCTCGTCAATGCAAATATGTAATCAAAAATATACCATCATGTGCTACTTTTAGATATAAATATAGTCGAAATTTTAGGCATTTACTCCAAATTTCAGTTTCTTAAAAATTTCTATACATAAATTGACTTGGACTTGACTATTAATAGTAAATATTACAGACATCTTAGTTTTCTATCTTAAATGTGAATAAATAAAATGACTTTTTATTACATTAAAATTTATACTGTGGTCTTCAATTTCTACATACCTGTTGTTTCTGGAACAAATATTGTAACTATGTTCATAATACCACACAAGAACATGAAAAATATAAGTGGTTTTCGTCTGCCTAATCTGTAATTAAGCAAAAAATAAAAATGATAAAGCTAACAAATACCTTTTTTTCAAAAAGGAGTTAATACACAAAAGATAATCATTATTCAAAGTTTCACTGAAAGTTAGTGCAAACAATATTTTATTATGAATTATACAAATTACAATTTATATATTCACATTCACAAATACGATTCTGAAACAAGCAATAATGAGAAATCATTGCAAGTTGTAACGTTCAAATGATTTCCACATAAAATTATCATTTTCATTCCCCTTATTATTTACCATTTAATTAAAACAAATTGAAAAAGAACTCACCTAAGCATTCTATGTTCTAATTTTTTTTTTCCAAAACAGTTTTGGTTAAAAAGATAGGTTTGAAAAGCTAAAAATATAAAACCATCAGGACTTAAAACGAACAGCTGAAATCTTCTAGTTAATGTTTTCAAACTTACAAATTAATGGCTATCACACAAACTATTTGTGCTGGTATCTCCACAGCACCACTTATTCCAAGGTTGAGAAACTGGTTCCCATGTAAAGTAGGTGTGGCAAATAATATACCAAAATAGCTGATACTATTAGCAAACCTGAAATATATATAATCAAGGTCAAGCTTTCTACAATAATTAAAACATTCAGCAATTTTACTAAAGAAAAGTTTTCATGGAGTCACAGTCAAAATTTTGATACAGTGTTTTGTTCTAATAATATATAATCAAGTAATTCTTAAATGCATGTATTATGAAAGCATTAAAGCCGTCTTTATGCCACCAGATCAGCAACAATTGAGTTCTCTTTGTGAAAACAATTTGTATAATATAAAAGTTCAAGCTTGAAATTTGAAGAAGAAAATCAAAACTTGTTCCCTGCATAAATGATTTCACAAAAATGACAAGTTCAACATCCTGTCATTTGTGGATTCAAAGAAAATCAAAATCCTGATAATATGCATACTTTTAACAGTATATAAGCATAAACATTCTGCTATATATAAAAGTTATAGCTTGACAACAGTAGGAGAAGTTAGCCATGTTAGCTGAATAAACCATTTACCCCCAAACAGAATTTTCACCAAAGAAATAATACATTTTAATGCTAAAGTTTCATCATGATTGAAATATAATCATCAGCAAAAAAAATATAATGTCAATTTATGGAAAAATTATTTTAAATGAACCTTTTCTGAAATTAATAATCACTGCTGACTTCTAAGCCCATGTGAACATTATTTTGTATTTTGACTACCATCAGCTGAAGTCTGTAGAAAAATAAAGTTTTCCTATTCAAAATATTTTCACCAGTCTGAAAATGCATCTTCCATTTTATCTCAAATGTTAACCGAGTTGTCTTAGTAGTTAATCTACTGTACCACTAGCCTGTCAACACTGATGTTGTGAGCTCAAACCCTGCATGTGGCTGTTGTATTCAAATCCAGTCTTAATTGACTAGGTTTCTAAAGGGGCAAAATGACTTCCTTATCAATAAAAACTGACCGCCATGATATAGCTAATAGTGCTGAAAGTTATGTTAAACACCAACAATCAATCAATAACATTTTTACAAAGTACATTTGAATCTGAAGTGAATTCCATACAATTTGCTTATACTTTGGTAAAAATAAGTTAAATATATAACTGTCCTTAAAACATAGCCCATCAATAACTATAAACATACCTACCATAAATAAAATGTAATAATTGTATATCTTCTAATGACAGGCGTTCTAAACAGATCTAGGAACGTATAAGCTTGTTTATGATCAGATTCTACTAGGACTTCACTGCTATGGGGCCCTTTTTCTGATGAGTCTTCATTTTCTTTCTCAGCTTCCTCGAACAGATGTCTAGGGAAAGGTATACCATTGATTTTACTTGCCCATTTGGTCACTCTCTCTGCTTCATTGTATTTTTTCTTGGCAATAAGCCATGGAAGAGATTCTGGAATAAACCTGTTCAAACAGAAATTTCTCTACTTATGAAACAATATGATTGCTGTTTATGATTTTTTCAGAAATGAAAAAATCTGAAGACATTAAAACTTACAAGCACTATTATCATTTATTTCTTAAGATAAGAAGCATTAACAGATACAACACTTTTGACTTTTTGAAATGAAATAATCTAAGTGTTAAATAACAAAATTAACCAAAGGCAAACAGTTTTAAGTCCAATACAACATTTAAAATGAAACAATAAGGCAAAATAAATTTCCTATTACCAACTTTTTGAGTGCACCAATGATAGTGCAAAATACAACAGGAACACCAGACCAAATGTTTACGGTAATGGATGAGCTTGGGTGCATTTTATTGCAGCATTCATGAAAGCACAACTGATTTACATAAATAATAGGATTAATGTCTCAACAATGAAATCTACTAATATGGAAAAGAAATTCAGTTTGGTATGAATGAAAAATCTCAGTGTATAATCAGCTTACAATTACACAAACTAGTCATAAAATATTGCAATGATAACCTCATACTGTACTGTATTTACCCCAAAATTTTGTTAAATAGATTTTAATGACTTTACTTGAAATCTGGGCCATGAGTTTTTTAAAGGAGAAAACAGTTATCTTTAGAAATAACATGTTATGAAATCTAATTATAAATTAAAACATACCAATAAAAAATTATAGTTAACAAATTAGGTATGGTAATGACTAGCTGTAATGTCTGCCAATCTCGCAAAAAATATCCAAACGTAGCCAACACCATAATTCCTATGCTCCAGGAACAGTTGACAGCAACTGATGGATATGAGCGGAAATTAGAAGGAAAAAATTCTGTCACCATTACATATGTAGCTAATGCTATAGGCTGAAAAAAAAGAACATTTTGTTACTGTATTTTACATTTTGATTGTAGGGCAATTAATGACAGTATTAGATTTCTTTGCCAGATATAATTTATAATGTGTTGATTTAATCCTGCAGTTAGGTTATTTAATGCAAAGATGCGCAAGATTCACATGTAGCAGAGAGTTCTCAAAATGATGCTAGGGAGTGTATTGAACTTGCAATGTTGGAAGAGTTGTTGTCCCATGTTTTAGGTCTCACTGTGACTTTGGATGAAGAACAGCAATAAAAGCACTGTTTCTTTGCTTTTTGTTTATTTCTGTACTTATAGAGATTTTGTGTCATGAATTGATGCACTATAACCTTTCTTTTCCATTCCATTAAAAATACTATCAGGGCTATTTCAAAAATATTGATTTGGGAAGATACTTTTGTTTTACTTCACTGTGCATAACATTTTAAAAGACTGCAAGTTAGTCATACCCTCTTAAAGTTTGATTTAAAAAAAAAACAGTCAATAGTCATCCAATTTAATAAAATTGCCTTCTAATTCCAAAATTACAAAGATTTCTGTAAAAGTCCTAATTATTTAGCATTATCAAGCATATTTATTTCAAAGGTAGATATTTTGTGTTGTGTCTTTGTTTAAATGCATAGTTGTTTCATTGGTAATTATAATAATGAAAATATTGAAATTCGACAAGCTTGGACAATACTGACTCAATCATTTTAAAAGATTTTTTAATATATCTTGTGACAGGTAACAGATAATAATTGATGACAAAAACTTAAATGTTTAAGACAATTGAGTTACATTTTGAAAGAAGAACTAAGTATCTTCAGATGTTATAACTGTATTGCATTGAAATATGCCAATAGAACTTTTATTTCTGATGGGTTTTTTTTTTTAATTTGAAAAATTCTACTGCAGTATTGAGTATTTGAGCATTCTCATTGTCATGGCCAAAGTTTAACTTCCTGACCTATTCTCTTCAAAGTATTCTTCAAAATACCTGGAATCTGTCAAGCGAATAAAGGCAGGTTTGTCAAAAATACTGTGCATTCATTATTATAGATGTGGTACCAATTTTTGTGGATTTCGTACGTAAAGATAAACCACAAATTAAAATATACAACTAAGTACAAATCATCTATATAGTTGTGTGCAGATTTCCACAAAAACCTCAATATCAACTTTCAATAAAATTTAAAAAAATTATCAATCCACAAAAATTAGTACCCATGAAAATAAATGAATCCACAGTCATAATTTCAACACCTTATTCTTACCATGTTTAACATTCCAATAAAGAATCGAAGGATAGTAAACAAAATATATGTATTAGCAAAAGCTGCACAGATACCAATGACAGCTTGTATCAACAGAAGTGTCAAAATTGTTTTCTTTCTTCCAAATCTGTCTGATAGTGGAGTCAGGAAGGTAGCCCCAATAGTATTCCCTACCATGTAAATTGTTGTGGACAACTCATTTAAATAATCTCTATCACACACAAGATCCCACTGTAAAAAAAAAACAAATATTTTAAATCCATTTCAAATTTTTTTTAATGTTTGTTGAAGATAAAAAGACTAAATTATTCCTGAAAATATACTGGTAAAATTTCAACCTTTAAACTTTTAACTTTGTTTTGAAAAACAGTTGCTGATTGTTCTAAGTACCTGTAGCTCATCTACAGTAATCACTTGCCAGTTAACACTGAGGTTGTGAGGTCTAAGCCAGCTCTAGACAGTGCATTTGATCTTAATTGACGAAAAATGCAAGTTTTGCTGCAGGTCAGTGGTTCTCTATGGGTACTCCAGCTTCCTCCATCAATAAAAACTGGCCGTCATGTTATAGCCAAGAGTGCTGAAAGTGGCATTATACACCAATAATCATTCAAATCATTGAAGAAAAACTGAGATTGCTGCCTGCTTAAATATTCACTCACCAGTAACATACATTGAAAAGTTTAACATAAATAATTTAAAGATTGTCAAAATAACGGTATTACTAGTAACATGTTAAAACTCACCTCTGTCACTATGGTTTCTTCAAACTCATCACCATACTCCCAACCATTAGGACAAGATTGGGTTGTATTCTGTCCATCAATACTGAGAGTGACATCACAAGTTCCATATGTAATAGTTTTATTTTTATCAGCAAACTTTTTACAAGAATAATCTGGTACCCCTCCAAGAAATATACTTCCCAGGACAGGCCATGCTCCCCTCATGTAGATAAAGGACAGACAAAGAAATACTAAGATCTGGAAACGTCCATAATTCCCAAGGCTCTGAAGTACTCTGTCAGCATCCATTGTTAACTTGATCTAAATCCTAAAATGGAGTAGACAAAATGTAACCTCAGTGAAGAGAAACTGAAGATGATTAATCAGAGATTTATAATTGTGTACTTAGTAAATAAATAATTGAGAAACTTAGGCATTTAGGAATTTACTTATCAAACCATTCAATTTAGTATAGCTTATTAATATTATTTATTTGACATTTTGTCTGTTGATAGATGTGAACATAAATTACACGCATAAATTTTTTGAATTTACCAATTTTCTACCATATTAGCAAGCCGACTTTTTTTGTCTCTCAGATCTTCAAATTGTTTTTGTTACATAACAAAATAAAGAATATAAGTAAACATACGCCATATATTTTCCACAATATGAATCCCTTCTGATCCAAAATTTATATCTAAAGAATATTTTATGACTATGCACTGTTTGCAGGCTAAGCTCTAAAATGTTACATAGGAATATTTGTCAATTTTTGTAATAAAAGATTTTTAAAAATATGTGTGGTGTCAACATTGTCAGCATTAAGGTTCAGTTTGTGGTTAAAGTTTTTTTTAGATATCAATAACTTTGTCAAACCTTTATGGAATTTTATCAAATTTATTAAAATGGACAAAGAAGCTTTTTTGTGACAAAAAGACAGTATCTAGAGCAAAATTTTAAAAAAATACGTATTTTCCTTATTTTACTGATAAATCATAAAATATACTTTTTTGCAGTTCATTCTAATTACATAGAAAAATTTAATTTTTTCAGTCATCAATAATGGTGTCAAACCTTCATTGAATTTTACTTATGTTGGACAGAAGCTTTTTTACAATCTTAAGACATAATCTAGAGCAAAAAAATGAAGAAAAAAATTTGTCTCACTATTCTGTAGTTTACTGAAAAAAGGACTTAGTTTTTTGCAGTTAACAATTAGTTACAGTCTGGGGTTAATGTGTTACACATCAAATTACTTTGTCAAACCTTCATAGAATTTTATGAAACTTTGGTAGATGTTTTTTTATGATTAAATTTTATAATGTCTGAAGCAAAATTTTTAAAATATACATTACAATTTTTTTTTAAACATTTAGGGGCACACTAAATGTGTAAACTAACATAAATTTGAGGAGAACAATATAAATAAAATGCTCCCCTAGGCGCAGCTGGATACGACCGCAGAGGTCGAACCCTGAAGAGTTGGGGCAAGTATGGACACTACATTCAAGCTTGATACAGCTCAGAATTTGGATTGTGATTAAATATTTGACACATCATAGGTTTCTGTCACAGAACGAATGTGGTCATAGAACTGAAAAATTTGTGAAATTGGATTTTACCTATTATGGTCCAGTATCCAAAATCTAAATACATGGTTAGATTCAGCATATCCAAGTAAACCAAGAATTTAATTCATTTATTTATTAATGGACCATAATATCTTAGTACACCAAGAATTTAATTTATTTATTTGTTAATGGACAATATAAGCTAACTTTTTAAAGGGGTTTGTTTTATAAAAAATTATATATATTTAACATTCTGAAAATTAATTTATACAGGATAACAAACAACTTACCTACCAGGAAGTTCTTCAAAAAATTGAAAAAAAAACAATCTGTAAAAGCCCCTTTTTTGCCCCTAATTCCTAAACATATACTAAAATAACCCACAAAATAAACCCCAACCTTCCTTGTGCTAAAATTTAATACACTTATACTCAAGTTATTGCCTGCAAACCACAAAAATAGTTGTTTTTGACCCCTTTTCGACCCCTAATTATTAAATGGTTTGGGCCATGACCCCCCCAAAATCAATCCCAACTTTCCTTTTGAAGTATGAAACCTTGTGGTAAAATTTCATAGAAATCTATAATCTTGTACACAAATTATTGTCCTGAAACATGAAAAATGCTTGTTTTTGGCCCCTAATTACTTAACGGCTACGACATTAACCCCCAAAATAAATCACAACCTTTCTATTGTGGTATGAAACCTTGTACTTAAATTTAACAGAGATATATACACTTATACTCATGTTATTGTCTTAGAACCAGACAAATAATTGTTTTTGTTAGGCCCTTTTTGACCCCTAATTCCTAAACAGCTATGACAATAACCCCCTAAATTGATCCCAACCTTCCTATTGTGGTGTGAAACCTTGTGCTAAAATTTAACAGAGATATATACACTTATACTCATGTTATTGTCTTAAAACCAGACAAATAATTGTTTTTGGCCCCTTATTACAAAACAGCTAGGACAATAACCCCCAAAATCAATCCCAACCCTCCTATTGTGGTATGGAACCTTGCGCTAAAATTTCTTACACACCCATACACTTCTACTAAAGTTATTGTCTGCGAACCAAATTATTTTCTATGAACCAGTAAAACTGACCTTTTTTTGGCCCCTAATTACAAAACTGCTAGGACAATAGCCCCCAAAAACAATCCCAACCATCCTTTAGTGGTATGGAACCTTGTGCTAAAATTTCATAGAGATCCATGCACTTATACTCAAGTTATTGTCTGCGAACCAAAATGTCTTCAGACGCAGACGCAGACAACACCATAAGTTCATAACATAATACGAATGCAAAATAAAAATAAGCAGGACAAGGGAAGCAATTCTACATATTTGGCCACATCTATATCAACACACAAATGTATTCAAATATATTACCTTAAGACTGAGGTAGCAAAAGTTAATCAACAATGTGTTTTAACATTTGTTGAATTGTCCAAATTTATGTTGGCTGCCCTTTAAGGTAGATCATGGGTCTAAATTAAAATGGAAAGAATATCTAATAATTTGCCAAAATGAAGTTTATATCATGCTTTTTTCAAAAATATAATAAAAATTATGGCTAACAGGGCTAATTTTAAAAAAAGAAAAAAGAAAAAATGGGGTCACAGGACTAACAAGTTTCTTGGTAAAAAAAAATAATAGGTAAATTTCCTACACATTCTTATTTAAAAGTAAGGTTATCTCCCCTTTTCAGGCAAAGTTTGCAAAAAACTGATTCATGAAAAATGTTCTGTATTTTTAAAAACAGTTGTGATAATAAGAATAACACACACTTTTCCTCATTTAGATCAAGGATCCTTGTTTAGATGAAAAGTATAACAAATTAATTACATTCATATATTTATATTATCATGATTATACACAGTATTTATACATCCCACCATTGTGTTATTGTGCTATGGATATTTTTGTATTCTTGTCCTTCATTTTTGCTATGTGCTTTGTTTTTTCTTTGTTGACATAGTTGTTTGTTTTTATATATATTGATTAAGATTATTACATGTTGACTGCTGTACACCAATTTTTGACATTTTTTCCTATTATGTCTTTTTGTTTTGCTCACACATTTTTGGAATTCTATGTGACTGTCATACAAGTGAGAGGTTTAGCTAGCTATTAAACCAGGTTTAATCCACCATTTTCTACAAAAGGAAATGCCTGTAACAAGTCAGGAATATGACAGTTGTTTTCCATTCATTTGATGTATTTGAGCTTTTGACTTTGCCATTTAATAAGGGACTTTCCTTTTCGAATTTTCCTTGGAGTTTGGATTTTTTGTTATTTTACTTCATCTATCAAAATTTGTATATTTTATTCAAAATCTAGAATGATTGTGTTTTGCTTTTTTACTCCCATTAATTTTATTAACTCTATTTTATTCAACTCCCTCAGGCAAAGTTGACCTTAGATAGATTTGGCTATTTAGGTACTTTTTGGTTATATAGCTCTTCAACTGTTTTATTCTTATACATTGATTTGATTGATTTTTGGTGTTTTAACGCCACTTTTAAGCACCGCTTTTGGGCTATTTCGTGGCGGCCAGTTTTTATTGGTGGAGGAAGACGGAGTTCCTGGAGAAAACCACCGACCTTCGATAGGAAAACTGACAATCCTAGTCAATTAAGATTGGAGTCGAGTGCACCCGCACGAGCGGGGTTCGAACTCACAACCTCAGTGTTGACTGGCTAGTGATTACAGTAGTAACTACTTAGACCACTCGGGCACCGAGGCCCCTATTCTTATACATCCTTGGCTTTCAAATATTAGGCTTTGAGCGTTCCCGAAGAAGTTAAATCCAGAAAAGCACTTCGGACGCATGAAAGTTATAACCTCTTGTTTTCAATTTTGTACAGCACGGGTCGATACGTCTGCTGGTGGACTATCAGCATGATCAGTCTCCGAGGATATCATCAGCTCAGTAGTCAGTACTTTTGTACTGACATGATTTATAAAGGTGTAATACCACCAAATCATAGTACGTCACATCCGGTTGCATACGAAAATAGGTTGAAAAAAAATATTCCCTTGAATTTGACAGTTTTAGGTAATTGATCCTACATTTCATTGCAGTAAAACATTTCTGGGTCATAAACATATATCTTGGGTATTTCAAAGCACCATTGTTTTTTTATTTGGGGTTTCTATAGAATATTTTGGAAACTTGAGGTTACATGGTTACTAAAGCTTGTACACAGGTTAAAAAAGGGGGAAAATTTGATTGGTTAACTTCCAGTGATGGTTATTTTCTTATATGCAATGAAATGTTATGTGAAATTTTTTCTACAGTACTGGACAGGATAAAACTTTACTCATGCCAAGTATTTCTATATTTGAAACAAAGATCAATTCTGCACAATTTTTTGAAAAGTGCAAATTTAACAAAGACTAATAGGGGAAAATCAATGGTGGTATTACACCTAAAAAACCTTTCTAAAATTGTCCGTTTATAAATTTTGAAATTATAAAGAAACTAAGGTTTCAACTCCTCCGGAGTCCTCCCTCAGGCAAAGTTGACCTTACATGTAGATAGATTTGGCTATTTTTTTAGGTCCATTTTGGTTATACATGTATAGCTCTTCAACTGTTTGGGTTCTTATACATCCTTGGCTTTCAACTATCAGGCTTTAAGCATTCTTGATGAAGTTAAATCCAGAAAAGCACTTTGGACACATCAAATTTATAACATGTTGTTTTCATTTTTTACAATCCAAGATGGCAGAATACACCCGATCTACCTTTTAAAACTTCTTTAATTTTCTTTACCATGTCATAATTGTCTGCTTGGGGTTTTCACACCCAAATAGTTATCTCAAGTGCAATTAAACCCTATCTTTAATGATCACTCTTGATTGCTTCTAATATCTAATTAAAGGGATTTACAATTATAGGTCATATATTTTATTTTGATCATTTACAGTGTCAATATGATGAAATTTGAAAGGTTCAATAGTTAGGACATTGTTTGCATCTCCATGCAATTAGTAGCATATCAGCATCTCAGCAATTTCTATAGCATCTGGGGGAAAACAAATAGTAATAGCTTCTCAAAGCTGAGATGATAAAACTGCTTCGCGAGAAAACTGATTTCATGGGTCCATTGGCAAAATGTTCCATTTTCTCTACTTACTTCTTCATGAATGCCATATCTGCAAATACCATGAAATCCAAATCACTGTAAATACCTGAGTTTGATGTAATATCCATAAATGGATCCACTTTATATGATCATTTTGACGGTTACCCATTTTGACGCCAGATCTCCGTCCCTAAAATTTACCCAAACCATGCTAACCTGTTGAACACCTGTGAAAATTATTGTCCTTCTATAGGTAGTCACTTTATTCACAGTTAATATATAACATTAAACTGGTTTTTTATAACATGTATTATTCAGAAAGAAGCTATATCTCAATGACAAAATAACAAAATAACAAATTACCAAAGAAACAGGATCTTTGAGTTTGACTTTGGTGAGGACATATCATTATAAACTTGCATCAGACACTTACCCCGCGTGTTTAAACCAAAAAAAGATATGGTACCAGTTTCCTTTCTTTTCTTCTATTTTTGTTGTTGATGGAAACTAAATAATAATTAAAACTACATTTTAGTATCATTAATCCGTCCTACATTTTTGTAAAAAGCATGACATCGGCTAAGTTCCAGTGCTTAGGTTCCCCCAAGAAAAAGCGGGTAGTATTAAAACCTGCACACGGGATCCGAACATGGGTTCGAAAAGCTAGAAAACAAGAAGCTGTAAAGAGAGACATATAATTCATGTAGGGCCTTCAACAATAAGCGAAACCAAAACCGTTAAGAAAACTGTAAAAGGCCCTGATATGACAAAAAGTGAAACAATTATAAAAGAAAACCAACGGCCTGATTTATACTACAATGTACAGTCTTAAGTCAAAAGTGTTTCACCTTTCGGAAATTCCCCTATTATTTCATATAAAAACACATTTTAATACAAATTCTACTGAAGGTTATTCTAGTCCGAATTGAACGAAAAAAAATCATAAAATGCAAAATTATCTGCAGTTTCTTGCAATTTTTATGAAATATATTTATGATTTATATTTTAAGGGAAATTATCGTGAAAGACAAATATGAATTTCTGCACGAAAAAAATCATATGGCTATATAGAAAAAAATGACACTTAATTTCAATATTTATATACAAATAATGATTTCTCAGTAATGACATGTTATAAAGATATCTCATAATAAACATTAAAAACTGTACACATTTGTGAGTTTAACATTAAAAATTTCATCAAAATTAGACCTCAAATTAGTTTTTGACAAAGTTTTTAAAAAATGTGTGTTTATATGAAATAATAGGTGAATATCCGATAGGTGAAACACTTTTGACCTAAAACTATTATAGGCGCTTTGGGAAGGCGGGAACTGATCATCATATATACTCTGCCATTATTGTCAAATCGCACGGATAAGAGCAAGAACACATTACATAATTGAAAATAAGTTAATATATAAAGGAATAGTTACTAAAAAAAAATAAAACACATATATATATATATTGAAAAAGGGGGGTCCAATTTGATTCCCATAGCGCCAGTGCAATGAAAATAAATAAATAAGATAGACAGCGACCAACGCCGGACAACAACTGGATTACAGGTTCCTGACTTGTGATATCACATAAATAATGTGTTGGAGGTTAAAATGTTTGAATCCGTCCCTTACACCCCCCTACCCCTCCCCCCTCCCCCCCGCCCAAATCAATAACCTGGGCATTGCACTTAAAAAAAATATACTCTTAAGGGTATCCTCATGCATGTTTTTCTACAGATTCATTTTTTGCAACAATTTCAAGGTGCACAATAAGGGCGTATCAAATGTTCTTGCCGCTGCTGCTGCTAATTTTTTTCGTATGTTTTTGATTTGATGACGATTTTCTGCTTTATCTTCATTCCTTGTACCTGCTGATGTTTCCTTACTTTAAATTTATGTATTGTTCAGATTGAGGCTGGAATTGCATTGCTTTCTAACTTTATAAGCTGAAGATATATTAACGACCATTTTCATGGCCAAAGCGAGCAGCTGGAAAGCCCGCTAACAATGTTGAATTGGTAGAATAAGTCGATGACGAAGTCACAAATAATTACAGAAAGCATGTAAGAACTGCGTTATTTGTACAACACCTCGGGCGTCCTCGGACATACACACGATACACTCACCCAGCAATATTGGGTTTATGAGTGCATGTAGTTGTAGACGCGTACCATCGCGGACCTGTAGCAGGCAAGTAAGGAAACCAAACTTCTACGCTGATGCTGTACAGCGCTGAGTGGGTATTGTTGTCAAATACAAGTACCTCGTTCTCCATAGCTAACTTGCTATCTAAGGTACATCGTGTGGCCATCGGATAAACACTGGAAATATTTTAGCACTGTCGTGGGAGCCATGGAGCAAGGGGACACTAACTATCTCCTACACTATAAGACTATAGAAAGCTTGTTTTTATCTTGTTTTTATTTATTTTTTATCATTCCAAGTAAATAAAGATACACTGGGGACAATCAAAAACATTTAGTAGGAGAGAAATAAACAACACCATGATCAAAAGAAAAACTATGAAAAGAGAAGCAACAGTCCACAAAACACTACTCAGAAAACTAAAGATTGGGCAACACAAACTCACCAAAAAAACGGGAATGATTCAGAGGTACTATGAAAGGGTAAGCACTTTCTGTTTCACTAATGGTGCCATCCGTTTTCAGGTGCTAAGTCGCATAGGTCGGTGATGTCACAATTAAGGAAAGAGGACGGGATTGTGGTTACTACAAGTGGAACATATCCGTTGGGATCTGTGACACAGACTTGTCAAAGATGTACGTAATCACTACCACTTAATCAGTAGGTACCCTTGGTTCAAAAGGAAATCGTGATAGGGACTGCAAGCCCTGATGTACTAATATAAATAATATTAACGTAAACAGCTGGATGCGATTTTTTTTTAAATGAACAATCTTTATAATATCTAAGTCCCTGCTGCAAGTGCTTAGTAATATGAAAGTATTCATGACATTTACTGAAATCTAAGACGTCGCTGAAAACACGCATATCAAACCAAGTCAGCAATAAGGAAGTGCAGTTAATTCCCATCGAAATATCAATCAATAAGCAGTATAAAACGAAACTAATTAAAATATTATCAATTATATGATATTCAACATCTCTTTGCATGCCCAGTTAGTGTATTTTTTGTAAGTGCTATATATAAAACGGGATTGTTACGACTACAACAAATAAATATAGTTACAGCTTGATTTATCGAAGACCATTTTATTGAAAAAGAAAATGACAAAATTGTTTGGTATTGTAGTAAACAGAGTATTGAAATCGAAATTCAACGGAGACAAAGTTTCCTTTTAAGAATAGTAGCTAATAGAAGCCTTTTTAAAAAGAGTTTTCACGCTCCATAACTAGTTAATATACTATTAAGAGAAGCTTCTTCGCATCATTTCATAACGAGTCTCTCAATAGTCGTAAGAGCATAAGTCAGAAGAACCGAACAATATGTAGTTTAACATTTACAGATATGAAACGAAATTTTTAAGGCTTCTTGTGTATTTAAGGAAGCCAATTCTTTGTAAGAGCTTTCTGGTGTTCAGCAGTACTCAGCACTCAGTTCAGTCAATGTTGAGGTGTGTTCCTCTACAATTCTATCTCCAAAAGAAGTTGCAGGTGAGAAAGTACTCGATCGAATTTGTAATTTCAGTTTTTAGTTTTTCAGTATAATACTTACGTCACACGTTGACAATGTTGTTGGCTGCTTTGTCAGCAAGTGCAAATACAGAAACTTTTTCTATGAAAGTTGTTTTAAATCTAGATATCTGTTAAGTAGAACTGTTTTGTATAAAGTTACTTTCGAAATGTTTATATGATAATCTTCTAGATTCATGGATTTTTTAAAAGAAAGAATTCAATGATTTTTATCAGCTTTCTCTCTTCTTCATCCAGATTTTCATTCTAAGAGCACTGTCAGGGATTTGATGTGCATTCTATACAACTGTGTATCTTTTTTGAGAATATTTATTTTGGAATATTTTAGAAGAAGAATAGATAAATGTACAATTTTCTGAAATTGTTTGCAAAAATCTTAACAATAAAATCCATGACATGACCAATTTATTATAACATTGAATTCCTATAAATCCCTTGTAAGGTTGGAGATGGATTCCGCTTTCATATTAAATGGCTCAGTAAGCAATTCATGCATTCATATTATTTTCATTCACACGTATACTAGTACTTGTGGACAAGATACTCTTTGGGTGCCCCTGAGTGGGAGTACCCTGAATGACCTCCAATGTAGTTTAATTTTGATTTATTTTTCATCAAACGTTATTTAAATTTTTTTCACTTGGAATATACGTTGAAGTTACTGACAGACAGCATTTGAGATATTTGCCGGTCGACTGATATGTATCTTTGTCACTATCAT
The DNA here is from genome assembly GCF_021869535.1 of Mytilus californianus. Taxonomy (NCBI): domain Eukaryota; kingdom Metazoa; phylum Mollusca; class Bivalvia; order Mytilida; family Mytilidae; genus Mytilus; species Mytilus californianus. The sequence continues at coordinate 84,979,808 of NW_026262679.1, forward strand.
TCTGGAACAAGATTTTTTTTTAAATTCAATGTTGATTTTTTTTCTAACTTTTAATGAAAACGATTTATTTTGTTTCCTTCCCTTCGGGAGCAAAATTATTTTCAAGAAATTTAGAATTAAGCAATTTATTTTTAATAAATAAAAACAATCCTCCACAACAAATAAATGGTCGGCACGTAATGAGCAAAATGGTCCACACAAAAGAGTCCAATTCAACAGGCTTTGTTTTATGTATTCATAAAAATGTAAACTAAACTCTGATGGATAGTTTTCTCATTAGCAACCATATACCACATCTTCTTATTTTATATAAAGTAGGCTAGAATATCAGAATGTGTTTTGTTAAAGGTTTGCTAGTTTATTTGTATTTTGAACATCTTTAATCTTTATTTTTTTAAAAGAGTCTGTGCAGTTTCTGTGCTTTCATCTAAACGTGTAGTTCATAAGACATTAATAACATACAAATAAAAAAACGTATATTTATTTACAAGTAAAAAATAATTCTGTGTGTACCCGTTCGATATCTGCACTCATTGTCTTACTAAAAGCACTATATGTTTGTGAAGTAAGACAAACCTCTTCCCAAACCGGCTGGGAAAGCCACGTCAGTAAGATATACCATGTTTACATATTCAGCGTATTTCCGAAGAAGTCGCATTCACTGTACAACAGTTAAAGCCTTTACATTTTTATTATTAATTACTAGATTTCTCCGATCTTGTTGGTCAATGTTTCATTGTCTGCGATCCACTTAAACCAATGGTCGAAGCATCTGGAAGAAAAAAGATGTGATAAAGTTAACTGAACGTTTTTTTTTTTTTTTTTATATTTTGGACATACAAGGTCACAATTGAACATACCGCAACCAACGACAGCAACGGAATTACAGGCTCCTGATTTGGGACAGGCACATACAGATAGTGGCGGATTGAAACATATATGTGAGCGCTCAACCCTGGGACAATAGTGTAACAGCACATCATAAGAACAAAATGTAAAAATCAGAAAATGGTTTGACTCATTAGATCGTCACAAAGCACAAAAAGAAACCAAAATAAAGAAAAAAGACACTGAGTACTCGCAGTTACTGAGAGCTAGTTCAAAGATTATAAATAAATCATGTTCTCCCAGACTAAAGTATCAACCACTTAGATAGGTAATTTCAAATATATGTCTGTTGATGCTATCCGGTCTGATGATAAATTCCACTGGTACTCAGAAGCGGTTATGTAAACTGAACGTATCTTGACATATCGGATACAAATTGTCACAAAGAAGATCACAAAACCCTTATATATATTGACAAATTTCCTTTGCGGAAAATATCACTGCCAGAGTTCTTTTGAATGACCCCGCCATCGAAACTATGTGGGTACCTTTTTTTATTTTAATAATAAATATCAGTAAAACATTCTATAATGTGATTGTTAACAAATAATCGAGTTTGATTTGATTTGGAGGATTGCTTAGACAGTCTATTTTCAAATTATATCTTATCTGATAATGTTATCCGGTCTAATAAGGCTATTGGTACTCAATTGAAGTCAGTATTAAACTGATTTCCTGTCGCAAGACACATGCTTCTGTGATAAACTTCATCCGGAACGCTTGAGAGCAGAAGTTAAAAAAACAAATAATAAAAAAAGTTGTGGTATGGGTATCCACCAGAAACATAAATGACGTAGATGTTAGCAAATATTGGTCATCATACGGCCTTCAACAATAAGCAAAACTCATACCGTATAGCAAGCTATAAAAGGCCCAGACATGACAAAATGCCAGATGAACGATACAGGGTTCTTGAAACTAGTGTCCTTATTTAATAGAGCATACTTATAATATGAGGTAGTATGACTGTTAATGGGGGGAAAAAAACAATCCGAAAGATACCAAAGTCAGAGAGTTGTCATTATTCAAGAAGGTCGATAATTTTTCTTATATACCTAATTTGTCCGGATATTCTACCGCCAGCTTCTACACATCGATATCTATACGAATGATTGACCTTTACGAGTATATTTAAGCCCATCATTTCATTGCGGCACAATTGTGGAATATTTTTAGGGGTAAATTTCAAGTTTTAATAATATTATTTTCTAATAAGTAATAACTATATTTGCTGTCGGACAACGTATAACATGATATGTAGAAAATCTTTTCTTACGCTTAGAAAACAAATAAATGCACTTGCATTAAACAAGAATATAGAAGTTACTGATAAAAAGCACGAGCTTTGTGTGCTCCGACATGTCATTGGTAATTACCCGTATATAATTTAATTTTGGATGTAACACGTCTTTTGATTGGCTGAAAGTTTTTTGTCTATCAGCTCATAGACATAAGTTTGTCATGTGACCATGACGTCATCAACGTTTTTTCATGATTTACTCCATAAAAATGGAATTAAGAATTGAATTATAAGGAATGACTGTAATATTTTTTTTTCTGTCTATGAAGAAATAACATTTAAAATGTGGTACACACTACAGTCATTCCATAAATAATATTGGTGACATATTCGTCGGTAAAACTTTTCAACGACAAATAAAGACCGGTTTAATAACGTATGCTGCTTCCTTGCTTTGTCTTATAGAATTGATATAATTTCATTGAATTAACCCCATATTGTTTCCAATCAAAATATTTCGCTTCTCTTTCTGCTTCAGTTTAAACCACGATAAAACCTAAAATATGAAATGATATATGTATATAAAGAGCAATTAAAATGCTTACATTTACTGATCGTCTTCGTCTTAATGATCGCCTTTTACGTTTTCCGGCAAAATCATATTGTCCACCTCCGAAGCCTCCTCCTACACTTCCTCCTCCTCCTCCTTGTTGCATGTAACCACCACCCATTCCACTGATTCCTCCCATTCCATAACTTGGCATTCCACCCATTCCACTCATTCCACCCATTGCTCCCATTCCATAACTTGGCATTCCACCGTATGCAGGATATCCACCATAACTGTCATAGCTACTTGATGATTGTTGTGGAAGTTGAATGTAAGTTGTTTGTGGATCGCTTTTTCCTCCGAAAAATGAATTACCCATAAGCTTTGGTCCAAGTAAAGATCCAGCTCCAAACATTGCCACAAGAGGTAACAATGCAGCTATAAAGAAATAAACATTTGTGTGAGTAATTAAACTTAAGAGGTAAGTTGCAAATTAAAATCTAAACCCTATAGTTCACTCTTTAGCTCTAAATTATTCATTGAATGAAATGTAATGGTCACTAACGAACTTGGCTATGAAGAAGTAGGTTATGCTATGTTCTGGGAGCCTAGGCCTATACCTATGAACAATTGGTAAAAACGTCAGTGGAGTTTACCGGCGCAAGGAATAACCCGGCAAAGAATCCAGATAGTTCTTCACGGATTGAAATACTTTTTTTTAAGTTAAAGCATTGGTCTATGAGTCAAAGCAAACTTTGAAAACCAATGAATATAACCACATGCGTTTGTTCCCTCGTAAGTTTATCATCTAAACATCTATATATTGCAGGAGCTTAACCTGCAATCGCAAACTAATTGGGATAAGAGTTAAGATATTCATGCCGGTGCAAAGGAACAGCATAGATATCCCTTTTGTAGGAAACCTAGAGGAATAATAACCCTGTATTTAAGGTTCGCGTTTCATTTTCAAATCGATGAATTAATTTGATTTAAAATTGGAGATAGCCTCGTTTACTAGTATCTTATACTATAAAATATTTTACTGGCTGTTTTTATAGGACTAGGAACGATATCTAAAACCTATATGTTTTCTTTGAATATTTAATAAAAGCTACTTTATAACATTTTATTTCAAAAGTCTATGGTTTAATTTATTCAATTCACATTGCTGTGGTTTCCCCTACATTGTCCTTAATTGTAAGGGAAGGCCGGTATCTTTACTTTTTTTTTTAAATTTACCATGATAAACTTTCTATCGAAAATATGAATCAAAACTCTATACGTCATAGTTTAGAGCCATAGCTAACTTAACATATGTATAAAAACGCAGCCACGTCCGGTCAAAATATGGACGTCGGTCGTTATTTCAGATGCCTCGTGTAGAGTGAGTGCCACGCTCTCTGCACGTTAAGAACCCTTGCAACAACTTTTTGATGGTCCATTGGTGACCTGTTGCAAGGTAAAACTTCTGTCCATATCCAATTTACCTCCATTTTCCAGTGGCAGTCCAAATTTCCCGACCTTCATCCCGGACGCCCCCTATTACATGACCTACCTATTGAATTTATTGTTAATTTGTTCTCGTCCTGAAAATACATGAAATATTTGCCACTGGACTTTAAAATTGACTGAACCATTATGTGTTTGTAAAATATGGCAAATTTCATCTCTTGTATTTCAAATATCACAGTTAGCTGTTTGCTTTTAAGGGTGTATGTCCTGGTGAAACACAATATTGCTATATATGATCCAAGTAAATGATGTTTGAAACTGAAAATCTAAATAACTGAAAGTCTAAATGTGTAAACATGAAGAAAAAAACATTTAAAAATACCAACTAAATCGCTGCAAACAAAAAATATCATACTTACGGAGAGGAGCACGAATTGGTGTTATCAATATCGCTAATAAAAATAGTCCAAGGAAATATGCTGGTTTCATTGTTGTCTGTAAAATAATTGTATGTGATAATTAACATACATAAATACGACAACGATACATACTTGTTTCTTATATTTCAATGATATTTTCTCATTCATTCGTCTACTCAAATTGAAATTTTTAATTCAACTCTTTCTTAAGTTTGAAAAGAATTTTAATCGAAATTACAACTTATCTTCAATAAACTCGAATACAATGTGGTGTTTCTAACTGTTTTTTAGAAATTTAATACAAAATAGAATTTCACAAATAAAGTACCTGTATACTTTGAATCAACTTGATTATATGGTAGGAGTCCTTAATTCTGAATATTCTAAGATTGGTCATACAAATATATAAAATAAATAGGAAGTTCAGAGACTTATCATAAAAATTATAAGAAGCATTAAACCAATCAAAATTCGAACGATAGTTGTCATCCTTGATTGATGAATGGGAAATATATAGAACCGCGGGTGTGTTTACCTTAAACGGCACGGAAACTCTCGTACTTTGCATAGTTATGAATCGTGAGAACATGTACATGCATCTTTATTTCAGAAATATCAAATAGTTAAAGGTATAACTTTAAGTTCATGTGTGTATGTTTTAATCGTCCAAAGCAGTCATTCGTATTATTATTTTGAGGATAGAAGCATTTCTATATTTATGAATTACTTAAGTATTAGTGAGTGACGAAGCAGACATAATTGAGTTGTCAATTGACCTCCTACAAGATGTTAATTAAGGTGTTGAAACGACAAACATTGCAAATTCGTAGTAGTAAACAACAATCAAAGTACTGACGTACTGTTAACTCAGATGAACCCAAGATCTGATGGCTGGCGAATAAATCATACAGAGCGCCATTTCCCTGCAGACTACCAGAAGAAACTTCCAGTTGTTTTCTTAGGCGAGTGTCAAAAATTTCAAACATTTCAGCGACGTTTAAGACGATAACATATTTGATATTAAACCAATTGGCTAGGTTCTGTGGGCACACAGAGTTGAAAGGAACAATATAAAGTTCAAGTATCTTTTACAATGTTTATAATAGCAAATGTTTTATTGGCAAAATGAATTGTTCAAACAGAAGAAATAAAGCACAGACGCCTATTCTAATTCACTAAGCTTAATCAGTAGTGGGTCCAGTGACTATTAAAAAGAGGGAATGGTTACTTGTAAATAAGGGGAGGAAGAAGGAATTATATCATAATGATTTTAAAGATGTGAATAAGTAGATATTCAGTAAAGGTCAGCGGTTAAGCCTCCTAAAACAAATGATTAACACGCATAGACATCTATTGACTTTTTTGGGATATTGGATCTGAGCCAAATTAAATGTTCCGTCTTTTTTTCAGTTAACTAAGTTTAGGAAAAAATTCACATATAACTACAAAACAGACAATGAGTTTTGAATGATCCATTGGTATCTTCCGCCTCTTTTTAACTGAAGAATTAAGAGTACACGGTCGCGATAATCCAATATCCATAATATTAAAAAAAAAACATTTTTCATATTCAAATAATAATTTCAAGCACTTCATATCTTTTGACAAGCATATAAAAAACCAAAAATAAACTCCACTTAAGTCATCTACCTAGTTAAGGGTCTTAGCACCAATGTCTGGGAAACAAGGTTTATTTTTAGATGAAATTAGACTTTGAAAAAGATTTCATGCAGAAACTGCGAGTCCTCGTAAATCGTTGTGTTTGTGCTTGGTATCGATCTGAGTCAAACCATCTTCCATAGATTTTACAGTTTGTTAATTCGCTCCGGACGTACCAAATTTATAATGAGTTATTTCCATTTTTAGCACTGGGCCGATACCGTTGCTAGTGGACTGTTAGTCGCCGAAGGTATTATCAGAATCGACACAAATCAAATAAAAAATTGAAATTTTGTCTTCGACACCAATATTTTGCGCTGAAAAAACTTTTTTAATATATATTGTTGAAAATTTGTGATACAATATTATATAGACTTGTCCTACCACATCTTTTGATTTATTGTTTATCTTTAATATTCGAATACTAGTATGTTTTATTTATCAACTTTCAGATTTTGACCATGCGAAGTGAAATAGGGAAAACTGACCCTAACTCTTTATAAGAAAATGCTATTTTTTATTTTCTTGTTCTAGTGTTGTGCTACTATCGATACCACTGTCCCCGGTAAGGAGACAGGTGTTTGTCTCTGAATTTTTTTTATCTATATACTTTAATGTTAAATAAAAGTATGCAAATAAAAAATTTCAGAGGCAAATGCCTGTGGGTAAGGGTGAGACGTGAACACTCACAAACATGTTAACCCGTCAATTCTTTTTACACCCTTGATTTTTGTCTTTTGGTTGATAGTTATCTCATTGGCAATCACACAACATCGCATTACTTTTATTATTTTAATTAAAACAAACCCTTGTCACATTACAGGGACAGGAAGATGTATAAATACTGTCAACATTCTGTTAAAGATTTAATTAGCTTTAACACTCATTTTCTTCTTTTTAAAATAATACCTTTTTCAAAATTGTTGAAAGACATGTCTTGATAAAATTAAAAAAAAAGTGAAATGGCATGTCATCAAGGAACCAAATGTATTGTAAACTGACTAAACATATCCTGAAGACCGGATAATTCTGTCATGTTAAGACACAGCTTAATTTGGTGAGATATGTCTTCCGTCATGTCATAGATGTTTGTTATGTTTTCGACTACTTAATTGATTAAGAAATCTTTTGGAATAAATTCCCATCAGAGTCATCAGATGTTTATTTTTATACTTACTAGTACATACCGATAATAAATCGTGTCACAGATTAAATGACGTAAAAGCACAACGTCCACCACCAGTGATGTCTTCATGAAAAATTATTCAAAATGTGTGCTTATGATTCAACACTAATGTGTTGGAGATTATTGAAAAAGACAAATGTATTATACTAGGTATTACTACCCGAGTCTATACTGTAACTACCTCAGGTCAACATTTGGACTTTACATAAAATATGTGACTGTAAATTTAGAAAAAAAAATCACTTAAAACCATTTAAGATACATCTACTGTCAAAATAGCGTTAATTCAGGAATTGTCAAATGTTTAACTTGACAAAAAATTAAAAATCCAAGCAAATTATAAGTGGCCTGCACTTGAGCCAATCTGATTGAAATGCGGATGTGCAGTCCGCATTTCAATCATATTGCCTATATACCGGGTTAAAACTTGGTGTGAAGTGCGTACATACGAGTATATTAACAGTCTCTCAATAGCAACAACGAATAAAAGGGGTATAAGAGCCTCAAACTATGCAAATCTGCCGCTTTCCTTTCAAGCTTTCGTGACATATAAGTGATTAACGTTTGGAAATATTTTTAAGTTATTAAGTTTTCAATTACTATGCGAAAGTATGTAGTGTTCAACCAGAATGTTGGAAAACACAAAATTGGAGAGTATTAATCCAGAGACATGTGTAGTACCCGTAGTATATATGTCTCTGGTTAATCCTAACAAAATGATGTTTAATTCACCAAAAAGTGCAATAGGAACTTTTAAAACTTTTCAAATTTCAATTCACACCTAGGTATTTTTAGCGTATTTTAAAATTATGAAATAAAGTTATCTCACACAATTGAAACTAAAATGAGAATCATTTCGGTCATGTGATAGAGATAGAGATTTGTATCGGGTAGCAAGGACAATTTTATCCCTATACTCGCATCAGAGAAAATGACTGGACTGCTGTTAACCAGTCCATTGTACTGGTCACTGCAAAAAAAGTAATTTTACTGAAGTGGCGGATTCAGGGAGCGTAGAGGGCGTACGCAAGATATTTGATTTTCATTGATGACTTTGATACCGTGATGATGTATTAAACTTTTTGATCTTAATCAAAGAGCATTGTTATTTGTAAATAACTATCAAGAGTTGATGATGAATTTCAGTACGTAGAAAGATGAGATATTTACAACATAGCTTGTGCAACCTCTAACATGCATTAATTAACAACGGAATGAAAAATAATTGAAATGCATAGGAAATGTAGATGCATGTTATATTACGACAGAGACATTGTCTCTGATTACGGTTTTTAAACTTTCCCAAATATCATAATTGTCATGCTTTATTGATCTGCCTACATCATGTACATATCAAAATGGTTTTTGACATTTAATACTTGTATAGCATAAACCCGGTTGTTACATGTAGCACAAATTGTGTTTCTATCTTTTTGAATTACTTTTTATGATGTCTGAACCTCGGACATCATTTAAGTTATACTATGGTTCAAATATGGTGTCTTTCAACAGTACAGTAAAAAAGTTGGCTGATGTCGTCAACTGAATACCCCACTTTTTATTTCCATTAATTTAATTATTTACTCTTGTAATAATTTGAACAAAATTTGGAGTGTCAACGTTGAGAGATTAAGGGTATCATTCGTGGAAATTAGAATAGACCTCACCCAAACACAAAAGTATCTTGGAAACAATAAAATCCAAGAAACCTTCCCAATAAAATCATGTTCTGTAGCCTAGATTTCGTGATTTCATAACAAACAGAAAATAATTGATAGACAGATATGAAACTCACTCACATAGTACAACTCAGCATCATGGGGGTTTTATATTTTTTTGGCATTTTTTGTCCATGCCTACAAAGATCTACAAATCTTGACCTTATTTTTGTAACAACGTTGTATAATATGTAGTTCAATATAGATCAAGTTCACATTTTGTTTTGGTTGACCAACTTTTTTTACATTTACTGCCCATGAGCAGTTATTCATGTACTATATTAATATCTAGTAATTATCTCATCAGGCTGAAAGATCTTGAGGGGAATAACCATTTATTTATTATCATTTCTGTAATACAGGTACATATACAGGTACATATGAGGACCCTTTGATCCTCAAATGGCTATAATTTAAGAACTAAAATTAAAATAAATCTTTATGAAAGAAGTTAAGATAAATCGATGTTACAATGGGAATATTTTCTTATGGATGATCCAATTATGCTACATTCTTCATTTTAAAATTAGTTGATAAATGCACTAAATGTTATTCAAGTAGGGTGCAGATGCAGAAATTTCTTTCTTGCTGAATTGTTTATGACTGAATAATGTGTTAGAAGTCTCCCAACATTCTGAATCGCTCACCTGGTAAAAAAATGTCTTTTTGATATTTAATTTAACCTGCACTGCAAATTTATGTTTGTAATTTGTAAATCTTATTTAGTGATATTTTTTAAGATCTTGAATTGATGATAATTTTTACTGTTTGCATTTTATACCTATCTAATAAAGTTTACAATATAATTGGCAAAATTATAAAAAATAAACTGTTAACACAGAGATATGTCTCGCCTGTCAGCATATAATTTAGAATAAAAGAACAGAGTTCCAATGTCCCCCGCATTGCAAATATTTTATCTATCCAAGGTACAAGGGCAATAACTAAAAAAAGCACCTTTTTTTTTCATTCTTTAAAACTTTTTATTTATATCCTAAGAGAAATGAAGGCTTCAGAGCAAATGCAATGTGATTTCCATTATAATTTATATTTCCAAGGGGCATAACTCATTAAAAATATTTGATCAGAACTTATTTTCGAAATGGTCAAAGACATTATTGATATAAACCTATGATATAAGTTTCATAAAATTTAAGCAAGAATTGAACACATGAGAGCGATAACATTGCAATTTGTATCAGAACTTATTTTCGAAAGTGTCAAAGACATTGTTGATATAAAACCTATAATATAAATTCCATTAAAATCTGGCAAGAATTGTACAAATTAGGGCGCTCATCAGACAATTTTTCATATAATTAATATTTCCAAGGGGCATAACTCTTTTAAAAATTATTGATCGGGACTGATTTTCAAATTAGTCCATGACATTGCTAATATAAACCTATGATTTAAGTTTCATAAAATCCTGGCAAGAATTTTACATATGAGAGTGCTAACAATGCATTTCTCCATATAATTTATGTTTCCAAGGGGCATAACTCTTATAAAAATAAGTGATCGACACTGCTTTTTCCAACTTGTCCAAGACATTGCTGATATATACCTTTGATATAATATAAGTTTCATAAAAATCTGGCAAGAATTGAACACATGAGAACGCTAACGATGCAATTTTCCATAGAATTAATGTTTCTAATGGGGATAACTCTTTAAAAAATAATTGATCGGCACTGATTTTCCAAGTCATCTAAGACATTGCTGATATAAACCTATGATAAAAGTTTCATAAAAATCTGGAAAGAATTGTACAAATGAAAGCGCTAACGATGCAATTTTCAATATAACTGTTTCCAAGGGGCATCACTCTTTTAAAAATAATTGATCGGTACTGATTTTCGAACTCGTCTAAGACATTGCTGATATAAACCTATGATATGTTTCATAAAAATCTGGCAAGAATTGTAAATGTGAGAGCGCTAACAAGACTGGACGGACGGATGCCCGGTATGTCCACGTTGCGCGGGGACAAAAAGGCAATCTGATGGATAGCAACATTGCGTATTAATTCAGTCGCTGGACCATGATCTTGTGGGCAGGGCCTAGAAATGGTCCACAAACTGAGATGTACTGATAGTAATGCAACTTTATACAAAATATCATTGAATGTCACAAGTAGTTCTTATCAACTGAATTGAGCAGAAAATCTAACATTAAAAATTGCTAATTAATTCAATGTCACTTCACCATGACCTAGGGGGTAGGGCCTCAAAATAGTTGTCAATCAGATATGTACTGATAGCAATGCAACATTATATTAAATATCAATCATCTATCACAAGTAGTTCCTATCAAACTAACTTAAGCAGAAAACTTAACAATTGTTGACTCCACTGCTGCAGCCACTGCCGCAGCCGGAAAAGCAATCCCTATGTCTCGCTTTTTCGACTTTCGTCACAGGCAAGACAAAAATGTGTAAAAATCATCATGCAGGGGATATAGCTTAAACAAGAAGTCGGTTGACAATTTCGTCAATGTTGACTTAATTGTAGATATTATGGGCTGAGCAGTTTTGCTAATTACTATTTCTCTCTTTTTAAGTTTCTGCCAAAAAAGAATGTAAAATGGATATAATAAGCCATCTTTTATGGGCAATAACTCCTCCAAGAGGTCAATCGACGATTTTGATGGTAATACATCTGTATACCAAATATCATTGATTTACCTCTAATGGTTCCCCATAAACTGATCTAATCATAAACTAGTACATATACAATATTAGGTCAATGTCAGAATGAGGCTGAGAAACTGTGGAAGGGCAAGGTTTTACTGAGCCCTTCCCCAGTTTTGTGCCGAATACAAAAAAGTTTTTATTTTTCTGACATTGACCTAATATTGTTTTTATAATGCAACTAAAATTAATATATTGATAGCTATTTTAATTGTAACACAAGCTTCAAACTTATTTTCACGCCTAAACGAACCCCTGGTTGTAGAAAAAGTGATCCATCATGAAATAGACATTGCACAAAATATAGCTTTGTTACTATATTTAGGAAATAAACACAACTAGTTGCAGTATAAATGTAACTTATCAAAAGTTTAAACATCAATAGACCATAACTGAGGGGACGGGGCCATATAATCTCCATGAAAATGAAATGTGTCAATGCTAAAACAACTGCAAACCAAATACCAGTGGTTAAACTGACCTGATTACAAACAAAGCCCGCCTCCAGTTGCAGGAATTTCTCGCTGTGTTGAAGATCCATTGGTGGCCTTGAAATGTTTTCTGTTTTTTGGTTGGGTTGTTGGTCTCTTTGACACATTCCCTTTTTCCATTCTCAATTCTATGTAAACTAAGCAAAAGTTTCAAAGTCTATGACTGAGGGGGCAGGGCCAAATAATCTCCATGGAAATGAGATGTGCCATAAACTGACCTAATCACAAACTAATACATTGTTGACGCCACCGCTGGAAACAGCACGCCTGTCTCCCTTTTTTCGACTTTGTTGAAGCGAGACAAAAATTGTATGTTGCCCTCTAGATGTCTTTTGGTTGTTTATGTCATTGAATTCCTTTTTATATACTTTAATTTACGTTTCCCATTTGTTTTTATTGCTCACTAAAATATGAAACAAGTTTATGGTTAGGAATTTGATTCATAAAGACTGGTACACATTGCAAGAATTTTATAAGCACTCATGATCATGTTTAAAGCGGTCATATTCTTATGTGCCTGTCCAAAGCCAGGAGCCTATAGTCCAGTGGTTGTTGTTGGTTGCTGTCTGCCATGACTGATTTTGTTGAAATGTATTTGCTTAAATCAGGCTGTTCAACTATGACATTACCATGGTAACAGTACAATTTAATTCAAAACTGTTGAATTAAATTGTACTGTTACCATGGTAATGTCATAGTCACACTATGGCCTATAAATTTAATCATTTTCTATTAAAGTCTTGTGCCTACATACATCTTATTGAATTAAGTGATGATTGCATAATTTAAACTGTTTGGTGTTTTGCCAAAAAAGTGTTTTATAAAACCTTATTCAATTTTGTTCATCTTTCATGATGGATACACCATGGATAGCAGGCATCACATGTTTGTAAATCAATGCTAATGTGGAAAAGGTACCATGAAAATGACTTTATATTAGTATATAAGTACTGACAAATAACTACTTTACAGACTTTTATTACAGTTAATATGTAAAACATTGTTCATCTTGCTACTACAGCTTTCTGAACTCATCAGAAGCGGAGGAACACAGTTGTCCTTTTCTTTCCTTAAATGCATTTTATTTTGATACTATTCATCACCAAATTCTATACATTCTCATGTCTTCTGCTCGATATTCGTTCTCTCCAATAACACTCAAAGTTGAGAATAAATTTGAACATGTCCTGTCATGTGAAGGAGGGAGTTATTTCTTCAGGAAATTGAACAACTGTTTTTGTACCTTCAATTTCTATTGATTCAAAGATGTAGCGTCTACAACATCGACATTCTTGTCCACATTTTTCTGATCCACATTTAGTACATGGAAAATGGCATCCTGGGCAATTCATACTTAAACAGTCACAAATGTCATTACTGTTTTCAAGATATAATCCTAATTCATCATATACTTGGTTCTTTTTTATACTGAAATGATAAAAATTTCAAGGTGATCAACCTGTAGAATATCATTATCTTACCTCTGCTATAACATTAATTTCAGAGGAAACCTATTTACAAGAAAACAGTCATACAACATTTCTGAAAGAAAGAATAAGTTTTCAAAACCATGCATAATTAATATTGAATAGTTTTCTAAATCTTTATATATGTTGTGTGTACAATGTGGGTAATTTACTTATACTACTGTCGGTTCAGTCTTTTAAATACATGTACTTACATTGTAAACCAAACACATGTACATTGTATACAAAAATCATTTCTAAAAATTATTCAAAAGAATAATTTACTAAAACTAACATTGTAATTTGACTTTATCTGTACAAAATCTGATTTTATTGTTTAAGTTTAATGCATGATTAAACATATAATGGTATCCTGGATAGCATTTCACAATAAATTGCTTCGCCGGGCGCAGCTGGATACGACCGCAGAGGTCCAACCCTGAACAGTTGGGGCAAAAACGGACATAATATTCGCGCTTGATACAGGTCTGAATTTGGATTGTAATTAAATATTTGACACATAAAAGGTTTTTGACACAGAATAACTGTAGTCAAAGAACTTAGAATTGGTTATATGATTTGAATTTATATTCAATTTTTTGCTTTTGTGCAATACACTTTGCTGTTGCGAATTGACCCCCCCCCCCCCCCCCCTTCCCCCCACAAAAAAAAAATAATTTACCCCCCCTTTTTTTTTTGCTTTTGTGCAATATACTATGCTGCTGCGTATTATAAATTTACCATAGTGCTACCTTAATCTATTTTATAATAGAATTTAAAATATGGTGTCAAATCTTTCATATGGATTTTTTTGTAAAAAAAAAAAGATGCAACATTTGCAGATATTTTTACTGGTCTTCCTTTATAAATATGCATTTCTTCAAACATAATTTAAAAGCAGTGTAAGGGAGGTAATCAAAACGTTGTGTTTGGATTACCTCCCTTACACTGCTTTTAAATTGTCTTAAGTAATTGCTCATTAGGGTGCTATAAACAGTTTCGTATAAAAAACAAGGGGTATTTCCCCAGTGAGATTTACATACTGATGGAATACCCTGCTATTTATATACCACTGAATGAAAAATTTGATTGTTTTTTATGTTTAATGTGAAAAACATATATTGAAGTTCAATTAAAATGCCACTTTTGTCAAGATTTTCAAAAAAAAAAATGTTTTTGTGACTTCCTACTATATGGGAGGCAACTCCATAAACAGCTGATTTTCACCCGTTGCTAAAAGCACTTTTTCTTGTCAGGTAAGATAGCGACTCTCGGAGCAGGAAAGCATACCCTGAAACTTCATTATCTAAAATCAGCCGGACAAGCTCTTCGAAATACACCTTATTAGAAATATGTGCCCAGGTTATTGATCCATGGGCCCAAAGGTGGTATGTTTTTACGGTTTTTTACAGGGAAAATGCCTCATTTGCAGCTTATAACTTGTACCAATTTGCATTTTAAACCAAGAATTGTTGGAATTATTTTTATTTATTAAAAAAATTCATGGAATTATCTTTCCGTTGATGTATAGATATCTATATAACTATGAATATTTGACTTCTATATGATGGGTCCAATTGTTCATGCCCTGTTACATAATGACTTCACGTAAAAAACTATTGATTGCACCCTTTAGGCCTCAGAAATATGCACAAAAAATCTAATTTTTCTGTTTAAGATTTTTCAAGACAGCTTAGGTGCAGTTTTTTTTCAGCATACACATATCATTTGTCATTTTTGTGACCATTTATGCTCAATTGCAAGTTACTCTGGGTTTATTTCATGCATAAACAGTATGTTATTGAGTCCAACGAGAAAGATAATTTTACCATGCTTTTTACAAATTTTTTTCAGAATATTCAATAATAGTTGCATATAATTTTATTACCATTTGTTTCATGACATGTCCAAAGCGTATGAAACTGAATTTTCAGATGAAGAACAGCAATATTTAAAGTCTGAACTTTTTCACTTTAATAATATTAATGGCTGTCATATTTGGTATGGAACATCAAACGCAGATGGATATGGCATTATAAGACCAACTTTTCGAGGCAAAAAGCAAAATTTCACCGTACACCGCCTTCAATATTTTTTGGCAAATGATTGCAAATTTTCTAATATCAGTCACCATGTTTCACATTTATGCCACACAAAGAAATGTTTAAATATTGATCATTTATCCTTGGAACCTGTTATAATAAATATCGAGAGTGTAAACCTTTTAGTACATGTCAAGGACATAATGGTTTTAAAAACTGTATATTCTGAGGTAAGGAAAGAAAAAACAGTTCAGTTGGTTTCACATTTTAATTATTTACATTGATTCCATAGTTATGGATTTCATTTATATCATTACAACGGCTACTATACATTGAACCTAGTCTTACTCTTCTGTTCTGTCTTTTACACTTTGCCAAAAATTTTTGAATTTTATATTTTGCTGTTTTTTTTCTTTGAGAATAGTATATCTTTTCGTATCATAAATTTAAAGAACGGAGCACATTTAGAAAAATTAAGTCCAAGAGATTTAGCCAATAAGATAGAAGATTTTCCAGTTCTAAATGTAGAGGAGTGACATGCAGAATGACATAAACCAGGAAAATTTCTTTTATGTAGTACAGATTTTGGAGCATATGTGAAGACACGGTGATGCAAGCTCTCGCATTGATTTGTTGTGTGAAGACTAGAAATTTTATTTAAAACATCCAAAGAAAGAGACTTATTTAATGCAGATTCTATTTTTTTGTTGTCTACCACACTAAGATTCAAATAAACTCCATATGGCAAGAATTTTGTATTATAAGTGTCCAAATGTGCACAGCAGGCTACAGAATTTGAAACAAGAGACAATATTTTTGATTGCTGACTGTGCTAAAGTTGCAAAATTATGTTGTTTACTAATTTTGTGAATGCGCACTAACTTGAGCCTAACCCTTGATCTAATGCAAGTAGCCAATCTTTGCCGAAAAAAGTCTCTGTCATAACCAGGTTGTAATTTAGAAAAAGTTAAATTTTTTATATACTTTTGAACAGTGCGAATCGATGTACAAAACATTGATAGTACCGGATGGAGTTGCCTGACTTTTTTCCAAATTCTCTCACAACTTTACTCAATTGAGCACTTGCATCACTGGTCACAGATTTCACTTTTAAAATTTTAAGATCATTCATTTTTTGTAAAAAAATTTCGGCAAGTTTGCCTTCACTAGAAGAAATGGTTTCTTCAGAACTATAAGTTTTCTTACATTCATTATGACTACAATTAGTTTTCTTGTTGCAAAGTTTGTTAGTGGTTGACATTGTCATAAGTAGATTAAGTCCAGTATTTTTTTCAATTAGTGGGCAAAAGGACTGTGTACCGGCCTCATATCCGACTTGGTTTCTGTTGTTATAGGCCGTGTCAACTTCATTTTCTTTTCCTATGCAGTGATTAAATTTTTGAACAAATTGCTGATTTT
Source organism: Mytilus californianus (assembly GCF_021869535.1). NCBI lineage: Eukaryota > Metazoa > Mollusca > Bivalvia > Mytilida > Mytilidae > Mytilus > Mytilus californianus. The sequence goes on from NW_026262679.1 coordinate 84,997,030, forward strand.
TTATCATTGCCGCTTCATTTAATTCTATCATTTTGTCACATTGTTTGTTGACATTTGTAGATATTAACTGTAAACTTGGTACCTTGATGTTAAGACATGCTAGGGCCATTTGTAAATCTGTTCCACCCATTTTTGTTTTTAGTACTGCAAGAGTCATTGCCTCATGGAGGTAACCAGCAGCTGGTCCTCTGCTTTTTTTTTCACATTCAGTGTAAACTTTACGGGACCTTGTGTCAAAATGGCATTTCTCACAAATGGCACGAAGAGAAATACATAAGCCCATGCGCTTTGAAATAGCCACATCTACTTTTGAATGGTTCCTGCACCTGTGTTTTATGCACTTTTTTTATAAAATCTTTTTACTTTGAAAAATTTACTATGATGTTTTCGGAACAGTCCTCCTGTTCTTCAGTTTCCTCCTTATGGGAATGACGAGGCCGCAGTCTTGTTGGCAATGTATTTGCTGCACGGTTATGCTGTGTCAGTGCAGCTTCATAAATTTTCATTTCAGGTTTACTGATTCTGATGTTTGCAGCATTTGAAGGATCTGCTTCAGCACCTAATTCAAACTGTAACTTATTGTTCCAAGGTGTGTAACCTTTGTTGAAGTTATTTTTTTTTTCTCCTCAGTTTTTTGTTTTTCCTCCTATCTTGGCCAGGCATTTTGAACTTTGTATTTTAACTTTGTTTCAAATGAAATATTTTGGTCTGCTATTGATGACCTCACAAATGTCGCTATGACGTCAAGATTGTCTCAATGATGTTAATAGACAATAGCAGATTTATTTTATTTACATATGTTGAGAAAATTTTTATAAAATTGCCAAGTGCAAATGAAATATTGTTTAATCTTTTTATTTTACTTTCTTCATTGTGTGTGAATTTGCAAATTTGAAATTAAAGGATTATCTCCCCCTTGACCACAAATGAACTCTATAATATAGAGGTGTGTATTTTTTATTTTGTTGATAATAAAATGAAAAAAAGTTGATTATTCATGGTTCAATATGTCATATTAGAATTTCTTTACTAGGTTGACTGTCGTTTATTGTTAGATATTGGCTTTTTCATTGTTATATGTTTTATTATGTTAAAAATCCTGGTTTATGTGTACACCATTTTAACCATACAGTGCAATTATATGGCCAGAATTCATTGTGATTGACCTTTTCTAGAAGTTGAAGTCTCTGTTGATCATGTTATCGATTTTATTCAACAGAAGAATGAGTTGCAATAAATAATGTCTTCACAGATTTAATATTCAGATTTTTCATCTTATTGCCTCATAGAAGGTTTGATGCATTGCATACTGAAATGACAATATCTCAGCCATTTTTACACCAAAATACAAGTTCAAGGCACCAAAATGCCTGAAATGACACTGGGTTTGCAACTTGATGCACAAATGGATTATTAAAAGACATGCTAACTGGTTAAGGGTGCTATAAACAGTTTCGTATAAAAAACTAGGGGTATTTCCCCAGTGAGATTTACATACTGATGGAATATCCTGCTATTTATATACCACTGAATGAAAAATTTGATTGTTTTTTATGTTTAATGTGAAAAACATATATTGAAGTTCAATTAAAATGCCACTTTTGTCAAGATTTTCAAAAAAAAAAATGTTTTTGTGACTTCCTACTATATGGGAGGCAACTCCATAAACAGCTGATTTTCACCTGTTGCTAAAAGCACTTTTATTTGTCAGGTAAGATAGCAACTCTCGGAGCAGGAAAGCGTACCCTGAAACTTCATTATCTAAAATCAGCCGGACAAGCTCTTCGAAATACACCTCATTAGAAACCTCAAATATGTGCCCAGGTTATTGATCCATGGGCCCAAAGGTGGTATGTTTTTAAGGTTTTTTACTGGGAAAATGCCTCATTTGCAGCTTATAACTTGTACCAATTTGCATTTTAAACCAAGAATTGTTGGAATTATTTTTTATTTATTAAAAAAATTCATGGAATTATCTTTCTGTTGATGTATAGATATCTATATAACTATGAATATTTGACTTCTATATGATGGGTCCAATTGTTCATGCCCTGTTACATAATGACGTCACGTAAAAAACTATTGATTGCACCCTTAACCATTACTTTATACATAATTTAAAAGCGGTGTAAGGGAGGTAATTCAAATGATAAGTTTAAATTACCTCCCTTATACTGCTTTAAATTATGTTTTGTACTAAAGTTATTGTTCATTAACCAGATACCCTTGTTTTTTTTCCCTTTTTTGCCCTAAACGGTTTTAGCCATAACCCCCCAAAGCAAATCCTAACCATCCCTTTGTGGTATGGAAACTTGTGGTATAATTTCAGAGAGATCCATACACCATTCCACAAGTTATTGTCTGGAAACTAGAAAAATGCTTATATGGGCCCCTTTTTGGCCCCTTATTCCTAAACTGATAAGACCATCACTCCCAAAATCAATCCCAACCTTCCTTTTGTGGTTATAAACCTTGTGTTTAAATTTCATAGATTTCTATTTAATTATACCAAAGTTATTGTCCGGAAACCAATTGTCTTCGGACGACGACGATGACAACGACGACAACGTGATACCAATATACGACTGCAAAATTTTTTTGCGGTCGTATAAAAATGTGTATGATAATCTTACTTTTCATGCTTGTTGTACATTAAATCGTAAGCATTTACCCATTTAGATTTTTTTTAACCTCAGATTTTGATGTAGAAAATGATTTAATCAGAAGTTTACATGTACAGATGGTAACTGTTACTTGTAAGTCAATTTGTAGAGGATTAATATCTGTGGAGCAAAAAATGAACAGTCGAAAAACAGAAAATGCACAAATTTTTATATCAAGAAGCTGTTGCTTTTAAACTACAATTGCACGTAATTGGATTTATCTGAATAATAAAGTAAACAAACTTTTCTCTGTAAATTCTTCTGTTCATTTTCCTCATTTCCCTTGCACTTCTCTCTGGATCAAAATTATCCATAAATTTTCCTGGATTTGCAAAGGAAAGGGATTTTAACTCTTTTGCTACAGTTTGGCTCTGAAAAAAAAAGGTCAGAAATATATAATTTATAATTTCAATCTGTTAGTTAAACATGTAAACTAACATATTCAAATTCTGTTACTAGCAGGACAATTATTCCAATTGTTGAAGGCCGTACTGTGACCTATAATTACTCTTATTCATATCAGCGTAATATAAACTCTGGTGGATAGTTGACTCATTGGCAATCGTACCACGTCTCCTTATTTTTATATTGTAAAGATCCATATCTTATTATTATTTACACAAATAAACTTACTTTTTCTCTACAGAGTTCAGTCTAACAGACTCTTCCCCCTCTCCATCATCTATAAGATGCATTAGAATTATATTTTTACATTAAAATCTTGTGAAAAATAAATAACTTTACTATTTCATCAGGGCCTAATCTAGGATTTTTGAAAAGGAAAAGTGACTTCTCCTCCCATGAGAGAGTACGGAGAAGTGGTCAACTTCTTGGAGAAGTGAAATTATTGTTTCGGTTGCGTTGTACATGTATTTTAGTGCTTACAATCTATCTGGCTGATATCCAGTTGAAATTAAACAAAAGAAGTGAAACTCTTTATTTGAGAAGGTAAAAAAGGCTAAGTTGGTATATTTGAATTGTTTACATCTGTTACTATGGGCTTTAAAAGTTTAATGTAGGTGCATAATTTAGGATTTTATGCATCTTATATATATGTTTTACTTAAATCATAGTATGGAGCTTCCAGATATTTGTTAACTTTAAAATTGAAGACAAATTTTCACAAAAGAGTCGATTGTGGTAGGTGTAAATTCATGTGGATCTTTTTTGTGCATAAGCATATATATATATAAATTTCGCCAATAAAAATTCCACAGAGATATAAAATTGATCTTTTTTAAGCATTAATTTGCATTTCTGCCCCCAACAACAGTTTTTTTTTTGAAAAAACCCTAAAAATGGGCAATAATTTCATCGAAAAGGGAAAGTCGAGTACACCTTTTTATGTTCAGGCGTGTTTGAGTTGACTATTTTGTCTTGAAAACATATAAAGCAAAAATATTTGATACATCATATCGCTTCAGATTCTATTATTTTATATATTTGGGCTACATGTACAGGTTGATATAATAACATAAAAAACTTACAGTACTAGAAAATGTAATATATGGGTCAAGTGAAATACCTTTCTAATGAGTCATAACAACAGAGCTGGTGATTCAAACAAATTTTACTGAAAACTCTTGACAAAAGACTTTACAAGTGGATATCTTAAAAATGCATAACTTAAAAAAATAAACTGCTTCGCCGAGCGCAGCTGGATATGACGGCAGAGGTCCAACCCTGAACAGTTGGGGCAAAAATTGACACAATATTCAAGCTTGATACAGGTCTGAATTTGGATTGTAATTAAATATTTGACAAATTATAGGTTTCTGACACAGAATAAATGTAGTCAAAGAACTTGAAATTGGTTATATGATTTGAATTTATATTAAATTGAAGATTTCTTGCTGTTGTGCAATACACTGTGCTATTGCGCAATACTTAGTAAATCTGTTTTTAGACTATATACAAAGAATTTGCAAAATAAATAGTGACCCCCAATTTTTCTTTGGAAAATTGACAATTTCTTAAATTTGATGGAAAAAATTACCAACCAACCCCCAAAAAAAATAACGTTTGAAGAAATTTTCTTTTAAATTTCTTAAATCTTGAGGGAAAAAAATGCCCCCCTCACCAAAAAAAAATAATGTTTTTTTACCCCCCTCCAAAAAAATAAATAAATTTGAAGAAATTATCTTTTTTTGTAAATTGTGGTACAATTTAAGAGACATCCACACAAATACACTTAAACACAAGTTATTGTCTGAAAACTAGAAAAATGCTTGTTTTAGATCCTTTTTGGCCCCTAATTCCTGAACGGTTTAGGCAATTATCCCCAAAATGAATCCCAACCTTCTACTTGTGGTATTGAACCTTGTCGTACAATTTCAGAGCAATCAAAATACATATACACAAGTTATTGTCCTGAAACTAGAAAAATGCTTTTTTTGGGCCCCCTTTTGGCCCCTAATTCCTAAACAGTTGGGACCATCACCCCCAAAAACAATCCCAACCTTACTTTTTTGGTATTGAACCTTTTGTTTAATTTCATAGAGATCCATACACTTAAACTAAAATTATTGTCTGAAACCAAATGTCTTCGGACGACTACGATGTGATAGCAATTTTTTTGCAGTCATATAAAAATCCATTTTAATGGGGGAATTATCTAGGGTAATGCGTCTTCAACCTCTGAAAATTTTTAGTCTGCCCTTCCACAAAATATTAAATCAGAATTTTTTTTTTAAACTTTCGAAAATTCACCCTAACAACTGATTAGACAATAGTTTTAAGTTGACTTAAGGCGTAAAAGTACATGAAACAATGCTTAATAGCTAGTACATGTAGATACATTATCTTTTAAAATACAACTGGCATATAAGGATTGTGATGAAGCTATGTAAATAAATTTATTGGTTTTCAAGAGCCAAATTGACAGGGCATCATCCCTACAATGGCTCACATTTTTACGATTGAAAAAATTAGGTGGCGTAATGGGGAGATAATTTTGACGAAGTAGAATCTTGACTGCTATGACATATATATATATTAACAATGATTAAGGAAATTGTTTAAAATATGCAATAAAAAATATACCGGCAGTTTTTTTACATGATACTGTATATATTGAAAACTCTTAAATAGTATTGAAAATGTAGTTGTTATTCATTGTCATATCATTTGTACGGTAAATTTGAATTTGTTTAAATAAAATATCATGCATTAGTGACTCATGAGGATCTACCTCAATTCATTTGAAAAATCACTCTCAATTTGTATCTGACAGACTTCACGAATGAATTTTATTTTTACAGGACATTCCGTCTGGTAAACAACCTAGCTTTACCAGACCGAATGAAATTTTACCAGACCAATTTTTTTACATATAATTGTATATTATCCGACAAAATACAACAAACTTATGACTTCTTGTGCCCTACTCCTCTCCAAAATGCACAAAAACAAAGTCATGTGACAAGAGTGTATATTTCGATGAAAGTTGTGCACAATTGCTTGAATGCATTTCAGTGATAAAGAAAAGTAATGTCACATTTTATTGGATTTTGACATGAAAATTATTTGTGAACTAAAAATAATTTAGAGTTTCTGTATAAAATATTTCCTGTATCTTCTTTCATTTTCTTAAATCTTTTGGTTTTCAATTCTAGTGTTTATATTTCATAGCTGTATTTTGTGAACCTGCTTGGATTTTTTATTTTTTTATTTATTGTATTTGATCGGCAAAACCCGGGATTGGCCTTATCCAATTCCCGGAATCTGATCCGGTATTGTCTACATTTCCGGTTGATGGCAGCCATTGTTGTTTTTGTCAGTCAGATATGTTTTTACTCGGATTTACACATTACTTGTTGGCGATTTTCGGCATAAAGCTAGCGGTTGAACAAAATAAACATCGTTGTCATGAATAATAAAGATGAAAATGAATTTCGAGATCGTTTGGGTATTTTGCTCCCAAAATTGGGAAAAATGTAGGGTTTTTAGAAAAATCCATGAAAAAAACAACACTGGACATTGGGACCGGAATTCAACAAAATTTTACCAGACCAATCCATTATTCATCGGATTTGTCCGACGGTCCGACGAATTTCGTGTAGTCTGATCTGATATCTTGGTTTTTTTGTTATCAAGAACTGCTTCAGAGAATGATCTGGGCCTAATATATTAGTTAGTATAATAGTCCCAGGAATGATTGGGCAATTTAAAATATATCACCATTTGTCATAATTTTGTAAAACAGTATTGAATGTCTAGGACATCACGTCAGTTGTAATTTGAGATTCCATGAAAGATTATAGACCTATATATGGAGATATCTACCAGTCACATATCAATTAACTGACAAAGTACTAATTTTTGTTATAAAAGAGACTAGAAACAGTCTCTTGGTTTCCCGTATAAATAGTTTTGAATATGAAGTCAGTCTGCTGGCGAGATTTATCATTTAGCGATTTTCAAAATTTTTTGGCAATTTAAATCTTCTTTTCAGCGTCAAGATTTATGACCTGATTTTATTGATATAATTTCAAATGAAGTAGATATCAACATTTATTTTACTTTAACTCTTAAAGTAGTCCGAGTCTGTTATGGTCCGAATTTGTCAGTCATCTGGGAGTTGATAAACTGACAAAAGCATCCCTCTTACAAGTTACATAATTTATCTTATTGTTATTAAATTGTGAAATTTGACAACTAAATGTCCACTAAAAAAATATATTCATAAATTATTGCCGGCTTAGTATCGTGATCATGCAAAAAGAACAAAAGATAATGTTGAGGAATAAACTGTAAAGGAAATTACAGGGGAGGTAATATGTGGTCTCTCTTTAACATCTTAATTCGCCGTTTACTAGCATAGAAAATTAGAGAAAGTACCCAATTATCATCTTTTGAATCATTCGAATTCGAATTTCCATCAATATATTCTCTGCTAACGTCATCCGTTTCCATGATTGTTGCTTTTAAACTTCTGTCTGACGATTTGCTCCTGCTTCTAGTCGCCATCATTAAATATTGGGTAATGCTAAAATGTGTTAATAACTTCCGAACTGAACATTTTTTAGTCGGGAGGGGCGGGGACTTTATGGTATAGTAGTTACATTTATAGCCAGACAATTGGACATCAAAGTTAAATTATTTTTTTACTAATAAATGACTATTTTCTATTTTGTTGTTGGGTTGCTGTATCATTATTATAGGACATACTAGCACACGACTAAACAAACAAAATCTAAGCTATAGAATAGAACGTACAGAATAGAGTATTCAATTTTTTCCAAATTACAGGACCCAGAAAGAGCTTATAAATCAGATACAATGATTGAAGTAATTGACTGAACAATAAGACATTACAACATTATATGTTAGGCAGTGGCTATTTTGTCGGCGCCGGCAACTGAATAGATAAGTATATGCTATTTTGCTGGTTCTGGTTAAGGGGAAGCCAATTTTGCCATTTAAAAAACGATTTTGTATACATATAGACTGCCTTTTCTAAAAATCAATATTATCTAAATATTTCTCTTTTTGAAAAAAATCTTTAAATGAAAAATAAGTGTCAAGTTTGCCTTTGTCAGTGTTCATTTTTTGACAATTTGGATGATTCCAATATTTAAGAAAACTGTCCGACACAATTTATGTTTAACAAACTTACATAAAGTACCAAGCTTTTGATTAAAATTCGGTATTTAAAACTCTTTTTGTATAAATTATATACTGAGAAACCATGCATCAGTGACTTAATTTAGACAAATGTAATTGTTTATTACACATACAGGCATCATATAATCCATATTTCAAACCTCCAAGTCTATGACAATATTTTAACATTGATAAGACAACTGTAAAATAAATAGGAAATCAACCAAGTTCTGACATCATAGCTATATTACTTGCTTTTTTATTAACACCAAGAATATGTTTCATAAATTTATTATGTGAGTGACCTTTCAGTAGTATCCTTAGAAAAAAAACCTTTTCTAAAATATATTCATTTCTATAATGCGTAATGCACATGCAGCTACGGTGTGCATTAATTACTATCTCGGATATTTTGACATAGTTGATCAATTAAAAACATTTTACAACTTCATCGTTTCAAAATACAAAATTAAAGATATTTAAAAGAAGACGGTTCCAATGCATGCCCCCCCCCCCTCCCCCCCCCCCCCGCGATGCACATATCTTATTTGTCTAAGGTCAATAACAAGGTCAGCGCTGAAAGAAATTGGGGGGGAAAGGGGGGGGGGGGGGTACTTTAAAACTTCATACAAATATCTTATAAAGAAAAGTAGACATGAGATCGCTAGCAATGTTATTTTTCATATATCCTTATTTCCAAGGGGCATAACTCCTGTAAAAATAGTTGGTCGGCACTCTTTCAATTAAGACCTTGCTGGTATAGGCCAAAGTTTGATATAAACTCCACAAAAATCACATAAAATGAAGATGTGGGTGTGCTGACAATGTAATGTTCAATATACACTTCATTTCAAAGAGACATAACTCGTTTAGAAATAATACATCAGCGCTGATTTTCGAACTCACGCAAGACATTGCTGATGATAAACGTCTGATATAAATTCCCTCATGCAAATCTCTGATGCCTTTTCCGAAATTGGCTATACTTTATGTCCTTTTTGATTTGATCCGCTCTTCAACATTTGTATTAGATTTTGGATATTCAAATATTTTCGCCTCGAGAATCATTAAAGAGATATTAATTGTCGAAATGCGCACCTGGTGCATTAAATTATTTAGGTCTGTAGATTTTACTATTTCATAACCATTCTACAAGAAATGTAGGTGTGAAAGAGTGCCTACAATGCAATATTCTATATAATTAATATTAACAAGGGCCATATTTCTGTTAAAAATAGTTGATCGGCACGGATTTTTGAACTTGTCCTGTTGATATAAAGATTTTATATTAATTTCAGATGTGTACACTTGAGATTGCGTGCAATATTATTTTAGAATTGACTGTGATTTTTAAAAGACACAAGTTACTCCTGTAAAAATAATTGATCGGCGCTGATTTTCGAACTCGTCTAGATATAAACTTTCAATTTAAACTTCATAACAATCCTACAAGAAATGTAGGCTTGAGAGCGCGTTCAATGTAATTTTCTATGATAATTAATATCATTAAGGGCCATAACTCTTTCAGAAATAGTTGATTGTCACTAATTTTCGAACTTGTCCGATCCATTGCTGATATAATTTTATAAAAGCTGGCAATAATTGTACATATGAGAGCGCACACAAGACCGGACGGAAGCCCGGTATTTCTGTCGACAGTCGCGGTAGGCAAGACATAGGCATTTCATGTATTATACTTTTCTGGCGACCGCGGCGAAGTTGATAAATGAAAATAACCTCAATATCGTATCCCCATTTTTAGCTTGGTTGACAAAAATGTGTATGTAGGTGGTTCTAGTCCTTTTTAGTTACTGATTGTTAATTGCATTTACTCCGTGATTGCGGGGGACCGTGGAAATAAAGTTTGTAAAAGTGTTAGGCACGGGAGGAAGACTCCTTCCTAACACTGTGACTTTTTAAAATAATTTTGTACAATGTAAATCATGGGAATAGTATAATTTGCATGCAATATATTATGTCCCATGTAGGTCTTAAATCAATACTCAAGCTAAGTATAACTAGAAAAAAAAAAGATTTAAAAAAAAATAGATTGAAAGTTTTAAAAATCTAAATAATTCAGAATTGATTTGGATTAGTTTAAGCTCAAATGTACTATTTCGGAATCTTTTTTAATGCGGATCACATTTTAAGGATACCGCTGGCCTAGACCACAGGCGCTTATAATTGGGAACATAATTTGGATATGTTTTGTTCATTGTTTGCACTAACTATTCATTTTTAATACCACATACTTAACACTACTAAGCTTTTCTTAAACTGTTTTTGGTGAATTTATCCACGCTGATAAAATTATACCCCTTATTTTACTATCCTTACTTTTGATGTTTTTTTCTGGAAAATAAACTATACGTACGCCACCTTTAAAACGATCACCTAAGAACACCAAAAAGATATTTTTATATTTGCGCAATCTGTGTAAATCGTCGCGGTAAAAAGTAACATAGAAATTCGACTTAATATCTGGACTATCATTACAAAATTGTTTGGTTGAACCAGACAAAATTGTATGATATATATGTCTCTGGTTGAACAGATATTATCAAGGACTCTAACATTTGCTTTTTCGATGCATCTTAAAAAGATTTTCGGCAAAACTGTTCGACTCATCGCGAAATAAAGTACCATTTTCTATTATGGTCCATATTATAAGTTATATGGCTCGCTACTGACCCCCTACGGATCCATAGAGGGTTAGTAAAATCCATAGGGGGTGAGGCCGAAGGCCGAATCCCCTATGGATTTTAGTCACCCTCTATGGTCTGTAGGGGGTCAGTAGTGAACCGTAAAACGAATTTATCGCACGCGATACTTTTTCTGCAGCGTTTTGTAGAAAAATAGATAATGAAATACAAAAACATCAAGAGATGACGTCACCATTAACAGTAGCCGTGACGTCATGAACCCACTATGAAATTTACTAACCCCCTACGGATCCATAGGAGGTCACCACGTGACGGCGTTAAACCAATCACAACGTAATAACTTACCCGCGGTGCGATAAGATTATATATACCGCAGACCGGCCGAATCTGACTGAAGGAATTTTAAAACTATACTGAATATAGTTCTACTGCTATTTGACATGTTATGCTTTTTAATTCTTGTTTAATACAAATTCTCTTGATTAGATCTTGCTACAATTTGGGACTATTATACTAATGTCAATATTATATGTCCCAGCTACAGCTCACTGTTTTATCTTTATTTCAGTATAACAGATATTTCTAATTACTCAGTGATAATGATGATTATGGATGGCTGCTTAACGTCCAGCGGCAAATTAATATGCATATTCAGGACGAGAACATGTCAATGTAATATGAATATTTATCCTGTCTTGTACTAGACCGACACGCTGAGCTGGATTTTTAATGGAAGACATATCACCTTACCCGGACACATTATTCTTACTCCGAGCCACGACGAGGGTTTTTTTTAACGACCTTGACTACCCATGAGGGTCTTGCACGGTCAGTAGCCGACCAGTCTTTGCTCTTACTCCTAAATGCCACATGCTCAGAGGAGAAACAGCAAATACCAATTTTAAAGTTTTTTGTTTGACCCGACCGGGGTTCGAACCCACAACCTCTCGCACTCGAGGTGAAAACGCTACCACGAGACCACCGAGGCGGTTGATTACTCAATATGTATAGGTTAGATAATACTGGTCATGTTTTATGAATATTGAAAGCCCGAGGCGTAGAAGAGGGTTTTGACTGTTCATAAAACATGACCAAGTATTGTCTGACCAATTTAGAACCTTCGAATGACATTACAAAATTAGCCTCTCCCATTGTAATAATCAAACCTCACTTTAAATGTTAACATGGTTATTAAAAGAGATGCAAATCATATTTGAACAGATTGAATAAATAAGCAATAAGATAGTTTTGTGATAACAAAAAAAGGATAAATTATTAAAAAAATTGAGATTTCTTCTGCTTCAGATACAATTAAATACTTATATTTCTAAACTTCCTTCATTTTAAAAAGCACACAACGTGATATAAATCAGCTTTACGAAAATTGTATAATTTTTGATAATGACAAAGCTTCATCAACAAATTATAAAATTACAATCGTATAACACCATGCAGATGCTTACTTTTTTTTTTATTGATGAATGAATTGGTTTTTTTCAAAAAACTTCCTTTGATTTTGTTATCAGCTGTCATTGTTTCTTAAACAAACATTGATTTTAAAGTCTTGTGTAAAAATTAGATTCCGTTTTTACCTACATCTTTGTCCCCTTTCAATTCTTTTTTTTCTATATATGTACCGATTATATAACATTTACAATATTGAAATCTTAACTTAAAATGCTTTCATATTCCATTCTCCTGTTTTCAATTGTAATAATTAGACAAACAACAGTACTCATGTTTTTTTTCCTTTTCAAGTTGCTCTTTTCCAAAGGAAATTGCCTCCGGGGATTGTACACTTCCTTAGTGCAGTTTTTGAGAGTTCACTGTCATAATTAATCTACAATGAAAAGTATCATGTATAGCATTTTTATACGACCGCAAAAAATTTTTTGTGGTCGTATATTGGTATGACGTTGGCGTCGTCGTCGTCGTCGTCGTCGTCGTCGTCCGGCGTCTTCGTCCGAAGACGCATTAGTTTTCGCACTCTAACTTTAGTTTAAGTGAATGGATCTCTATGAAATTTTACCATAAGGTTCAATACAACAAAAGGAAGGTGGGGATTGATTTTGGGGGTTATGGTACCAACAGTTAAGGAATTAGGGGCCAAAAATAAGCATTTTCTAGTTTCCAGACAATAACTGTGGAACGGTGTATGGATCTCTCTGAAATTATACTACAAGTTTCCATACCACAAAGGGATGGTTAGGATTTGCTTTGGGGGGTTATGGCTCAAACCGTTTAAGAATTAGGGGCAAAAAAGGGGGAAAAACAAGGTTGTCCTGGTTAATGGACAAATACTTTAGTACAAAACATAATTTAAAGCAGTGTAAGGGAGATAAGTCAAATACATCATTGAAATTATCTCCCTTACACTGCTTTTAAATTATGTATAAAGTAATGGTTAATGAACAATTAAGATAATTTAAAACAGTGTAAGGGAGGTAATCCAAATACAACGTTTTGGTTACTTCCCTTACACTGCTTTTAAATTATGTTTAAAGAAATGCATATTTATAAAGGAAGACCAGTAAAAATATCTGCAAATGTTGCATCTTTTTTTTACAAAAAAATCCATATGAAAGATTTGACACTATATTTTAAATTCTATTATAAAATAGATTAAGTTAGCACTATGGTAAATTTAAATGGGTAATTATGGTTTGGGGGAAAAAAAGGGGGGGGGGGGTAACAAAGAAATTGTGGGGGGTCAATTTTTTCTCATTTCAGATTTCAGAAATTAAAAAAAAAATATTCTTCAAATATTATTTTTTTTTCAAATTTCAAATATTGAAAAATTTCAAGAAGTAATCTTTAATTGCACAGTATGGCGCATTAGATTTGTAAAATCTTTGACCACATTTATTTATTTGTTATGCCGAATCTAACCGTGTATTTAGATTTTTAATTTTGGATCCAGTTTTCAAATTGGTCTACATTAAGGTCCAAAGGGTCCAAAATTAAACTTTGTTTGATTTTAACAAAAATTGAATATATGGGGTTCTTTGATATGCTGAATCTAACCATGTATTAAGATTTTTTATTTGTGGACCCCGCTATCAAATTGGTTCATATTGAGGTCAAAAGGGTCCAAAATTAAACTTTGTTTGATTTCATCAAAAATTGAATTATTGGGGTTCTTTGATATGCCAAATCTAACCGTGTATTTAGATTTTTAATTTTGGGTCCCGTTTTTTAAATTGGTCTACATTAAGGTCCAAAGGGTCCAAAATTAAACTTAGTTTGATTTTAACAAAAATTGAATTCTTGGGGTTCTTTGATATGCTGAATCTAAACATGTGTTTAGATTTTTGATTATGGGCCCAGTTTTCAAGTTGGTCCAAGTTGGGGTCCAAAATAAAACTTTGTTTGATTTCAACAAAAATTGAATATATGGGGTTCTTTGATATGCTGAATCTAAACATGTATTTATATTTTAGATTTTTGGCCCAGTTTTCAAGTTGGTCCAAACTGGGGTCCAAAATTAAACTTTGTTTGATTTCAACAAAAATTGAATATATGGGGTTCTTTGATATGCTGAATCTTACTATGTATTTAGATTTTTTATTTGTGGGCCCGCTATCAAATTGGTTCATATTGAGGTCAAAAGGGTCCAAAATTAAACTTTGTTTGATTTCATCAAAAATTGAATTATTGGGGTTCTTTGATATGCCAAATCTAACCGTGTATTTAGATTTTTAATTTTGGGTCCCGTTTTTTAAATTGGTCTACATTAAGGTCCAAAGGGTCCAAAATTAAACTTAGTTTGATTTTAACAAAAATTGAATTATTGGGGTACTTTGATATGCTGAATCTAAACATGTGTTTAGATTTTTGATTATGGGACCAGTTTTCAAGTTTGTCCAAGTTGGGGTCCAAAATTAAACTTTGTTTGATTTCAACAAAAATTGAATATATGGGGTTCTTTGATATGCTGAATCTAACCATGTATTTTGATTTTGGACATTGGACCATAATAGGTAAATTAAAAAAATTGAAGTTCTTAGACCACATTTTTTCTGTGTCAGAAACCTATGCTGTGTCAAATATTTAATCACAATCCAAATTCAGAGCTGTATCAAGCTTGAATGTTGTGTCCATACTTGCCCCAACTGTTCAGGGTTCGACCTCTGCGGTCGTATCAAGCTGCGCCCAGCGAAGCATTTTATTGATTATGGGCCCAGTTTTCAAGTTGGTCCAAATCGGGGTCCAAAATTAAACTTTGTTTGATTTCAACAAAAATTGAATATATGGGGTTCTTTGATATGCTGAATCTAACCATGTATTAAGATTTTTGATTTTTGGGCCCGTTATCAACTTTGTCCACATTGAGGTCAAAAGGGTCCAAAATTAAACTTTGTTTGATGTCATCAAAAATTGAATTCTTGGGGTTCTTTGATATGCTGAATCTAACCATGTATTTAGATTTTGGATATTGGACCATAATAGGTGAATGTCCAATTTAACATTTTTAAGTTCTTAGACTTAGACCACATTTATTCTGTGTCAGAAACCTATGCTGTGTCAAATATTTAATCACAATCCAAATTCAGAGCTGTATCAAGCTTGAATGTTGTGTCCATACTTGCCCCAACTGTTCAGGGTTCGACCTCTGCGGTCGTATCAAGCTGCGCCCTGCGGAGCATTTTATTATACATGTTATAGTGCATGGAAAGCCATGTACTATGAAAATTAAAAGGGAAAATACTGATTTTCCATTGGACGAGGATGAGTGAGTATGTTCTAAAGCACAATGACATTTTGAATTGAACATCAGTTTTAGTGCCTAGGCAACGTTTGGAGTTTGGAGTGGTTCAGGTAAAAATTCTGCATTAACCATAAATGTAGCTCCATTATAGGGAGGGGACACCACCCCCTAAATCAGTCTCTGATGACAGCCTGGGGCCCTCAGTATTGTAATTTGATGAATACACTGAACTTTCGTATTAATGGATCATGGCCAAATAGGAAAATCGCTCCGACTACTGAATCCCAAAAGGGATTTGGTGCTTGCGTATAGAATAGAACAGAATAGAATAGAATAGAATATTTTTATTTCCCAAATTACAGGGCCCATAAAGGGCATAAAATCAGATACAATTGATTTACATAATTGGTAACAACAATGTATAAACATATATATAAAAAAAGAAATTATTAACATGACTCGCTAAACAAATGCTTGCTGCGGTGTAAAGGAGATCTCGAGTACCTCAAAACCATTTGTGGATTTCGGTGGTTGTCCATACAGAAGGAGCAACTTTTCCCGCCAAATTTTGCAGGAGAGAGATACGATGTGCAGCAGCTGAAACTGAACCAGAGTGAACATGCGAGTCATAGAGCAGCGTTGTTAGCCACGAAAGTTAACATGTCAGAGGTCAAATTAACAAATACAACTTCATCAAGTAACCACACACAAAGTGATGCATTTGCCATAGTAATGGTTAAAGGGCTAATGGGTTTGGTTTTTTTTCGGGGGAAAAAGGGGGATGGGCAATCCAGAAACCTGTGACCTAATGTTGAAACAGAAAATCCGGTCAGACTAGAACTGCCTAGTGCTTAAAAGTGTGCCTAAAAGTAATCTGGTGACCTGAGGCAATTTTTAAACATGACCTTGTGATCTAAAGGCCATTGGAAAAATTTTATGTGGCACTTGTTCCTATTACTATTGATAAAATGTTACTTCTTTGAAAAAAAAAAAGATATTTACCCTTTATTTCCCAGTAAATCTTGAAATGCACTGTAAATGTGTGTAATTCTTGAAACCGGTTTGTAACTGGTATTTATGATGATAATGTTTTATTTTTAATATTGGTGTACAAATAATTAAAGATTATCGTTAATCATCTCAACGAGATTGATTTTCTCGCTTGAGCCAGTACGGCGAAAGTGAGAAAAGCAATCGAGTTGAGATGACAATGATAACCTGTTTATCCCTATTTTACCTATGACGACGTTGTCAATGAAACGCCATATGCCCCCTTAGTTTCTAGCGATAATTTTTCATATCACTCGACTCCGCTGAGAAAGGAAATTATCAGTCAGCAAGATCAAAGGAACATTTCGTAAAATAGTGATAAAAGGATTTATTATACTTAATGTCAAAATGCCAGATTTTAATTGGTTTATAATAATAATAATAAATTCTTTATTTAGAGAGGGTAAACACAGTTAGTTACAATTACTAATCTTCCCTGAGGCCCTCATATATATGGCCAATTAAAATTAATTGATAGATTTTCATCCCCGCCCGCCCCTCTGAAATCGTTCCGCCCCAATTTTTTTTTATTTTGAAAAATTTACGATTTCCGGATTTTGTTCATTTTCGTTACCGGTAACTGTCGATAATTTCGTTTCATTAATAACATCCTGTTTCAAATTTTGGTTTTTGCATTTCTTTGTATGTTTGATTCGTTATACATGTATATACATGATAGAACCTTATTATTACACTTGCATATATGAAGAACACGTCACAAGAGCGTTTCATATCTAATAAAAAATAAAAAATAAAATCCTCCCACCCACCCCATTTTTTTCAAAAATTTGGATGAAAATCTACTAATTAAATTTACTTGGCCTATTACAAGTAAAAAATAATAAGACAGGGGCGTAGCTGGCCTAAAATAAAGTGCAAGCATAAGTGTTGTATGGCCGAGCGGAGCGAGGCGAAAAATATTTTGGGACCTTTTTATGCAGAAAATGATCATTTTTCGGTCATTTTCCAGGTATGCCATGCTTATGAAATTCACATTACTCCTTATAAAGATGGTTGTTTTCAAATATAAAATAAAATTTATAAAACGGGAAGATCAGTCGACAATTCAACCGAAGCGTTTATCAATAGAAGGGCGATCAATGGACACATGACCAACCCGGGAACAAATAAAACACAAAAGAACAAACAAAAACATTCAATATTGAAAACTAAATACAGATAAAAAACACGAACCCCGAAAAAAAAATGTGGCGACCTCCAGTGCTCCGGAAGGGTAAGCAGGTCCTGCTTCTTGCAAGACACCCGACCGTAGCGTTTCTCACTAAGGTAATTTTCGAATCAAAGGAGAGGTTTCTACGACAACGGTAGAAGGTCATTTGGGACACAGATACCCAAGGTGAATTAATAGTCTTTTTGACGAACGGACAATGGGAATACGAAATCAAACGGCGACTTTTAAGTCTTGACTTATAAGTGAGGGATATAAATCTAAGATCGGTTTTCAAGGTTATTGTATTGAGCCTGTATTAGTAAATGTTAATACTGCATGTAAGACTTAAAGTAAAGTTAATATCCAAAGTCCATATATCTATTTTTTGCCAAGGCAAGAGATCGCAGAACTCTCTCGGTGTCGATATTCATTTCTCTGTGAACATGTATGAGCGCCAACGAAGATAGTCTGTCCTATACCATGGTTGAACAGAGATAAGTTTTCAGTCGCCGTAATGCACTAAATGACCGTTCAGTAGTTGATGTAGTTACTGGCATTGTAACTAGGATTGACACGATTGCAAACTATTGAAGGATATAGTTCCTTTTTAGTCACTGCTAGAGACGACATCAGAGATTTGGGCTACTCTATAACATCTGGACCCGACCAGCGTTTCTGCCATCTCTTTACCTCAGAGTTGAAGGTTTCTTGATTGGCATGCCTTCTTGATTGTCCGTCAAGTCGTGTCTAAATGTTTCGTAAAGTTTATTTATACACTCTGCTGTCAAAGATTCCAAACGTGCAGGTATAAGGTTCTGGCCTTGAAAACGATCAGAGTTATCCAGTAAACGTCCTGTGAGTTCTTCAATGAAATAGTCAAGAAAGGAGAAATACAAGGCTCGCTTCCAATACTGACTTGGAGTGTCAGCTGGATAGTTAGCCCGGTTGACCTGTCTTCCTACTCATTCGTAATTTAATTTCAGAATTATTTTTTTTGTGAAAAAATATGTGTAAGCAAATGATTTTTTGCGTAAAGGCAGCTACGCGCCTGTAAGAGAAAAGAAAAAAAAAAGCAAACATACAACATATTAACACAATCGTATAGTCATGAAAGTTTAATGTACATGTACCATTAGATCATATAAAACAGTTACAGATTGCATATTGGGAATATTGGGACTGCCTCAAGTATCGTTTTATAATTTGTTTAAAAGAAAAAGTGTTTTGCACTTTATGCATTTCATATGGTAGTCCATTCCATAAAACTGATCCAGAATAAGCAAAAGATTTTTTGAACAGTTCAGTTTTTGGCTTAGGAATTATCAAATTACCTTGAGTAACACCCTTAAAGCATAAGGATTATTAACAGATATAAGTTGAAACTTTTGAAGTAGGTACTGTGGTGCTTCTTTCTGCATACATTTATATAGCAGTAAATATTTGTGGTATTTGATTCTGTTTTCTACTGTCATCCATCCAAGGGAGAATACGAGGGAGATAATTTACTCTCATTGCAAACGCTATATTACCCTTCACAGAGATGCTTGATCAATGTGAGCTTTATTAAATACAGATGGTTGTTATGTACAAGACATCATAGTTTTTTCTTTGAATTTCACATCTAATAAATAGACAGTAATAACAGAACATTCAGTATAATAAATTAAATAACACATATCTGAGAGGGTGATAGAGCAGATTGTTACCCCTCGAAAAGACATTATCAATCTTGGCTTCGCCTCAGTTAACAATATTTTCTCGGGGTAACAATCTGCTCTATTACCATCTCCGCTATGTTTTATTTATATAATGTGTGATTTACGTCAACGAGATAGAGACCCAGAAACAAGATAACCTACAACATTGTACAGAGACATCTAGGGGGTAACGTTGTAATGTTTTTTCAATGCCAGGTTAAATGTATTGAGTTTTGAAGAGAAAAAAAAACACCATGACCACCAAATAATCTATGATAATTGATTAATTATTGAAATGTAATTTGCCCACAAATAAATCAGACTTTTTGTTAGCCAATTTTAGATGTTTTCAACAAATTAACAAAAATCGGTCAGTGCCAAAGTAGCCAATTTTAGATGTTTTCAACAAATTTATAACAAAAATTGATCAGTTCCAAAGTTTTCCGTTAGATAGCTATGGAACATCGGAACACCATATAGAACTTTGATTTTTGGGTGGGTTAGACATAGGGATGCTAATTTGTTGATGATCGACATTTGCTGGCTACTATTTTTTTTTTTTTTTTTTTTTGGACCCATGAATATGACACTTACTATGAGTATTTGTCATATGGATCCTTGAGCTGCTTTTATAGAAATTAAACTTTGACACTTGTTAGCCATAGGTAATAGCCAGGTTTATCTAGAGTCGCCTGTAATTCTATTTAGAAAAATTAGCTTGATTTAAATACTTTGAAATATAATTCAAATTGTGCAATATCATTATCCCTAAGAACTAAATTAGTACTAATTCCATACCTGTCAACTGACCCGTATTCGGTGGGTTACACCCATGCCTCTTTCACAGGGGATTTTTTAAATACCCAACGGGTATTCAAATAACGTGGGATTTCAGAAAATGACCTGTTTTCACCCGTATTTCTGACCGGTATTTAGAAGTCAAATATACTTTCGGTTTTATCAGCTTTTTTCCTTTGAAAAGGTAAACAATTGATAAGTCAAAACTAAGGATTTGCTTATTTACCGTGCTGATGACAGCTATAAAAACATTACATTTAATTGAAAAGGAACAATTCGAGAATTGTCGCGTCAATTGTACCCCAGAAAGTTGAAGCCAGTCAAGCTTGACATACAATTCTATGTCCTGATTAAAAGATTTGCCATTTGCAAATATCAATGTAAATTTTAAAACAATATGAAACTTTCAATACATTTCTGTCGGAGAGAATAATTTTGTTATCACTTAAATGTAAAAGCTTTAGATCAAATCCATATGCACTAGATATTACACTGAAAGGAAACACACTAACTTCTTTCTATTTATCTTCCTCCTGTGTTTAGGAGCACATTAGCAATAATTAATTTGAGTAAACCATAAAAAAAAAGATGTGACACTTTTTCTAGAGTACAGAAGAGGGTGCACTAAAAAACTCCACAAAAAATTGTAACCTTTGAAATTGTTTTCTCGCACTAAAACCCCCATCGGCATACTTGCCAACCTCTGACAATGAGAAATCATGTCATGACATGACATGTCAAAAAGCGTGTGAAAACGCGCGACGTAGATGCCGACTTTTTATATGAACAATGTTCATAATTTCACATTATACAAATTTGTTAATATAAAAAACAATATTCTACTATAAACTTTTATTGTATTCAACAGTGGTCTGTTTTGCTGCTTTTAAAGCAACACCATTAGATACAAAAACAAAACAACTGCCAGTTTGGTTACATTTACTTGATAACAAGGCACACAATATATCATTGTCAATTTCTGATCAGAATTCAGTGTGAATTTCTTTATAATTGAAAATGCTCTCTCACAGTCAGAATTGATATTGGCTGAACTAAAATAGCTTTATCAAGCTTTGAAAGAGTGTCATAACGTTTTTTTGCCATCTAAAATGTCATCTATTATCTCTGCCATTGCTCCCAACAAACTAGATGTGTTGCTATTGCCTGGTCAAAACTGGGTAGTTAATCAGAAGACAGCTGGTACTATGAGAACTGATCCAACAGTTCCGTGATATTTCCATCCCCTATAGCCTGTGGAAATCTGTTGGCTAGATTTGAAACTGAAAAAGAAAAATATTTTATTATTTGATTACCATTAAACACGTTAAATGCCTAATCAAATAGCTACATTGTAGTTCTCTTCTCACATGTATATTGTTTTGATTGCAACATAGGGTGCACAATGTGTTACTCGTCCCTCGATCATTTAAACTCGAACTCCCAAATATAATTTATAAATCTTGAATCTTAGACGTACACATTGTTTTCACTTAACAATCGGCTATTTAGACGATGGTACAGGTCCTGAAAGCGACCTCTTTCTGTGGACATTTCCCCTACGTGAATTTGAAAGAAAGAAAGAAAGTCACAAAATCGTAAAAACTAATCACAAACTACTTACCTTAAGTGCTTTTTGCTGTTCGTCCATATAGAAAAAAAAACAAATTATAGCGACCAAACAATTACTTCGAAATTTTCGGTATTTATCGTCTAATAATGAAAAAACCCGAGAATTGCGATATCACTAACGACCAAAAAATCAAAACAACGAAAAAGCGTGTAATTGCATGTAAAGTGGTGAAAAGCGTGTACACGCCATGTGACAAAATCCTCGCGTGTAAACCGTTGAAAAAGCGTGTATTACACGTGAATATCATGTCAGTTGGCAACTATGCCCATCAGGATTTTCAAAAGTTGGCAGGTATGAATACTGGGGATGGCTGAACTTATATTTTACTATTTTTCTACTCAATTAAAAAAGTTGCAATAATCATGCAGAAAAAAAAAGAAAGAGGCTAAATAGTTCATCAGTGCAGCATTAGAAATAAAAAGAGATGTGACACTTTTTGTAGAGGAAAAGGGTAGCCCTTTAAAATTTTGTGGTGCTCAAAAACACCCATTATTCCAACAAAATTTGCATGAATCATCTCGAGGATGTCTTGTCAGTTTAAAAACCATGTTTAATAATGCTACTCTTTAGTGTAAAAAACATGGTTATCATAACCTTTAGCATGTCTAGTTAGAATGAGTAAAACTTGTGTTTTTCTTGGCTATAGAAGATATATTGAAACAAAAAATGTGGCTGGCTACACATGTCATCTATATGTATTTAAGATGGATTCACATGTAAATCAAGATTTATTATTTCACAGGAAACAGATAGAAAGAAAAGATTTGAATTTCTTCTAAAACAGACTGAGGTATTTTCCCATTTCATACAAACAGGAATTGAGACTGGAAAGAGCAAATTGCCTTCATGTCCGTTGAAGATATCAAAGGCCATTCTTAAAAGTGAAAAAGATTCGAAAAAAGATGGAAAAGAAAGGTTTGAATATTTTTTATTCTTGTTAAATTTAATTTGTAAATGGATAATAATCGGGTTCGTCTGGCCATTTCTAAAAGATATACATTTTTGTAATATTAAAGATTTTGTAATTCAAATTTTAATTGTGTATAATGATTTAATATTCATCATGCAACATTTTTTTATTCATGTATTTGACAATGATTAAGACATTTAAAACATTTTAGACATTAGTTCCTTTGTTGAAGCTTGGTCCATTTCCAGGATGAAGATTAGGAATTTTGTCCATTAAATTTTAGTGATGTACAAGAATTTAAATGACTTTATCATATTTTGATAATCAACAAACATCAGTCTATGACATGATGTTTATAATAGAAATTAAGTAAATTAATTGTGCAACTGTTAAGTCTACCATTATAGCGTTGAAATACTAGAAATATATGTATAATTTTAGAAACCGCCATTGCGGAGGGGAAAGAGAAGAAGACAAAGAACTGATGAATGTAGAAGAATGTGCTACACCATTACGATTCGAAAAAACACCATCATGTAAGTCATCTACATAGTTGAATACAAATGTAAAATTCAAAATATCTTACTCTATCATATCTTACATTTATTAATTCTTAATTAACAGAATTACCAGATGTTTGATCAGAATTTATTTATGCAAAATCCCATAATAAAGGAAAAGATAAACTCAACCATACCTATCTCCTTATCTTCTGAAACTATTACGTTAACCAACTAATTTTCGCGAGTAGAAAAAAATAAAGTGAATTTAAATCTTCGCAAACATGTGAAACTTTGACCTTCCCTTGTATAAATATATCAAGAAACAGAAAAGATTATGAAAATAAATCTCAGCCATGTTGGCTAGAAAGAACTTGATGCAAAATACTGTATGGCTGAATAATTATCTATGAAACCTTGTTCAAGTGATGACAGTTTGTTTCAATAGAATTT
Organism: Mytilus californianus; assembly: GCF_021869535.1. Classification (NCBI taxonomy): domain Eukaryota; kingdom Metazoa; phylum Mollusca; class Bivalvia; order Mytilida; family Mytilidae; genus Mytilus; species Mytilus californianus. The sequence goes on from NW_026262679.1 coordinate 85,020,877, forward strand.
GATTTATGAATTGAGTACAAGTTCACAAACTTCATGTCCACTTTTCATCCATTTATTATACACCCATCAATGAACAATTTATAATTTTATACCGTTGTTTGACTCTGTCAATTTGACTACATCTGGTGATAACATAAGTTTTTTTTAAAGGATATGAACAAAACTTGCATTTTTCTGCCCCACCTACGATAGTAGAGGGACATTATGTTTTTCTGTCTGTCCCGCTTCAGGTTAAAGTTTTTGGTCAAGGTTGCTTTTGATGAAGTTGAATTCCAATCAACTTAAAACTTAGTACACATGTTCCCTATGATATGATCTTTCTAATTTTAATGCCAAATTAGAGTTTTGACCCCAATTTCACGGTCCACTGAACATAGAAAATGATAGTGCGAGTGGGGCATCCATGCACTATAGACACATTCTTGTTTTGTTCTGCGAGGACAAGCTCCATATAATGTATGTATATAGGTAAAGCAATATCTATTAATTCTGCAACAGACCTGATAAAACATGATATTTTCCAGATCATAAGAAATGAAAATATCACGACCTAAAAAAGTTAAGAAGGAAACCCTTGTCACTTTTTTTTGCCTTTGAGATTGAATTCTTAAGGTATGAAATATACAATATAGAAAGAACACTGTACATGGTAACAAAGCAAGTTTCTAAATCTCACACAAATAACATTAAATATTTTGATAGTTATTCCTTACAACTTATACTTATATTGAGAGGGAACTTATTTGTTAAAGTATTATTACATTATTTACTTTTATAGTTATACAGGGTGGAGAAATGAGAGATTACCAGCTTAGAGGCTTGAACTGGATGATATCCTTGCATAAAAATGGTATAAACGGCATATTAGCAGATGAAATGGTACAAAATTATTTGTAATAGGAATGGTAGTTGGAGAAAGTGTATACTTTTATATTATTAGGGAATTGTTGGTTCCCAAATGCTTTAGCTCAAACCTAAATTAAAAGATAACAAGTCAATAAACTTAATGATATTCATAAATACTGCAAATAATATTTAAATAAAGGCTAAACTCTTTGGAACATTGACGACGTTTTATCATATAGTGCTACTATACCTCCAAGTCAAATAAAAGTTAAGGTTTTTTTCACTTAAGAATAAAATAATCAGTAGCTTGGGTCAGTTGGATTTTGATTAAAGTCCAGAATCATCTAGCCAATATTACAACTTGAATCGTGAAATCTACAAACATATTTTGTACATCATAACATAACATTGTAGTCTGACTAACAAAAAAATTTAATAATCTTCAGTTTTTCGATAACACATGAACCCTTGTCTTTTTTCTGATAAAATAAACAATTTTAGGTGAAGTTTTGTTATGTTGCGATATTTCTGAAGCTGCAAAGCTACGATAGATAAAGGGGAAATTACAAATGTCCAATTTAAAAGTGGATGTTTTACATAGTTCGTGTTATTAGTAGACAGTTTATTTTCTTTCAGGGACTAGGAAAGACACTGCAGACAATATCTTTACTTGGATACATGAAGCACTATATGAATATTCCTGAACCCCATCTGGTCATTTGTCCAAAGTCAACTATAGACACATGGATAGCTGAATATAAAAGATGGTGTCCATCATTGAAAATCTTCTGTTTGAAGGGTTACAAAGAAGAAAGGGTATATGTATTTGAAATTATGTTTTTTTACAGCAGTTTATTATGATTGAGGTGGGCATTACATCAGGCAACAAAACAAGATATCAAAACTTATTTGTTTTTGAACATTTCATTTGTTATAAGGCATAGAGATATTGTGTCTTCATTGAAATTTTTTCCCCAGCTTTATAGAGATAACTAATAAATCGAAAGTTAGCCATTTCCAATGTTTTAATGAGCAAAGTTAGACTGATTAGACTGGGTTGTATATATTAATAAATTAAGTAAGCAGTTACAATAAGTGATATTTTGGTGAAAATTTTGAATGTCCCCATTCAATGTGCTGTCCAGTGTTGTTGAGGCCACCAGTTTTGCATGCGAAAGAACAACTGCAATAAATATTTGAGGGTTTGGATGGTCACTTGTTACTTGTAAGGCAACTTTTCTGCCCAGTGTCACTCCATCCCCCTTTTAAATAAATCGGTGGTATTTTCAATAGTTTAGTCATGAGTTGAGATGTATTGAATTAAAAAAAAGTTGAACATGTTGTATACACTTTTTTACTATAAAACAAGTGCACATGGACTTTCTTGTAAAAGAAAACCCTTTATCTTATCAAAATCTTCAGTAATGTACTGCTATTGAATCATTGTCTTCAGTACTGTAATTTGCTGATATTTTTCCCTATGCAGTGACCTTAACTACGAGACCTCTCATTACAACTTCGGCAAGTGCAAGGAAAAAACTGTGATGAAAGAATGTTAACAAACTTGCATTGGAAGGTAAACAGTAATAATTGATTTTTAAAGAACAGATTTATTGCGAACCCAATGAAAGTTTTCCACAGTGCCATCTCTATCTTGACCAGGTATTTAAACTTTTGCAAGTTCACCTGTCCTATTGAATAAATACAATAGCTATTGTTCTCTGTGTAGTTTATTCTCTGGGACCTTTAAATTTCTTCTAAGAGAAATCTATCATTCATTGATTAAATTACCTTGAGTAAAAAAAAATTCTTATATATAGACAAAAATACTTTTTTTATACTCATTAATTGCGTGTGATGATGTATTTATTCAATATTAATAATATATTTTCATTCAGTTTAATATAAACGTTGATTCAATCATAAAAAGTTGATTTCTAACAAAAGTTTTATCAATGTTCCTAATGAAATTTGATTTTTTTTTGTTTAGTTATAGAATACATTTAAGAAGATCTTAATTTGAAACATCATTATTTTCGAGTCCTTATTCATGTGAAACAAATTTTTTTTTAAAAGGAACAATATTGAAAGTTTTGTCAGAAATCAACTTTTTATGATTGAATCAATGTTTATATTAAACTGAATGAAAATATATTATTAATATTGTATAACTACATCATCACACGCAGTTAATGAGTATAAAAACAGTATTTTTGTCTATATATAAGAAATTTTTTTTACTCAGGTAATTTAATCAATGAATGATAGATTTCTCTTAGATGAAATTTAAAGGTCCCAGAGAATAAACTTCACAGAGAACAATAGCTATTGTATTTATTCAATAGGACAGGTGAACTTGCAAAAGTTTAAATACCTGGTCAAGATAGAGATGGCACTGTGGAAAACTTTCATTGGGTTCGCAATAATACACCAAATCATTTAACAACTGTTATGAAAAAGTTTAATTAACAAATGGGAACGCATGGAAAATATAAAAAATAGTTAGCTCTATCAATTCACTTATTTTTAACGTGCTCTATGAATCTGTGTTGATTGTTTATCAATGCCACAGTCAGGTAAACTTCGGTAACAAACTTGAAAGTTGAGCTTGCGATCAACAACCACTTGGTAAAATATTATTTGTTGATAATATATTAAAGATTTGTAAAAAAACGTGCATAGAGGACTTGGTTTAGTATATATGCATGCATTGGTTCAATAATTTCCTTATTTAAATTACAAGAAACTCGTTTCATATGAATTAAATTAGGAATCATAATTGTGTAATGTCTATTGAAACTGATACAATAGTTTTGCATGAAATAAAATTTACAACGGTTAATATTGTGCCTTAATTTTACAGAAAGAAATGATAAAGAAAGTTATGAAGACTACAGTATGGGATATTTGTCTGACATCTTATGAACTTTGTATCCTTGAGAAAGCAGAATTAAAGAAGATGAAATGGAGATATCTTATAATTGATGAGGCCCATAGGATAAAGAATGAAAAATCCAAGGTATTGTGGATTCAGTATTATTCTTGGGATATCAATTTTTATACGACCGCAAAAAATTTGCGTTCGTATATTGCTATCACGTTGTCATCATAGTCCGAAGACATTTGGTTTCCGGACAATAACTTTAGTATAAGTGAATGGAATTCTATGAAATTTAAACACAAGGTTTAATACCACAAAAGGAAGGTTGGGATTGATTTTGGGGGTTATGGTCCCAACTGTTTAGGAATAAGGGGCCAAAAAAGGGGCCCAAAACAAGCATTTTTCTAGTTTCAGGACAATAACTTGTGTATAAGTATTTTGATTGCTCTGAAATTGTACCACAAGGTTCAATACCACAAGTAGAAGGTTGGGATTCATTTTTGGGGTAATTGCCCAAACCGTTTAGGAATTAGGGGCCAAAAACAAGCATTTTTCTAGTTTTCAGACAATAACTTGTGTTTAAGTGTATGGATGTCTCTTAAATTGTACCACATTTTACAAAAAGAAAATTTCTTCAAATATTATTTTTTTAGGAATAGGGGGACGGGGGGTCAATTTTTTTTCCTCAAGATTTAAGGTGGTCACAATTTATTTTGCTAATTCTTTGTATATAGTCTGAAAACAGATTCAAATCATATAACCAATTTCAAGTTCTTTGACTACATTTATTCTGTGTCAGAAACCTATAATGTGTCAAATATTTAATTACAATCCAAATTCAGACCTGTATCGAGCTTGAATATTGTGTCCATTTTTGCCCAAACTGTTCAGGGTTGGACCTCTGCGGTCGTATCCAGCTGCGCAAATTTTAAATTTTCAAATGGCTTGTATGCAAAATTTAGCAAACCACCAATTTAAATATCCACTAAAAAATACAATTTTCCCTCAAGCCAAGAAAATTGGAACCCACAAAAATAAAAGAATCCACAGTAATGTGTGGTCAGAATGGTTGAGGAATATCAAAGTTTTGATAATAAATGATACCCTTCTGAATAAAAAAAAGCAACCATAGCTTGCTGTTAGAAAGATCTTGGACTGTCTCGATCTAATTGTCTTCTTTTGATTTAGAATTACAAATAACCAAGTGAAATAATTTCTGTTGTCCAGTAAGTCCATGCATTTTGTTGACATAACATAGATGAACTGACAACAGAAGTTTTTGTATTCAATGCACTTCAACTTAGCAATTGTTTTGCCCTTCCATCTCTTTTGATTCGAGTATCATGTAGACGAAATACTTGTCTTGGATACTAAACTTTTACAACTTGTGTCTTTGATGAGTTTTATCCAACAGATCACCAGTCAGTAAGGTATACTAAAACAAAATATACTACAAGTTGGTAACAGTACTTGGATTAAAATTAGTTTGAAAAAATCTGTGTCTTTGCTTTTTCAAAATATATTCACAAAATACTGCCTAATATTAAGAGTGTTTTGTATTTTCAGCTGTCAGAGATTGTTCGAAGCATAACATCAACCAACAGATTGTTGCTGACTGGAACCCCACTGCAGAATAATTTGCATGAGTTGTGGGCATTGCTGAATTTTCTATTACCTGACGTTTTTCATTCAGCTGGGGTATTTAAATTGATAACATTCGTTTGCGCAATGTTCTTGTCTTGTCTCTAAATGTTAAAAGGTTTTCCTTATGATAATATTTAGTTTATTTCGAAGTAGAATATTACAGCTTTCCAATATTTATATTTATAACCCTTTAATATAGCTCAAATTCCATATTCACTTTTGTTTCAATTACTGTTCCAGAGTTACGGCCCTTGAAAATTGTTAAAATTGGGTGGTGAGAGGATGTTGGTATGAATCTCATTTGAGCTTTGAATGTTTGTAACATAACAATGACAATACAATCCAGTTAAAGTTTGATTTTCACTAACTTGATTTACTGTTTCAATGTAATGGCCCTTATGTTGTCTTTAAATGGTAAACTTAATGGTATAGCCTTACTTTAATTTGCATACAGCCAAGATCTTACATGTATATTTGTTGTGCTAGGATCATATAATTTTGTAGTATTAATATTTTCCAAAAATTCAGGTCAAACTCTATTCTTACTTTTGTTGCATTTACTGTTCAAGATTTATGGCCAATGTAAATTTCAAATTGAAAAGGGATGTTGAAATATCATTTCCTAGCAAAAATAGCTAGAGGAAGTAACGTACTTGATAAAAATGAGAAAGACCCTATGAATGAAAAGAAAAAAAACCTTTTAGTTTATTTATTATCCCTTTTCATTAAATTGTTTAAACCAAATACAACCAAGTTTTAAGAGTATAATAACCTTCAAACAAAGAAAGAACTTTTATGGATTTCATATCATTGGTTATGCAGGGTCTGCATCTGTAGGCAGACTGTATTTGGAGAAAATGTTGATTATGAATTATGATATGAATCTTATAAAATGTCATCAGCTTTGTTCATAATTAAAAACTTCCTTTTGTAAAGTACATTTTCTCTCGGATGCATCTGGGAATTTCTTAATTTTTTTTTTAAAGATTTTAATTTATTTTGTAGGACTTTGATGCTTGGTTTTCCACTAAGAATAGCTTGAGTGATGATGAATTGATTGAACGACTTCATGATGTAAGTGCTTCTTTTACTGAAAGTGGATAGTTTGTTAAAATGATTATACATAGAAGAACATTCCTGATAATACTTGTGAGCCATTACTATCAAAAAATTCTGGAAATTATACATTTTAGATCATATTAATTACACTTAGGGTTTTCCAGGTTTCTATGGTATTCCATAAATTGCATCTTTATAATACTAGAAAGTGGAAAAAAGATTAAACATTAAACTCGGTATGTTTTGAATTACACTTTCCCTTTGAAATGAAGTGAAATATTTAGCTTGTTTTTTAACAGCTTTGTCTTGCCACCTGTTTGAATGGTTTCACACTAGTCATTTTTGGGGCCCTTTATCATGTTTATAGCTTGCTGTTCGGTGTGAGCCAAGGCTTCGTGTTGAAGGCCTTACTTTGACCTATAATGGTTTACTTTTACAAATTGTGACTTGGATGGAGAGTTGTCTCTTTGGCACTCATACCACATCTTCTTATATTTATCTAACTAAATATGACTACTTGATTGGTCTATCAATAATATATCTTATTACAGATTTTACGACCATTCCTGTTGAGGAGGATCAAATCAGATGTTGAGAAACAGCTGCTACCTAAAAAGGAGACTAAAATATTTGTAGGATTAAGTAGCATGCAAAGAGAATGGTATGTTATTTTAGAAAAAAAATTAAATCCAAACATACAAATTTTGGAAAATTAGATAGCAGTTTGAATGCAATAGGAATTTGGAATACGTATATTATAAAGAGCAAGTTTATCATTTATCTTATCAAATTATACAGTAAATTTCAGAAAATAAACTTGAGTATGAATTATTTCCAAGGAATTCTTTTTGCAGAAAAACTATAAAAGATCGGGAAGATTTGAAAATGCCCTTTTCAAAAGGATGTTATATTTAAGGCCCTTTTCAAAAGGATGTTATATTTAAGGCCCTTTTAAAAGGATGTTATATTTAAAGCCCTTTTCAAAAGGATGTTATATTTAAGGCCCTTTTTAAAAGGATGTTATATTTAAAGCACTTTTCAAAAGGATGTTATATTTCTGGGTAATATCTTTTATGAAATTTTCTACAAGACTAGGGTTCAACAGCAACATCAAATTTGTTGAGAGTCAACAGAACAATTTGCTGAGATAACTGAAATTTAATATGTGATTTAATGTAAATGAGATTTTTTTAATTCTGACCTTTTTATACCTGTAGGTACACAAAAATACTGATGAAAGACATAGATATAGTTAATGGTACTGGTAATGTAGATAAGATGAGATTACTGAATGTGTTGATGCAACTGAGGAAATGTTGTAACCATCCTTACTTGTTCGCTGGAGCTGAACAGGGTAAATATAATTAAATCCTGGAAGTCCTAAATACTGGTGAAAAGTAGAAAATCAAGAATTTGATTGATACAGGAACTTATTGGAAGTTACATTGGAAATTTGAAAACGAGCCAAAATTTATTGGTGTGCTGTTTTAAAGTTTCTCTGATCTTGATATTTTTTAAGCATACAATGACAGTATTAGTCATTTACAAGATGGAGAAAAAATAAAATCATTTGTTAAAATCACAAAAAGAAGAAAGCATTATAAAGCTTGTTTGGTAAAAGGATTTTTCACATTGCTTTTTTAGCTCACCTGGCCCATAGGGCCAAGTGAGCTTTTCTCATCACTTGTCATCCATCGTCCGTCGTCGTTAGCTTTTACAAAAAACTTCTCCTCTGAAACTACTGGGCCAAATTTAACCAAACTTGGCCACAATCATCATTAGGGTATTTAGTTTAAAAAATGTGTCCGATGACCCCTCCAACCAACCAAGATGGCCGCCATGGCTAAAATTAGAACATAGGGGTAAAATGTAGATTTTGGCTTATATCTCTGAAACCAAAGCATTTAGAGTAAATCTGATATAGGGTAAAACTGATTATCAGGTCAAGATCTATCTGCCCTGAAATTTTCAGACAAATCTGACAACCTGTTGTTGGGTTGCTGTCCCTGAATTGGTAATTTTAAGGAAATTTTGCAGTTTTTAGTTATCTTGAATATTATTATAGATAGAGATAAACTATAAACAGCAATAATGTTCAGCAAAGTAAGATCTACAAATAAGTCGTCATGACCAAAATTGTCAGTCAATCCCTTTAGGAGTTATTGCCCTTTATAGTCAATTTTTAACAATTTTTCGTAAATTTTTGTAATCTTTTACAAAAATCTTCTCTGAAACTGCTGAGACAAATTTAACCACACTTGGCCATAATCATTTTAAGGGTATCTTGTTTAAAAAATTTGTCCGATGACCCCGCCTTCCAACCATCATGGCGGACATGGTTAAAAGTAGAACATAGGGGTAAAATGCAGTTTTTGGTTTATATCTCTGAAACTAAAGCATTTAGAGCAAATCTGACAGGTGGCAAAAATGTTCATCAGATTTAGATTTATCTGCCCTGAAATTTTCAGACGAATTCGACAACACGTTGTTGGGTTGCTGCCTCTGAGTTAGTAATTTTACAGAAATTTTGCAGTTTTTTGTTATTATCTTAGATATCATTATAAAATCTAATATCTAATACTATTAATAATGATTTTAACCTTATTTTACATGATTTCCAAAGCATCAGTAAATACAGGTGAGCGACACAGGCTCTTGAGAGCCTCTAGTTTTTTTCAAATTACAAATGCTTAATCAACTTTGCAACAGAAAAAAAAATTATGAAAATTATGAAAAGATAATAAACTGATCTAAAGCCACAGAAAACCTATGTAATGCAAGAAGGAAGGGTGTCATACAAGTGAGAGGTTTAGCTAGCTTTTAAACCAGATTTAACCCACCATTTTCTGCATAAGGAAATGCCTGTACCAAGTCAGGAATATGACAGTTGTTTTCCATTCGTTTGATGTGTTTGAACTTTTGATTTTGCCAATTGATAAGGGACTTTCCAATTTGAATTCTCCTTGGAGTTTATTTTACTTTTTATATGGCTTCCTAATTTTAACAAATAGGAAAGCTCTCCCATATTTTACTTAGGAAAGAATCAAAAGTCATTTTCACTTTAAAATGTGCACAATATTTGTATTTGTATATAAATCAAAGGAACAAAATGTACACTATGTCAATATTATGTCACAACTACATAGAAATAAGCATTTATTCGTGTTCTGGTTTTAAGAATAATTATTGTAGGTCCACCATATACAACTGCTATGCACCTTGTGGTAAACAGTGGAAAGATGTCAGTCCTACATAAACTGCTACCAAAATTAAAGAGCCAGGGTAGGTTGCTTGATCTTAGTATCTGGAATAGATCACTTAAAGATATAACATTGGCAATTTTTTGTAGAGACTCAAGTGTATGTGTATAGTCCTACTGGAGTCTTGTTTCCAGAAATGTTTAATTCTTGTACTTTTTTTGCTTGTGAATATCATATATACAGTGTGCACAATTAATGTGTTTAGACCCATGGATGAATAGTCTTAGAGTGACAATATGCAGGAGAATCATATATGTCTGATCTGGTGGGATACTTCCAAGGAAATGAACAAAAAACTGTTGAATCATTAAAATTCATTGCAAAGGGATTGCAGGAGATTACTTTTGTCTAGTTGAACTATAAAACAAATGTGGCAGATTTTGTCCATATATCCAGATTATATATTTAAAAAATTGCTTTAATATGAAAAAAAGACACAAGTAAGATAACAACACAAGTTTAAGGCTGTTCCGTTTAAACATACATGGTACACAGGGAACAATGAACATAACTAGAATATGTCCTCATATGTGCCGTAAAGACAATACCATTTTAGTAAGATTAACATATCACTTTGCAAAAGTATAACTGGCCATGCATTTGGTTCATAATTAAGTGACAGCATAGTTTGTCTATATAAATTTAGTAATGACTTTTCAGGCTCTAGAGTTTTGATCTTCAGTCAGATGACACGGGTACTAGACATTCTGGAAGATTACTTATTCTGGCAAGGTTACCAGTTTTGTAGACTGGATGGAAAAACTCCACATGCAGAAAGAACAGTAAGTGTAAATAGTAGGGTTTTTTTCTGCATTGGCCTGATTTTGTAGTTTGTTAAAATAAATGTAACATTTTGATATTTGATAAAGTTTGGCAATGTCTTCATCTGAAAAGTATTGTATTAGCAAGATTCTGGAACCTCTTCTTAACAATGTTCATTACAGGTAGAGAATACACTGTATTTGCTGCTTCTGTACTATTAAAGTTAATGGCATTCAAAAGTAAGATTAAAGACTAGTCCACATGCAGCCATAATAATATGTCATGGCAATCAACTATTTTTAAGAGTTATGCCCCTTGGAAATAATAATTATATAGAAAATTGCATTGTAATGGCTCTAAAGCCTACATTTCTTGTAGGATTGTTGTGAAATTATATTGAATGTTTATATCACCAATATCAGGGACAATTTTGAAAATCAGTTCTGATAAAAAAAAAATTTCAGAAGTTGTGTCCTTGAAAAATGTAAATTCTATAGAAAATGGTATTGTAAGCACTCTCATGTATGCAATTCTATTCCATTCACTGGTCAGACCTGTGTTACAGTTAATCAATCCAAATATGGCTTTTATTTTAGGTCTCAATAAATGAATTCAACTCTCCTGGAAGTGAAAAGTTCATCTTTATGTTGAGTACCCGAGCTGGTGGATTGGGAATAAATTTAGCAACAGCAGATGTCGTCATTATTTATGATTCTGATTTTAATCCACAGGTGGATTTACAAGCCATGGTAAGTTTTAATTGTTTTCTTTAAATTGAAAATCAGTGAGTGTATATGTAAACTTATAGTTCACATAAAATAAATTAAATAGTTTCAAAATTTTCAAGAAATAAACTTTTTATCCAACAATGAAATCCCAATTTTGCAAGGATTGGAATAAAACTGTTGTCTATTCGCCAATGATGGATAGTTTTACCTTCAAAGGTGTAAGATCTATAATTTTAAAGGAACAAATATCTGTTCTGTAGTACCTGACGAGATTTTCCCGCAAAATGTATGGCTCAAACAAAATTACCAAATATTTAAGACTACACAGGTTGTTCAAGGTCTTGGAACCTTCTCTTACAAGCAGAAACTCTCTTCACCTTATTTTACTTCCACCATAGAGGGGGAGGCTATATTGTAATCTCCCTGTCCATCAGTTTTTCCAACAGACATTTCTGTCACATTTTTCTCAGATTCTAAGGAACAGAAAAACTTTTTATTTATAAGTAGCTTGACAGCAGGGAAAAGGATTAGCCTGGGCCCAGAAACACAGGCTTCTATATATTTGGCTGGGACCCTAAATTTTGGCTGAAAACGTCCATTGTGCTTATGTTATTCTTTCATATTTTGGAAGGTAGGCCCCTAGATGGAATATGTTAGTCCTTTTCTCTGTGACAGTGATGAGTTATAACGTGTGAGCTTTTTGAATCTGTCAGAGACATCTCCTTATTTTTATATTACCTACTTCCTGTTTGCCAATACTTTGATTATTTCAATATGTTGAATAAACTAAAATTTTCATCACACATTTCTCCAGTAATACAAGACAGAATGACTACATGTTTTGTCAACAGCTTGACCGTGATGAATTGTAACAAGTGACCAGTTTTCATTTCTGTCAGACACATACTTGCTGTTGAGAGATACTTTGTTTAACGTGTTCAGTGTACTAAGCAGGAGAAAGCGTTGATTCTTTATTTTTTTCTAGCATAAACAAATCTTGCAAACTATTGTATCAGTTTAAATTATAAATCCCAAGCATGATACTTTGATAATACCCCTTTAATTCTTATTTAAGGACAGGGCACACAGAATTGGCCAGACCAAACAAGTAAGGGTCCTACGCTTTGTTACAGAACACACAGTGGAAGAGAAAATACTTGAGAGAGCAGAGAAAAAGCTTCGACTTGACTATATAGTTATACAGCAAGGTGATATAGGTTTAAAAAAAAACTGTTACCAACATATTTGGGGATATTGGTTCAATCAGATCAGCTTCACCAAAAGCCTGTTGATATATGCCTATCCATAAATCAGAGAAGACATTTTATGTAAATTTAATACAATATAAACAAAACATAGGGATTTGTGTAATCATAGTTAAATTATCTTGAGACACTAGTTTTTTTTTTTCTCACAGAAGTGAAATCTGGTAATGCTGTTACTGGAAGCGTCTACAGTGACAACAATTGTTAAAGTTTGTCATGAAGTCAGTTGAAGGGGAATCAGTAATTGATTTTGGTATCCAGTTGTATAAGCTTATGCACATTACATTTCCCCTTGAGTCATGGTCCATATAATTTAAGCATATTTTACAGGTTCAAGTGTTGCCATTTAAATTTTAACATTTGCATTTGACTAAGGACTATACAAGTCTGTCTGCTAAGGAATACACTAGATTTTTAACAATACTATGTGCTCCAATGATTTGAGAATAAATATAAAATTTCGGACTAGCAGTTTAACAATTCAAAATGAGAATCTGAAGCCAGTGCTTTACCAAATCAAATTCATTCTCTGCAGCCATCTAGCTAAAGAAACTGCTGTTTGTTATCACATGAAATATTTCCATTGAATGATTGCAGGTAGATTATCAGACAGCTCCAATAAACTGGGAAAAGGAGAAGTTCTTAATATGATAAAACATGGAGCCAACCAAATAGCTGCTTCTAAAGACTCTATTGTCAATGATGATGATATTGATACCATTTTGGCAAAGGGAGATAAAAAGGTATGAACATTTTTATGCCCCACTTAGGGGCATTATGTTTTTCGGTCGGTGATTCCGTTCGTCCGTCTGTTCGTCCTTCTGTCCCGCTTCAGGTTAAAGTTTTTGGTTAAAAGTTTTTGGTCAAGGTAGTTTTTGATGAAGTTGAACCCCAATTTCATTGTCCACTGAAAATGATAGTGCGTGTGGGGGCATTGGTGTACTATGGACACGTTCTTGTTGATGTTATTGAATCATTTTGAACATATTATTAGTAACATATTATACACATATCTAAAATTTAATTTTATGTCATCAAACTATCTTGTAGCAGATAAAAGGATTTAACCTCATATGCAATATTATAAGGGTGTTTTTGTTAGATTTGTGAAGGATAAGGGAAATACAGTGTCTGTTTATAAGGTGTAACACCCCTTATTCGGGCAGGTCAAAAAGTAATACATATTTAACACAAAATAGTTACTATGCATGGGTGTAACTTTCAAAATATGTAGAATATTTTGGTAATTTTGGTATCAAATGAAATATGAATGACTGATGATCATTGTAGAATACTTTTTGACTTATAATTATACCCCACGGAACAAAGTTCCATAGGGTATAATGTTTTTGACCCGTCCGTCAGTCCTGTTCTTGTCATCTCAACTCCTCTGAAACCACACAACAGAATTTCATGAAACTTTGTAGATAATTAGGACATAATGTGTAGATGTGCATATCGACAGGTAGTTATGATTCAGTTTTTTTCTAGGAGTTATGCCTCTTTGAACTTAGAATCTTGGCCTAAATATACTACTGCATCAGTTTGTTTTTCGCAACTCCTCTGAAACCATAGGACAGAATTTCATGAAACTTCATAGATAGTTAGAACATACTATGTAGATGTGCATATCCACAGGAAATTTTGATTCAATTTTTTTCTAGGAGTTATGCCTCTTTGAACTTAGAATTTTGGCCTAAATATACTACTGCAGCAGTTTGTCATTGCAACTCATCTGAAATCATACTACAGAATTTCATGAAACTTTGAAGATAATAAGGAAAAAAATATGCAGATTTGCATATCCTCAAGAAATTTTTATCAGTTGACTTTTGTAGGAGTTATTAATCATTGAACTTAGGAACTGGGTGATATTTTGTTTGCCCAGTGACAATGTGGGTGTGGGGGGTATGTGAACGTGCTCACAAAGGTTCTTTAATTTTTAATAATAAAAACATTGCATGAAATTTAAAAAGGAGGATACATTTTGCCTGTTTGTCAGATCTGAAGTACCTGTTTTGGTACATCCGAACTTCGGGGAACCAGTTCTCTCTTATATGCAATTAAAGGTATGTTGATTATTTTCAGTATCGTCGATGATTGCAAGTTCGTTATGTTTGTAAGTTTGTAACAATTGGGGATTTCCACTTTATTCGTGACGTCATGCATAAGTATTTATCATCAGCAACATGCTACTTCAAAAAAACTTAACTGGATATTTTTCATTGCATTTTTATTAATATTGGCATGAAAAAGAGAAATTGTGTCTGTTTTTGCATATTATTTGCTTAAACGTCTGTTTCCACTATTACTGTTTTATTCCTCTCCAAGAAGTTCGTTGAATTCTTGGGAAAATCCTTTCAGGAATGTTTTTGACATCTCAACAATGAGTCATCAAGTATTTTTAGGTCATGTGGCGCTCTTTTTCCCTTTTTTGAGGCCAAGAGTATCATTTTTTAAAGTCTAAGTGAGCAGTTTTTTTAAGATCAGAAAATGATTTGATATATTATGATAAAACAAAACCATGATGAATATTGGCTCGTAAAAGAGTAAATGAATCCTATGCCATTGAAAGCAAATTGAATGAAAAAATTCTTTGATGTATTAATGACATTATGACATGTTATAGTAATATCTTAAACATGTTTAAAGTGTTTAATTCTGGACTTTCCTATTGACCACTGGAAGTCACATGTAAAAATTAGGATAATTGTTGTAGGGTGAATAAAAAAGTTACTAAGTCCCCTTTTCTCCTTTTTTTTCAAGATATTCATTTGTTATTTGAACTCAAAATTTATTCTGTAATGTTCAAATACATAATACAATAGGTCTGAAATATTTATTGTTGCACATGCGCAAAAGCCACCGTCCAAGAAAAAGGTCATGAACTTTCAAGCATGTCTCCTTATTTTACATAATCGGGTCACAATACGAAACGTAGACAGATTGACCATGTTTCTGAAGCTTTTCATCAATTAAGTGCATCAGACTGTTTGGCAATAAGTAAAGAATATTCACATTCACAGTTGATAATATTTGCTCCAAGGTTGTGATTTTTTTCTTTCGTTTCAAGTTAGGGTAACGAACTTCCAATCATCGAGGATACAATACATCATATGGTGTTGCTTTGACATGCAATGATTGCCACTTAATTTGAACTTAAGACAAAAGAGCTGTGCCTGCTTGAAATTGAGGAATTTAACATAGAAAGCAATGGGGCCATGAATTAGTGGTGTACTTCCATAAGATATTCAAGTGAAGTAATTTTTTGGAAAGATTGGAACTTTATTTTCAATTCATTCCTACTGAAACCCCTAACAAACTAGGATGTAACAATTTAGATTGATGTATGTATGTTATGACCCACCAAAAATTGAAGACCATGTATGGCATGGCATGTGTGTCACAACTCAATATGTATGCGTTATTAATTCTGCATATGCATAATTATATTTATGCAATCACATAATTTATTCTGAATATGCTTTAATTGTATTTATGCAATGGCGTTTATAATTATGCATATGCGTAATTTTATTGTGCAATTGTGTAAATAATTCTGGTATGCCATCACAGGATTTATTTGGTTGGCAAAAACTTGTTGGTACGTGGGTACCATTCTGGCCAGGGCTTGCAGAAGCTGCAGTGTCATATCAAGAGCTCATCCACTGTTGCTGTAAGAAAGGATGTTGAGGGGCATGTAAATGCTTGAAAGCAGCATTGAAATACAGGCATTATGTAACTGCTCACCGGAATGTTGGAGAGAAATACACTGAGACTTGCTACATTTTGATTAACCTGCAGTCCGATCTAATTTAAATTATCAATAACTTGCATATGTTCTATTAAGTTGTTATGCCAAATAGTTACTTTTGAGGCACCATTTTTATTTTTGCTCCCATTTTGAAAAAAGAAATACTTGTCTTGTATCTTTGTAGGGTTTCATACATATCTTTCATTGGTAGTAAATTGAAAGATTTTCTGTTGTATTCCCAGTACCATATCTGAATTTTGTTCATACCCCTTAATCTTTCACTATGTCAAGTTTATTGCTTTTACCATAAAGTGATCAATTATTCTTATATCCGCTGGACTATCTGGCTATTCCAATATTTTGAATTTATCTTTACTGTTTATTCCAACATGGAAAGAACAAAAGGTGTAATTTTTACAAATAAAATTGAGAATGGAAATGGGGAATATGTCAAAGAGAAGACAACAGCCGAAGGCCACCAATGGTCCTCAACGCAGCGAGAAAATCCCGCACCTGGAGGTGGTCCTCAGCCGGCCCTTAATAAAATTGTGTACTAGTTCAGTGAAAATAGATGTCACACTAAACTCCAAAACATATAAATGAACTCAAATTAAAAAACATACAAGACTAACAAAGGCCAGAGGCTCCTGACTTGGGACAGGTGCAAAAATGCGGCGGGGTTAAACATGTTTTGTGAGATCTCAACCCTCCCCCTATACCTCTAGTCAATGTAGAATAAAAAAAACACATAGCAATACGCACAGTAAAACTCAGTTTAAAAGAAGTCCGAGTCCGATTTCAGAATAGGTAACAAAAGAAACTAAGCAAAATGACAATGATACATAAATGAACAAAGGACTACTAGCAGTTACTGACATGCCAGCTCCAGACCTCAATTAAACTGATTGAAAGATTATGTTTTCATCATATGAAAATCAAGTACAATCCCTCCCGTTAGGGGTTTAGTATCATACCATCATAAAATATATGAGAAGAACATAACCCGTATCTTGCCAACAACTGGTTTTAGAATAAATGTGTTTATTTCCGATGCAAAGACCCTATGAGTGAATCAATATTAATACCAAAATATGCAATCCTTAATGACTTGACAACAGTATCGTAACTATATCCTTTCCTAATAAGTCTGTTTAAAGGTTTACTGATATACGGAATCTCCATAGCGAACAAAAATGTTATCTAGTAAAAATTCAAGGGCAGTTATAGTATCAAAGCAGGTCCAATTGACATAGTTCTTTTGTTTGTTGTTACTAAAAAATGACCTAAAAGAGTTTAAACATATACATTCGCATTCCGACGTTTTAAATGCCCATTTAATCAGGTGTGTGAACTTTGTTTTCCAAGTCAGATGTATCTATTTGAAAACAGGTAAAAGAGAAGTACTTTATTCATGGTATACTTATTGTTCAGGCACATTGGTGTGTACAGGAGAACCACACATTGAGTGTTCAACAAGTCATATATTTTCTTTTGGGTTGTATCCACACGAAATCAAGTTCTATAAAAGTACAATTTGTCCTCAATCCATGAAAAAATGGTAACAACTAAATAAATGAATCCTCATTTCTTGTTCTTTTAATTGATTTCAGACTGAGGAGATAATACAGAAAATGGATAGTGTAAGTGACAAGAACCTAAGATCATTCACCATGGATACATCAGAGATTGATATTTATTATTTTGAGGGAGAGGACTATAGGAAGAAACAGAAAGTGGAGGACACATTTGTAGAACCTCCAAAGCGAGCTCGAAGAGTCAACTATGCCAGTGTTCAGGTGATTTCAGTTCTATTTAATATTTTATATCCAAATATATGTATAGTGTAAAAATATTTCTTGAATCTGTTAAATTTAGATTCTATTGCAATACCACGTTGACTATTAAATTTTTTTTGCATGACAGTCACATCTCCATAGTTTTATGGATAAAGAAAGAACTCCAATTTAAAATATTGCCTAAAAGAGGGACGAAAGATACCGTATAGCGGGTAATTTTCAGGGGGTGTTTATTTTCGCTTATTTTGGCGGATGAAGGAAAATCACGAAAATAAATTCCGCGAAAATTTATGCATACATTCGGTACATTCTAATAGCTAAAGCGTTTTGTAAACGATCTATGTTTTCCGGTCGACGGGTCAATAAATGTTAGTAATAGTTTAAACAACACGAATGCCATAGGGCATCATTCACATATAATTTATGAAATCTCTGTCAAATGTTAATTAGTTAATTAGTGTTAAATAATATAAGAGTGTAAGGTATTCTGTCAGGTATTTACCCTTTTTAATTAGTGTCAAATTATATAAGCGTTGCAAGTTACTCTTAATAACTTTATAACCTAATTAGTACATCAAATGTCAATTTCGTAACTAATCAACCGTAACATTTACAAGAAGTTTGTACACCTGTGACAAATATCTAAGTACTGGTACTCTATTGATTAACTGTATCAAAATATAATCAATAAATGAGACGTGCAGGGAAAACAATCATTTAACCATAACAATAGACACGTGTTTGTCAATTTTTACAACTTTTTAACTGCAACAATTTCAGATTCCGCCAAAATATTGAATTGGGATTTAAGAATCCGCCAAAATAAAAACCACCAAAATTTTGCGTATACTTTGTTGCCCCTAAATTGCGAAATTTTACACCCGCTAAAATAACCCGCTATACGGTACCAGAGGGACAGTCAAACTCATAGATCGAAAACAAACTGACAACGCCATGGCCAAAAATAAAAAGACAAACAGACAAATAATAGTACAGATGACACAACATAGAAAACTAAAGACTAAGCAACACGAACCCCACCAATAACTGTTATAATATGTGCTGTTGCAACTCAAGTTTTTAACTTAAGTTCACATTTCAAAGTGAAAGCAATTGTGAGCATTTTATTAGAAAATATTTTCAGTTTCATTTTTAAGTAGTTTACTGATAGATGGACTTTGTTTTTATGCCCCCACGACAAAATGTCCAGGGGCATATAAATTTACCCCTGTCTGTCCGTCCGGATTAGGATTAATTGTTTGTCCGGCTATTTCCTCCTACAGTTTTGGAGATACAGCTTTAATATTTTGTAGGATGTTCATACACATAATGGAGGTGTGCATGGGAACAGGATTTTGATTTCTTTTAAATATTCTGAAAATGACAGGTAGTTTGACTTTTTTTGGTACAAGCTGCATAAAGAGATCATGGTTTGTCCGGCTTTCTCCTCCTACAGTTTTGGAGATACAACTTTAATATTTTGTAGGATGTTCAAACGCATAATGGAGGTGTGCATGGTCACAGGATTTTTTTTTTTTTTTTCAAATATTCTGAAAATGACAGGTAGTTGGACTTAGTCATTTTTAGCTCACCTGGCCCAAAAGGGCCAAGTGAGCTTTTCTCATCACTTGGCATCCGGCGGCGTCTGTTAACTTTTACAAAAATCTTCTTCTCTGAAACTACGGGGCCAAATAAAACCAAACTTGGCCTTAATCATCCTTAGGGTATCTAGTTTTAAAAAATGTCTCCGACGACCCCGCCCATCAACCAAGATGGCCACCATGGCTAAAAATAGAACATGGGGGTAAAATGCAGTTTTTGGCTTATATCT
This sequence comes from Mytilus californianus, assembly GCF_021869535.1. Classification (NCBI taxonomy): domain Eukaryota; kingdom Metazoa; phylum Mollusca; class Bivalvia; order Mytilida; family Mytilidae; genus Mytilus; species Mytilus californianus. The sequence continues at coordinate 85,040,703 of NW_026262679.1, forward strand.
CTGAAACTAAAGCATTTAGATCAAATCTGATATGGGGGTAAAAATGTTCATCAGGTCAAGATCTATCTGCCTTGAAATTGTCAGACCCATCAGACAACCCGTTGTTGGGTTGTTGCCTCTGAATTGGTAATTTTAAGGAAATTTTGCAGTTTTTATACGACCGCAAAAAGCGGTCGTATATTGGTATGACATTGGCGTCGTCGTCGTCCAAAGACACATTGGTTTTCGCACAATAACTTTAGTTTAAGTGAATGGATCTCTATGAAATTTTAACATAAGGTTCAATACCACAAAAGGAAGGTTGGGATTGATTTTGGGGGTTACGGTACCAACAGTTAAGGAATTAGGGGCCAAAAATAAGCATTTTTGTAACTTCCAGACAATAACTTGTGTTCAAGTGTATGGATCTCTCTGAAATTGTACTGCAAGGTACCATACCACAAAGGGAAGGCTGGGATGGATTTTGGGGGTGATGAATCATAAGGGGGTTCAACAAATTTGGGGGGGGGGGGGGATTTTTTTTTCTATTTTATGACTTTTATGATGTATTTAAATTGGTAATTATGGTTGCAAACTCCATTGGAAATTTGAATTGAGATTATGACCATATCTTGAGGGAAAGAATTTTATTTTTGGAAAAGGAGGGGGGGGGGGGGGTAAAAGAAATTGTGGGGGCAATTTTTTTTTTTTCATTTCAGATTTCAGAAATTAAAAAGAAAATTTCTTCAAATATTATTTCTTTTTGCCAAAAAAGGGGGGGGGGGGGGGTTAAAAATTTTTTTGGGGATGGTCAATACGCAACAGCATAGTGTATTTCACAAAAGCAAAAAAAAAGGGTGGTAAATTTTTTTTTTCGGGGGGAGGGTTCAATTTTGCAACAGCATAGTGTATTGCACAAAAGCAAAAAATTGAATATAAATTCAAATCATATAACCAATTCTAAGTTCTTTGACTACAGTTATTTGATGTCAGAAACCTTTTATGTGTCAAATATTTAATTACAATCCAAATTCAGACCTGTATCAAGCGTGAATATTGCGTCCATTTTTGCCCCATCTGTTCAGGGTTGGACCTCTGCGGTCGTATCCAGCTGCGCTCGGCGAAGCAATTTATTGTACCAATGTGTTCCACAATTCTTGCTCTTCGAATATCATTCACAGTCCAAATTTCCTGACACAAAGTCATTGTTTAATAAAAAAATCCACAGTTTTCTAATCACTGAATTTTATGACATCGCGCCAAGATTTGCGTTCTTAGATGCTGCCTATTACTCGTAACCTGAGTATTTCATGCCATTCTCGTAATCAGTCTCTATTCTCGGAAGATAATGTCATCATAGAGCAGCAGAATATGTCGACTTTATCATTTTGGTTAAATTACTCGAAGAAATACGAAGAAATTTTAAACAGGAAGTTATGAATGAAATGAAATTATCGGCAGTTACTGGTAACGTAAATGAACAAAATCTGGAAATCATAACTATTTGAAAAATAAAAAAATTTGGGGCGGACGGGGATGAAAAGAATTGGCCTTACGACAATAAAGAGGAAATCGTCCGATCTACTAACAAGTCACATTTTGCTGATGAAGGTAGTAGGCTGTCACTCTTTATAGGAGTGATTGCCCAGCCCCTTAAATAAGGATTTTTTTTACCCTCTTTTGTGTTTTGAGCAAAGACTAAAGAAGATAAAGAGAAACTAAGCAGACTAAATGATCAGCAATACAAGATAAAAAAAATAGAGATTTTTCTTATGAATGTAGGAGAGTGTCCTTTGTTAAATATGCACATAGACCAAGGTGAGTGACACAGGCTCTTTAGAGCCTCTAGTTTTGGTACTAGCTGCATAAAGAGATCATGGTTTGTCCAGCTATCTCCTCCTAAAGTTTTGGAGCTACAGCTTTAATGTAGGATGTTCATACACATAATGGAGGTGTGCATGGCCACAGAATTTTGATTTTTTTTTCAGTCCTGCAAGTGTAGCATTTAACATAAGAATAAAACATAGATCATCATACATAGTGTTAAATTTATAATTTCCTATGGTCAGGCGGGGGCATCATTTGTGTCTTACAGACAGTGTAACAATTTCAAGTTGTATGCCAACATCACTGTTTGTCAAATCTAAAATATGTGGAACTATACTCATGCATATGGCAGATCAGAAAAGGGGGGGCATTGTCCATATCTAGTTTACAAAAGACTTTTTCATGCAGTCGGGGATTGAATTTTTGTGACATCAATCACTTCGTTAAACCTTCATGGAATTTTACAAAATACGAAAAATTGGTTAAAAAATAAATAGCATCTAGAGAAAACAGTTTGATCCTTGTCAGTCTATAAGTCTGTCTGTCCATCTAAAAATTGGTTTCTGTTCTCTTAACTTTAGTTTGCCTCAACCAAATGTTATGAAACTTATACACGATGCTTATCGCCAAACAGATCGAGTAAAAATTTGGTAACCTCACTTCCACCATTCTAGAGTTATTTCCCCGTATAAATAAATAAATTGCCGAATTTGTTGTTTCCACACTCTAACTTTACTTTGCCACATCCAAATGTTCTGAAACTTATACACAATGCTTATTACCATCAAACACAGTTTAAAGGAGTAAGGTCACAAAGGGTTGAAATTGGCTCTAAGATTTTGATGTTTCTATATGCACTATATATTATGGTACATGTATACCTCTGTCCGTTGTCATCACTTTGGACAATAACTCAAAAGTGCTTTCACCAATTTTCATGTTACTTTGGTGAATTGTTTATATCTATTGACATAAGCACCCCTTTGGTTTTTATAAATTTTAGATTTTACGTTTCCAAGTTGGGAAATATTATTCATAAAAAAAGGGGGGATTTTCCAGTATTCAGACAATGACTCAAAAACGCTTTGAGCAGTTTTCATGAAACTATGGTGACTTGTTAATATTTATTGAAATAATCTCCCTTTTTTTTTTATAAACTTCTGATATGACATTGCGGAGTTATGGAACTTTTTTCGTTGAAAAATCATAAAAACTTAAAACCATGAGGGCATATCATGCACTCATGGCGCAGCTCTATTTTAATCAGGTCAAAATACTACAAATTTCCCATAGAAATAGTTGTGATATTACTATTAATACAAAATAACTTCATTTTGGCACATCACATTCAAAACAACAAAGTATTGACTCCTTATTAGGTGTAATACCTCCATTGATTTTCCCCTATTAGTCTTTGTTAAATTTGCACTTTTCAAAAAAATGTGCAGAATTTATCTTTGTTTCAAATAAAGAAATACTTGGCATGAGTAAAGTTTTATCCTGTCCAGTACTATAGAAAAAATTTCACATAACATTTCATTGCATATAAGAAAATAACCTTCACTGGAAGTTAACCAATCAAATTTTCCCCCTTTTTTTAACCTGTGTACAAGCTTTAGTAACCATGTAACCTCAAGTTTACAAAATATTCTATAGAAGCCCCAAATAAAAAAATAATGGTGCTTTGAAATACCCAAGATATATGTTTATGACCTAGAAATGTTTTACTGCAATGAAATGTAGGATAAATAACCTACAACTGTCAAATTCAAGAGAATATTTTTTTTCGACCTATTTTCGTATGCAACCGGATGTGACGTACTATGATTTGGTGGTGTTACACCTAAAGTATGCATTATTTGTGGTGTAACGTCAGTTTTGGTCAAATTTTCAATAATTCTTAACAGTTTTTAGCATAATTTACTTAGGCCCCAACCATGATCCAGAAAGTTTTTGTGTCTGGGGATTTAATATCATCATTGGCAACTTTTGGTTATAGAACATTTTAGATCCTAGGTTGCGACCAAGAGTTTCCTCAAGCTTTTAGGTCTGAAAAATGCACAAAACCATCATATTTTGACAGTATATCCAAAATGTGCTGATTTTGAAGCCAAGAATGTATTTGTATGAAGAGATTTATTTTAACAAAGAAGTAAGGCTATTGAAATAGATCCATTTTAGAGCCAAATTATGGCCATTATGAATGTTGACATTCAGGGCCACATTTGGCCTAAAGTGAACCTTGTCCTTTGGGTAGCGTCACATTCAACATTCTTTTTTTATGCCCCTTTTTTTAAGTTTCACAGGAAAACAAAATTTCAATAGATTTGAATTAGTACATTGACTCTTGCATATTTACAAACAGAGGCATATGTGTCCCATGGACACATTCTTTTTTTTCTGTATTTTAATGATAAATGAACTTAGTTTTTCACAGTAAACATCACACTTTTTCATTGAAAGCAGCAATTGCAGCTTGTCACAGGGTTCCCAAGAACCCTTTACAAATTTTATCTCCTCTGAAACAAATTCACCAATTTGTACAACATTACAGGAATAATGTGAAAGAAAGGACTTGTATGTAAACTAATCATACCTTACCATATATGTGAAAACCATGGTCAGTGGGAATTCTTGATCCATATTGGTCTTTTTAGATTGCTCTCCTCTTATACTACAAAGCACAATGTTTTCAAACTTTATAGACAAGATAACTTTGAATTCCATTACAACATTTGTGTGACCAGCTGGCATAAGAGACAGCAATGATGTCACTTAAGTTGTGATAGACCTGCCTGTACCAATCAGCTGGAAAATTGTATGGAAGGTTTGTTTAGTGGAATTATGGCTATTATTGACATTGAGCATATAATGATACTTGATAAGCAATACATGATGTTTTGAACATTTAGATATTCTTATAATCTGGAAACAAAGTGGTGTTCATTTTGGGATATTAGATGAAATATTAATCCAATGATATTATTATTTAACAGCTTCTTCAGACTTAAGGCTTTTTGATAAGAATATGTTATTGTGATCAATGTTTTAGTTTCAGAAGGAAATGGTTAAACATAAACCACCTTTATCATTGGAAAAGAAAATGGAACTTATGGAAGAAGTGCACAAAGGGGAACAACCAAGACAACAAATCGCTGAAGATTTTGGAATTTCTTCTAATACTTTGAATAATATCATGTGGAATCGTGTTAAGATAGTAGAAAACTACTTCAATAAACTGTATGGATCAACATTTCAAGATGTAGAATCTGAATTAAAGATGTATGTTGAGGAAAATATTAAGCAGAATGTACACTTGGAGAATCAGTATCTGCTGCTGGAGAATGCAAAGAATATTGCAAAAGAAAAAAGAATTGAAAATTTTCCTGGAACTCTTGCCTGGATTGACAGGTTCAAAACTATAAATATAAAATCATTTTATCGACCTGTTGATGACATAGTAAGTTTTATTTCAATATGCTTGTATCAGCACTATTTTAATAGCTAAAGAATTTATCTTTCTTTCCACAATGTTTAAAAGAATAACAGGTATCACCAAAAATAAACTCCTCTAAAAAAACAAATGTACAAGCAAAGTCAAATGCCAACGAACAAAACGTGGTCCAGATAATCCGACTTGGTACATGCACAAAAATGTTGTAATGTATTATTCAGCGCTCTCATTTTGTCTTGTCACTGCTGACAGCTGAATATTTGGTGTCCCTTTGTGGACCATACACTTGTACATGTTGTAATTTTGTTGTCTCAGCAGCTTGCTGTAGACTTACTTTCAGAGCAATATATATACGAGACCCCTGTTTAATCGATTTTATTTAGCCATGGATTCTTTCGGAGTTGTTGCCTTCTCCATTAAGGAATTGATAATGTGACTTGTGTACTTTTGTGCTTCCGCACAGCGGTCTGTTGTCAATAATTCATCAGAATATACCACTTTGTCACTAGTGATGCTTTTTCTGCCTCTTCAACTCGTGGTCTGCCAAAGAAAATTTTATAAACTGGTCCTTTATGATTACCGAGGATACATCTTTGCGTAACAGATAATTTCTTCCAACAGGGACCCAGATCAGATGTTTGATGTAAAGCTCTATTTTTAGAACGAAAGTAGATTTCCTAACTCTGATTTCCTAATATTACAAAAATAGATTTCTGCGACAACTATTTATCAATAAGGGTAAATAACTCACACGATAGCAACAAGTAGGGTTTGGAACGCATAGTTTTTACATATAATTGGGTTTTTGAATGCTGCAATTGTTTTTATTGCGTATTCATGCAAATACGCAGCTTATCTGGAGCTCTGTCCTTCACACTTTTGGTTTCATTTTGACAGGAATGCTGAGTGAGATATCATATGCAACTGATTCTCATTTCATAGTTATCTGGTGATAAAAGTTACAATGATTGCACATAAATTATCAGTAAATTTATGTGGTGAAATTATTTTTCATATTTTTCTCTGTAACTGCTTTGTCAATTGAAGCAAAACCAGTATAACTTATGGAAGGTCCTTTCACTTTGCCAAATTAAACCAAGCTCTTCTACAAAACTCACCAGTTAGTTTAATTTGGACGGAAAACATGGTTACACACGTTCTTTAATACTGATCGACCCCTTTATTAGAAATCTTTTCCCTGAAACTGGAAAACATGGTTACAGACACATTCTTTAATAATGATCGACCCATTTATAAGAAATCTTTTCCCTGAAACTATAAAGACATCTTTTGAATCATTACTACATTGACAAATGGATTCTCCAGGAACTATTGTCTTGATAAATGCCAATCCTACTGAAGGAGCTTACTAAGTTGACTGATGCATGATTTATCATTTTCAGGGTAGTAAAAAAGACTTCAACCAAACAAAGAACCAGGTGGATCATGCTTACAATGATGAAACAGTATTTCCTGAACATCAAGTTGATTTATGTGTGTTAGAAAATCACAAGTCAGCCACCATTGAACCAAGAACAGAGTTGCAGAGATCACAGGTTTGAAAAATCTACTTATAGTATATATAAGGCCAGGGTTTTTTAATTTGTTGGTTTACGGATTTTCTATGTGAAAAAGTCGGGTTGGTCGGTCTGGAAATTTTTAAAAAAAAAAATCTTTCAAAATATAAATATGTACATAAAAAATATATATCTTTCAGCTTACCAACAATATTTTTTTAAGCTTAGTTGTCATCATTTCTTAGTTCCAAATATTATTTCTCAGCTGTTTTAAAGATGCAATGCATGCCGTTGTCATATAAGATTGTAAAAAGGGGGGACTGATGTTCACGGAAAAACAGGAAAATAAAATGGTCCTTTTACGAACAAACAAAAAAACAGCTACAAGCAGAAAACATGTGAAATAAAAATTTCAAACACGTTGCACGGAAACTACACTTCACTATCCTTGACATAAACGAAGTGGCCCATTTTTTGTATTTCCATGAGATGAAAAAACTTACGGAAGTATGACAAAAAATGAAAACAAACTTATTTTAACGGGTTTTTAACGTAGGTTTCGTTCCGCAAAATAATTTGCGATAACAAAATTTCAAGGTTGGTTTTGATTGTCTATTTTTAGAAACGGAAAAACTACGGATTATTTCGATTTTTATTATTTTGGAACACAATGTGTAATCATTTCTGATAATGTTTTAACATGCTTAAATAATGCATATAATTTCAGGAAAATGCTGCTACGCAGATATTTTATTTATATTTCTGGGATAATATATTTCTTAGGGTCGGCGGGAATAAAAAAACCATGAAATGTCATTTTTATTTTTTTTCTGATAATCTGAAAAATTGGGTCGGCGGATCCGTAAACCAACAAATTAAAAAACCCTGGCCTAAGATGTGTAAATAAGTTTTTTAAGTTACTTAGATATAAGAATACATCCCCACTTTTTATGTTATGGCCTAAGGTCACTTTATAAAATAGGTATAAAGGAATATAGTCCAGGTCCTAGGTGTTTAGGTGAGAGAATCAAATTTATTTACTTTTAATATTGTAATATGTAATAAAAGTTTTCAGTCAAAGCAACTCATTCTAAACAGCTAGATGGATGTTGATGAAACTTAACGTAATTGATGAACACATCCTGAGGATGTGCATATACTCCTTGTTGCACATGTTAAAGGGGAGATAATCAAGTTTACTTACTTTAATATTTCAATATGTGGTATTTGTCTCTCTTAAGGTAGGGGTATACATTTGTGAGTTCACTGTTCTAATTTATCCCTGTATTGATGAACTAAGCAGTGTTGTTAATAGAGAATTTGACAATTATTGAATTGAAACAATGACATTCACCATAAAAAAGTGTTTCTGTATGATTGATAATTGTTAAAAAGCCTTAGTTTTTCAATGTTAAAATGCTTTCAAAATGACATCTGCAGGATAAATGCATTGGTGTCTTACCAACACATATATATCAAAAGGATTTTTTGCGTACCATCACATCAAGTTCAATCAGAATTACTGAAAACACTTAAAACAAGCAAAGACTTTAAATTCAATTTTTTTCAGGAAAAGAAGCTGAAACAAGAACAATTTGATCACCCACCTTTCAGAGATATGATACAAGATGCTATAAAAAGTATAAAGATCAGGCGTGGATGTTCAAGGCAGGCAATTCTGAAATACATTAAAGCAAATTATAAGATAGCTGTTAATGAAAAAATTGCAAATAACCATTTGAAAATGGCCCTTAATGCTGGAGTGAAAAATGGATCTTTGATACAATGCAAAGGACAGGGAGCATCAGGTTCATTCAAGTTAGGAAGATCTATAAAAACCAAGAGCAAACCAAAAGTTAAAGGAACTAAGTGGACATCGAAACATTCATCAGAAATAAATAATTCCAAATCTTATTCTGACAGCCAATACACATGTAGTCATTCAGCAGAGAACAGTTTAATTCACTGGTCTGAAAAGCAACCAAAGAAAGATGTCAGCATTGTAAGTCAAAGAGTAGTTGGATAAATGAATATATTGACAACAGTAAAAGAAGGCAAACTAGTATTGATATTGTATCTGAGCAAATTGAGCAACATTGTATTAAAGAGGCTTTAGAAAACAACCAAACAGCCTGGAAAATCAATTCTTTCCATTAAATAATATTCAGCATATTTATTTAACTTCAGTTTTAAGAGATTAGAATTTATTATTAGCAGGGTTGTAATGATGTTGAATTCAGCTCATTGAATAATGAAAGTTCAAGGTCATTGTACTTGCACACAAAAAAAATTTCATCTACACAAAATCCATAAAATTGCAAAACTCATGTTATGACCCCATTGTGCTTCTGTAATGCAACAATAAAATGGCAGGGTTATCTTATTTCTAGTTTCAAGATTGAGATTTTTTTTCGCAATACAACAACAAAAATAGGCAAAGATACCAAAGTGACAATCTTAACTCAAATGAAATCTTGCCTTCAGATTTGAATATTTCTTTTGTATTGTTTTGAGATATAACTATGCAATCTGCATGATTGTTGCAGCTTCACTGGAGTCGTTGTCATGCCCATAGAGGTTAAATTTGTGCTTCATAAGAACTGGAGAATAAATTTTAAGTCACATGATAGTCTTTATGCCAGTCAGATGGCTGATAATTCATGAAGTGTAAATCTAATGTAATCTTGTTTGTTATGGCAATATAATGCCAATGAAAATTCGGTTAAATAAAGATACAATTTGTTTTGATAGAAATGAATTAAAACAAAGAATTGAATACCTGAGAAAACAACATTTTTTTTTAAAACTAGGAAATAAAATATATGCACTGCAATTTTCATGTCATTGTGTTATTGTATGATTTCTTTTGTTTACTTTCTTATTTAGATGAATGCACTGACTTCTGATGCAACTAATTTGACCGTTGATGAAAAGATCATGAGTGAACCTAAAAACATTGGTTGTGAGAACATGGATAATCAACACCTTGTCTGTCAAAGGGGAGACAAACAGAGTCGAGTAAATTTCATGCAGAGTTACCTTTCCTTTATATCTAGCTGTGGAGATGCTTCAAGTAATGAAGGAAACCAAAAGAAGAAACAAGAAAGTTACAGAATTGGAAGATCTGTTGAAGTGAAGGCAGGATCATGTATTCTGTCGAAACAAAATGCTAACTTTTTACCTAGTAATAAAATATTGTCTTCCAACAAAGCTATCGATTCTGATAACTCTTCTGATAGAAATTATGATTCCTGCAACAACCAAGTTGTTCCAACCAGTCAGGCATTTAGTACTCAAAAAAGAAAACCAGAGTCTTCCTTGATGGAGTTGTCCTATAAAAAGCCATGTACAGACAGGATAGCAGTAGCTGTAGAGAGAATAAATACGATCAAGAAAAATATTCAGCTGAATCAAACACAATTATTTGGTACATTGCAAAATACAATAAAGGATGATCTTTCTTTGAAACATTATTCATGTATCGATGGAGAACAAAAGGTTGGCAAAAAGATGCACTTCGAAAACCAAGAAAATACAGTTGAGAAAAGTTCAAGGAAACTACCAGAAAATTTCCCTTCATTCTTTCAAGAAAATGTACTTGGGCAAAAAAAAACATTTAAAAAATCAACAATAGATAAAGCTCAGCCACTGGCAGACATATCTTCCATCACCAATAAAGATTCCTTTGTACTTGGCAGGAATAAAGAGTTCTGAGACGAGTATGCTAATAATAAAACTATTCTATTAACAAATGATCATTTAGGCAAGAGAATAAGCCTGTTAAATGACCTTATCAAATTTATCATAATAAAGTACACAGAATAGTGTCCAAATTTTTTAGAAATGATATTGAACTATGTACTGTTAAAAGACGCAGACTATGGTATTGTAGTAAATATGTATTACATGTTTTGTGACTGATTTATATAGAAATGCTTGTATTCATTTTCCCTTTATATAAAAGAAGGGCCTTTGCTGGAAGAAATTGCATCTAGCCAAATAGACTTGCTAAGGTCTTTCAAACTAAAAGAAAAGAGTGAGTTTTAGAACGAGTACTGTTAAGATTTCATGTGTGCTGTTAGATTACTTTGATGTCCCTTGTGGTAAATGAGGAATTTCACTATTTTCAAAATATCAAAAGACTTACTTGTGTTTCTTATAATACAAATCAAATTAATGCAAATTCACTATCATGGATGTGTCATTGTAAGAATTGTTATTCCCCCCCCCCCCCCCCCCCCCCCCCCCTCCGAAGACATCTGTAATTGAGACCAATACATTTGATACCCTATTTACTGTTGCATCCAAATTGGGTTGACCCTCAAATTCCAACTCCAGTAGTTAAACCCTGATTAATGCTTTTTTTTTCAGGTAATTTGCTATGAAAATCCTTGCTTGAATTTTTATACCCCTCTGAAGGAGCATATTTATCAAATAATTGATCAGACCTGTATGCTCTAGACTGCCAAATGACCTAAATCATAATTGAAAGCAAATTCGGCACACACTTTGCACTTTGCACAGGGTTGTTTTTATTCTTTTTAAAAAATTGAGGGCAAGTGGGCAATAGGAAAAGAGCCTGGATTTGAACTGTCTTTCTCCAATTTTGTAATATTGGCCTGAATCAAAGCTTCTTTTTTTGTGTGATTGAGTTGAGAGTAAATTATGATGTAATTGATATAGGCAGTTACTGTTTAACTGCAGAGTTCAGGTATTTTTTATCAGTTATGCTAGTCTTGACTGTTTTGTAGTTTTAGCAGTTTAGTTCAAAGTCAAAAAAAGAAGATTTTATCAGGAAAATCAAACTAGTTTTTTTTTTTATTATTATTATTTTTGTATGTTAGAGTTTAAGTTGAATCATTGATTTTGTGATTTGATGAAAATGATAGGAATTTTTGTTTAAGAATTTATAAATGTGTTACTCTGTTGTATGTTGAGGTATTAAATATTGAATAAAAATTTTCTGATTTGTCATTTTTCCAACAGGCATAATGTTGTATATGTACAGTATGCACCTGAGATAACTATATGTACACATAAACCAACTTAATAAAAAGTTTATAAGTAGATGGAAAAAACTTATAATGTCTGCTTTCTAAAGTGAGCGGTATATAATGATCATAATTTTAGTGAAAATTTCTCACAATCTTACCTATTTTATCAAAATTCTGCTGTGCACCTATTTTGTTTTTTTGATCAGCATCATCTTCAGATTTTTCATTTGATGAGCTTTGCCTTCAGAATCGCTACAAAAAGGCATGCCAATTGGAACCTAAATTTTTCACATTATTATACCCATGATACCATTGTCTGTTTACTTCCTACCAAGCAGATCTTGAGATAATTCAAGTACACTTTTACTAAATTTTAACAGGTCCAATAAAAACTTATCTACCATATCATTTTAAGGGTTTTCAGAGTAATGGGACTGAATTATCAAATATTTAGTAATTTTTTATATGTCTCAAGATATTTCTTGAGAATTCTGTTCTTTGATATGATTTTCAGAGTTATGGGACTTAAATTGTCAAAATCTACCCTAGGTAACACTCAACTTTGACCACTTTGCTTTCAACAAATAAAATGAAATTTTTTTACAATGTCACTTCTAATCAAAGGAAGGTTTTTCTTATATTTATCTAACATTTTGTGATTAATCATTCCATAAAATTGTGAATGGAAATGGGGAATGTGTCAAAGAGACAACAACTCAACCAGAAAACAGCCCAAGGCCACCAATGGGTCTTCAACACAACGAGAAAATCCCGCACCCTGTGGCAGGCTTCAGCTTCATAGTTGTATTGTTTCCTAGCTTACCTGGCTCAAAGGGCCAGAAGAAATATTGGCATCACTAGGTATCCATCATCATAAACTTGCAAAAAAATCTTCTGAAATACTGAACAAATTTCATCCAATCTTGTATAAAGTTTGTAGTTTTTGTTCCTGCCTTTTATGTCTTATATTTTGAAAATCTAAAAGAGGGCAAAATACAATGCATGTTGAGAGCTACTTTCTTCCTTTTCCACCAAAATAATAAGATTACTTTTTGTAGAAGTTATTGCCCATAAATGACAATTTATTGCTTATTTTCGAGTTACCGCCTATTATCTTGAAAAATATAATAAATAGATAGGAACTGTGAACTGCAAAAATAATCAGCCTAGTAAATAAAAGATCAAGAAAAATGCCTAATGACCGAAACAATTAAATGACTTCTTATAGTGGTTATTGCCCTTTAATGACAATTTTGGACTAAATTTGTTAAGTTTTTGTCTTTTATGTCTAAAACTGATATGCATTGGTAGAAACTGAAAACAGGGGAAAATGATTAGCAAAACAAGCTACAAAAATGCCAATGTGATTGCCAATTATCTTGAAAACTAAGAGTAGAAGCTGTAAACAATAGTGCTAAATGACTTCTTATTGTGGTTATTGCTGTTAAATGACAGTTTGGATTAAACTTTTCAAGTGTTTGCCTATTATCTCAAAAACTACTGTAATGATCTATAAATTACCCCCCCCCCCCCCCACTTTTTTTTAGCTCATGCCATCACTTGGCATCTGTCGTCGTCCGTCAGGTGTAAACTATTTCAAACATCTTCTCCTCTGAAACTATAGAACCAATTCCAACCAAACTTAAGCTGAAAGATCCCTAGGGTATCTAGATTAAAGTTTATGTTTTATTTTCTGTTTCCTAAAAAAAACATGGCCGCCATGGCTAAAAATAGAACATAGGGGTAAAATGCAGTTTTTGGCTTATATCTCAAAAACTAAAGCATTTAGAGCAAATCTGACATGGGGTATACATGTTCATTAGATCAAGTTCTATCAGCCCTGAAATTTTCAGATGAATCTAACAACCCATTGTTGGGTTGCTGCCACTCAATTTGTAATTTTAAGGAAATTTTGCAGTTTTTGGTTATTATCTTGAATATTATTATAGATAAAGATAAACTGTAAACAGCAAAAATGTTCAGCAAAGTAAGATCTACAAATAAGTTTATATGACAAAAATTATCAATTGACCTTTAAGGAGTTATTGCCCTTTAAGGAAAATTTTACACAATTTGTTTATCATGTTTTCTAACTTTAAAAAATCTTCTCCTCTGAAACTAACGCACCAAAATAAACCAAACTTAAGCTGAATGATTCTTAGGTTATCTAGAATAAAATTGTGTTTTATTTTCTATTTCCTCAGAAAACATGGCCACCATGGCTAAAAATAGAACATAGGGTAAAATGCAGTTTTTGATGTATCTCAAAAACTAAAGCATTTAGAGCAAATCAGACAAGAAGATAAAGTAATCATTAGGTCAAGGTCTACCTGCCCTGAAAATATCCGCCAAATCAGATATCTGATTTTTAGGTTATTGCCCCTGAATTGATGATTTTAAGGAAATTTTGCAGTTTTCGGTTATTATCTTGAATATTATAATAGATAAAGATAAACTGTAAACAGCAAAGTAAGATCTACAATTAAGTTTTACATGACCAAAATTGTCAACTGACCCCTTAAGGAGTTATTGTCCTTTAAAGACAATTTTTCACAATTTGTTCATCTAGTTTGCTTACTTTAAAAAACCTTTTCCTTTGAAACTGCTGAATCAATTTCAGCCAAACTTGGGCTGAATGAGTTTCAGAGTATCTAGTATAAATTTTGTATTTTATTTCCTTGTACGTCAAGAAACATAGCCACTATGGCTAAAATGGAACATAGGGGTAAAATGCATTTTCTTGCTTTTGAAGAAAATATGACAGATGCAAAGAACATTTAAATGGCATTTTTAAGCCACTCATTAATATATATTGAAAAACAAAAATAATCATCGATGAAAGATTTAGGCAAAAAACTACAGGTGAGCGATTCAGGCTCTTGAGAGTCTCTTATTTTATTATCAAGAACTAGTGTGGGCTAATTTACACAATATTTAGATCAACGTAACATATGTTGCAGTTTTTTCATAGTATGAGTCATTCAAGTATAAAATTTGATCTATGAGTTTGAGCAATTTAAGCACATGTGGACGAGTCAAAGTAATTTACATACGAGAAGTGGGACGTCTCATGGTTGGAGTATTTCTTTCGTTTAAGCACATGACAGTTGCCTCAAGAGGTTATACGTTGGTTGGACTTGTTTCGTTCTTACCTATTTAACATGTCAAGGTTTCACATTATTTCGAATTGTTGTCCTATCGGTTAATGCTTACAAGCACCTGATGTACGAAATTCTAGTGAGAATGCGTATTCGAAAGTTGACTGTGTGCATGTGCATATTTTTTTATATTGAAAAATTTGTGAGGCTCAAAATGGGGGAATTATATTCTGATTTATATTTGGTGAGTTTTTCAATGAAACAAAGTATAGTTAACATTGATTTAATGGAAGTTAGATAAGTTTTATAGTTTAATGAAGTAACAAGTCTTTTGGATGCAAATAAAAATATTCTGATGGTGAATTTCATGCCAATCTTAGCAGTAGCTATGGTGACACGTTGAGGATAGCTAGACTTTAGCAATTGCAATAGCTACATACCTACTGTATAAAAACAAGAGCGAGATATTTTTAAGGGGTTCTAGTATTTTAACAGGCAACGAGGAAAGAACGTGTGATTAAACTTGCAGAAAATTTACAAAACGAAAGGTACAGAGATAATTTATTTATTTATTATAGAAGCTGAATAAGACAACTAAAGTATATAGCTTACTTAAGCTTTACTTTATGTCAACAGTTATGAAGACATTTCAGGCTATAAGGAGGATATTGTTAATGTTTCACAATGGTTACACAAATACATAACAATAACCTGTAAAATCTACATTTGATGATTTGTTGGCAGAGATGTTTATTCTTCATCATGCCCAGTTTCAAAAGTGTATCTAATGTTTTCATTTGGTTAGATTCACTTTCTGGTCATAGAGATGACAAGAGGAGAAACAACTCAAGTGAGACCTTCAATCAAAACAGTTATTTGGTCGGTTGACAGACACTTCTCGCATCGATCTATCTTTTTGAAGTTAAACTGGTTTAACTGGCCAACTTGGACTCTAATTAATGTCCAGGTATGATGACATGTCGTCGTGTGAATCTTGTAATGATGTATTTCCTATTTGGTAATAGTGGAAAAAATGTATAGTATAAAAGTTTTAAAAGTGCAGTATCTTAAGTATTTGATTGTATCAGAGACATCTAATACATAATGACTATATTGAGTATATACGTTCACGAAGAGTAACTTTTTGTTCAATAGTTTTTTTAATAGAAAAACAACATAGATATAAAACATCCCCATTTCACTACAAACAATGTTGTTTTAGAAATGTATCATTACACATTTCTAAAGGAGAAAGACCATGGATTTCTTAACTGTGTAATATCCCCTATTCTGGACTGCTGGATGTGCTTAGAATTGCTCATAGATTTAGTTTAAACCATGCAAACAGTTCAAGCATAGCACTGCTGGGATAATTGTGATAACGCCGCCATGATTACTTTACAGCAAAAATACCCGAAAATATTGGAGATACAACATGTATAAAAATATTTTTCTCTGAACTAACTAGATGAATAAGCCAATGGGAATGTGGAGATAGAACAGTGTAGCTCTGACAAAAACTTGTAGGGTGTAGAAATCGTGTATTATAGTTGTATAGGGAGATATACCATTGCACTTGGATATCAAAAATATAAATGTTTCCATTTTTATACTCCCGTCAAAATTTTGACGGGACTTATTATGGTATACAAATGTCGTCTGTCCGGCGTAAACGTGTCGCACCGTAACTTGAGAACGACTTATCCAAATTTCATGAAACTTAACATAGTTGTTTCTTATGATGGTCAAACGATCTGTCTACTTTTTGGTGAAAATAAGATTAAAACTTTTTGAGTTACGGGACTTCGTAACTAAAACAGGTGTGTGGTTTTTTTCACATGTCGCGCCGTATCTCAAAAAACAATTTATGATTATTGCTTAAAACTTTACACACTTCTTAGTTATATTAATCTTAAGATCTGTATACTTTTTGGTGATGATTCAAAATTTTATTTTTGAGTAATTGAGTATTTTGTAAAAAAGGGGGAGGGGTTTTTCACATGTCGCGTCGTAACTCAAAAACGATTTATGATTATTGCTTAAAATTTTACACACTTCCTAGTTATATTAATCTAAAGATCTGTATACTTTTTGGTGATGATTCAAAATTTTATTTTAGATATATTGAGTTTTTTGTAAAAAAAGGGGGGTTTTCACATGTCGCGCCGTATCTCAAAAACGATTTATGATTATTGCTTAAAATTTTACACACTTCTTAGTTATATTAATCTAAAGACCTGTATACTTTTTGGTTTTGATTCAAAATTTTATTTTAGAGATATTCAGTTTTTTGTAAAAAAAAGGGGGGTTTCGCATGTCGCGCCGTATGTCAGAAACTATTTATGATTATTGCATAAAAATTCACACACAAGACGACGGGCGTATCATGCGCTCATGGCGCAGCTGTTTATTATCAAAAGTGGACACATAACACTAAGATTCATGTCTTCCTGGTGACTGTTGCCTTTCTAACTAGCATGTTAAAATTCTGACTCGGAATGTCAGTCTAATACAAAGCAGGGGTTCATATCAAATCAGCATGTTAATGTTCTGATGGGCATGTAATACTTGCCACTGGACATTAAATATGTCAACCCATCTGATTTGCTAATATAAGAAGCCTACTTCTTCAATGACCTATTTGTGGTTAAGATATTGTTTTTAGCACACACACAAAAACTGTACACTTGAATTTAAATCATTAAACATTTATCTGCAATGATGTATTTACAATTTGTTGTTTTGCTACACCTCTGTCCCACTAGGAGGATGGTTGGTTGTGTGCCAACAAAATATATATATCCGCGAATGTTCTATTGTATATTGTTTAACATGGTGTCTTACCGGGGCCTTTTGTAGAAAAATTAAATTAACACTTTACAAATGTGTTAACCGAATTGCTGTTCTGGATTTACATTCATCAGGAACACTAATATCAAAAAATGTGTTACCCAAGAATTATTTTTTGAGTACTTACACATATGTGACTAGCCAGGCTTATGGAAGTATCTGGGTTTTGTTAAAAGTCTTTATGTAAAAAGGTACAACAGTTTTGGAGATTTGGACAAGGACGCCTTTAAAACCATAATAGCTTGTTTTGAACACTTCGGGTGTGTTGTGGACGTGTTTGGTCGATATGATGTGGAACATTCTACAAAATTAGCAGAAAGAATAAGAAGTAAAATTGAGTATGGAAACGGGGAATGCGTCAAAGAGACAACAAGGTCTATTTCAAATGGTGGTAGATCTAAGGTTCTTCAAGTCATTGAATGCAGATCAATTAAAGATTGTAAGAAATTTCTTTAATTGTGCACCTGAAAACAAACCGGGGTTGATAAGATTTATATGTGACTGTGCACTCCCGCACTACAATGGTTTTGATTTTCAAGACTATAACGAAATATTCCTAGCGGGATCTTTTCAAAATCTTTAGACTGTGACGCAATTTTGTAACGGGTATTTGCTAATGAGCAGATGGTAAAAAGTTATTCCAGGGGTTGCATTATATTAAAATCATCAGACACTTATGTTTTATTTCTAATAAGGTCTTTTCCTCAGATGTCAAACATAATGAACTGTGGTTTCAGACTGGAAGCGTTTCTTCAGCTAAAGACGCAAGATAGTTTTTACCTGTTCATGAAATATGCAATTTTTATTTTAGTTATACGACCACTGATGTCTGGCACACTACCAGCTGCGCACGCTCTTACAGGGTGCGACAAGTCTTCTTTAATCGGAATTGGCAAAAAAGACAATTACAAGGCGTCGAAACAAATCCAAGCATGTATCAAAGTTTGTCAATCTAGTTGGTTCTAATATTGACACATCTGTTGCAGTGAAAAGTCGATTCATCGCTGATCAATATGACCACAGAAGCAATGCTCAATCGGTGCATGGTGATCTGAATAAACTCAAGAGTGAAGTCGTCGCTTTCTAAGGGTGCTTACTTAGTTAGACTAACTCCTTCAGATGCATCATTCAGACAGTACATTCGTCGAGTTTCACTCTTAAGTGTACGTCTGGATGAATGCTTATATCGCCAAACCACCACCTAGGTCACCTTTGGAATATGGATATTGGGAATAGCTCCATAGTTTCAGTATACTAGTACTTTGAATCCAATGTCCTCTGACTTGTTACAAACTATTTGTAGCAAATTTTGCGTATGCTAGCTCACTCATCAGATTGTTTAGAAGATTGCTACGATAAGGAGGATAATTGAACTATTAATCTCAATGCCCAATATTTCAAGTTTTCTGCTGTTAGTGGCCTCAAACTTGATGTGGTTGGGGAGCTCTCTCTCTCAAAAAAAAAAAACCAAACCAACACAAACCAAAACCAAAACCAAACAAACAAACATGCCAGTGGTCTCGGACCTTGACGCGGTTTGGTGCGCTTTCAAATCAACTGGAGATATATTTGTATGACTATCGAATATTTGTATCGGAAGTATTACATACCATGACATCCACACTCATATTTTTTTTTCTTAGTATTCCGTTACCTTTCCAAATGGACGTGCATATTGATGTCTAATGTTAGTGTATTATATAACTAGACAGCTTCATTTGTAGCGTAATATCTCTGTGAATCGTGTTTGCTTGTAATTCACATATATATATATATATACAAATCTAAATTGAAAACAACGTTCAAACCTATGATTGCGTTGGATAAAAACCGCAATTTTTATACGTGTGCATGCAAAACAAATTTCTTGGTAGAGGGGTCTAAATACAGCACAAACAACATTTACCAAAAGACCAAAAAAGTGAAAAAGTATATTTTAACAAAACGCATATATATATATATCGGACTTTCAAATCGGTTTTAGTCAAGTCTGCTATATATGTCATTGTTTGTCTTGTTTTGTAAAAAGTGGGACACACGACTATTTTTTATAGTTCGAACATTCTTTTGGGTTTAAATAATCAGTAATGAATTTCATCATTTTTTCATTAAATCATGGACCGGGTGTTAACTTTACAGTTTACATGTAGTACTTATTTCTCCTTTGTTCTTTATGGTATTGTAAGTAAACTTTCCCAAAAATATCTTTATATGTTGTCATATATTATTGCATAGCTAAATATTAAATATGAATATATTTTGTCGAAAATTTCCGTATAGATAAAGATACTTTTTCTCATTTTCTTACATGTTGGAAGAGGGGGTACACATCACTAATCTCTGGCAATCAGGCATAAATATGACTAGCTGAATTTGTGGAGCATTCCCAGAGCATGATTCCATAGACAAAAATTTCAGTTATCATGAGGGACTACCGAGAAATTGTCCAAAATGTCCAAAAATTTCGATTTTTTTATTCCCCCCTTTTGACCTTTGACCACAGTTTTCAAAAATCTGCGCCACTTTGGCGCTCTACATGACTTAATCAAAGGGCATTATATTTATCTTCAAAACAAGACCGAAATTATCCATGAGGTATTTCGGTCCATTATCTTTTTTTTAATTTACCTTACTTGACACGTACTATAGGGTGTGCTCGACTTAAGTGACTCCGCACGAGTTTTTTTTTAAAAGGTTGTTCAGGACATTTTGTAAACAATAAACGCTTAGCCTAGCACTTATGGATACACAAGTGAGTAATCTATGTTTAAAATTTGATAACGAAAATCTTTGTATTAAAGTCTGTGGATTTTCTGCAAAAATCTTGGCTTTGTCACAAAATCCCAATTTTCTATTGAATGCAATAAAACAATGAATAATGTTGCTTTGAACGAAGTTTCCCTTTGGTATATGAACAAAATTGCACACCTGTATTATTCATTATCTATGCTGTTATGTTATTATTGCACATTGAAAATTTCGTACAACACATGGCTCCAGAAGGGGTCATAAACCTTAAGATCCACTTGTTAAGTCTTTCGTTAAGTAATTTTAGTAAAAAAATATTTTTCGAACACACCTACTCTGTGACTCATTAGAAAGATACTTTACTTTACCCATATATTTAATTTTTTGGTACTGTAAATTTTTAATGTTATTTATTCAACCTGTAGTCTAAATATATAAAAATAATTGAATTTGAACACCCCGTATAACCCCGATACAAATGAATCCGGACGTTGACGCGTTCGAAGCGATAATCAGGACAACATTTGGGATGACAACAATTTCGAATGCCTTTCTAGAACTTATGTGAGAATAAATCAATGTGTCTATGTACATGGTAGTTTATCTAATCAATTATGCAGTTGTTGCAAGTTTCAGATTTTTAATAGAACGTTTGATAAAACTGTTAGATGCAAAACGCACAGAGAATGTGCAATTTTCTACGTTTTATGAGGTAAACAATGTTGCATATCTTTTCTTACTTAAACTTTTGCGTAGCAATACTTTAAGCAATAATAAATAACTACACATTAAATTACTACGTGCCTTCAAATGTTCCCTAAAACTCAAAATAAACACGATATCAGACTTAATAAGTTTTCTCTTACTGTACCGTTCGTTTCATCAAATGTGTCGTGTTCGTTGCTCTTTTACAAATAATCACTACAATTCGTTGACAAAAACCGCCACAAATCCCTTTCTTTTTAAGGTATTCGAGATGGCATCAGCGACCCTTTTTCTGTGTTTTATTGTAATTTTTTTATCTGTAAACTTTGTCGAAATAGTAGACCATAAAAATATCAGTCTTTCAAAGTCAACATTGAAATGTTTTAACCGGGCACATCTGACGGCAATTTTTCTAATGAAGACTAGGAATTTCAACGTTATTCCAGATGAAATTAAGTTTCAAAAAGTATATAACAGCCAATAAAACTTCAATAACTCTTACTTTTCACAATTTGAGGCTCTTTCAAATGCAGATTTTGGTCAAAGTTCGCCTAAACGAAAGCAGACAGAGGATCTCGTTGAATATTGTTTGTCGAATGTATTAGATGACGTTCCAACTGGTTTATATATATAATACCGGATACTGGATTTCGACAATTAATGTCTCTTCAGTGATGTTAGGGATCGAAATTTTGAAGGCCATTTAATTTACCTGAATTTAGGATAGACTCTTGAATTTTAAAGAGTCAAAATAGGATGAACGGATTATATATATATATACAAGTCTAAATTGAAAACAACGTTCAAACCTATGATTGCGTTGGATAAAAACCGCAATTTGTATACGTGTGCATGCAAAACAAATTTCTTGGAAAAGGGGTCTAAATGCAGCACAAACAACATTTTCCAAAAGACCAAAAAAGTGACAAAGTATATTTTAACAAAATATATATATGTAGATGTGGTGTGATGGCCAATGAGACAACTATCTACCAAATTTCAAATGAAGTGGATGTAAGCAATCATAGTCCATAGGACGGCATTCAACAATGAGAAAAACCTATACCGTATAGTCGGCAATAAAAGGCCCCTATATAAGGAAAAATGTGAGAAAATCAAAACGAGAAAACTAACGGCCTAATTTATAACTAAACAATTAACGAAAAGCAAATATGACGGACATAACCATTGTACTACAGGCTCCTAACTTTGGACAGGCACATAAATAATGCAGCGGGGTTAAACACGTGAACCCTTAACCCTCATCCTACCATGGGAAAATGGTGTAATAGCACAACATGATAAAAAAAACTGTACAAATCAGTTGCATTTATCTTAACTCACAATATCGATACGAGGCACAAAAAACATCTAACATAAAAACAATACACACAATGTCAGTACTTGTGCCGGTGTTGATGGATTTAATTCTGATTATTTTACTAATGAAGTAGGTTAATGCAAAGAGAAGTATTATCACTTATGATTGTATGTCAACGATTGTGAAATGGCTTTTATAAAAAGTGACCCTAAATACCGGTACATGACATGAAAATTGGTATTATAATAACCAGGAAATAGAAGTTGTCGATAAGTTTAGTTATCTTGGTATATTGTTAAATTTTAATGGTAAATATAATCTGTTACAGCAGAAACTATCAGAACAGGGTATAAAAGCTGTTTTTGGCTTAAGGAGAAATATAAAAGATATATATTTGAATTTTGTAACTTTACTTTCACTTTTTGATACTTATATTAACAGTATACTTTGTTATGGCTGTGAAATATGGGGTGCTCATAAGGCACCAGCTATAGAGATAATACATCTGGGCTATTGTAAAAATATTATGAAAGTAAAAAGCTCTACTAGTAATGTCATGGTGTACTATGAGCTAGGTAGATTGCCGTGATTGTACACCAGAAAATGTAGAATTTTTAAATACTTGTTTAAGCTGCTATGTACCACAAACTGTATTTTGAAAAACGGTTAATGTTTTTGTATACGATGATTTACAAAAATGTCAAAATAATAAGACAAATTGGTTGTATCTTATTAAAAATGAGCTGCTTAGTATAGGTTTAGGTGATATTTGGTATAAGCAAGGCTGGCATGTCAGTAACTGTTAGTAGTCCTTTGTTAATTTATGTATCATTGTCATTTTGCTTAGTTTCTTTTGTTACCTATTCTGACATCGGACTCAGACTTCTTTTAAACTGAGTTTTACTGTGCGTATTGCTATGTGTTTTTTTATTCTACATTGGCTAGAGGTATAGGGGGAGGGTTGAGATCTCACAAAACATGCTTAACCCCGCCGCATTTTTGCGCCTGTCCCAAGTCGGGAGCCTCTGGCCTTTGTTAGTCTTGTATTTTTTTTTTAGTTATAGTTCACTTATATGTTTTGGGGTTTAGTGTGACGTCCATTTTCACTGAACTAGTACACAATTTTATTTAGGGGCCAGCTGAGGACCACCTCCGGGTGCGGGATTTTCTCGCTGCGGTGAAGACCCATTGGTGACCTTCGGCTGTTGTCTGCTCTTTGGTCGGGTTGTTGTCTCTTTGACATATTCCCCATTTCCATTCTCAATTTTATTTATTTTTAGATATAAGCTCCCAGTACTTTTTACTTGATAATTAAACAGCGCCTGTTTGATTGTCTGAAGCAAGATTTTGACAGCTAATTAAGTAATTTAGTTAAATGTTCAAGTTATAGATATATGGTTCAAAATTTTCGTTTACAATATTATTTACATGAACCAATACCAGTTATTTATAAGACATGTATTACCAAAATAAGACTTAGTAGTAATATGTTTCACACTACCTTCTGCTATCTAGAATACTGTGTGTAGTTTATATGTTGTATGCCTATAGTTGTTATGACTTTGGTAAATACAGATTATCATTATTACATAATGTACGGCCAACAAAAATCAAGAAACACTAAATTTGTCGTGGTTCTTGATATCCATCTCCTAAAGAACAAAGCCCTTTATAATGTTAAGAGTCGTTGGTTCTTCACGAAGTGGGTACATATTTTAAGATGCTTATAATAATCAGAACGAATGACAAATCCATTAGATGTTGGTATCACAGTAGTATTGCATGACCCCTTTGAATCCGCCTCTGAGATTCAGGCCAAGAGACTATAATCCATTGGTTGTCTTTGATTGCTGTCTACCATGATTTGCTTTTTTCATTTCTCGCTGTAGTATACGGTCCTATACGGTGTGGGATTTGCTCATTGTTGAATGTCGTTTGGTAAACGTTTAAAAAAATGCTATCAAATTGGCAGTCGGACGCGTACGCGTATATTTGTCGATCAATTGTATTTTCTTACCAATTTGCACTTTTATATAGATAATAAAACTTCTTACGTGTACAAAATACCTCCAAGAGTATTTCAACAATACAACGGTTAGTATATGTTGCTTTATGCATTTAATGGTGGTAAATTAATTTTTTTTAACATGTATATAGGTTAAAAACATATGAAAGCATACTTTAATACATACAAAAATCATTTGATAAATACAATATTGTCGCAATGAATCGTACATTGTACACAAGTGTAACGATAACGAACCGTACACAATATGACAACAAAGATACGCTTAAAGATGCACTCCTTTGTTTCTAGATAACTCATAAACCTACGATCTTAATTAGTTTGTTAATTTTAAAAATGATATTTTCTAAAATGTATGTTTTATAAAAATATGAGGCACGAGAAACTTAAAATTTTGATCATTTAAAAATATTAAGCATGATTTTATCAGTGGCATGGTCTTGTGTTTTTTAATGTTTGCCTATAAAAATATCACATATTTGAAAACCCTTGCAGTAAGAAATAAGTAGTACGGCAAAGAATATATTGGAGCAAAATATCCGAAGAATAAATATTGGACTTTCTTTAAAGTTAAAAATTCATCTCTGTCTGAACTCAGTGGTACACGGTGTGTTCGATTCGAACGCGTCAACGTCCGGATTCATTTGTATCGGGGTTATACGGGGTGTTGAAGCGAGATGATGAATCAGATATTTTCACTTTATACGTTTTCAAGATGAATAGTCAAGTCAAACACGCCCGAACATAAAAAGGTGCATTCTTTTCGATGAAATTATTGCCCATTTTTAGGATTTTTTCACAAACAACGGCTGTCTCCAGGGTAGAGATGCTAATTGTTGCTTTAAAAAGATCAATCTTTTATCTTTCTGTGGATTTTTTTTGGCAGATTTATGCTTATGCACAAAAAGGATCCACTTGTATTTGCATGTACCAAATTATTTATAATTTATCATAACCATATCGGTAGTTTTGTGGCACAGGACTAACATTGAGAGGAGGGAGGTTGTTTGAGTTAACCATTAAAACTGTTTTTCCTGCTTCTCCGCTAAGGGAGCTACCATTTGATTTTTATGGGGGGGGGGGGGGGGGGGGGGGGGGCTAGGATGAAATTTGAAAAAAATAGGCAGGACAGGAGTTTTGAGTAAAAAAAAAGGCAGGATGACAATTTGTGTAAAAAAATTCAGGATAAACTAGTAAAAAAAAAGGCAGGACCGAATAGAGTAAAAAATAAAAAGGCAGGACAGATATAACAACTAAAAAAAAAGCAGGACAACATTTTTCATCTAGCCCCCCCCCCCCCCCCCCCCCCCCCCCTAAAATTCAAATGGTAGCTCCCTTTAGTACACAAAGACAACAGCAAAAGCTGGTGAATTTTCATTCAGAGTATTTCTTTATATTGTTACCTTTATAATACTTTGACGTGTTAATGTCATGAATATCAATGCATGCAAAATTTGCGCTGGACATTAAACATAGCTCATCCAACAAATTGGTTTAATTGTATAAATGAGCCAGTTCAGTTGTTAAAATGGACAGTAATTATTAAAACCAGTTTGTTAGTTTAGTATTAGGGTATTAACAGTCTCCGGGACGAGTTTGCAATTCCGCTGAGTGCAAAAGTTGTCACCCTAATTTTTGGAGGTACAAGTAGGTCAAAATGAAGTTGATTACTTGGTTGGTGTTGGTTCCCTGATATTTGCCCTAAAAAAGTTGGCTCTAGCACCTCTGTTGAAAAAGTTATGCCCCTTTTTTGACAAATTTCCTCAGAGAAAAAGTTGTTTGCCTCAAGGGAAATCAAATTTCCCTAATGGAAAAAAGATTTTTCCTCAAAGGAAAAAGATTTCCCTTAGGAAATTTGCTGCATAAATTTTTTCTTTGGGGAAATTCTAATTCCTGTTAGGAAATTTGCTGCATCAAATTTTCCTTTGAGGAAATTTTGTCAACTACCATTTCCTTTGAGGAAATTTTTGACAAAAATTTTTCCTTGAGGGAAAATTCAAGACAGCAAATTTCCTCTAAGGAAAATATTGATCTCCAAATTTTCTCTATGGAAATTTCTGTACATCAAATTTCCCCTAAGGAAATGGTTTCCCCTATTTTTCCTCTATGGAAATTTCTTATCAATACAAACAGTATGAATATAATGTTTGCTAGACTGAATAAATGATACAAAAGATATTTAAAACTTTAATAAAGTTTTGACTGATGAGTAACATGACATACAAAAACAATACAGTCTTACTGTTTAGGTCTAGGTATTGTACATACTTTATATGATTTTAATTTTGATTCATAAAATATTTTTTGTAGCAAAGTTTTTTTGTTTATTGTTTTCTTTTTTTCCTTCACTTCTTAAAGAAAACCTTTTTGCAATGTGTTTCTTCAAAGATCTTCCTCTGTATATTTGATATGAGGGAGCAATGTAAATGAGTGAATAAAGCAGGTGTTCATTTCGAGTCATGGCGGGTCACATATAGCGTACTATATATATGTTAGGTGACGATTATTGTTCGCTTCTTTCTACTTTGAATTTGGCCTTTAAAAAATAATATATCATTGGCAATCATAATACCACATCTCATTTTTTTTATTATTAAGTATTGCCAACATATTTGTTCTTTAAAATCTGCGCAAATGTTCAGAGGAGACGTCATTATGCACAATAAAATGATCAAATTGTATGCAAGCAGATTATCTATAGGAAGAATTGTTAGAAAGCAAATGAATCTTCATTTCGTATATTTTTGTATATTTGGTGTGTTTTCCTAATTTAATGAAAGTTGATATCGTATGCTATTTAATCCAGAGGCAAGATAAATCGAAAAATAAAGCGATACATAGAAAAAAACATACACTGATATTATTTTCAATTTTTAGGCACTTTAGATAGATAACGTTCGGTCATTGTTGTCAGTAGAGCTACATATGTATAGAAATAGCCGTCGATTTGGAATCGTATTTCTTTATGATGTTTGATTTAGATGTCTATTTGAGTTTTACACATATATATATATATATATAGATATATACAAGTCTAAATTGAAAACAACGTTCAAACCTATGATTGCGTTGGATAAAAACCGCAATTTTTATACGTGTGCATGTAAAACAAATTTCTTGGTAGAGGGGTCTAAATACAGCACAAACAACATTTTCCAAAAGACCAAAAAAGTGAAAAAGTATATTTTAACAAAACGCATTTGACTAACAGGTCGAACAACTGATGTTCTTAAACCCTGGCTGCTGACTGCCATTGACGATTGCCAAATTAATTGATCATGAGATGTAACATGAATCTTAATTATTAATTTAATACCAAACAGAAAACAATAAACTTGCGGAGAAGATGGTATACCGCTAACATGAGGTGCAAAAATTAGTACACCATATCCGGATTTCGACAACTAATGTCTCTTCAGTGATGTTAGGGATATATATATTTCTTGTAACATCCACAAAACATATATGTGTATCTAAATTTTGTGACAAATAAATTAAAACTTAAATGTAGTCTTTCGAATTCAATGAAAATTATGATTAAGAAATATGTTCTGAAGTTTTCTCATACATTGCATGGTTATGCTGAGCAGTCAAGAGTTGCTGCTGGAAATCCAAGGACGGTGCAAAAAAATCAAGGGTGGTGTACTACCCTTAAACAGGCTGTGGTGATTCCTGATATTAATGCTTTATTCTCTGCATTGATAGATATCATGTATTTTGAAAACAGAATGAAGGAGGTAGGGAAGTGTTCCAACCCCCCAGGACAATATGAAACGTTCACATAATTAAAAACCAATTGTTCAGAGAACAATTGAAGGTCTTTCCACAGCAATTTTAAAATTTATTGAAAAGAAGCTAGTTCGTGTTTACTCAAAGTTAAAATTGGCATCTTATCATCAGTTTCTTTATACTGATGCGATAAATTAGTGGTTTCTATATACTTCTGAGTGAAATAAGGGAGATAATTAGCTACTTCCGGTGAAGTAAATGTCACTTCCGCTCTCATATAATAGTTTCTTTCACATTGATTCCAAAAATATGTAGTTTCTATATACTTTTGCTTGTAAACCATGAGATAATTGGCCACTTCCGGTTTATCGAAAGTCATTTCTAGTCTTCAGTGATAAGTTAATGTATTAAAATTACAAAATATATGGATTCCGAGTACTTTTCCATGAAGAAAGTGCAAAAATGGCTACTTCCGGTTTTCTCAAGGTCACCTCCGGTTGTCATTCTTCAAGGTCATATGTCATCCAACCTTTTGTAAAAGGTCATATGCCTTATAATGAACCAAGTTGAAGTAATAATCAGTTAACCTTATAACTGGACATTTCAAGGGCACTTACTCCTTACTCTTAGATGCCATTAGATTGTTTCAGACCAAATGTAACATATCTTCATTACAATAAAGCAAACATTTTGCACTTGTTGTTTCATATATATCTTTAAAAGTGTTTGAGAAAATGCAAAAACAAGGAAAAGTCAAAATTGAGAACTTGACCTTGACCTTTGACCTTGACCTCATTTTCTAAGTTAGGACCTAGGGACCTCAAATAAAAAGATTCCAGGGTTATACGGTTTCTTTGGAAAGACCTAATTTAAAAAAAGGAGGGTTCCAAAACGGTTGTTTGACGAACCCGGCTGCTTTACTTTGCGACAAAACATTCCTCTGGTATGTAGACTTCACGGTTCGTTAGACCACACGCAGAAGCGTCAAAAAAATGAATCTGGAACTCTTGTAGAGACATTCTTAAGAAGAAACAATGAAACGCAAATTCAATTTGGCGTTGAATATAGCAGATTATTTTTTTTGGAAGACATAACTGAAGTTTACGATGATTTATTAGAAAATTCAGTTACGTGTAATCTGTTTTGGCAGTGATTTAATTATACAATAAGTGTAAAACAAAGAACATTGGTTGGAATGAATTGCTGTGAACGTGACATTATTTTTTCTTTATGCTTTCTTAACTTAATTTGCTAAACAAATCCGACGTAAAGCGCCGATCATTTGATTTTCAAGAATAATCTTAAACTGTACAAGAATTTGTCAATGTATGTCTTGTATGTGATTGAAATAGACATAATTATTGACTATCTATCAAATAAGTTTAAAGTAACCAAACTGGATTATTTTCGTATATAAAAGATATATATAAACAAGGTATTCAAGTTCATGCGTTTCTCAGACTATCTTTACACTGAATCCGTTGGTTGTGTACTGATTGATACTTCAGTCTGGGGGAACATGATTTATCTATTAGTTATAATTGGCGGTTGAACTATCTTTCAGTAACTGCGAGTGATAATTCCGATGCTTAGTGTCTTTTGTTTTTATGTTAGTTGTGTTTGTGCCTCGTGCGGATTAAGCAAATTCCAACTGATTTTTACAGTTAAAACTTGTTTGTTGTTTTACCACTGTCCAAGGTTATGGGATGATTGGGCGATCACAAACATGTTTAACCCCGCCTCATTCTTTATGTGCCTGTCCCAAGTCAAGAGCCTATAGTTCAGTTGTTGTCATTTTCAAGTCTGTCATATTTGTATTTCGTAAATTGTTTTGTTATAAATTAGGCAGTCAGTTTTTCTGTTTAAATTGATTCACACTTTTTATGTCGAGGCCTTTTAATGCCGACTATACGGTATGTGTTGTTTCTTATTGTTGAAGGCTGTACGGTTGCCTATAATTGATTACATCCACTTCAGTTTAACTACGGTGGATATTTGTCTAATTGGCAACCATAGCACACCTCCTTGTTTTTTATATTCAGGAAATACCCGACTTTAACATGCATGAAATATTTGCCACTGGGCGTTAAGAAATAAGCAACCAACAATCGATTAATTCAAATTAAACTCGTCGAAAATAAGGGGACAACAATTCAAGTAATATATATATGATGGTTTGTTATGGTTTTGTTTTTTTTGGGGGGAAAGGGGGGGGGGGGGTACAGGAGGATTTTGAATATGAATATGCTGGCCTTGTAAGAATTGGAAATAATTAGCATGCATACATATAAACGGATTAAAATGTATTTATTTCGAAAACAAATCTCCTCGTGACCCCCTCCCCTTTTCCAGAATATAAAATGGCCGTCCCTTTACGGTTATTGTTCGCCTAGTTCTATAATATAAAACCATCAATTTCCTTTTTAATAGCCATTTTCGTCGGATAATTTCATTATTTGTTTTCAGTTGGAATATCCGATGGAAAATAAAAAAAATAGACAATTAATGAGGGGGGGGGGGGGGGGGCAAGGGGTTTAACTGTTATGCTGTTTTGGGGTACTTTAATTCTTTGTTATCTGTTATTCTGAAAATGTATTTGCTGTTAGCTGTTATTGTCTTATTCCTTGTTAGCTGTTATATGACTATTATTTTTTTTGTTATCTGTTATTGTGAGTATGTATTTCCTGTTAACTGTTATTGAAGATTAGAATGTTAGAGATTTTTGACAGCCAATCTTCAGTAGAAATTGAAGATAATTGAACATTGCGACATCGGATGGAGAGTTTATTGTCTCATTGGCACTCATACCACATCTTCTTATATCTATTGGGTTCTTTCCACTGATAATATGGTGGTCCTGTATTTGCAAAAGGATTTCAGTAACATACATCACATCAATGAATTCTAGTCAAATCGGCACCCGGTATAGTCAAATAAGTACCTATAGTCAATTTGGCACCTGGTATAGTCAAATCAGCACCTAGTCAATTTGGCACCTGGTTAAATCGGCACCCGATGAAGTAATTTCGGCACCCATGTTACACATGTTTGATATATTTTTATACGACCGCAAAATTTTTTTTTTCGATCGTATATTGGTATCACGTCGTCGTCGTCGTAGTCGTCTGAAGATATTTGGTTTACCAACAAAAACTTTAGTATAAGTAAATAGAAATCTATGAAATTTAAACACAAGGTGTATGACCACAAAAGGAAGGTTTGGATTGATTTTGGGAGTTTTGGTCCCAACAGTTTAGGAATAAGGGGATAAAAACGGCCCAAATAAGCATTTGTCTTGGTTTTAGCACAATAACTTTAGTATAAGTAAATAGAAATCTATGAAATTTAAACACAAGGTGTATGACCACAAAAGGAAGGTTTGGATTGATTTTGGGAGTTTTGGTCCCAACAGTTTAGGAATAAGGGGATAAAAACGGCCCAAATAAGCATTTGTCTTGGTTTTAGCACAATAACTTTAGTATAAGTAAATAGAAATCTATGAAATTTAAACACAAGGTGTATGACCACAAAAGGTAGTTTGGGATTGATTTTAGGAGTTTTGGTTCCAACAGTTTAGGAATTCGGGGCCAAAAAAACGGCCCAAATAAGCATTTTTCTTGGTTTCAGCACAATAACTTTAGTATAAGTAAATAGAAATCTATGAAATTTAAACACAAGGTTTATGTTGGGATTGATTTTGGGAGTTTTGGTCCCAACAGTTTAGGAATTATGGGCCAAAAAAGCGGCCCAAATAAGCATTTTTCTTGGTTTTAGCACAATAACTTTAGTATAAGTAAATAGAAATCTATGAAATTAACACACAAGGTTTATGACCACAAAAGGAAGGTTGGGATTGATTTTGGGAGTGTTGGTCCCAACAGTTTAGGAATTAGGGGCCAAAAGGGTCAAAAATTAAACTTTGTTTGATTTCATCAAAAATTGAATTATTGGGGTTCTTTGCTATGCCGAATCTAACCGTGTATTTAGATTTTTGTTTTTTGGTCCTGTTTTCAAATTGGTCTACATTAAGGTCCAAAGGGTCCAAAATTAAACTTAGTTTGATTTTAACAAAAATTGAATTCTTAGGGTTCTTTGATATGCTGAATCTGAACATGTACTTACATTTTTGATTATGGGCCCAGTTTTCAAGTTGGTCCAAATCGGGGTCCAAAATTAAACTTTGTTTGATTTCAACAAAAAATTGAATTCTTGGGGTTCTTTCATATGCTGAATCTAACCATATATTTAGATTTTTGATATTTGGGCCCCATGTATTTAGATTTTGGATATTGGACCATAAAAGGTAAATGTCCAATTTAAAATTTTTAAGTTCTTAGACCACATTCATTCTGTGTCAGAAACCTATGCTGTGTCAACTATTTAATCACAATCCAAATTCAGAGCTGTATCGAGCTTGAATGGTGTGTCCATACTTGCCCCAACTGTTCAGGGTTCGATCTCTGCGGTCGTATCAAGCTGCGCCCTGCGGAGCATTTTATTTTCAGCACTTTGAACAAAAAGATTAAAATAAAGAAGGGGTTATCCAAATATTGACTTATTTACATTTTTGGGGGTTTCTGTATGTAGTTTTTCGTTCAACTTAATGTGTATTTAAGGTATTGGATTTTTTGTATGCATGCATTTTGAATGACTGTTGGTTTAATGCTGTTTAAAGTTCCCTGAAAAACCACCTTAATTGCTCATTATTTTGCATTCGAGTTTGACGGCGTGGGACATTTGCGCTTTTACATAGAACGTTTGCGCTTTTTTAAATGGACATTTGCGCTTCAATTCATAGGACATTTGCGCTTTATATAAAAGAACATTTGTGCTTTTACAATATTTACTCCTATTTTATACGGGCTTTGGACCGGCAGTTTTGACCTGGCAGAGTTAAAGTCGTATTTTTTTCATTATGGATAAAAGTAATTACATAGCACATTCGTGTTTAAAAGTCATTTAATAGAACATTAAACCAGTAATATATAGCTAAAAGTAAACAATCTAAAGATCACAGACATTGAGTTAGAGCTGATGAAGTATTGTATAATTTTGATATAATTTGTCCAAAAAGTAGTACAACACACTGTAAAAATATTATTGAGAAAGCGCAGTAGGGATTTTTTCATTTTCATTTATTGTCTAAAAGAAATGCACTACGAAATAACTGTTCTCGGACCTTATGTTGTACTGTTACACCACTGTCCCATGTTAGGGGAGGGTTAGGCGCCAACTAACATGTTTAACCCCGCCTTATTCTGTGTGTGCCTGACCCAAGACAGGAGCCTGTAATTCAGTGGTGCACTGGTTGTCGTTTGTGGCTGTATTACTAATTTTTTTGTTCATTGTTTTGTAGTTAAATTGGGCCGTTAGTTTTCTTGTTTGATTCTTGTTTTACATCTGTCATTTCAGGGCCTTGTATAGCTTACTATGCGGTATGGGTTTGCTCATTGTTGAAGCCGTATGATGAGCTATATTTGTAAATTTCTTTATCATTTGTTCTCTTTTTGAGAGTTGTCTCATTGGCAATCATACCACTTCTCCTTTTATACTTATTTACAAAATACAAAAATAATTTTGGATCATTTTTTTAGCATGTGGGTGAATAATGACTTTGGGAATTACACAACACCTTTTGCTTTTAGCATTTACATTTAGAAGTGCTACTCCTCCTCTTTGCATTTACATGAAAGAGAACCCTGACCACCAGTTTTCTTAAAGCTTTTTTAACTGCTTCTCATAGCGAAAGTTCAGAAACTGTTGCTGCAATCAAAGATGTGTTATTTTAATGTTGTATTGTTTATTTTGAAGATTGTTTGTTTGTATATATGCTGTGTTTGTCACAGATCATGTTTTTGATTTATATGGCAATAAAGTATTAGATTTGATTTAACAACTTCAATTTAATTTCTCTACAAATATCCTTTTAAAAATCTTACAGCTGTTCCAATATGGTACCCAAATTCTCCTTAATAATTTCACAGAAGATACATGATTTATGTTTCACTTGGTGTCATCCAAATTGTCACTCGAGCCAATTTCTATTATATTATCAGAATAGTCACTTGAGTCAATTTCTTTTATATTATCAGAATTATTTGTACATGTAACTGGCATGCATGTATCAATTACATTTCCTGTCTTCACCTGGGTATTTTTGTATTTTATAACTAAGGTTTATTATGTGGTCATTGAATAAAAGTTCTATAGTGTGCATCAATGTTTTTTATAACAAAATCCATGTACTATAATTGCTTTTCTGAAAAAAAGTTCTAAAAATCAAATTAATATAAGGTGTCACTGGCTTCATTTTCTTGAAAAATTAGAAAACAATACCAAACCACAAAAACTTATCTATCAAATGCCCTTGATTTATAAATATTCCTTTAACAAAAACAGAAACTTGTAATTTTCTTAGTAAAATTCAGCATCCTCCATACTATAAATTATTGTACAAGTTTTAAGTGAATTTCAGTTGAAATTTGTACTAATTTTACATTGTATATTTTTTTTGTGCAAATAATAATTTGTACAAAATTATAACTTGTACACAACATATATCAAAGGTGTTTATGTTAAGGTCGTATGAACTTAGGCCTATAAGCATCATGTATCCATATGTTCCTTTTTCTTGATTATTAAGAATTGTTCGAATTTGAATTTTACGTAAGTATGGGGATAATATTCCTTGTATCCCCATGCGTACATATAAATTCATATCAATTATTGATTTAACAAAAAGGAAAGCATATGGCAAAAATTAAGGGATTCCTGATGAGGATCATAATTAAAATGTATATATATGTCTCTGTTTAAGGCCTAGCTAGGTCCATACAACCAGTTATATGATAAGATATACTGGATTGGTCCTTGACCGTACTGATTTTAAAATTTCATTTACTGTTATCTGTTATTGTCCCTTTTAAATTCCTTGTTATCTGTTTTATGCCAAATCAATTTACTGTTTTGCTGTTATTGGAACCCCCCCCCCCCCCTTGCCCCCCTCATTAATTTGTGAGTTCTATTTTATAGAACTACTGTACAGTAGAGTTTGTTTTAACTCGTGTCTTTTAGAAATATAACAGTATTGCAAGCAAATACTGTTTCCTGGTCCAGCTTATCGTTCCTACAGTGATGTCCTACAAAGGCTCCAATACCATAACACGTTTATCACACAGCTCACATTAATACTATTTGTAAAACAAATTGCAGTGAATAAACATGAAATGATAATAGATAAGTGGGCTGATATGAATAAAACTACTTAAAAAACAAGTTAAGATTTGTTCCAAACGGACGGATTTTTCTACATGTCCTACGATAAATTAGTATTAACTTGGGCATACGATACAGTTGAGATCCCTCATTGATTTTTTTCTTGAAGGTTTGATAGAAGGTCAATTTGATAGTGTACTGTTGAAATATGCAAAGAAAAACTTACTTTTTGAGATATTTTGGTTCGAAATTTGCAAATTTAAGGGAAAAAACCTAAAATTTCAGAAACAAGGACTTTTAAGGAAAGTAGCAATAGTTTTGAACGAACAGTCATAACTTGATTTTTTTTTTGTAAAATGTTCCTTTGATCCATGGCACCAACATGCTGTGACAAGTTTGAGGTTTAACCAAATACTTCTTTCCTGAAATAAAGATGTTGACAATATTTTTGCGTCTACTCAGAAGTGCAGAAAAAGATCGATCGTTGATTTTTTTCTTAAAATTTTGGCGGAGCGTTCTTGAAACATTACTCGATTAATTGCAAAAGAAAAAAAAACAGTGCCTGCTTTTTCAATAAAAGCAATAAACCTTGATTTGTAATGGCAAACGGGACGTTTGCCAATAAGGCGCTAAATTTCGTTGAAATAAGTTTTAATCGCAATGTTCAACGTCGTGAAAACAATCCCGCCGTTCACGACTACGCTGTCAAGTCAAGTGGTATAGCCAAGTTTTTTTTTCGAAAGCAATGATATTAATCATCAAAACTTATAAAGCTGGTAACTCGTAAAATACCATAAAATATTTGCCAAACCTTTATGAATTCTTGCGAAACTTAGACAGAAACCCTAGTAAATTACCTTTAGAAAAGAAATGTTCGGAAACAAAAAAAGATAAATCTTAGAAAAAATATTAATTTGCAGCTCTGTCTGACATTAGTCATACAATTCATATCGGAAACACATCTTGGACATAGTTTTAATCATTCAAAAGGTCCTAACATGACAAAATGTGAAACAATTATAAAGTATTAGTGATAATATAAAAATAATTCAAACAAGAACACTAACGGCCTATTCTATATATAGGCATTATATGAACGCATCAACATACCCACATTAATTCATTTTAGCTTATAAACTACTCTGAACATGTTTAGAAAGTGAATATATAGAGCTGTTTCGAGCAAATTCATGTCGTAATTTTCTCAAAAGTCCATTACCGTGTAGTGTAACATTCATAGTAAGTACAGCAGTCGGTAATTGGGCATGAAATTGCATGCTTCTATATCTATAGATAAGTTTCCTATGCTTGTCTTCAGGGTATTTTTTTTTATTACGGTACATATGATTATTGACTTACTTGTCTGTATTAAACCTCTAATCTAGGAGTGTGTGCAACCACATTGTCCGTCCGACCGTCCAGTGGTCCAACAAATATTTTGTTACTTTTCAGAGACTTCATATTTGGTCAGCAGCTTAACATCAATGAGTTTTCTGGTCAGTCAGATATCTAATTCCTGTGTGCCAATACTTCGATTTTTTCCCTCTCAATATGTACAAGAGGGGATATGCATAGCACTTCAACGGTTGCGTTTTTGTTTTAGTCTATAATACGGGTCTTATTATAACTGTGTCTTTTTAACTGACAGTTCTTCTTCATACACATATATACTCCACTGGGTTGAATTCTAAAAATGCCGTTAAAATCTGCAACTTTTTTATGTACCTATTCAAAGTAAAGAACAGTTTGAGGCGTTATCTTTATTTATCATGATTCTCATTTTGTTAATAGTGTCTGTTAAATTTATCCGTACAATTCTCCATACGATTTAGAGTTTGCCAAATGATATAGATACTCTATATTGATTAAAGTCATATGAAACGAGTGACTGGTGAAAAATAATGTTAATTCAATTTTGGGCCGATGCATGCATATATAATAAACTTAGTCTTCGACATGTGCACGATTTTATCATTTTTCACGCATCCATATCGTATAATCGTCAAAAATATATTTCACTCTGAAAATATGGCAGCTAATTAATTGTCGTGTTTTGAAGCCGAAGTTTACCGATTGTCACCTTTGTAAACAATCAACAAAGAAGCATGGATATTGAGGTAAGCACGTGTATAACATGTACATTAAGATATAGTGTATTTCGATGACGGAGCGATTTTTATGTTTGTTGACTCTCTTTGCCAATTTTGTTTTCCCCTTCGCACTTGCGTATTGCGATCACCGGATTTTTGCGAGAAAGGTCAAGCTGAAGTAACTGCATACGGAAAACATGTCGGCGAATTATTGTCTGGGAAGCCAATAATTAAAAAAAAAGGGTCAATTTCTTCTAAATTTGGACGACAAATTAAAGAATTTTCTTCTAAAAAATATAAATGTACATAAGTTTTAAAATAAAAACTAGCCATTTAGTTATAAAAAAAATATGCATCAATATTTTTTAATTTGAAGTTTCATATGACTTAAACATTAATTAAGACAGTAGGCCTACTTTGATATCTAATTAAATTACTTATTGGGCTTTTTGTGTAGATAGGTTTCTGTCGCATTGACGTATCATAGTCGAGTGACAAATCAAGAAAAGGGTGCTTATTTTACGACTTTAATGGACCGGCATAACTGCAGGCTGAAATTTTTTTTTTTTGCAAAGCTAATACCTTAATTACTTTTTTGCCCAGACGTAGCTATTTCCTGCGGTGCAGTTTTTCATAAAATGGAAAGTAAAAGACATGTTGAGTTGTTCATTCAAAATGCAACTCGACAAAAAATTTACATTTGTGTCTTTTTGATAGTCTTCAAACTCTTGATTTGGGATTTTATGAAGAGTTCAAGTGCTTATTCATATTGTAAAACTGTAATTTCCTCTATTTATCCTTATTATATCCGTTTTCGCTCAGTTTTGAAAATATGGACTCTGTTTTATTTCAACGGTGTGTTTACAACATTTGTAAATTTACAGATCATGACATCGATATCTTTCAAATTTTCAAGATAAAAAGTAATAACACATTATTTTGTAAAGTTATGAGACCACTTCGGCTCACTTTTTCAAATAATTTCACATTTTTCGACATATTTTTAATAGATATTATAAATCAGTGAATTTCAGTCTTTAGTTCTCTAACTGATACGAAGTACATTTACTTTTTATTGTCGAATGCACCATACCATAGTTCGTGTTTATGTCAGTTGAATATAATTGTGTGGATATTATTTTATCACATGACTATTGAACAATGTTTTTCAACGTTTTTGACTGATATTTTTTTGTCAAAAAGACATTTATCGTGTCTTTTTCAAAGTTAAAAGTAGATTTTTTCTAACAGTAAAAGCCAAATTGGGGCGGATAAGGGGTATTCCCGAAATACATCTTTTATATAGTCTATTAATACTGACATTTCCGCAAGCTAAAAGAAGTTGTGCTTCAAACAATTGGAATTTTGAATTAAACATCCGATTAAAACAAGCAAATAACTTTCCTGTTTAACTGCAATACGAACCCTTTATAATGCTGTGAATATAAGAAAGTAGGATGTGTACCACCGACTCTATAACGTTAGTCTAGTTAGCTTGATGATGTTGATATAAAAACCTTAAGGTATCACAAATCTTATAACAAATCATAAACTAGTACATGTATGGTAAATTTAGAAAAGTTTACGCAGCCTGACCTTTCGGATGATCATACAGATCAATTTTTCATCGTTGAATCTATGTTGTTCTTACTACTTCTTAGTCTGTTCTGACCAGATCAATGTCCACTCCTTGTGACTGGATGCTAGTACTTTAGATTTAGAAATAAAAATTTAATCACTCTTTTTTTCACAAGAATTTAAAACCAAGGCAATTCACTACATGACTTGCTTGGTTATGATTTTACTTAGCGTTCCAAAGATAAAAGTAATTAAACGATGAGTTGGATGTTTTTAGAGAAGGCTTCTCATTGCCTGAATGGTTTCATCCATGAAGACGTGCTAGTTCACCAACATCCTTTGTCATGTCTTTTCTTTATTAAATCTGCTGTTGCTTCCCAATACACGAATTGACAACATTTAAAAAAAAGATTGTGAAAAAAATCAATCGTTATACGACAACAGAAAGGGGAAGGAAAATCAAATGTTGGGTTCAGTAGTTCAATCTAAATTTTTGAAGCCGTTCGAGCAGCTAGCCATTTAAAACCTGAACAGATACCGTCAAAATTGAAACTGAAATTAAGACAATAACTATAAATGAAGACTAAACATTACATGAAGCCTCTTCAACAGTTCCTAGTTGAAGCAGTCCTTAGATATAGCCAATGGGACTTACCCAACACCATTGCTACATTGAAAGAAGGTGGTCATATAATACAGGAGGGACCATGTAATGTTGACATCAATGCTGAGACAATTCATTGTTTAAAAAAAATTCACTTTTTAGCTATGGCTGTCCCCTTCGTTCCTTTAAGGTTAAACTTGAACTAGAAAGATCTGTGACGCATGAAGATTCTAATACCAAACTTATGGAATGTGGACCAATCGATAAGATACAAAAAACTCCTTGTTAATGCAGACATTGAGTTTTGTTTGAAGAAAAACATAGATACATCTGACATATCTTGGATATTTCCCCGACTTATTTCAAGGCAAAGGTTAGTGCCAATTCCCAAATTCACAGAAAATACTGAAAAAAATTTCCAAATTGTTACCGGCTTTTTCAAAAGGCTATCATAATTCAAATTTGAAGATACGATTCTAACCTTTGCTCTGGTCATAGACACAAAACCTAGCAACATGGCAACATTTACTGTATATACTGCTATGAAACAATGTTTAGATATGTTCAGCAAAATGCTATACAAACTTTTGACCAGCAATTGTATATATTGTTGCCCTATATGAAAAATGGTCTATGACAGACGTTATTTACTCCCACATTATAAGAATAGGAGGATTTCATGGGCTTATCTTTTATATATCAACAGTTGGTAAAAATATTGGTTTTAGCTGAGGTATATGACTGACATGTTGACTCTAAAATTTATGCTTGAGATACAGTAACAGATTCTAATTTGCAAACAGCTTTAGTGTGGTGTTCCAGAATTAACACTGCCATATGAGGCTCTCATGTTTCCTTTATTCAAAACATTTTTCAAATGACGCTTATACATAAATTGTATAAAAAGTATTGAACCAACGTATGGAAGGCGTTCATTGACTGTCCTGATATATATTTTTTCTAATCACTGGTGTTAAACTGATAACCGTAACTGGAATTACGACGATCCCAATATGGCGACGGCAGAAATAGGTAAAATCTTTTCAGTCATTTTTCTCAAATGAAGCCCGTTGTTGTCAAGAGTTACTCAGCTGCAAGGTTTTTCTATACCATTACATCATATTTGAATCGTAACGGTGCACTATAATTGTCTAAGCGCTTAGAAAATTGCCGTCGAAAAATTCGGGATGATAATCGTAATTCGATGGCATTTTTCTTGTTTGATAATCGTAATTTCTTTATGTTATTATAGTAACTGAAAATAATAAATGTGTCTTCCAGCTTGTCAATGGTATTTTGTGTGTAAAAACTGCAATGTCCAGTTAAACGATGACATTAACGCGCAAAATAAAAAATAATGAAGCAACTTACAGGTTAATATTTATGACAAATTTACTTGCATGTATATATATCTCGATTTATAACTGACAACAATATGCATAACCTTTCAATATATACATGTACCTGATAAAGATATGGAAAATGAAGCAGCTGTCGAGTCAGTTATTGTGGTAAATAAATAATTTAAATTCTTTCAAAGTTTCAATGTTGTTTTCGCGTTTAGGGTTTTTTTTTAAGTGGGGAAAAAAAGGGGGGGGGGGGGTATTAGCATTATCCCATATCCCAAAAGTGCAATCCTTTCAAATGAAAGTCCCGTATACCACATTTCAATATGCCATATGTTTTGCCTCAAATATTGCATATATCCAATCGACTTTTAAATCAATAAAAAGGGCAAGTTAACCTCCCCTATCTCAATATTCCCTATACCACGGGGGTGGCTGTGGGTTACTTCCTATATAAATATATAAGTTATAACATGGATCAGATTTTTGGTCTTCGTCAATATATGAAAGGGGATTTTTTTTTTAAATTAAATTTCAGCAGCACGCCAGAAGTGACACCATCCCTTCCCCCGTGCCTTATACAGACCTCATTTATCATAAGATCGCTGTCAGTTTTGAGTTCCCTGTTTGGTTATATTCGGGGATGGGTCCACACATTATGTAAAAGGGAAATGGGGGGGGGGGGGGGGGGAGGGGGGTGCTATAAACTGAACGTTTATAGCAATTTCTGCGAGAAATGAAGACAAGAAGGCAACACCATTCTAATAGGAAACCGATTAGTCGAGTATCATTTTGGTATTCGATACTCAGTACTACCAAGCGATACTCGAGCACTATAAGTACCAAGCGATACTCGAGCACTATAAGTACCAAGCGATACTCGAGCACTATAAGTACCAAGCGATACTCGAGCACTATAAGTACCAAACACGCGTCAACTAGTCAACTATAAACTAACAACAGTTTTACATGTTCGATTTTTGTACAACTTTGATTAATACATAAATTATGTCCGCAGTGAAAGAGGGTCTCCAGAAATACTGTGAAACTGTTGAATCACGTAGTGGTATTAACCATATGGATTCTAAAAAACTCTAAAGAACTTCTGGATAATTTTAAACCTCGATCTTTTTTTGAAATTAGTTCTATCAAAACTTTTGATTTTTCAACCCTGTATACCACCATTCCCTATATGAAATTGAAAAATCGTCTAAAAGAAATAATCCACAATGCTTTTCAACATAAAAATGGTAGCATACGCTATAAATTTATTTCTTTGGGATACCATACGGCATATTTTGTTAATAGTGAACAAAAAGGTAAAACATTCTACACAGAGGAACAAGTGATCAGTATGCGGGAGTACCAGAATCTATGACAAACGAGACGATTTTAATTTTGAAATCATCAATTTCCCCCACCTAAGTAGCAAATTACCAACTTCACCTCCATATGGGATATATATTTCCCAACTTATTCGGTATTCAATAGCTTGCAGCTGCTACTCAGACTTTGTAAGTGTCTGAGTAGAAAGTTGATAAAAATCATCGGAAGGTACCAATACCTTGTTGATAAATATTCCTTATCAACTTCACAAATAATACACAATGGTCTTGAAGTATAGATTCTGGGTACTGACGTTGTTTATCATCTTTTCTCTAATTCTTCGTCAATTTATCCCTTTCTGCACCCATTGTATAAAAAAAAAATAATCAACGTGTGGTTCGTTTGATCTCAGTTCTTCATTGGTTAAAATCCGATTATGACGTCGAATTTTCTTCCTTTCCTCTGAATTTCATATTGTGACGGCATGAAAAAAGGCGACCATGCCTGATGACGTCACATAGAAAGAACACATCTTTTTGCAGATCATTCGAAAAGAAGGAATAAATTTGCCTGCGTATTGTTTGAAAATCATTAGAGAAACAGATTCCACCACAAAATCTCGTGTAATACGATATTTATCCACTCTCGACAGTTAAATTTTAAATATTTAAAACGCTCGGCGAGCCTCGCGTTTTAAATTTGAAAATTTAATTGTCTCGAGTGGATAAATATCGTATCACACTCGATGCAGTGGTAGAATCTATATTTAAATAACGTGTTATAGGATTCTTTTATTTATCTTTATGAATATTACTTTAACTGTTTAGTCTGTTTTAGGGGACAACCATTTGATATTCTGGAGGGGACCAGGAGGATTTGTTTTGGA
The DNA here is from genome assembly GCF_021869535.1 of Mytilus californianus. Taxonomy (NCBI): domain Eukaryota; kingdom Metazoa; phylum Mollusca; class Bivalvia; order Mytilida; family Mytilidae; genus Mytilus; species Mytilus californianus. The sequence goes on from NW_026262679.1 coordinate 85,083,996, forward strand.
TCGGTTATTTATTTTTGTAAACTAAGAGGACAGATTATTTTTTTTTCTGCACTGTTGAAGCAAGATTTTTCATCTTCATTAAAACAAGGGACTGATTATTTATTTTCATTACTATATTAATAATATTTGAAAACAGAAATTTCTGCGGAAATGAATCTTCTGATTTCCAAACTGCATATACATGTATTGCATACATACACGGTAATCGAGTTGGGCTGTGACTAGTCTCTTTTAAAAGTATTGCCAAATATATTTATGCCGAGCGGAGCGAGGCAAAACAATTTTGAAGGGTTTGGAAGCTGCTGAAGGCCCAAAGAAACTATAGAACAAATGATGCAAAACCGTGCTTTCTGGGTGTTCCCAGACCCTTTCTTATTCTGAAAACGCAAGTTCTGTTTAAATAATATTTTGACAATATTTTGGTCTCAACATGCTCAAAGCAAAATGTATAGATTCAGCGTAAGACTTAAGTTTTTATGGACAACACCAAAAGACCAATATGAAGAATAAAGTAAAAATGTAATTCACATTCCAGTGGCTGCTGGTTTTTTTTTTTTTTTTTTTTTTTTGTTGTTTCGGCATGCAGAATTTAAATCTTTTATACCTGTAAATTATATGGGGTTTTATTCAAATTAAGTTAAGAGGGGGCTGATTATCAGTGATATAACTATGTCAAGTAATTTTTAATAACACATTTCAATTACAACTTGATGTAGCTCTTAACTGGGATACAATTTAAAGTAGTTAAGTTGTAAAATTAGCTAAAAAGTCTTTAATAAAATAAATCTTATGATCAAGTTGAAAACAAAATTACTAAATCACAAAAGGAATGCAACACTAAGAGTATACAGAAGGGCAATCAATGAACAAAAGACAAATTTAAAGAAACAGTGATCCCGAAAAAACAGGTGCTACGTCCAAGGGAGAACAGAACTTGCTTCTTGCAAACACTTGCTGTGAAAACAATTTGATATGAAGACAAGCTTTTGGTTTTAAAATTTCCTACATAAAGGCATTTGCCTCAATGTAGTTACAGCCCTGTAATAAAAGTGAGGTAAGTGTTCCTGAGCCAATATACCTCAAGTTAAATGAAACCCATTTTCAGAAATTTCAAGTATATTTAAATAACATTTATACCTTTATTATTAAAAGATTGGGGAAGTGTTTCCCGAATTTAAAAAAAAAAAAGATGAATTTTATGAAGAATCTGGTGCCACCTCATACTTTGGAATAGCATTTATAAAATGGCTTAAAGACCTGCCGAGTTATTCATTTTCAATACAGTGTAAGTCAGGTTATTTATTTTCGAACTACTAGTACCACAGAACAAACCATTTATTTTTGTGATTATTAAGGCTGAGTTATTTATTTTCAACATCCCGTCATTGTGTTCTAGTAAATTTTTGTATTCTTGTCTTTCATTTTTGCTAATGTGCTTTGTCTATATGCCTTTTTGTGTTTCTTTGTTACATATAACGTGGCTCTGTACTTATACATCCCGTCATTGTGCTTTTGTGCTATGGTAAATCTTTTCACTAGTAACCCGAATTTAGCTTGATCGGCTAAAAAGGTATTAACGCTATTTAAAAAAGATTAATATTCATATGATGAAGACATAATCTTTCAATCAGTTGAATTGAAGTCTGGAGCTGGCATGTCAGTTAACTGCTAGTAGTCTGTTGTTATTTATGTATTATTGTCATTTTGTTTATTTTCTTTGGTTACATCTTCGACATCAGACTCGGACTTCTCTTGAACTGAATTTTAATGTGCGTATTGTTATGCGTTTACTTTTCTACATTGGCTAGAGGTATAGGGGGAGGGTTGAGATCTCATAAACATGTTTAACCCCGCCGCATTTTTGCGCCTGTCCCAAGTCAGGAGCCTCTAGCCTTTGTTAGTCTTGTATTATTTTTAATTTTAGTTTCTTGTGTACAATTTGGAGTTTAGTATGGCGTTCATTATCACTGAACTAGTATATATATTTGTTTAGGGGCCAGCTGAAGGACGCCTCCGGGTGCGGGAATTTCTCGCTGCATTGAAGACCTGTTGGTGACCTTCTGCTGTTGTCTGTTCTATGGTCGGGTTGTTGTCTCTTTGACACATTCCCCATTTCCATTCTCAATTTTAATGAAGATTTGATAAAGATTGACAAAAAATAAAAATTGTGTTTAATCTATTTCAATTAATATCAAATTATTTTAATGCCAGTCAAATAGATTCCCTTGCGGTCATTCAAGTTAGTTTCAAATGTGGTTAAGCTGTGTCGAACTAATTGGCTACGCCCCCGTTAAACCATTTCAAACTGGCTTTTATTCGTTTTTGTATTCTAAACGGGCGATATCTTTTTGCGCCAAAAATGAACTCATTTGCGCCACAACTTATTTGCGCCAATGCTACTTCTGCGCCACTTCATTTTAATAACTATAGGTATCATTTGCGCCAATAAAAAAATCATCTAATCACTTGGCATATCAGGAATTAAGTCCTCAACAAAGCTATCACCCACATCTTCTGGTTTAAGGAACCCTTATCCGAAATAATGGTGTAACCATTTACTAATGTCAGTTCCATTTTTCTTGTATTCGTTCCCAAGACCCAAATTCTGTGTTTTCATCCACCAAGCCTGACCAAGATGGAATCCACAAGACTTAATGACGACGTTTGGAAAGATGTCTCTTACTGTTTAATGCATTCGTTCTTCAAAATCTAGATGAATGGTGCTAATGTTCAAGGTCAGATTAAACTTCTTGCAACTTTCATCAAGTAAGAAAAAGATTTTCTTGTAACAAGCCTCTGATTTTGTCGGTAACAGACAAAATACTAATGGAATATAATGTCCATTCTTAAAGCGATGTATAGTATAGAGTTTTTTGAAATATTTTGGACAACATTTATAAGTACCATCAGCAAAAAAGTTCTCTGAAACTGTACTCAGAAATTTCAAATTAGCCTCGTATCCGTGACATAAAATTATCCCGCTTTCTGAATCATTACGCAAAACAAAGTCATCATCTTTGTTTGTTACTAATATACAGGTAAATGTGGCGCAATTTGATTCCATCTATTGGCGCAATTAATACCATCAGAAAAATAGAGAGTGGCGCAATTGATACCTTTTCAAAACTGTAATTGGCGCAAATTGATTCTGTCCGTTTTATTGAGATTTTGCTGAATTATTTCATATATTTTAATCATTTTCCATGTATAGTTTAAATGTCTTAACTCGTTACATCGTGATGTTCACCTCGGTAGCAGTGGGGATAGGGCTCTCGTTTACAATACAGATATCAATACACCCAAAGGAAGTAACGGTCCAATTCCCGTGCAAGGACGGTTTATCTATATAATATTAAATAACTTAACTTAACTTGAATTTCACTTTCAAATACACGAGATGACATTAAATTTTTGCATTTTCCTATATGTTGTCATCCTTTCTTTAAACAAAGGTAGATACATTAGAAATTGTTGACCTTTTGTCTCTATAGTGTCGTCAATGGTTAAGTTTCTGTTCAGTATAGCATTGTAGGTAACACAAGATTTTACACTTGCTTAAGTATAAATATTCAGATATTTGTACGTCTTTTTCCGTTGCAATTGACAAATTTGGGACAGAATTGACAATTTTATGAATGTTTACATTGATAACAATTTTTTTCGAATAAAATCGTGTTTAAAAAATATTTTAACGAACTTTAACAACGTGTCCTGTAAAGTTTATCGAGAATCTTTTTTAGTTCCTTTTCGCATGGACTGTCTCGGATATAACGGTAACGCAAATCACGTGTATTAAACATAGTTTAAGCCTGAGGATATCATTTCAGATTCAACTTCCTAATCTTCAATCCACAGACACGCCATCCTCTTATCTTGTAAATTTTACTAGTACACGAATTACGAGGGTTAGATAAAAGCAACAGTAGTATACCGCTGTTCAAAAGTCATAAATCGATTGAGAGAAAACAAATCCGGGCTACAAACTAAAACCGAGGGAAACACATAAACTATAACAGGAAAACAACGAAACAACAGAAACACTGAAGTGCAACAAAAAACAAACGACAATTCAACATACATAGAAACTAACCATTAGATAACAACTGCCATATTCCTGACTTGGTACAGGACATTTTAAGAAAAAATGGTTTTGTGCCGGCTAGCCAATAACATAAACGGTACCAATTTTTCTGCACCAGATGCGCATTTCGACAATCAATGTCTCTTCAGTGATGCTCGAGGTCAAAATATTTGAAAATCAAAAGCTTATTTAAAAGATGAAAAGCTATAAGCCAAAAAGGACAAAAAAGTATAGCCAAAGCCGGGCAGGGAATCAGAGCTTTGCATGAGGGTGATACATTCCTTAATTTCAAATAATTTCAAACATTTTGTAACAGGAAATTTCAATAACACTAAATCCGTATTTTCATGCCAGTACCGAAGTACTGGCTACTGGGTAGGTGATACCCTCGGGGACTATCAGTCCACCAGCAGAGGCATCGACCCAGTGGTATTAATAACATAAACGGTACCAATTTTTCTGCACCAGATGCGCATTTCGACAATCAATGTCTCTTCAGTGATGCTCGAGGTCAAAATATTTGAAAATCCAAAGCTTATTAAAAAGATGAAAAGCTATAAGCCAAAAAGGACAAAACCTCGCGCTTTATGGCAATGTTAAATATACCGCTAAAATGACAACATTACACATTAAACATGTTTGTGGGTGCTCAATCCTCCCCTAACCTTGGACAGTGATTAAACAGTACAACATAAGAACAAACTGTAAAAATCAGTTGAAAAAGGCTTAACTCTTCAGATCGATTCAAAAACCTACATTCAAAAACACAGACCGGACGTGGCAGGGTATTTATCCATCCCTCATCCGTAACAATAACAAAAAAACCAGTAACCCAATAAAAAAAGGAAACAGAAAATAATGATCAATATTTAACATTCGTCAGCAAAACGCGATCGATGGTCTTTTCGGTCTTTTCGCAATAAAACATGGTAATTAAGGCCTTTAGTCGAATAAGATGTGAATACAGTAAAAGAGACTACCATTAGTTTGCTATCAATCCCAAATGCATGATGGGTAAAAATACAGTATTCAGGTATTACCTATTTTGCATTAAACCATTTCTCAAAAGAAAATTCAATAGTGAAGTTCGGAAAGTATTTCTAAGAAACTGTTTTCTCTGTTTTCGTAGCTTTCTTTCTTGCAAGAACATTTATGCCTGTATTAACTTTCAGGAATTCTGAATTCTTGTGTATAAAAGTTATCTGTATACTTTTTCAACTTGATTTCAATAATTGCGAACTCTTATTTATAAAGTATTTCGGATAGTGCGCTGTATTGTAGTATAATTGTAACTATATGTTCTGAGGGTATAGCCCGAGGAAAATATGTTTTTTAGGGGAACAAAAATCTCCATAACTGGAGAAAAAACGAATTGAAATGGAAATATAACTCATAACAAGAATATGTTTAAATTGCAGAAAGCATCCATTTAAATCATCAAATGAATGCATTTTATTTATAAAATGATCGTTTGATTTAAAATTATTTTAAAATAGACCAATGAAAATAATTTATTTACACGAGGAAAAGCTAGGTATTTGTGACGTACATGTATGACTGACTGAATAACGTGTACAAGTATTTCCCATTATTTCGGCCTCTTTACTGCAGTGTAAATGGTCTAAATCTGCAATTGTTAAATGCATTTTTTTTAATTTACACAATATAACAAAACTTAGGATGAGACGAATTAATTGTTTTAATCGGTTGTTTAACGTCCAGTGGCAACTTTTAGACGACTTATTAGGGAGAGAATACTAGTATTCGATATGATATAAATATATGAACAAGGATATATGCACGTGCAGATTTTTAACTTTTACTTTAAACGACAGCGTCCCCGAAAATTGTTATATAACTAATATAATGCGTTCCGAATTCACTCCACATTTCTGAATTTATCCTCATTATGAAATCAATATGAAGAAATTTCAAATGTTCGGGCAAAACTAATTCAAATTTAAGTCAAAATGATCCTAAGGAAAGGATGCACACAAGAGCCAACAGTTCACCTTTTGTTATGTTGTGTAGTTGAGTTGCTGTCTCTCCGACGTATCTATCTCATCTCCTTTTCGTTTATGTATGCGACTTTAATATCGTCACCAAAAATCGCGTCATTCACACAATACTCTACTTTTCGTTTTATTTTCTTATTTTAACATGATTAATATACAAATAAGAAGATAATGTTAATTTGAGTTATTTACAAACAATTGCATTTCTTTATTTGTAGCACGTTCCTTAATTCGTTCACGTTTCTGCAAAAAAAGTGTTTCCTTCTCGCATTTTAACGGCCTTTTTCCCGCAATTTTTTTCAAAACAATTTCATAACAAGTCAATTGATGAACTTTTTCAAAAAGATGTTTTTCTCATCTATAAGAGTAATATTGTGTTGTACATATACATGCATGTTGATTTTTTTTTAGATTTCTAAAAAATATTTAGCAGTTCAACATTGATTCACGGTATTCATATTATACGTACAAAAGAGAGAATTATCATAAAACATTTCAGGAAAATTAATTAAAACGACAAGCAATTCATTTTTTTCACAAATTTAAGTGGATTTTATCATATACACATACTAAGGATAAAATAAAATGCATACATCTAATGTAACGGTGACATGTAGCTGTTTTCATCCTTGCCCCGCTTTAGTCGCTGATGGATAGCTGTATAATTAGCAATCATACCCGGGCACATCTCCTAATTTTTATGTTGTCAAAATCGTATGACAGATTAGACTGTTTAATGTTATTACAACCTTTTTAGAGGCGGACAATTTAGAGCTTGGCACATTTTCTATTGTTGAAGCTAGAATGTATAAGCTCCAGGTATACTGCTATATTAGGTCCTGGGAAATGGAGGTAGTTGCTAAATACAGCGAGTTACCTTGTTCGTACGATATTCCCAATAAAACATCGTATTATATCACGCCTATTTTTTTTAAAGTTCCAATGTGAATGTACTTTTTGCACCAGTGACAAATATATTATATTTTTAGCGGAAATTTCAAAGTAAATTAATTTGTTATATGTAATAGCTTTAAACAAGACTAAACTGAATAAGGAATAGATTTAAAAACTTGATTTCGACTTTTCAAATTCATTATTTCTATCTAATAACGAATTTTTTTTTTTAAATAAATACTAACAACAATAGGTCGTACTGTTGCCTATTATGTGAATAGTTGTCTCATGGGCAATCATACCACATTTCCTTATTTCTACTAGTATACAGTTTTCATTGGCGGTATTTGGTGATCAAAAGTTGTTAACTTGTATATGTCATGTGGTCTGTGGTGGAGAGTTGGAAATCATACCACATCTTATTTTCTTTATGTATTCTTTCTTAATAAAATGATTTCCCTGAACAATAATAACGAAAATGTTTGGTTGGGTGGGAAGAATCATTGAAATGTTATTTTTCTTAATTCTATTTTACTTTTACCAGAGACATATATGTGTATTTATGTCTCTGCTTTTACAATATTGTGTATTCTATTGAAACATGAACGCGGACTTCAATGAAAACACCTGGATTGAAGTTTGCAAATCTACCGACCAATGAAATGCATTGGAATGTATAACGCGGACTTCAACGAGAGCACCTAGATTGAAACACACGACATTCATAGGTTTTAGCATTAACAAACACCTTCTTGATATCATCATTTCCTTAAATAGCTTTTTAGAAAACAAACGCTTATTACATACGCAATTAAAAGAGTTGACGACATAATAGACTAATTCCTTTTTCGTTTGATTAGATGGACACACATTAGGTCAGGTGCATTAGGTCGTAAAAGCTTAATTTTGTCTTTCTTATAACAGAGACATTTATATAGTGTGTATATGCCTCTGCTTATGGTAATTTTATGTTAACTAAATGTAATTACTTTAAATCAAAAGATGTATTGTTATAAATCGGTGAATTTTCAAAATTTTTTGTTTGGCATTCGTTAAATAATTGTTATCAAGCCTAAGTGGATAGTCTAGAAACGTTACGCAGTGCTGGTAATTCATTTACCTCTGTATATTTAATATTACATCGAAAATCAATTATAATGTTCATATGAAAATAAGAAGATGTGGTATGGTTGACATTGATACAACTCTCCACCACAGACCAAGTGACATATAAGTTAAAGAACTCTAGATCACCGTATGGCCTTCAACAACGAGCTAAACCCTTAACGCATAGTCAGCTATAAAAGTCCCCGAAATGACAAATGTTAAACAGTTCAAACGAAAAACTAACGGTCTGATTTATGTAGAATACTATTATATAACAAGAGTGCACACGCTGAAATGTCTCGCCTTCTTTACTAATCATTGATATTATGTTGATAGTTCTAAATATAAAGCTTTACTACAACTATCACATAAACTTAACATGATCCAAGAAAATGAGGTCAAGGTTATATAAACCAAACAAGAAATACATGTACACCTTACAATCATTCAATACACTAAATATAGTTGACCTATTGCTTATAGTTTCTAAGATACAGACTTAACCAAGAAAACTAAACATTGACTAATGAACCATGAAAATGAGGTCAAGGTCAGATGAACCATGCCAGGCAGACATGTACAGCTTGCAATTCTTCCATACAACAAATATAGTTGACCTATTGCTTATAGTAATAGAAAAACAGACTAAAACACAAAAACTTAACACTGAGCTATGAACCGTGAAAATGAGGTCAAGGTCAAATAAAACCGACCAAACTGACATGTACATCATAAAATATTTCCATACACCAAATATAGTTGACCTATTGCATATAGTATTAGAAAAAAGACCAAAACTCAAAAATTTAACATTGACCACTGAACCATGAAAATGAGGTCAAGGTCAGAAGACACCTGCCAGCTAGACATGTACACCTTACAATCATTCCATACACCAAATATAGTAGCCCTATTGCATACAGTATAAGAAAAACAGACCAAAACACAAAAACTTAACTATAACCACTAAACCATGAAAATGAGGTCAAGGTCAGATGACACCTGCCAGTTGGACATGTACACCTTACAGTCCTTCCATACACCGAATATGCTAGACCTATTGCTTCTAGTATCTGAGATATGGACTTGACGACCAAAACTTAACCTTGTTCACTGATCCATGAAATGAGGTCGAGGTCAAGTGAAAACTGTCTGACGGGCATAAGGACCTTGCAAGGTACGCACATACCAAATATAGTTATCCAATTACTCATTATAAGAGAGAAATTAACATTACAAAAAATATAAAAATTTTTTTCAAGTAGTCACTGAACCATGAAAATGAGGTCATGGACAATGGACATGTGACAGACGGAAACTTCGTAACATAAGGCATCTATATACAAAGTATGAAGCATCCAGGTCTTCCACCTTCTAAAATACAAAGCTTTTAAGAAGTTAGCTAACGCCGCCGCCGCAACCGGATCACTATCCCTATGTCGAGCTTTCTGCGACAAAAATCGCAGGCTCGACAAAAACGAAAAACAAAAATGATATACAGCAACAAATTTGAACAACAACCACTGATTACAGCCGGGGCGGATCCAGCCGTTTAAAGAAAGGTGGTTCCAATCATATGTCCCCATTCAAAAGCATTGATCATCAAACAAAAGGGGTTCCGACCCCCGGAACACCCCAGGATCTGTCATTGTACAGTCTCCCGACTTGGGACAGGCACATCCAGAATGTATACGGGCCAAAATTATAAAAATAAAAATAAAAAAAAACAGTTGAAAAAGGTTTTACTCATCAGATCGATACAAAACAGAAAAACAACTGACAGATTATAATCATAATTCGGGCAAATGACGACTTCCCGTTAGGTTTTAGCGCCAGATTATCATATAATATAAAAATTGTTATATTCAATTTTCATGTTTTCAAAAATGCCTTTAATTGTCTGTGAGGTTTTTTTTGTTATTCCATGAAGTCCTACTATTTATTCACTGCTTAATCAATGAAAAATATAGGAGTATTACTTTTAGTTTATTGGATAATGATTTGGATTTAATTACTTAAAATTAAGGCTGCGAAAAAGATATGATTATGTAACTGTTTCAAAGTTCGAGTTGATCAATTGTTGATTTAAGAAGATAAGTAAAATTTATTTTCATGAGGAATAAAATGCATTTTGATAATAATGATAATGATAAAGACTTATGTTTCCCTGACATGTCATAAGAAGTGCGCATAGTGGCATTAATAGAAGTACACCGCGGCGCATACGTCCTTGGTGAATTGTGATTATCTGTATTGTTTTAAAAATTGTGAGTATTTTCGTTGCATATTTGTTTTGAAAAAAAGATACATGTATGACATGTATTGTGATTGCCTATTTAGTTATCAAATATTACTGAAACTAGCATTTGTACTGCATGTATCATGTGTATCATAGCACAGACCGGTCGTGGTAGGGTTTGAGTACTCGCAGTTATTTCAAGCTACTTATTTTTTTTCTTTATGATACTGTTTCCAGCTATGTCTTATATTATAGCTATTCAGCATAAGTAAATAACTCTTTATTGTAATATAATATAAAAAGAAGATGTGGTATGATTGCCAACGAGACAACTCTCCACAAGAGACCAAATGACACAGAAATTAACCACTATAGGTTACCGTACGGCCTTCAACAATGAGCAAAGCCCATACCGCACAGTCAGCTATAAAAGGCCCCGAACTGACAATGTAAAACAATTCAAACGAGAAAACTAACGGCCTAATTTATGTACAAAAAATGAACAAGAAACAAATATGTAACACATAAACAAACGACAACCACTGAATTACAGGCTCCTGACTTGGGACAGGCACATACATACAGAATGTGGCGGGGTTAAACATGTTAGCGGGATCCCAAACCTCCCCCTAACCTGGGACAGTGGTGTAACAGTACAACATAAGAACGAACTATAAAAATCAGTTGATAGAGGCTTTACTCATCAGATGGATAAAAATACAAATACTACAAATACAAGTGGACGTGGCCGGGTACTTGTACATCCAAACAACAAAAAAATACTTTACAGATCTGAGAGTACTCGCAGTTACTGATAGCTAGTTCAAAGCCACTAACAACTAATAAAAAAAATTCATGCATACATTGAAAATCGACCATATATTTGTTACAAATACAACAGGCTTTTGTATGCTTGAATTTTATTCTAATAAAGTAGTATTCGGATCATCAGTAAAAAGTAATTATGCTTTGCGAAAAAGACAGTTTTGTTGTATGGGAAGAATCATAAGTGTGTTATTTTTCTAAATTATTTTTGTTAACGCGGACATCCTAGAGAAAAACGGATTAAATAATTTACAATATTGTATATGTATGGAAGTTTTTAACGACCTTGACTGGCTATACAGCCCTTGCACGGTCGGGGCACAATATTGTGTATCCTCTGGTATCCTATTGAATGAACGCGGACTTCAATGAGAACACCTGGATTGAAAGTTTGCAAACTTATGAAACCAATGAAATTCATTTGAATATGTAACGCGGACTTCAACGAGAGCACCTAGATGAAATATTTTATTCAAAACAGCCAAATCCTTGGAACAGCCAATTAATTTTTATTCAATAATTACTGCTAAAATATAGTTAATCAAATTATATGACAGCAACATTGCGGAAATGTTTCATTTCTATTCTTGTTTTACAATGCTTCTGTTCTTGGTCTGTATAATTATATTAAATGCCGCAAACGTAAACAGAAGTTTTTTTTTAAATGCATCAAATGGCGTAAGCCAGGGCCGACCGTGCGAGGGCTTAATAGCCAGTCAAGGTCGTTAAACCCACCCATCATTATCGCAGACTGAAATTTTACTCATATTTTCACAGAATTCATGTTCATTTATTGCAAGAATTCTTTAACGTGTGGACAACACGATAACCCCTTCGTAACTACGATTCAATTTTCGCTTGACATTTGCTGCTTTTCCACAATTAACGCACGTTTTGCACCAGTGACCGGTATTACAATTTTACACAGTTTGAAAAGTTCATTGAGCTGTTACTTTATTTACAATTTTTAGCAAGACTGAACTGTTTATTAAATGAATTCAACAAATGTCAATATTATCTATATCAATCTTATTATTTAACAACAAATTGTTTTAACTACAAGCTATTTTAAATGTCGGTATAATTGTAAATGTTTTTTTTTACCGAAAATATAAGATGCATCGATTTAAATTATGTACACAATGAATAATGTTTGTTCCTTTTACGTGCGTGTCTGTAAAATAACGATTACAATATAGGAAAACAGAAAAAAAGAAAATACTTTTAGTATTCAGGAATACATTAATTCTACGCATATAATAAGGACAAATTTTGACAGAAATTAAAGTGATCATTTCACCTCACAATTTTATTTCAATCTATTTATTTTCTAATGATTTTTTAAAGTATCTTTCACTTCTAGGCTCGCGCCAATGAGCGCAATTACGACCTTCTAATTCTCCTTCCCGTTTTTTATTTTTCGCAAGTATTTGCAAGAAACCACACGTTACTTATATGCCACGAGTTCTCATATCAGTTAGCAATCTATGAAACGAATTTGTGAGATAAAGAGCTACTGCATTTAGGCAAATTAAAATTATGTTTTTAATGTTTTATTTTTAACAGATTCACAATTTTTGCATTTTTTTAATCGAGCATCGATATTTTAAAGTTTTTTTAATTTACTTATATCAGAGACATATGTCTCTGCTTATATGTACTGTTCATTCATTTATTTTAATTTTGAAGCATGTTACTTTAATTAGTATGATATCTAAAATCGATAAAGTTTGATACAAATAAACGATAGATACATCGGGTTTGTATTGCTTGAGTGATTTACCTGTACAAACACTGTTTAAAACGAGTTAAAGCCATTTTGAAATGGTTTAACGGGGGCGTGGCCAATTAGTTCGACACAGCTTAACCACATCTGAAACTAACTTGAATGACCACAAGGGAATTTATTTGACTGGCATTAAAATAATTTGATATGGATTGAAATGGATTAATAACAATTTTTAATTTTTGTCAATCCTTATCAAATCTTCATTAATCTTTTTTAAATAACGTCAAGGATTTGTATAATAATTGTGTTATATGTCTCTGGTATTACTATACAAAAATCCTTGATAGCGTTAATACCTTTTTGGGCGATCAAGCTAAGGTCGGGTTACTAGTGTTTGTACAGAGACATATGTCTCTGGTTTGTATTCTTGCTGATGTGCTTCGTCTATATGCCTTTTTGCGTTTCTTTGTTACATATTTTTGTTTTTGTTTTATAGTAATTAAGATTATGACACAATGTTGACTGCTCAGTGCTGTACCCCTATTTTTGACATTTTTACCTATTATGTCTATTTGTTTTGGCCACACATCGTTGTCAATATAATAGAATTTTATGCGACTGTCATACAAGTGAGAGGTTTAGCTAGCTATAAAACCCGTTTAATCCGCCATTTTCTACATAAGAAAATGCCTGTACCAAGTCAGGAATATGACAGTTGTTATCCATTCGTTTGGTGTGTTTGAGCTTTTGATTTTGCCATTATTTTGTGGTATTACATCTCTAAAGGTAACTCAGGTATGCCTTATTCAAAGATAAAATTTCAAAATCAAACTTGACCTGCATTTTATTGTTGTCCATGACATCTGAGACTACTATAACACAGTGTTATAGTAGTCTCAGATGACATTAGGCAAATTGTGATTCATCAGTGGAAAGCAAACTTGAGACAGGACAAAAGGATGGGTGGACATGTGCATCACCATTGAAGGGGTATAATTGTCAAGGATTTGTATAGTACATACAAATCCAATCTTTGGTTTTGTCAAATAAATTTCATTTACGAATCTTTCCAATAAATATATAGGCTTAGACAAAACAAACAATATATTCATATTGCCGAAAACATAGACATCGGATTTTATCTTTATCAAAATAATAATCATGCATACAAGGATAAGCATATATAGTATAATACAGAAAGAAAATTGTAACATTTAAAATTGATGAGCATTTCATTGTATTTAATGTGCAATACCATATAATGGCAAAATCTCTGTCATAGACGACCCAGCCGTCAAGGAACAACTAACTAAAACGAGTTAACACGGTCAATCTATACAGGAACTCATCCTAATGTGCTATCTACAATGGAAGCATCTTTCATGGTATAGGAGTGTTACATATGTAGGCTGTATCTGTAACAAAAACAAAAATTATTCATTAATTTCAGCTTTCAATCTACTTTTTGCTGTTGCAATCAATTCAGAAATAATGTGATGCATGTTTTATGTCAAATCCTAAATTGGAGACAAGTGTTTTTACAATCACTATGCATTCTTATTTAAATATACCTCATTACAGTGAATATTTCAATAAAAGAAATGTAGGACCAATTTGTAAATAAATTTCAAGCTGTTCTTCCAGGAAAAACCGATTTTTAATACCTAACAAATACAAACATAGTTTTAAGAACAATTGTAATGACGAAATACCTACATGTGATTCATCCTAATGTGCTTTCTACAATGGAAGCATCTTTCATGGTATAGGAGCGTTACATATTTAGGCTGTATCTGCAACAAAAACAAAAATTATAAATTAGTTTCAGCTTCAAAATCAAGACTTTATGCTGCTGCAATCAATTCAGAAATTAATGTGATGTATGTTTTATGTCAAATCCTAAGTTGGAGAGGTATATTATATAAATAACACATAGCTGAGAGGGTGATAGAGCAGATTGTTACCCCGATAAAACATTGCCAACTGAGGCGAAGCTAAGGTTGACAATGTCTTTTCGAGGGATAACAATCTGCTCTATCACCCTCTCAGATATGCGTTATTTAATTTATTATACTGAATGTTCTGTTATTACTGTCTATTAAATTTCAAATTCAAAGTAATAAACTATGACGTCTTGTACATAACCATTCTGTATTTAATAAAGCGCACACTTGATCAAGCGTCTCCGTGAAGGGTAATAGAGTATTTGCCATAGGATAGAGTAAATTGTCTCCCTCGTATTAACCAATCAAAATCTGGCATTTTGACATGAAGTGTAATAATTACAATTACGCTGCATACTTATTAAAATATACTTCATTCAAGAATAAATTTGAATAAAAGAAATTGTAGACCATTTTGTTCTAAAGACTAAACTTCAATCTGTTGTTTCAGTGAAAACTGATTTTTAATACCTTACAAATATAAACATAGTTTAAAGAACAATTGTAATGAATAAATACCTACATGTGACACATCCTAATGTGCTATCTACAATGAAACCATCTTCATTGTCGAGGAGTGTTAACATATTTAGGCTGTATCTGTAACAAAAACAAAAATCGTAAATTAGTATCAGCTTTAAATAGAGAATATTTGCTGTTGCAATCAATTCAGAAATTAATGTGATGCATGTTTTATGTCAAATCCTAAATTGGAGACTAGTATAATTACTATTACTATACTTTCTTATCAAAATATACCTCATTACAGTAAATATTTGATTCAAAGAAATTTTAGACCAATTTGTAATAAAATTTCAAGTTGTTCCAGGGAAAAACTGATTTTTGTTACCTAACACATATAAAAAGAGTTAAAAGTACAATTATAATGAGAAAATACCTACATGCTACTTTATCTTCGTGTGCTATATATATATATATATGTATATACCATGAAACTGTTATTTTTATGTCAAATCCTAATTTGGAGAGAGGTATGTAAGCGATTTCTATTAATTTTCATTAAAATATACTTTATAAGAGTATAAATTTGAATAAAAGAAATTTTAGAACAATTTGTAATAAAATCAATTTAAGCTGTTGTTCCAGGAAAAACTGATTTTTGTTACCGGACACATATAAACATAAAGTAATACCAAATACCTACATGCTACTGATCCTCATATGCGATCGATCTACCATGAAACCATCTGCATTGTCTAGGAGTGTAACATATTTAGGCTGTATCTGTAATAAAAACAAAAATCATAAATTACTATCAGCTTTAAATAGAGACTATTGGCTGTTGCAATCAATTATAAAATAAATATCAAATCCTAAATTGGACACAAGTATATTTACAATTACTACACATTCTTGTTAAAATATACCTCATTAGTTAGGGAAAACTGATTTTTTATTACCCAACACATATAAACAGTTAAAAGTACAATTGTAATGACCAAATACCTACATGCTACTAATCCCAATGTGCTATCTATCTACCATGAAACCATCTTCATTGTGTGGGAGTGGAACATATCTGAGTTGTATCTGTTAAACAAAAGAAAATTTTTAAATTAGTATCAGCTTTAAAAAGCTGATGGATGCATGGACGGACTGACGGATGGATGCACTGACAGACAGAGGTAAAACAGTATACCCCCGTTTCAAAACGATGGTATAATTAATTCAGAAATTAATGTGATGCATGTTTTGTTTTATGTCAAATCTTAAATTAGGGACAATTAATTTACGATTAATTAACAATAACTATACATTCTTATTAAAATATACCTCATTTAGAGTCTAAATTTGAATAAAAATAATTTTAAACCAATTTTTAATTGTCTCACAAATATAAACATAGTTTTAAGTACAATTGTAATGACCAAATACTTACATGCGACTCCTCCTCATGTACTATCTACCATGAAGTTACCATCTTCTCTGTCTAGGAGTGCAGCATCTTTAACAAAAACTAGAAATTAATATCAGCTGTAAATAGAGACTATTTGCTGTTGCAATTAATTCAGAATTTAATCTTTTGCATGTTGGACAAGAATATTTATAATTACTATAATTCTCATAAGAATATACTTCATTAGAGTATAAATTTGAAGAAAATTTTTTTTTAGACCAATTTGTAATAAAGTTTCAAATTGGTTGATAATGAAATAGAACCTGACATAAAATTAAATACTTTTTACTATAAAACAAGTTTTCATCATATTATATAACCGGCTCTGCTGGGTGATCTGCTTTTACGAGATCAGCGCCCATTAAATTCATCAATGTTACATCAAAATCTAAAGTTTGCTCTCTGGGGAGGACTGCTTTTACGAGACCCATTTTGACATAAAGCATCTTTTATCCAACTGCTGGGCATTCTGCTTTAACAATAGTCCAATTAATAATGACGTCTTGAAAGTCTACTTTATTCTTTGCTGTCGATAGAAGGCGTCATAGCAAAAAATAATTGTATCTGAGGGGTCCCTTTCCGCTGCTTAAATCGTTAACCAAACGTTGACATTATTGAATCGTTGTTAATTAATAAATTGTGATATTCTTCTATTGACTATCCATCCTATTTGCAGGATCACCGCATTAAAAAATGTATGCGTTGACAGCATTCTGATCCAGATTTTAAAACGCTATGACAACAAAACTATGAAAAAATTAAAGTTGCCTAAAATGGTAACTAAAACATTTCCATATATTTTTTGGGCCGCCAGCCAATTTTAGGCCCACTTAACTATATAGTAAAATTATTCCTGCAGTATACCATAATCGCTCCTTAAACAGGCATAAAAGACGAAATTGTAGACCAATTTGTAATAAAGTTTCCTGCTATTCCAGGAAAAACTGATTTTTATTACCTAACACATATAAACATAGCTTAAAGAACATTTGTAATGACCAAATACCTACATGCGACATCATCCTCTTGAACTTCAATGGAACTATTCTTCATGGTATAGGACTGTCACATATTTAGGCTGTATCTAACAAAAACAAAAACTTTAAATTAGTTTCAGCTTTAAATAGAGACTTTTTGCTGTTGCAATTAATTCAGAAATTAATGTGATGAATGTTTTATGTCAACTCCTTAACCGGGCAACAACAAGTCTAAAAACAAATACAAAACATTCTTATATAAATATATTACTTAAGAGTATAAATTTGAAAAAAAAAGAGGAAATTTTAGACAAATTAGTTATAAAGCTTCAGGCTGTTGTTTCAGGAAAAACAGATTTTTATTACCTAACAAACATAAACATAGTTTTAAGAACAAGAGGCTCTCAAGAGCAGGAATCGCTCACCTGTAATGTTTTGCTTAAATCTTTCATCAATGATTATTTTTGCTTTTCAATATATATTAATGAGTGGCTTAAAAATGCCATTTAAATGTTATTTGCATCTGTCATATTTTCTTCAAAAGCAAAAAAATGCATTTTACCCCTATGTTCCATTTTAGCCATAGTGGCTATATTTCTCGACGTACAAGAACACTTTTACCCCCATGTCAGAGTTCCTCTAAATGCTTTAGTTTTTGAGATATAAGCCAAAAACTGCATTTTACCCCTATTTTCTATTTTTAACCATGTTGGCCATGTTTTTTGACGAAACAGAAAATAAAACACAAACTTAATTCTAGATACCCTAAGGATCATTCAGCTTAAGTTTGGTTGGAATTGGTTCAGTAGTTTCAGAGGAGAAGATTTTTGAAATAGTTTACACCGGACGGACGACGACGACGGACGCCAAGTGATGGCAAAAGCTCACATTTCCTTCGGAAAGGTGAGCTCAAAAATTGTAATGACCAAATACCTACATGTGACTCGTCCTAATGTGTGATCTACGATGAAAGCATCTTTCACGATATAGGAGTGTTGCATATTTAGGCTGTATCTGTAAAAAAAACAAAAATTATAAATTAGTTTCAGCTTTAAATCAAGACTTTTTGCTGTTCCAATCAATTCAGAAATTAATGTGATGCATGATTTATGTTAAATACTAAATTAGAGAGAAGTATATATACAATTACTATACATTCTTATTAAAATATACATCATTAGAGCATAAATTTGAATAAAAGAAATTTTAGACCAATTTGTTATAAAGCTTCAATTTGTTTCAGGAAAAACTGATTTTTAATACCTAACAAATATAAACATAGTTTTAAGTACAATTGTAATGACCAAATACTTACATGCGACTCCTCCTCATGTGCTATCTACCATGAAGTTACCATCTTCTCCGTCTAGGAGTGCAGCATCTTTAACAAAAACTAGAAATTAATATCAGCTGTAAATAGAGACTATTTGCTGTTGCAATTAATTCAGAATTTAATCTTTTGCATGTTGGACAAGAATATTTATAATTACTATAATTCTCATAAGAATATACTTCATTAGAGTATAAATTTGAAGAAAATTTTTTTTTAGACCAATTTGTAATAAAGTTTCAAATTGGTTGATAATGAAATAGAGCCTGACATAAAATTAAATACTTTTTACTATAAAACAAGTTTTCATCATATTATATAACCGGCTCTGCTGGGTGATCTGCTTTTACGAGATCAGCGCCCATTAAATTCATCAATGTTACTTCAAAATCTAAAGTTTGCTCTCTGGGGAGGTCTGCTTTTACGAGACCCATTTTGAAATAAAAAATCTGCTTTAACAATAGTCCAATTAATAATGACGTCTTGAAAGTCTACTTTATTTTTTGCTGTCGATAGAAGGCGTCATAGCAAAAAATAATTGTATCTGAGGGGTCCCTTTCCGCTGCTTAAATCGTTAACCAAACGTTGACATAATTGAATCGTTGTTAATTAATAAATTGTGATATTCTTCTATTGACTATCCATCCTATTTGCAGGATCACCGCATTAAAAATGTATGCGTTGACAGCATTCTGATCCAGATTTTAAAACGCTATGACAACAAAACTATGAAAAAATTAAAGTTGCCTAAAATGGTAACTAAAACATTTCCATATATTTTTTGGGCCGCCGGCCAATTTTAGGCCCACTTAACTATATAGTAAAATTATTCCTGCAGTATACCATAATCGTCCCTTAAACAGGCATAAAAGACGAAATTGTAGACCAATTTGTAATAAAGTTTCCTGCTATTCCAGGAAAAACTGATTTTTATTACCTAACACATATAAACATAGCTTAAAGAACATTTGTAATGACCAAATACCTACATGCGACATCATCCTCTTGAACTTCAATGGAACTATTCCTCATGGTATAGGACTGTCACATATTTAGGCTGTATCTAACAAAAACAAAAACTTTAAATTAGTTTCAGCTTTAAATAGAGACTTTTTGCTGTTGCAATTAATTCAGAAATTAATGTGATGAATGTTTTATGTCAACTCCTTAACCGGGCAACAAGTCTAAAAACAAATACAAAACATTCTTATATAAATATATTACTTAAGAGTATAAATTTGAAAAAAAAGAGGAAATTTTAGACAAATTAGTTATAAAGCTTCAGGCTGTTGTTTCAGGAAAAACAGATTTTTATTACCTAACAAACATAAACATAGTTTTAAGAACAAGAGGCTCTCAAGAGCAGGAATCGCTCACCTGTAATGTTTTGCTTAAATCTTTCATCAATGATTATTTTTGCTTTTCAATATATATTAATGAGTGGCTTAAAAATGCCATTTAAATGTTATTTGCATCCGTCATATTTTCTTCAAAAGCAAAAAAATGCATTTTACCCCTATGTTCCATTTTAGCCATAGTGGCTATATTTCTCGACGTACAAGAACACTTTTACCCCCATGTCAGAGTTCCTCTAAATGCTTTAGTTTTTGAGATATAGGCCAAAAACTGCATTTTACCCCTATTTTCTATTTTTAACCATGTTGGCCATGTTTTTTGACGAAACAGAAAATAAAACACAAACTTAATTCTAGATACCCTAAGGATCATTCAGCTTAAGTTTGGTTGGAATTGGTTCAGTAGTTTCAGAGGAGAAGATTTTTGAAATAGTTTACACCGGACGGACGACGACGACGGACGCCAAGTGATGGCAAAAGCTCACATTTCCTTCGGAAAGGTGAGCTCAAAAATTGTAATGACCAAATACCTACATGTGACTCGTCCTAATGTGTGATCTACGATGAAAGCATCTTTCACGATATAGGAGTGTTGCATATTTAGGCTGTATCTGTAAAAAAAACAAAAATTATAAATTAGTTTCAGCTTTAAATCAAGACTTTTTGCTGTTGCAATCAATTCAGAAATTAATGTGATGCATGATTTATGTTAAATACTAAATTAGAGAGAAGTATATATACAATTACTATACATTCTTATTAAAATATACATCATTAGAGCATAAATTTGAATAAAAGAAATTTTAGACCAATTTGTTATAAAGCTTCAATTTGTTTCAGGAAAAACTGATTTTTAATACCTAACAAATATAAACATAGTTTTAAGTACAATTGTAATGACCAAATACTTACATGCGACTCCTCCTCATGTGCTATCTACCATGAAGTTACCATCTTCTCCGTCTAGGAGTGCAGCATCTTTAACAAAAACTAGAAATTAATATCAGCTGTAAATAGAGACTATTTGCTGTTGCAATTAATTCAGAATTTAATCTTTTGCATGTTGGACAAGAATATTTATAATTACTATAATTCTCATAAGAATATACTTCATTAGAGTATAAATTTGAAGAAAATTTTTTTTTAGACCAATTTGTAATAAAGTTTCAAATTGGTTGATAATGAAATAGAGCCTGACATAAAAATAAATACTTTTTACTATAAAACAAGTTTTCATCATATTATATAACCGGCTCTGCTGGGTGATCTGCTTTTACGAGATCAGCGCCCATTAAATTCATCAATGTTACTTCAAAATCTAAAGTTTGCTCTCTGGGGAGGTCTGCTTTTACGAGACCCATTTTGACATAAAGCATCTTTTATCCAACTGCTGGGCGATCTGCTTTAACAATAGTCCAATTAATAATGACGTCTTGAAAGTCTACTTTTTTTTTTGCTGTCGATAGAAGGCGTCATAGCAAAAAATAATTGTATCTGAGGGGTCCCTTTCCGCTGCTTAAATCGTTAACCAAACGTTGACATAATTGAATCGTTGTTAATTAATAAATTGTGATATTCTTCTATTGACTATCCATCCTATTTGCAGGATCACCGCATTAAAAATGTATGCGTTGACAGCATTCTGATCCAGATTTTAAAACGCTATGACAACAAAACTATGAAAAAATTAAAGTTGCCTAAAATGGTAACTAAAACATTTCCATATATTTTTTGGGCCGCCGGCCAATTTTAGGCCCACTTAACTATATAGTAAAATTATTCCTGCAGTATACCATAATCGTCCCTTAAACAGGCATAAAAGACGAAATTGTAGACCAATTTGTAATAAAGTTTCCTGCTATTCCAGGAAAAACTGATTTTTATTACCTAACACATATAAACATAGCTTAAAGAACATTTGTAATGACCAAATACCTACATGCGACATCATCCTCTTGAACTTCAATGGAACTATTCCTCATGGTATAGGACTGTCACATATTTAGGCTGTATCTAACAAAAACAAAAACTTTAAATTAGTTTCAGCTTTAAATAGAGACTTTTTGCTGTTGCAATTAATTCAGAAATTAATGTGATGAATGTTTTATGTCAACTCCTTAACCGGGCAACAAGTCTAAAAACAAATACAAAACATTCTTATATAAATATATTACTTAAGAGTATAAATTTGAAAAAAAAGAGGAAATTTTAGACAAATTAGTTATAAAGCTTCAGGCTGTTGTTTCAGGAAAAACAGATTTTTATTACCTAACAAACATAAACATAGTTTTAAGAACAAGAGGCTCTCAAGAGCAGGAATCGCTCACCTGTAATGTTTTGCTTAAATCTTTCATCAATGATTATTTTTGCTTTTCAATATATATTAATGAGTGGCTTAAAAATGCCATTTAAATGTTATTTGCATCCGTCATATTTTCTTCAAAAGCAAAAAAATGCATTTTACCCCTATGTTCCATTTTAGCCATAGTGGCTATATTTCTCGACGTACAAGAACACTTTTACCCCCATGTCAGAGTTCCTCTAAATGCTTTAGTTTTTGAGATATAGGCCAAAAACTGCATTTTACCCCTATTTTCTATTTTTAACCATGTTGGCCATGTTTTTTGACGAAACAGAAAATAAAACACAAACTTAATTCTAGATACCCTAAGGATCATTCAGCTTAAGTTTGGTTGGAATTGGTTCAGTAGTTTCAGAGGAGAAGATTTTTGAAATAGTTTACACCGGACGGACGACGACGACGGACGCCAAGTGATGGCAAAAGCTCACATTTCCTTCGGAAAGGTGAGCTCAAAAATTGTAATGACCAAATACCTACATGTGACTCGTCCTAATGTGTGATCTACGATGAAAGCATCTTTCACGATATAGGAGTGTTGCATATTTAGGCTGTATCTGTAAAAAAAACAAAAATTATAAATTAGTTTCAGCTTTAAATCAAGACTTTTTGCTGTTGCAATCAATTCAGAAATTAATGTGATGCATGATTTATGTTAAATACTAAATTAGAGAGAAGTATATATACAATTACTATACATTCTTATTAAAATATACATCATTAGAGCATAAATTTGAATAAAAGAAATTTTAGACCAATTTGTTATAAAGCTTCAATTTGTTTCAGGAAAAACTGATTTTTAATACCTAACAAATATAAACATAGTTTTAAGTACAATTGTAATGACCAAATACTTACATGCGACTCCTCCTCATGTGCTATCTACCATGAAGTTACCATCTTCTCCGTCTAGGAGTGCAGCATCTTTAACAAAAACTAGAAATTAATATCAGCTGTAAATAGAGACTATTTGCTGTTGCAATTAATTCAGAATTTAATCTTTTGCATGTTGGACAAGAATATTTATAATTACTATAATTCTCATAAGAATATACTTCATTAGAGTATAAATTTGAAGAAAATTTTTTTTTAGACCAATTTGTAATAAAGTTTCAAATTGGTTGATAATGAAATAGAGCCTGACATAAAAATAAATACTTTTTACTATAAAACAAGTTTTCATCATATTATATAACCGGCTCTGCTGGGTGATCTGCTTTTACGAGATCAGCGCCCATTAAATTCATCAATGTTACTTCAAAATCTAAAGTTTGCTCTCTGGGGAGGTCTGCTTTTACGAGACCCATTTTGACATAAAGCATCTTTTATCCAACTGCTGGGCGATCTGCTTTAACAATAGTCCAATTAATAATGACGTCTTGAAAGTCTACTTTTTTTTTTGCTGTCGATAGAAGGCGTCATAGCAAAAAATAATTGTATCTGAGGGGTCCCTTTCCGCTGCTTAAATCGTTAACCAAACGTTGACATAATTGAATCGTTGTTAATTAATAAATTGTGATATTCTTCTATTGACTATCCATCCTATTTGCAGGATCACCGCATTAAAAATGTATGCGTTGACAGCATTCTGATCCAGATTTTAAAACGCTATGACAACAAAACTATGAAAAAATTAAAGTTGCCTAAAATGGTAACTAAAACATTTCCATATATTTTTTGGGCCGCCGGCCAATTTTAGGCCCACTTAACTATATAGTAAAATTATTCCTGCAGTATACCATAATCGTCCCTTAAACAGGCATAAAAGACGAAATTGTAGACCAATTTGTAATAAAGTTTCCTGCTATTCCAGGAAAAACTGATTTTTATTACCTAACACATATAAACATAGCTTAAAGAACATTTGTAATGACCAAATACCTACATGCGACATCATCCTCTTGAACTTCAATGGAACTATTCCTCATGGTATAGGACTGTCACATATTTAGGCTGTATCTAACAAAAACAAAAACTTTAAATTAGTTTCAGCTTTAAATAGAGACTTTTTGCTGTTGCAATTAATTCAGAAATTAATGTGATGAATGTTTTATGTCAACTCCTTAACCGGGCAACAAGTCTAAAAACAAATACAAAACATTCTTATATAAATATATTACTTAAGAGTATAAATTTGAAAAAAAAGAGGAAATTTTAGACAAATTAGTTATAAAGCTTCAGGCTGTTGTTTCAGGAAAAACAGATTTTTATTACCTAACAAACATAAACATAGTTTTAAGAACAAGAGGCTCTCAAGAGCAGGAATCGCTCACCTGTAATGTTTTGCTTAAATCTTTCATCAATGATTATTTTTGCTTTTCAATATATATTAATGAGTGGCTTAAAAATGCCATTTAAATGTTATTTGCATCCGTCATATTTTCTTCAAAAGCAAAAAAATGCATTTTACCCCTATGTTCCATTTTAGCCATAGTGGCTATATTTCTCGACGTACAAGAACACTTTTACCCCCATGTCAGAGTTCCTCTAAATGCTTTAGTTTTTGAGATATAGGCCAAAAACTGCATTTTACCCCTATTTTCTATTTTTAACCATGTTGGCCATGTTTTTTGACGAAACAGAAAATAAAACACAAACTTAATTCTAGATACCCTAAGGATCATTCAGCTTAAGTTTGGTTGGAATTGGTTCAGTAGTTTCAGAGGAGAAGATTTTTGAAATAGTTTACACCGGACGGACGACGACGACGGACGCCAAGTGATGGCAAAAGCTCACATTTCCTTCGGAAAGGTGAGCTCAAAAATTGTAATGACCAAATACCTACATGTGACTCGTCCTAATGTGTGATCTACGATGAAAGCATCTTTCACGATATAGGAGTGTTGCATATTTAGGCTGTATCTGTAAAAAAAACAAAAATTATAAATTAGTTTCAGCTTTAAATCAAGACTTTTTGCTGTTGCAATCAATTCAGAAATTAATGTGATGCATGATTTATGTTAAATACTAAATTAGAGAGAAGTATATATACAATTACTATACATTCTTATTAAAATATACATCATTAGAGCATAAATTTGAATAAAAGAAATTTTAGACCAATTTGTTATAAAGCTTCAATTTGTTTCAGGAAAAACTGATTTTTAATACCTAACAAATATAAACATAGTTTTAAGTACAATTGTAATGACCAAATACTTACATGCGACTCCTCCTCATGTGCTATCTACCATGAAGTTACCATCTTCTCCGTCTAGGAGTGCAGCATCTTTAACAAAAACTAGAAATTAATATCAGCTGTAAATAGAGACTATTTGCTGTTGCAATTAATTCAGAATTTAATCTTTTGCATGTTGGACAAGAATATTTATAATTACTATAATTCTCATAAGAATATACTTCATTAGAGTATAAATTTGAAGAAAATTTTTTTTTAGACCAATTTGTAATAAAGTTTCAAATTGGTTGATAATGAAATAGAGCCTGACATAAAATTAAATACTTTTTACTATAAAACAAGTTTTCATCATATTATATAAACGGCTCTGCTGGGTGATCTGCTTTTACGAGATCAGCGCCCATTAAATTCATCGATGTTACATCAAAATCTAAAGTTTGCTCTCTGGGGAGGTCTGCTTTTACGAGACCCATTTTGACATAAAGCATCTTTTATCCAACTGCTGGGCGATCTGCTTTAACAATAGTCCAATTAATAATGACGTCTTGAAAGTCTACTTTATTTTTTGCTGTCGATAGAAGGCGTCATAGCAAAAAATAATTGTATCTGAGGGGTCCCTTTCCGCTGCTTAAATCGTTAACCAAACGTTGACATAATTGAATCGTTGTTAATTAATAAATTGTGATATTCTTCTATTGACTATCCATCCTATTTGCAGGATCACCGCATTAAAAATGTATGCGTTGACAGCATTCTGATCCAGATTTTAAAACGCTATGACAACAAAACTATGAAAAAATTAAAGTTGCCTAAAATGGTAACTAAAACATTTCCAAATATTTTTTGGGCCGCCGGCCAATTTTAGGCCCACTTAACTATATAGTAAAATTATTCCTGCAGTATACCATAATCGTCCCTTAAACAGGCATAAAAGACGAAATTGTAGACCAATTTGTAATAAAGTTTCCTGCTATTCCAGGAAAAACTGATTTTTATTACCTAACACATATAAACATAGCTTAAAGAACATTTGTAATGACCAAATACCTACATGCGACATCATCCTCTTGAACTTCAATGGAACTATTCCTCATGGTATAGGACTGTCACATATTTAGGCTGTATCTAACAAAAACAAAAACTTTAAATTAGTTTCAGCTTTAAATAGAGACTTTTTGCTGTTGCAATTAATTCAGAAATTAATGTGATGAATGTTTTATGTCAACTCCTTAACCGGGCAACAAGTCTAAAAACAAATACAAAACATTCTTATATAAATATATTACTTAAGAGTATAAATTTGAAAAAAAAGAGGAAATTTTAGACAAATTAGTTATAAAGCTTCAGGCTGTTGTTTCAGGAAAAACAGATTTTTATTACCTAACAAACATAAACATAGTTTTAAGAACAAGAGGCTCTCAAGAGCAGGAATCACTCACCTGTAATGTTTTGCTTAAATCTTTCATCAATGATTATTTTTGCTTTTCAATATATATTAATGAGTGGCTTAAAAATGCCATTTAAATGTTATTTGCATCTGTCATATTTTCTTCAAAAGCAAAAAAATGCATTTTACCCCTATGTTCCATTTTAGCCATAGTGGCTATATTTCTCGACGTACAAGAACACTTTTACCCCCATGTCAGAGTTC
Organism: Mytilus californianus; assembly: GCF_021869535.1. Lineage (NCBI taxonomy): Eukaryota > Metazoa > Mollusca > Bivalvia > Mytilida > Mytilidae > Mytilus > Mytilus californianus. The sequence continues at coordinate 85,111,558 of NW_026262679.1, forward strand.
CTCTAAATGCTTTAGTTTTTGAGATATAAGCCAAAAACTGCATTTTACCCCTATTTTCTATTTTTAACCATGTTGGCCATGTTTTTTGACGAAACAGAAAATAAAACACAAACTTAATTCTAGATACCCTAAGGATCATTCAGCTTAAGTTTGGTTGGAATTGGTTCAGTAGTTTCAGAGGAGAAGATTTTTTAAATAGTTTACACCGGACGGACGACGACAACGGACGCCAAGTGATGGCAAAAGCTCACATTTCCTTCGGAAAGGTGAGCTCAAAAATTGTAATGACCAAATACCTACATGTGACTCGTCCTAATGTGTGATCTACGATGAAAGCATCTTTCACGATATAGGAGTGTTGCATATTTAGGCTGTATCTGTAAAAAAAACAAAAATTATAAATTAGTTTCAGCTTAAAATCAAAGACTTTTTGCTGTTGCAATCAATTCAGAAATTAATGTGATGCATGATTTATGTTAAATACTAAACTAGAGAGAAGTATATATACAATTACTATACATTCTTATTAAAATATACATCATTAGAGCATAAATTTGAATAAAAGAAATTTTAGACCAATTTGTTATAAAGCTTCAATTTGTTTCAGGAAAAACTGATTTTTAATACCTAACAAATATAAACATAGTTTTAAGTACAATTGTAATGACCAAATACTTACATGCGACTCCTCCTCATGTGCTATCTACCATGAAGTTACCATCTTCTCCGTCTAGGAGTGCAGCATCTTTAACAAAAACTAGAAATTAATATCAGCTGTAAATAGAGACTATTTGCTGTTGCAATTAATTCAGAATTTAATCTTTTGCATGTTGGACAAGAATATTTATAATTACTATAATTCTCATAAGAATATACTTCATTAGAGTATAAATTTGAAGAAAATTTTTTTTTAGACCAATTTGTAATAAAGTTTCAAATTGGTTGATAATGAAATAGAGCCTGACATAAAATTAAATACTTTTTACTATAAAACAAGTTTTCATCATATTATATAACCGGCTCTGCTGGGTGATCTGCTTTTACGAGATCAGCGCCCATTAAATTCATCAATGTTACATCAAAATCTAAAGTTTGCTCTCTGGGGAGGTCTGCTTTTACGAGACCCATTTTGAAATAAAAAATCTGCTTTAACAATAGTCCAATTAATAATGACGTCTTGAAAGTCTACTTTATTTTTTGCTGTCGATAGGCGTCATAGCAAAAAATAATTGTATCTGAGGGGTCCCTTTCCGCTGCTTAAATCGTTAACCAAACGTTGACATAATTGAATCGTTGTTAATTAATAAATTGTGATATTCTTCTATTGACTATCCATCCTATTTGCAGGATCACCGCATTAAAAATGTATGCGTTGACAGCATTCTGATCCAGATTTTAAAACGCTATGACAACAAAACTATGAAAAAATTAAAGTTGCCTAAAATGGTAACTAAAACATTTCCAAATATTTTTTGGGCCGCCGGCCAATTTTAGGCCCACTTAACTATATAGTAAAATTATTCCTGCAGTATACCATAATCGTCCCTTAAACAGGCATAAAAGACGAAATTGTAGACCAATTTGTAATAAAGTTTCCTGCTATTCCAGGAAAAACTGATTTTTATTACCTAACACATATAAACATAGCTTAAAGAACATTTGTAATGACCAAATACCTACATGCGACATCATCCTCTTGAACTTCAATGGAACTATTCTTCATGGTATAGGACTGTCACATATTTAGGCTGTATCTAACAAAAACAAAAACTTTAAATTAGTTTCAGCTTTAAATAGAGACTTTTTGCTGTTGCAATTAATTCAGAAATTAATGTGATGCATGTTTTATGTCAACTCCTTAACTGGGCAACAACAAGTCTAAAAACAAATACAAAACATTCTTATATAAATATATTACTTAAGAGTATAAATTTGAAAAAAAAGAGGAAATTTTAGACAAATTAGTTATAAAGCTTCAGGCTGTTGTTTCAGGAAAAACAGATTTTTATTACCTAACAAACATAAACATAGTTTTAAGAACAAGAGGCTCTCAAGAGCAGGAATCGCTCACCTGTAATGTTTTGCTTAAATCTTTCATCAACGATTATTTTTGCTTTTCAATATATATTAATGAGTGGCTTAAAAATGCCATTTAAATGTTATTTGCATCTGTCATATTTTCTTCAAAAGCAAAAAAATGCATTTTACCCCTATGTTCCATTTTAGCCATAGTGGCTATATTTCTCGACGTACAAGAACACTTTTACCCCCATGTCAGAGTTCCTCTAAATGCTTTAGTTTTTGAGATATAAGCCAAAAACTGCATTTTACCCCTATTTTCTATTTTTAACCATGTTGGCCATGTTTTTTGACGAAACAAATTCTAGATACCCTAAGGATCATTCAGCTTAAGTTTGGTTGGAATTGGTTCAGTAGTTTCAGAGGAGAAGATTTTTGAAATAGTTTACACCGGACGGACGACGACGACGGACGCCAAGTGATGGCAAAAGCTCACATTTCCTTCGGAAAGGTGAGCTCAAAAATTGTAATGACCAAATACCTACATGTGACTCGTCCTAATGTGTGATCTACGATGAAAGCATCTTTCACGATATAGGAGTGTTGCATATTTAGGCTGTATCTGTAAAAAAAACAAAAATTATAAATTAGTTTCAGCTTTAAATCAAGACTTTTTGCTGTTCCAATCAATTCAGAAATTAATGTGATGCATGATTTATGTTAAATACTAAATTAGAGAGAAGTATATATACAATTACTATACATTCTTATTAAAATATACATCATTAGAGCATAAATTTGAATAAAAGAAATTTTAGACCAATTTGTTATAAAGCTTCAATTTGTTTCAGGAAAAACTGATTTTTAATACCTAACAAATATAAACATAGTTTTAAGTACAATTGTAATGACCAAATACTTACATGCGACTCCTCCTCATGTGCTATCTACCATGAAGTTACCATCTTCTCCGTCTAGGAGTGCAGCATCTTTAACAAAAACTAGAAATTAATATCAGCTGTAAATAGAGACTATTTGCTGTTGCAATTAATTCAGAATTTAATCTTTTGCATGTTGGACAAGAATATTTATAATTACTATAATTCTCATAAGAATATACTTCATTAGAGTATAAATTTGAAGAAAATTTTTTTTTAGACCAATTTGTAATAAAGTTTCAAATTGGTTGATAATGAAATAGAGCCTGACATAAAATTAAATACTTTTTACTATAAAACAAGTTTTCATCATATTATATAACCGGCTCTGCTGGGTGATCTGCTTTTACGAGATCAGCGCCCATTAAATTCATCAATGTTACTTCAAAATCTAAAGTTTGCTCTCTGGGGAGGTCTGCTTTTACGAGACCCATTTTGAAATAAAAAATCTGCTTTAACAATAGTCCAATTAATAATGACGTCTTGAAAGTCTACTTTATTTTTTGCTGTCGATAGAAGGCGTCATAGCAAAAAATAATTGTATCTGAGGGGTCCCTTTCCGCTGCTTAAATCGTTAACCAAACGTTGACATAATTGAATCGTTGTTAATTAATAAATTGTGATATTCTTCTATTGACTATCCATCCTATTTGCAGGATCACCGCATTAAAAATGTATGCGTTGACAGCATTCTGATCCAGATTTTAAAACGCTATGACAACAAAACTATGAAAAAATTAAAGTTGCCTAAAATGGTAACTAAAACATTTCCATATATTTTTTGGGCCGCCGGCCAATTTTAGGCCCACTTAACTATATAGTAAAATTATTCCTGCAGTATACCATAATCGTCCCTTAAACAGGCATAAAAGACGAAATTGTAGACCAATTTGTAATAAAGTTTCCTGCTATTCCAGGAAAAACTGATTTTTATTACCTAACACATATAAACATAGCTTAAAGAACATTTGTAATGACCAAATACCTACATGCGACATCATCCTCTTGAACTTCAATGGAACTATTCCTCATGGTATAGGACTGTCACATATTTAGGCTGTATCTAACAAAAACAAAAACTTTAAATTAGTTTCAGCTTTAAATAGAGACTTTTTGCTGTTGCAATTAATTCAGAAATTAATGTGATGAATGTTTTATGTCAACTCCTTAACCGGGCAACAAGTCTAAAAACAAATACAAAACATTCTTATATAAATATATTACTTAAGAGTATAAATTTGAAAAAAAAGAGGAAATTTTAGACAAATTAGTTATAAAGCTTCAGGCTGTTGTTTCAGGAAAAACAGATTTTTATTACCTAACAAACATAAACATAGTTTTAAGAACAAGAGGCTCTCAAGAGCAGGAATCGCTCACCTGTAATGTTTTGCTTAAATCTTTCATCAATGATTATTTTTGCTTTTCAATATATATTAATGAGTGGCTTAAAAATGCCATTTAAATGTTATTTGCATCCGTCATATTTTCTTCAAAAGCAAAAAAATGCATTTTACCCCTATGTTCCATTTTAGCCATAGTGGCTATATTTCTCGACGTACAAGAACACTTTTACCCCCATGTCAGAGTTCCTCTAAATGCTTTAGTTTTTGAGATATAGGCCAAAAACTGCATTTTACCCCTATTTTCTATTTTTAACCATGTTGGCCATGTTTTTTGACGAAACAGAAAATAAAACACAAACTTAATTCTAGATACCCTAAGGATCATTCAGCTTAAGTTTGGTTGGAATTGGTTCAGTAGTTTCAGAGGAGAAGATTTTTGAAATAGTTTACACCGGACGGACGACGACGACGGACGCCAAGTGATGGCAAAAGCTCACATTTCCTTCGGAAAGGTGAGCTCAAAAATTGTAATGACCAAATACCTACATGTGACTCGTCCTAATGTGTGATCTACGATGAAAGCATCTTTCACGATATAGGAGTGTTGCATATTTAGGCTGTATCTGTAAAAAAAACAAAAATTATAAATTAGTTTCAGCTTTAAATCAAGACTTTTTGCTGTTGCAATCAATTCAGAAATTAATGTGATGCATGATTTATGTTAAATACTAAATTAGAGAGAAGTATATATACAATTACTATACATTCTTATTAAAATATACATCATTAGAGCATAAATTTGAATAAAAGAAATTTTAGACCAATTTGTTATAAAGCTTCAATTTGTTTCAGGAAAAACTGATTTTTAATACCTAACAAATATAAACATAGTTTTAAGTACAATTGTAATGACCAAATACTTACATGCGACTCCTCCTCATGTGCTATCTACCATGAAGTTACCATCTTCTCCGTCTAGGAGTGCAGCATCTTTAACAAAAACTAGAAATTAATATCAGCTGTAAATAGAGACTATTTGCTGTTGCAATTAATTCAGAATTTAATCTTTTGCATGTTGGACAAGAATATTTATAATTACTATAATTCTCATAAGAATATACTTCATTAGAGTATAAATTTGAAGAAAATTTTTTTTTAGACCAATTTGTAATAAAGTTTCAAATTGGTTGATAATGAAATAGAGCCTGACATAAAAATAAATACTTTTTACTATAAAACAAGTTTTCATCATATTATATAACCGGCTCTGCTGGGTGATCTGCTTTTACGAGATCAGCGCCCATTAAATTCATCAATGTTACTTCAAAATCTAAAGTTTGCTCTCTGGGGAGGTCTGCTTTTACGAGACCCATTTTGACATAAAGCATCTTTTATCCAACTGCTGGGCGATCTGCTTTAACAATAGTCCAATTAATAATGACGTCTTGAAAGTCTACTTTTTTTTTTGCTGTCGATAGAAGGCGTCATAGCAAAAAATAATTGTATCTGAGGGGTCCCTTTCCGCTGCTTAAATCGTTAACCAAACGTTGACATAATTGAATCGTTGTTAATTAATAAATTGTGATATTCTTCTATTGACTATCCATCCTATTTGCAGGATCACCGCATTAAAAATGTATGCGTTGACAGCATTCTGATCCAGATTTTAAAACGCTATGACAACAAAACTATGAAAAAATTAAAGTTGCCTAAAATGGTAACTAAAACATTTCCATATATTTTTTGGGCCGCCGGCCAATTTTAGGCCCACTTAACTATATAGTAAAATTATTCCTGCAGTATACCATAATCGTCCCTTAAACAGGCATAAAAGACGAAATTGTAGACCAATTTGTAATAAAGTTTCCTGCTATTCCAGGAAAAACTGATTTTTATTACCTAACACATATAAACATAGCTTAAAGAACATTTGTAATGACCAAATACCTACATGCGACATCATCCTCTTGAACTTCAATGGAACTATTCCTCATGGTATAGGACTGTCACATATTTAGGCTGTATCTAACAAAAACAAAAACTTTAAATTAGTTTCAGCTTTAAATAGAGACTTTTTGCTGTTGCAATTAATTCAGAAATTAATGTGATGAATGTTTTATGTCAACTCCTTAACCGGGCAACAAGTCTAAAAACAAATACAAAACATTCTTATATAAATATATTACTTAAGAGTATAAATTTGAAAAAAAAGAGGAAATTTTAGACAAATTAGTTATAAAGCTTCAGGCTGTTGTTTCAGGAAAAACAGATTTTTATTACCTAACAAACATAAACATAGTTTTAAGAACAAGAGGCTCTCAAGAGCAGGAATCACTCACCTGTAATGTTTTGCTTAAATCTTTCATCAATGATTATTTTTGCTTTTCAATATATATTAATGAGTGGCTTAAAAATGCCATTTAAATGTTATTTGCATCTGTCATATTTTCTTCAAAAGCAAAAAAATGCATTTTACCCCTATGTTCCATTTTAGCCATAGTGGCTATATTTCTCGACGTACAAGAACACTTTTACCCCCATGTCAGAGTTCCTCTAAATGCTTTAGTTTTTGAGATATAAGCCAAAAACTGCATTTTACCCCTATTTTCTATTTTTAACCATGTTGGCCATGTTTTTTGACGAAACAGAAAATAAAACACAAACTTAATTCTAGATACCCTAAGGATCATTCAGCTTAAGTTTGGTTGGAATTGGTTCAGTAGTTTCAGAGGAGAAGATTTTTTAAATAGTTTACACCGGACGGACGACGACAACGGACGCCAAGTGATGGCAAAAGCTCACATTTCCTTCGGAAAGGTGAGCTCAAAAATTGTAATGACCAAATACCTACATGTGACTCGTCCTAATGTGTGATCTACGATGAAAGCATCTTTCACGATATAGGAGTGTTGCATATTTAGGCTGTATCTGTAAAAAAAACAAAAATTATAAATTAGTTTCAGCTTAAAATCAAAGACTTTTTGCTGTTGCAATCAATTCAGAAATTAATGTGATGCATGATTTATGTTAAATACTAAACTAGAGAGAAGTATATATACAATTACTATACATTCTTATTAAAATATACATCATTAGAGCATAAATTTGAATAAAAGAAATTTTAGACCAATTTGTTATAAAGCTTCAATTTGTTTCAGGAAAAACTGATTTTTAATACCTAACAAATATAAACATAGTTTTAAGTACAATTGTAATGACCAAATACTTACATGCGACTCCTCCTCATGTGCTATCTACCATGAAGTTACCATCTTCTCCGTCTAGGAGTGCAGCATCTTTAACAAAAACTAGAAATTAATATCAGCTGTAAATAGAGACTATTTGCTGTTGCAATTAATTCAGAATTTAATCTTTTGCATGTTGGACAAGAATATTTATAATTACTATAATTCTCATAAGAATATACTTCATTAGAGTATAAATTTGAAGAAAATTTTTTTTTAGACCAATTTGTAATAAAGTTTCAAATTGGTTGATAATGAAATAGAGCCTGACATAAAATTAAATACTTTTTACTATAAAACAAGTTTTCATCATATTATATAAACGGCTCTGCTGGGTGATCTGCTTTTACGAGATCAGCGCCCATTAAATTCATCGATGTTACATCAAAATCTAAAGTTTGCTCTCTGGGGAGGTCTGCTTTTACGAGACCCATTTTGACATAAAGCATCTTTTATCCAACTGCTGGGCGATCTGCTTTAACAATAGTCCAATTAATAATGACGTCTTGAAAGTCTACTTTATTTTTTGCTGTCGATAGAAGGCGTCATAGCAAAAAATAATTGTATCTGAGGGGTCCCTTTCCGCTGCTTAAATCGTTAACCAAACGTTGACATAATTGAATCGTTGTTAATTAATAAATTGTGATATTCTTCTATTGACTATCCATCCTATTTGCAGGATCACCGCATTAAAAATGTATGCGTTGACAGCATTCTGATCCAGATTTTAAAACGCTATGACAACAAAACTATGAAAAAATTAAAGTTGCCTAAAATGGTAACTAAAACATTTCCAAATATTTTTTGGGCCGCCGGCCAATTTTAGGCCCACTTAACTATATAGTAAAATTATTCCTGCAGTATACCATAATCGTCCCTTAAACAGGCATAAAAGACGAAATTGTAGACCAATTTGTAATAAAGTTTCCTGCTATTCCAGGAAAAACTGATTTTTATTACCTAACACATATAAACATAGCTTAAAGAACATTTGTAATGACCAAATACCTACATGCGACATCATCCTCTTGAACTTCAATGGAACTATTCCTCATGGTATAGGACTGTCACATATTTAGGCTGTATCTAACAAAAACAAAAACTTTAAATTAGTTTCAGCTTTAAATAGAGACTTTTTGCTGTTGCAATTAATTCAGAAATTAATGTGATGAATGTTTTATGTCAACTCCTTAACCGGGCAACAAGTCTAAAAACAAATACAAAACATTCTTATATAAATATATTACTTAAGAGTATAAATTTGAAAAAAAAGAGGAAATTTTAGACAAATTAGTTATAAAGCTTCAGGCTGTTGTTTCAGGAAAAACAGATTTTTATTACCTAACAAACATAAACATAGTTTTAAGAACAAGAGGCTCTCAAGAGCAGGAATCACTCACCTGTAATGTTTTGCTTAAATCTTTCATCAATGATTATTTTTGCTTTTCAATATATATTAATGAGTGGCTTAAAAATGCCATTTAAATGTTATTTGCATCTGTCATATTTTCTTCAAAAGCAAAAAAATGCATTTTACCCCTATGTTCCATTTTAGCCATAGTGGCTATATTTCTCGACGTACAAGAACACTTTTACCCCCATGTCAGAGTTCCTCTAAATGCTTTAGTTTTTGAGATATAAGCCAAAAACTGCATTTTACCCCTATTTTCTATTTTTAACCATGTTGGCCATGTTTTTTGACGAAACAGAAAATAAAACACAAACTTAATTCTAGATACCCTAAGGATCATTCAGCTTAAGTTTGGTTGGAATTGGTTCAGTAGTTTCAGAGGAGAAGATTTTTTAAATAGTTTACACCGGACGGACGACGACAACGGACGCCAAGTGATGGCAAAAGCTCACATTTCCTTCGGAAAGGTGAGCTCAAAAATTGTAATGACCAAATACCTACATGTGACTCGTCCTAATGTGTGATCTACGATGAAAGCATCTTTCACGATATAGGAGTGTTGCATATTTAGGCTGTATCTGTAAAAAAAACAAAAATTATAAATTAGTTTCAGCTTAAAATCAAAGACTTTTTGCTGTTGCAATCAATTCAGAAATTAATGTGATGCATGATTTATGTTAAATACTAAACTAGAGAGAAGTATATATACAATTACTATACATTCTTATTAAAATATACATCATTAGAGCATAAATTTGAATAAAAGAAATTTTAGACCAATTTGTTATAAAGCTTCAATTTGTTTCAGGAAAAACTGATTTTTAATACCTAACAAATATAAACATAGTTTTAAGTACAATTGTAATGACCAAATACTTACATGCGACTCCTCCTCATGTGCTATCTACCATGAAGTTACCATCTTCTCCGTCTAGGAGTGCAGCATCTTTAACAAAAACTAGAAATTAATATCAGCTGTAAATAGAGACTATTTGCTGTTGCAATTAATTCAGAATTTAATCTTTTGCATGTTGGACAAGAATATTTATAATTACTATAATTCTCATAAGAATATACTTCATTAGAGTATAAATTTGAAGAAAATTTTTTTTTAGACCAATTTGTAATAAAGTTTCAAATTGGTTGATAATGAAATAGAGCCTGACATAAAATTAAATACTTTTTACTATAAAACAAGTTTTCATCATATTATATAAACGGCTCTGCTGGGTGATCTGCTTTTACGAGATCAGCGCCCATTAAATTCATCGATGTTACATCAAAATCTAAAGTTTGCTCTCTGGGGAGGTCTGCTTTTACGAGACCCATTTTGACATAAAGCATCTTTTATCCAACTGCTGGGCGATCTGCTTTAACAATAGTCCAATTAATAATGACGTCTTGAAAGTCTACTTTATTTTTTGCTGTCGATAGAAGGCGTCATAGCAAAAAATAATTGTATCTGAGGGGTCCCTTTCCGCTGCTTAAATCGTTAACCAAACGTTGACATAATTGAATCGTTGTTAATTAATAAATTGTGATATTCTTCTATTGACTATCCATCCTATTTGCAGGATCACCGCATTAAAAATGTATGCGTTGACAGCATTCTGATCCAGATTTTAAAACGCTATGACAACAAAACTATGAAAAAATTAAAGTTGCCTAAAATGGTAACTAAAACATTTCCAAATATTTTTTGGGCCGCCGGCCAATTTTAGGCCCACTTAACTATATAGTAAAATTATTCCTGCAGTATACCATAATCGTCCCTTAAACAGGCATAAAAGACGAAATTGTAGACCAATTTGTAATAAAGTTTCCTGCTATTCCAGGAAAAACTGATTTTTATTACCTAACACATATAAACATAGCTTAAAGAACATTTGTAATGACCAAATACCTACATGCGACATCATCCTCTTGAACTTCAATGGAACTATTCCTCATGGTATAGGACTGTCACATATTTAGGCTGTATCTAACAAAAACAAAAACTTTAAATTAGTTTCAGCTTTAAATAGAGACTTTTTGCTGTTGCAATTAATTCAGAAATTAATGTGATGAATGTTTTATGTCAACTCCTTAACCGGGCAACAAGTCTAAAAACAAATACAAAACATTCTTATATAAATATATTACTTAAGAGTATAAATTTGAAAAAAAAGAGGAAATTTTAGACAAATTAGTTATAAAGCTTCAGGCTGTTGTTTCAGGAAAAACAGATTTTTATTACCTAACAAACATAAACATAGTTTTAAGAACAAGAGGCTCTCAAGAGCAGGAATCACTCACCTGTAATGTTTTGCTTAAATCTTTCATCAATGATTATTTTTGCTTTTCAATATATATTAATGAGTGGCTTAAAAATGCCATTTAAATGTTATTTGCATCTGTCATATTTTCTTCAAAAGCAAAAAAATGCATTTTACCCCTATGTTCCATTTTAGCCATAGTGGCTATATTTCTCGACGTACAAGAACACTTTTACCCCCATGTCAGAGTTCCTCTAAATGCTTTAGTTTTTGAGATATAAGCCAAAAACTGCATTTTACCCCTATTTTCTATTTTTAACCATGTTGGCCATGTTTTTTGACGAAACAGAAAATAAAACACAAACTTAATTCTAGATACCCTAAGGATCATTCAGCTTAAGTTTGGTTGGAATTGGTTCAGTAGTTTCAGAGGAGAAGATTTTTTAAATAGTTTACACCGGACGGACGACGACAACGGACGCCAAGTGATGGCAAAAGCTCACATTTCCTTCGGAAAGGTGAGCTCAAAAATTGTAATGACCAAATACCTACATGTGACTCGTCCTAATGTGTGATCTACGATGAAAGCATCTTTCACGATATAGGAGTGTTGCATATTTAGGCTGTATCTGTAAAAAAAACAAAAATTATAAATTAGTTTCCGCTTAAAATCAAGACTTTTTGCTGTTGCAATCAATTCAGAAATTAATGTGATGCATGATTTATGTTAAATACTAAACTAGAGAGAAGTATATATACAATTACTATACATTCTTATTAAAATATACATCATTAGAGCATAAATTTGAATAAAAGAAATTTTAGACCAATTTGTTATAAAGCTTCAATTTGTTTCAGGAAAAACTGATTTTTAATACCTAACAAATATAAACATAGTTTTAAGTACAATTGTAATGACCAAATACTTACATGCGACTCCTCCTCATGTGCTATCTACCATGAAGTTACCATCTTCTCCGTCTAGGAGTGCAGCATCTTTAACAAAAACTAGAAATTAATATCAGCTGTAAATAGAGACTATTTGCTGTTGCAATTAATTCAGAATTTAATCTTTTGCATGTTGGACAAGAATATTTATAATTACTATAATTCTCATAAGAATATACTTCATTAGAGTATAAATTTGAAGAAAATTTTTTTTTAGACCAATTTGTAATAAAGTTTCAAATTGGTTGATAATGAAATAGAGCCTGACATAAAATTAAATACTTTTTACTATAAAACAAGTTTTCATCATATTATATAACCGGCTCTGCTGGGTGATCTGCTTTTACGAGATCAGCGCCCATTAAATTCATCAATGTTACATCAAAATCAAAAGTTTGCTCTCTGGGGAGGTCTGCTTTTACGAGACCCATTTTGACATAAAGCATCTTTTATCCAACTGCTGGGCGATCTGCTTTAACAATAGTCCAATTAATAATGACGTCTTGAAAGTCTACTTTTTTTTTTGCTGTCGATAGAAGGCGTCATAGCAAAAAATAATTGTATCTGAGGGGTCCCTTTCCGCTGCTTAAATCGTTAACCAAACGTTGACATAATTGAATCGTTAATTAATAAATTATGATATTCTTCTATTGACTATCCATCCTATTTGCAGGATCACCGCATTAAAAATGTATGCGTTGACAGCATTCTGATCCAGATTTTAAAACGCTATGACAACAAAACTATGAAAAAATTAAAGTTGCCTAAAATGGTAACTAAAACATTTCCAAATATTTTTTGGGCCGCCGGCCAATTTTAGGCCCACTTAACTATATAGTAAAATTATTCCTGCAGTATACCATAATCGTCCCTTAAACAGGCATAAAAGACGAAATTGTAGACCAATTTGTAATAAAGTTTCCTGCTATTCCAGGAAAAACTGATTTTTATTACCTAACACATATAAACATAGCTTAAAGAACATTTGTAATGACCAAATACCTACATGCGACATCATCCTCTTGAACTTCAATGGAACTATTCCTCATGGTATAGGACTGTCACATATTTAGGCTGTATCTAACAAAAACAAAAACTTTAAATTAGTTTCAGCTTTAAATAGAGACTTTTTGCTGTTGCAATTAATTCAGAAATTAATGTGATGAATGTTTTATGTCAACTCCTTAACCGGGCAACAAGTCTAAAAACAAATACAAAACATTCTTATATAAATATATTACTTAAGAGTATAAATTTGAAAAAAAAGAGGAAATTTTAGACAAATTAGTTATAAAGCTTCAGGCTGTTGTTTCAGGAAAAACAGATTTTTATTACCTAACAAACATAAACATAGTTTTAAGAACAAGAGGCTCTCAAGAGCAGGAATCGCTCACCTGTAATGTTTTGCTTAAATCTTTCATCAATGATTATTTTTGCTTTTCAATATATATTAATGAGTGGCTTAAAAATGCCATTTAAATGTTATTTGCATCTGTCATATTTTCTTCAAAAGCAAAAAAATGCATTTTACCCCTATGTTCCATTTTAGCCATAGTGGCTATATTTCTCGACGTACAAGAACACTTTTACCCCCATGTCAGAGTTCCTCTAAATGCTTTAGTTTTTGAGATATAAGCCAAAAACTGCATTTTACCCCTATTTTCTATTTTTAACCATGTTGGCCATGTTTTTTGACGAAACAGAAAATAAAACACAAACTTAATTCTAGATACCCTAAGGATCATTCAGCTTAAGTTTGGTTGGAATTGGTTCAGTAGTTTCAGAGGAGAAGATTTTTTAAATAGTTTACACCGGACGGACGACGACAACGGACGCCAAGTGATGGCAAAAGCTCACATTTCCTTCGGAAAGGTGAGCTCAAAAATTGTAATGACCAAATACCTACATGTGACTCGTCCTAATGTGTGATCTACGATGAAAGCATCTTTCACGATATATGGAGTGTTGCATATTTAGGCTGTATCTGTAAAAAAAAAAAAAATTATAAATTAGTTTCAGCTTAAAATCAAGACTTTTTGCTGTTGCAATCAATTCAGAAATTAATGTGATGCATGATTTATGTTAAATACTAAACTAGAGAGAAGTATATATACAATTACTATACATTCTTATTAAAATATACATCATTAGAGCATAAATTTGAATAAAAGAAATTTTAGACCAATTTGTTATAAAGCTTCAATTTGTTTCAGGAAAAACTGATTTTTAATACCTAACAAATATAAACATAGTTTTAAGTACAATTGTAATGACCAAATACTTACATGCGACTCCTCCTCATGTGCTATATACCATGAAGTTACCATCTTCTCCGTCTAGGAGTGCAGCATCTTTAACAAAAACTAGAAATTAATATCCTCTGTAAATAGAGACTATTTGCTGTTGCAATTAATTCAGAATTTAATCTTTTGCATGTTGGACAAGAATATTTATAATTACTATAATTCTCATAAGAATATACTTCATTAGAGTATAAATTTGAAGAAAATTTTTTTTTAGACCAATTTGTAATAAAGTTTCAAATTGGTTGATAATGAAATAGAGCCTGACATAAAATTAAATACTTTTTACTATAAAACAAGTTTTCATCATATTATATAAACGGCTCTGCTGGGTGATCTGCTTTTACGAGATCAGTGCCCATTAAATTCATCAATGTTACATCAAAATCTAAAGTTTGCTCTCTGGGGAGGTCTGCTTTTACGAGACCCATTTTGACATAAAGCATCTTTTATCCAACTGCTGGGCGATCTGCTTTAACAATAGTCCAATTAATAATGACGTCTTGAAAGTCTACTTTATTTTTTGCTGTCGATAGAAGGCGTCATAGCAAAAAATAATTGTATCTGAGGGGTCCCTTTCCGCTGCTTAAATCGTTAACCAAACGTTGACATAATTGAATCGTTGTTAATTAATAAATTGTGATATTCTTCTATTGACTATCCATCCTATTTGCAGGATCACCGCATTAAAAATGTATGCGTTGACAGCATTCTGATCCAGATTTTAAAACGCTATGACAACAAAACTATGAAAAAATTAAAGTTGCCTAAAATGGTAACTAAAACATTTCCAAATATTTTTTGGGCCGCCGGCCAATTTTAGGCCCACTTAACTATATAGTAAAATTATTCCTGCAGTATACCATAATCGTCCCTTAAACAGGCATAAAAGACGAAATTGTAGACCAATTTGTAATAAAGTTTCCTGCTATTCCAGGAAAAACTGATTTTTATTACCTAACACATATAAACATAGCTTAAAGAACATTTGTAATGACCAAATACCTACATGCGACATCATCCTCTTGAACTTCAATGGAACTATTCCTCATGGTATAGGACTGTCACATATTTAGGCTGTATCTAACAAAAACAAAAACTTTAAATTAGTTTCAGCTTTAAATAGAGACTTTTTGCTGTTGCAATTAATTCAGAAATTAATGTGATGAATGTTTTATGTCAACTCCTTAACCGGGCAACAAGTCTAAAAACAAATACAAAACATTCTTATATAAATATATTACTTAAGAGTATAAATTTGAAAAAAAAGAGGAAATTTTAGACAAATTAGTTATAAAGCTTCAGGCTGTTGTTTCAGGAAAAACAGATTTTTATTACCTAACAAACATAAACATAGTTTTAAGAACAAGAGGCTCTCAAGAGCAGGAATCGCTCACCTGTAATGTTTTGCTTAAATCTTTCATCAATGATTATTTTTGCTTTTCAATATATATTAATGAGTGGCTTAAAAATGCCATTTAAATGTTATTTGCATCCGTCATATTTTCTTCAAAAGCAAAAAAATGCATTTTACCCCTATGTTCCATTTTAGCCATAGTGGCTATATTTCTCGACGTACAAGAACACTTTTACCCCCATGTCAGAGTTCCTCTAAATGCTTTAGTTTTTGAGATATAAGCCAAAAACTGCATTTTACCCCTATTTTCTATTTTTAACCATGTTGGCCATGTTTTTTGACGAAACAGAAAATAAAACACAAACTTAATTCTAGATACCCTAAGGATCATTCAGCTTAAGTTTGGTTGGAATTGGTTCAGTAGTTTCAGAGGAGAAGATTTTTTAAATAGTTTACACCGGACGGACGACGACAACGGACGCCAAGTGATGGCAAAAGCTCACATTTCCTTCGGAAAGGTGAGCTCAAAAATTGTAATGACCAAATACCTACATGTGACTCGTCCTAATGTGTGATCTACGATGAAAGCATCTTTCACGATATAGGAGTGTTGCATATTTAGGCTGTATCTGTAAAAAAAACAAAAATTATAAATTAGTTTCAGCTTAAAATCAAGACTTTTTGCTGTTGCAATCAATTCAGAAATTAATGTGATGCATGATTTATGTTAAATACTAAACTAGAGAGAAGTATATATACAATTACTATACATTCTTATTAAAATATACATCATTAGAGCATAAATTTGAATAAAAGAAATTTTATACCAATTTGTTATAAAGCTTCAATTTGTTTCAGGAAAAACTGATTTTTAATACCTAACAAATATAAACATAGTTTTAAGTACAATTGTAATGACCAAATACTTACATGCGACTCCTCCTCATGTGCTATATACCATGAAGTTACCATCTTCTCCGTCTAGGAGTGCAGCATCTTTAACAAAAACTAGAAATTAATATCCTCTGTAAATAGAGACTATTTGCTGTTGCAATTAATTCAGAATTTAATCTTTTGCATGTTGGACAAGAATATTTATAATTACTATAATTCTCATAAGAATATACTTCATTAGAGTATAAATTTGAAGAAAATTTTTTTTTAGACCAATTTGTAATAAAGTTTCAAATTGGTTGATAATGAAATAGAGCCTGACATAAAATTAAATACTTTTTACTATAAAACAAGTTTTCATCATATTATATAAACGGCTCTGCTGGGTGATCTGCTTTTACGAGATCAGTGCCCATTAAATTCATCAATGTTACATCAAAATCTAAAGTTTGCTCTCTGGGGAGGTCTGCTTTTACGAGACCCATTTTGACATAAAGCATCTTTTATCCAACTGCTGGGCGATCTGCTTTAACAATAGTCCAATTAATAATGACGTCTTGAAAGTCTACTTTATTTTTTGCTGTCGATAGAAGGCGTCATAGCAAAAAATAATTGTATCTGAGGGGTCCCTTTCCGCTGCTTAAATCGTTAACCAAACGTTGACATAATTGAATCGTTGTTAATTAATAAATTGTGATATTCTTCTATTGACTATCCATCCTATTTGCAGGATCACCGCATTAAAAATGTATGCGTTGACAGCATTCTGATCCAGATTTTAAAACGCTATGACAACAAAACTATGAAAAAATTAAAGTTGCCTAAAATGGTAACTAAAACATTTCCAAATATTTTTTGGGCCGCCGGCCAATTTTAGGCCCACTTAACTATATAGTAAAATTATTCCTGCAGTATACCATAATCGTCCCTTAAACAGGCATAAAAGACGAAATTGTAGACCAATTTGTAATAAAGTTTCCTGCTATTCCAGGAAAAACTGATTTTTATTACCTAACACATATAAACATAGCTTAAAGAACATTTGTAATGACCAAATACCTACATGCGACATCATCCTCTTGAACTTCAATGGAACTATTCCTCATGGTATAGGACTGTCACATATTTAGGCTGTATCTAACAAAAACAAAAACTTTAAATTAGTTTCAGCTTTAAATAGAGACTTTTTGCTGTTGCAATTAATTCAGAAATTAATGTGATGAATGTTTTATGTCAACTCCTTAACCGGGCAACAAGTCTAAAAACAAATACAAAACATTCTTATATAAATATATTACTTAAGAGTATAAATTTGAAAAAAAAGAGGAAATTTTAGACAAATTAGTTATAAAGCTTCAGGCTGTTGTTTCAGGAAAAACAGATTTTTATTACCTAACAAACATAAACATAGTTTTAAGAACAAGAGGCTCTCAAGAGCAGGAATCGCTCACCTGTAATGTTTTGCTTAAATCTTTCATCAATGATTATTTTTGCTTTTCAATATATATTAATGAGTGGCTTAAAAATGCCATTTAAATGTTATTTGCATCCGTCATATTTTCTTCAAAAGCAAAAAAATGCATTTTACCCCTATGTTCCATTTTAGCCATAGTGGCTATATTTCTCGACGTACAAGAACACTTTTACCCCCATGTCAGAGTTCCTCTAAATGCTTTAGTTTTTGAGATATAAGCCAAAAACTGCATTTTACCCCTATTTTCTATTTTTAACCATGTTGGCCATGTTTTTTGACGAAACAGAAAATAAAACACAAACTTAATTCTAGATACCCTAAGGATCATTCAGCTTAAGTTTGGTTGGAATTGGTTCAGTAGTTTCAGAGGAGAAGATTTTTGAAATAGTTTACACCGGACGGACGACGACAACGGACGCCAAGTGATGGCAAAAGCTCACATTTCCTTCGGAAAGGTGAGCTCAAAAATTGTAATGACCAAATACCTACATGTGACTCGTCCTAATGTGTGATCTACGATGAAAGCATCTTTCACGATATAGGAGTGTTGCATATTTAGGCTGTATCTGTAAAAAAAACAAAAATTATAAATTAGTTTCAGCTTAAAATCAAGACTTTTTGCTGTTGCAATCAATTCAGAAATTAATGTGATGCATGATTTATGTTAAATACTAAACTAGAGAGAAGTATATATACAATTACTATACATTCTTATTAAAATATACATCATTAGAGCATAAATTTGAATAAAAGAAATTTTAGACCAATTTGTTATAAAGCTTCAATTTGTTTCAGGAAAAACTGATTTTTAATACCTAACAAATATAAACATAGTTTTAAGTACAATTGTAATGACCAAATACTTACATGCGACTCCTCCTCATGTGCTATATACCATGAAGTTACCATCTTCTCCGTCTAGGAGTGCAGCATCTTTAACAAAAACTAGAAATTAATATCCTCTGTAAATAGAGACTATTTGCTGTTGCAATTAATTCAGAATTTAATCTTTTGCATGTTGGACAAGAATATTTATAATTACTATAATTCTCATAAGAATATACTTCATTAGAGTATAAATTTGAAGAAATTTTTTTTTTAGACCAATTTGTAATAAAGTTTCAAATTGGTTGATAATGAAATAGAGCCTGACATAAAATTAAATACTTTTTACTATAAAACAAGTTTTCATCATATTATATAAACGGCTCTGCTGGGTGATCTGCTTTTACGAGATCAGTGCCCATTAAATTCATCAATGTTACATCAAAATCTAAAGTTTGCTCTCTGGGGAGGTCTGCTTTTACGAGACCCATTTTGACATAAAGCATCTTTTATCCAACTGCTGGGCGATCTGCTTTAACAATAGTCCAATTAATAATGACGTCTTGAAAGTCTACTTTATTTTTTGCTGTCGATAGAAGGCGTCATAGCAAAAAATAATTGTATCTGAGGGGTCCCTTTCCGCTGCTTAAATCGTTAACCAAACGTTGACATAATTGAATCGTTGTTAATTAATAAATTGTGATATTCTTCTATTGACTATCCATCCTATTTGCAGGATCACCGCATTAAAAATGTATGCGTTGACAGCATTCTGATCCAGATTTTAAAACGCTATGACAACAAAACTATGAAAAAATTAAAGTTGCCTAAAATGGTAACTAAAACATTTCCAAATATTTTTTGGGCCGCCGGCCAATTTTAGGCCCACTTAACTATATAGTAAAATTATTCCTGCAGTATACCATAATCGTCCCTTAAACAGGCATAAAAGACGAAATTGTAGACCAATTTGTAATAAAGTTTCCTGCTATTCCAGGAAAAACTGATTTTTATTACCTAACACATATAAACATAGCTTAAAGAACATTTGTAATGACCAAATACCTACATGCGACATCATCCTCTTGAACTTCAATGGAACTATTCCTCATGGTATAGGACTGTCACATATTTAGGCTGTATCTAACAAAAACAAAAACTTTAAATTAGTTTCAGCTTTAAATAGAGACTTTTTGCTGTTGCAATTAATTCAGAAATTAATGTGATGAATGTTTTATGTCAACTCCTTAACCGGGCAACAAGTCTAAAAACAAATACAAAACATTCTTATATAAATATATTACTTAAGAGTATAAATTTGAAAAAAAAGAGGAAATTTTAGACAAATTAGTTATAAAGCTTCAGGCTGTTGTTTCAGGAAAAACAGATTTTTATTACCTAACAAACATAAACATAGTTTTAAGAACAAGAGGCTCTCAAGAGCAGGAATCGCTCACCTGTAATGTTTTGCTTAAATCTTTCATCAATGATTATTTTTGCTTTTCAATATATATTAATGAGTGGCTTAAAAATGCCATTTAAATGTTATTTGCATCCGTCATATTTTCTTCAAAAGCAAAAAAATGCATTTTACCCCTATGTTCCATTTTAGCCATAGTGGCTATATTTCTCGACGTACAAGAACACTTTTACCCCCATGTCAGAGTTCCTCTAAATGCTTTAGTTTTTGAGATATAAGCCAAAAACTGCATTTTACCCCTATTTTCTATTTTTAACCATGTTGGCCATGTTTTTTGACGAAACAGAAAATAAAACACAAACTTAATTCTAGATACCCTAAGGATCATTCAGCTTAAGTTTGGTTGGAATTGGTTCAGTAGTTTCAGAGGAGAAGATTTTTGAAATAGTTTACACCGGACGGACGACGACAACGGACGCCAAGTGATGGCAAAAGCTCACATTTCCTTCGGAAAGGTGAGCTCAAAAATTGTAATGACCAAATACCTACATGTGACTCGTCCTAATGTGTGATCTACGATGAAAGCATCTTTCACGATATAGGAGTGTTGCATATTTAGGCTGTATCTGTAAAAAAAACAAAAATTATAAATTAGTTTCAGCTTAAAATCAAGACTTTTTGCTGTTGCAATCAATTCAGAAATTAATGTGATGCATGATTTATGTTAAATACTAAACTAGAGAGAAGTATATATACAATTACTATACATTCTTATTAAAATATACATCATTAGAGCATAAATTTGAATAAAAGAAATTTTAGACCAATTTGTTATAAAGCTTCAATTTGTTTCAGGAAAAACTGATTTTTAATACCTAACAAATATAAACATAGTTTTAAGTACAATTGTAATGACCAAATACTTACATGCGACTCCTCCTCATGTGCTATATACCATGAAGTTACCATCTTCTCCGTCTAGGAGTGCAGCATCTTTAACAAAAACTAGAAATTAATATCCTCTGTAAATAGAGACTATTTGCTGTTGCAATT
Organism: Mytilus californianus; assembly: GCF_021869535.1. Lineage (NCBI taxonomy): Eukaryota > Metazoa > Mollusca > Bivalvia > Mytilida > Mytilidae > Mytilus > Mytilus californianus. The sequence goes on from NW_026262679.1 coordinate 85,133,043, forward strand.
AATTCAGAATTTAATCTTTTGCATGTTGGACAAGAATATTTATAATTACTATAATTCTCATAAGAATATACTTCATTAGAGTATAAATTTGAAGAAAATTTTTTTTTAGACCAATTTGTAATAAAGTTTCAAATTGGTTGATAATGAAATAGAGCCTGACATAAAATTAAATACTTTTTACTATAAAACAAGTTTTCATCATATTATATAAACGGCTCTGCTGGGTGATCTGCTTTTACGAGATCAGTGCCCATTAAATTCATCAATGTTACATCAAAATCTAAAGTTTGCTCTCTGGGGAGGTCTGCTTTTACGAGACCCATTTTGACATAAAGCATCTTTTATCCAACTGCTGGGCGATCTGCTTTAACAATAGTCCAATTAATAATGACGTCTTGAAAGTCTACTTTATTTTTTGCTGTCGATAGAAGGCGTCATAGCAAAAAATAATTGTATCTGAGGGGTCCCTTTCCGCTGCTTAAATCGTTAACCAAACGTTGACATAATTGAATCGTTGTTAATTAATAAATTGTGATATTCTTCTATTGACTATCCATCCTATTTGCAGGATCACCGCATTAAAAATGTATGCGTTGACAGCATTCTGATCCAGATTTTAAAACGCTATGACAACAAAACTATGAAAAAATTAAAGTTGCCTAAAATGGTAACTAAAACATTTCCAAATATTTTTTGGGCCGCCGGCCAATTTTAGGCCCACTTAACTATATAGTAAAATTATTCCTGCAGTATACCATAATCGTCCCTTAAACAGGCATAAAAGACGAAATTGTAGACCAATTTGTAATAAAGTTTCCTGCTATTCCAGGAAAAACTGATTTTTATTACCTAACACATATAAACATAGCTTAAAGAACATTTGTAATGACCAAATACCTACATGCGACATCATCCTCTTGAACTTCAATGGAACTATTCCTCATGGTATAGGACTGTCACATATTTAGGCTGTATCTAACAAAAACAAAAACTTTAAATTAGTTTCAGCTTTAAATAGAGACTTTTTGCTGTTGCAATTAATTCAGAAATTAATGTGATGAATGTTTTATGTCAACTCCTTAACCGGGCAACAAGTCTAAAAACAAATACAAAACATTCTTATATAAATATATTACTTAAGAGTATAAATTTGAAAAAAAAGAGGAAATTTTAGACAAATTAGTTATAAAGCTTCAGGCTGTTGTTTCAGGAAAAACAGATTTTTATTACCTAACAAACATAAACATAGTTTTAAGAACAAGAGGCTCTCAAGAGCAGGAATCGCTCACCTGTAATGTTTTGCTTAAATCTTTCATCAATGATTATTTTTGCTTTTCAATATATATTAATGAGTGGCTTAAAAATGCCATTTAAATGTTATTTGCATCCGTCATATTTTCTTCAAAAGCAAAAAAATGCATTTTACCCCTATGTTCCATTTTAGCCATAGTGGCTATATTTCTCGACGTACAAGAACACTTTTACCCCCATGTCAGAGTTCCTCTAAATGCTTTAGTTTTTGAGATATAAGCCAAAAACTGCATTTTACCCCTATTTTCTATTTTTAACCATGTTGGCCATGTTTTTTGACGAAACAGAAAATAAAACACAAACTTAATTCTAGATACCCTAAGGATCATTCAGCTTAAGTTTGGTTGGAATTGGTTCAGTAGTTTCAGAGGAGAAGATTTTTGAAATAGTTTACACCGGACGGACGACGACAACGGACGCCAAGTGATGGCAAAAGCTCACATTTCCTTCGGAAAGGTGAGCTCAAAAATTGTAATGACCAAATACCTACATGTGACTCGTCCTAATGTGTGATCTACGATGAAAGCATCTTTCACGATATAGGAGTGTTGCATATTTAGGCTGTATCTGTAAAAAAAACAAAAATTATAAATTAGTTTCAGCTTAAAATCAAGACTTTTTGCTGTTGCAATCAATTCAGAAATTAATGTGATGCATGATTTATGTTAAATACTAAACTAGAGAGAAGTATATATACAATTACTATACATTCTTATTAAAATATACATCATTAGAGCATAAATTTGAATAAAAGAAATTTTAGACCAATTTGTTATAAAGCTTCAATTTGTTTCAGGAAAAACTGATTTTTAATACCTAACAAATATAAACATAGTTTTAAGTACAATTGTAATGACCAAATACTTACATGCGACTCCTCCTCATGTGCTATATACCATGAAGTTACCATCTTCTCCGTCTAGGAGTGCAGCATCTTTAACAAAAACTAGAAATTAATATCAGCTGTAAATAGAGACTATTTGCTGTTGCAATTAATTCAGAATTTAATCTTTTGCATGTTGGACAAGAATATTTATAATTACTATAATTCTCATAAGAATATACTTCATTAGAGTATAAATTTGAAGAAAATTTTTTTTTAGACCAATTTGTAATAAAGTTTCAAATTGGTTGATAATGAAATAGAGCCTGACATAAAATTAAATACTTTTTACTATAAAACAAGTTTTCATCATATTATATAAACGGCTCTGCTGGGTGATCTGCTTTTACGAGATCAGTGCCCATTAAATTCATCAATGTTACATCAAAATCTAAAGTTTGCTCTCTGGGGAGGTCTGCTTTTACGAGACCCATTTTGACATAAAGCATCTTTTATCCAACTGCTGGGCGATCTGCTTTAACAATAGTCCAATTAATAATGACGTCTTGAAAGTCTACTTTATTTTTTGCTGTCGATAGAAGGCCTCATAGCAAAAAATAATTGTATCTGAGGGGTCCCTTTCCGCTGCTTAAATCGTTAACCAAACGTTGACATAATTGAATCGTTGTTAATTAATAAATTGTGATATTCTTCTATTGACTATCCATCCTATTTGCAGGATCACCGCATTAAAAATGTATGCGTTGACAGCATTCTGATCCAGATTTTAAAACGCTATGACAACAAAACTATGAAAAAATTAAAGTTGCCTAAAATGGTAACTAAAACATTTCCAAATATTTTTTGGGCCGCCGGCCAATTTTAGGCCCACTTAACTATATAGTAAAATTATTCCTGCAGTATACCATAATCGTCCCTTAAACAGGCATAAAAGACGAAATTGTAGACCAATTTGTAATAAAGTTTCCTGCTATTCCAGGAAAAACTGATTTTTATTACCTAACACATATAAACATAGCTTAAAGAACATTTGTAATGACCAAATACCTACATGCGACATCATCCTCTTGAACTTCAATGGAACTATTCCTCATGGTATAGGACTGTCACATATTTAGGCTGTATCTAACAAAAACAAAAACTTTAAATTAGTTTCAGCTTTAAATAGAGACTTTTTGCTGTTGCAATTAATTCAGAAATTAATGTGATGAATGTTTTATGTCAACTCCTTAACCGGGCAACAAGTCTAAAAACAAATACAAAACATTCTTATATAAATATATTACTTAAGAGTATAAATTTGAAAAAAAAGAGGAAATTTTAGACAAATTAGTTATAAAGCTTCAGGCTGTTGTTTCAGGAAAAACAGATTTTTATTACCTAACAAACATAAACATAGTTTTAAGAACAAGAGGCTCTCAAGAGCAGGAATCGCTCACCTGTAATGTTTTGCTTAAATCTTTCATCAATGATTATTTTTGCTTTTCAATATATATTAATGAGTGGCTTAAAAATGCCATTTAAATGTTATTTGCATCCGTCATATTTTCTTCAAAAGCAAAAAAATGCATTTTACCCCTATGTTCCATTTTAGCCATAGTGGCTATATTTCTCGACGTACAAGAACACTTTTACCCCCATGTCAGAGTTCCTCTAAATGCTTTAGTTTTTGAGATATAAGCCAAAAACTGCATTTTACCCCTATTTTCTATTTTTAACCATGTTGGCCATGTTTTTTGACGAAACAGAAAATAAAACACAAACTTAATTCTAGATACCCTAAGGATCATTCAGCTTAAGTTTGGTTGGAATTGGTTCAGTAGTTTCAGAGGAGAAGATTTTTTAAATAGTTTACACCGGACGGACGACGACAACGGACGCCAAGTGATGGCAAAAGCTCACATTTCCTTCGGAAAGGTGAGCTCAAAAATTGTAATGACCAAATACCTACATGTGACTCGTCCTAATGTGTGATCTACGATGAAAGCATCTTTCACGATATAGGAGTGTTGCATATTTAGGCTGTATCTGTAAAAAAAACAAAAATTATAAATTAGTTTCAGCTTAAAATCAAGACTTTTTGCTGTTGCAATCAATTCAGAAATTAATGTGATGCATGATTTATGTTAAATACTAAACTAGAGAGAAGTATATATACAATTACTATACATTCTTATTAAAATATACATCATTAGAGCATAAATTTGAATAAAAGAAATTTTAGACCAATTTGTTATAAAGCTTCAATTTGTTTCAGGAAAAACTGATTTTTAATACCTAACAAATATAAACATAGTTTTAAGTACAATTGTAATGACCAAATACTTACATGCGACTCCTCCTCATGTGCTATATACCATGAAGTTACCATCTTCTCCGTCTAGGAGTGCAGCATCTTTAACAAAATCTAGAAATTAATATCAGCTGTAAATAGAGACTATTTGCTGTTGCAATTAATTCAGAATTTAATCTTTTGCATGTTGGACAAGAATATTTTATAATTACTATAATTCTCATAAGAATATACTTCATTAGAGTATAAATTTGAAGAAAATTTTTTTTTAGACCAATTTGTAATAAAGTTTCAAATTGGTTGATAATGAAATAGAGCCTGACATAAAATTAAATACTTTTTACTATAAAACAAGTTTTCATCATATTATATAAACGGCTCTGCTGGGTGATCTGCTTTTACGAGATCAGTGCCCATTAAATTCATCAATGTTACATCAAAATCTAAAGTTTGCTCTCTGGGGAGGTCTGCTTTTACGAGACCCATTTTGACATAAAGCATCTTTTATCCAACTGCTGGGCGATCTGCTTTAACAATAGTCCAATTAATAATGACGTCTTGAAAGTCTACTTTATTTTTTGCTGTCGATAGAAGGCCTCATAGCAAAAAATAATTGTATCTGAGGGGTCCCTTTCCGCTGCTTAAATCGTTAACCAAACGTTGACATAATTGAATCGTTGTTAATTAATAAATTGTGATATTCTTCTATTGACTATCCATCCTATTTGCAGGATCACCGCATTAAAAATGTATGCGTTGACAGCATTCTGATCCAGATTTTAAAACGCTATGACAACAAAACTATGAAAAAATTATAGTTGCCTAAAATGGTAACTAAAACATTTCCAAATATTTTTTGGGCTGCCGGCCAATTTTAGGCCCACTTAACTATATAGTAAAATTATTCCTGCAGTATACCATAATCGTCCCTTAAACAGGCATAAAAGACGAAATTGTAGACCAATTTGTAATAAAATTTCCTGCTATTCCAGGAAAAACTGATTTTTATTACCTAACACATATAAACATAGCTTAAAGAACATTTGTAATGACCAAATACCTACATGCGACATCATCCTCTTGAACTTCAATGGAACTATTCCTCATGGTATAGGACTGTCACATATTTAGGCTGTATCTAACAAAAACAAAAACTTTAAATTAGTTTCAGCTTTAAATAGAGACTTTTTGCTGTTGCAATTAATTCAGAAATTAATGTGATGAATGTTTTATGTCAACTCCTTAACCGGGCAACAAGTCTAAAAACAAATACAAAACATTCTTATATAAATATATTACTTAAGAGTATAAATTTGAAAAAAAAGAGGAAATTTTAGACAAATTAGTTATAAAGCTTCAGGCTGTTGTTTCAGGAAAAACAGATTTTTATTACCTAACAAACATAAACATAGTTTTAAGAACAAGAGGCTCTCAAGAGCAGGAATCGCTCACCTGTAATGTTTTGCTTAAATCTTTCATCAATGATTATTTTTGCTTTTCAATATATATTAATGAGTGGCTTAAAAATGCCATTTAAATGTTATTTGCATCTGTCATATTTTCTTCAAAAGCAAAAAAATGCATTTTACCCCTATGTTCCATTTTAGCCATAGTGGCTATATTTCTCGACGTACAAGAACACTTTTACCCCCATGTCAGAGTTCCTCTAAATGCTTTAGTTTTTGAGATATAAGCCAAAAACTGCATTTTACCCCTATTTTCTATTTTTAACCATGTTGGCCATGTTTTTTGACGAAACAGAAAATAAAACACAAACTTAATTCTAGATACCCTAAGGATCATTCAGCTTAAGTTTGGTTGGAATTGGTTCAGTAGTTTCAGAGGAGAAGATTTTTTAAATAGTTTACACCGGACGGACGACGACAACGGACGCCAAGTGATGGCAAAAGCTCACATTTCCTTCGGAAAGGTGAGCTCAAAAATTGTAATGACCAAATACCTACATGTGACTCGTCCTAATGTGTGATCTACGATGAAAGCATCTTTCACGATATAGGAGTGTTGCATATTTAGGCTGTATCTGTAAAAAAAACAAAAATTATAAATTAGTTTCAGCTTAAAATCAAGACTTTTTGCTGTTGCAATCAATTCAGAAATTAATGTGATGCATGATTTATGTTAAATACTAAACTAGAGAGAAGTATATATACAATTACTATACATTCTTATTAAAATATACATCATTAGAGCATAAATTTGAATAAAAGAAATTTTAGACCAATTTGTTATAAAGCTTCAATTTGTTTCAGGAAAAACTGATTTTTAATACCTAACAAATATAAACATAGTTTTAAGTACAATTGTAATGACCAAATACTTACATGCGACTCCTCCTCATGTGCTATATACCATGAAGTTACCATCTTCTCCGTCTAGGAGTGCAGCATCTTTAACAAAAACTAGAAATTAATATCAGCTGTAAATAGAGACTATTTGCTGTTGCAATTAATTCAGAATTTAATCTTTTGCATGTTGGACAAGAATATTTATAATTACTATAATTCTCATAAGAATATACTTCATTAGAGTATAAATTTGAAGAAAATTTTTTTTTAGACCAATTTGTAATAAAGTTTCAAATTGGTTGATAATGAAATAGAGCCTGACATAAAATTAAATACTTTTTACTATAAAACAAGTTTTCATCATATTATATAAACGGCTCTGCTGGGTGATCTGCTTTTACGAGATCAGCGCCCATTAAATTCATCAATGTTACATCAAAATCTAAAGTTTGCTCTCTGGGGAGGTCTGCTTTTACGAGACCCATTTTGACATAAAGCATCTTTTATCCAACTGCTGGGCGATCTGCTTTAACAATAGTCCAATTAATAATGACGTCTTGAAAGTCTACTTTATTTTTTGCTGTCGATAGAAGGCGTCATAGCAAAAAATAATTGTATCTGAGGGGTCCCTTTCCGCTGCTTAAATCGTTAACCAAACGTTGACATAATTGAATCGTTGTTAATTAATAAATTGTGATATTCTTCTATTGACTATCCATCCTATTTGCAGGATCACCGCATTAAAAATGTATGCGTTGACAGCATTCTGATCCAGATTTTAAAACGCTATGACAACAAAACTATGAAAAAATTATAGTTGCCTAAAATGGTAACTAAAACATTTCCAAATATTTTTTGGGCTGCCGGCCAATTTTAGGCCCACTTAACTATATAGTAAAATTATTCCTGCAGTATACCATAATCGTCCCTTAAACAGGCATAAAAGACGAAATTGTAGACCAATTTGTAATAAAGTTTCCTGCTATTCCAGGAAAAACTGATTTTTATTACCTAACACATATAAACATAGCTTAAAGAACATTTGTAATGACCAAATACCTACATGCGACATCATCCTCTTGAACTTCAATGGAACTATTCCTCATGGTATAGGACTGTCACATATTTAGGCTGTATCTAACAAAAACAAAAACTTTAAATTAGTTTCAGCTTTAAATAGAGACTTTTTGCTGTTGCAATTAATTCAGAAATTAATGTGATGAATGTTTTATGTCAACTCCTTAACCGGGCAACAAGTCTAAAAACAAATACAAAACATTCTTATATAAATATATTACTTAAGAGTATAAATTTGAAAAAAAAGAGGAAATTTTAGACAAATTAGTTATAAAGCTTCAGGCTGTTGTTTCAGGAAAAACAGATTTTTATTACCTAACAAACATAAACATAGTTTTAAGAACAAGAGGCTCTCAAGAGCAGGAATCGCTCACCTGTAATGTTTTGCTTAAATCTTTCATCAATGATTATTTTTGCTTTTCAATATATATTAATGAGTGGCTTAAAAATGCCATTTAAATGTTATTTGCATCTGTCATATTTTCTTCAAAAGCAAAAAAATGCATTTTACCCCTATGTTCCATTTTAGCCATAGTGGCTATATTTCTCGACGTACAAGAACACTTTTACCCCCATGTCAGAGTTCCTCTAAATGCTTTAGTTTTTGAGATATAAGCCAAAAACTGCATTTTACCCCTATTTTCTATTTTTAACCATGTTGGCCATGTTTTTTGACGAAACAGAAAATAAAACACAAACTTAATTCTAGATACCCTAAGGATCATTCAGCTTAAGTTTGGTTGGAATTGGTTCAGTAGTTTCAGAGGAGAAGATTTTTTAAATAGTTTACACCGGACGGACGACGACAACGGACGCCAAGTGATGGCAAAAGCTCACATTTCCTTCGGAAAGGTGAGCTCAAAAATTGTAATGACCAAATACCTACATGTGACTCGTCCTAATGTGTGATCTACGATGAAAGCATCTTTCACGATATAGGAGTGTTGCATATTTAGGCTGTATCTGTAAAAAAAACAAAAATTATAAATTAGTTTCAGCTTAAAATCAAGACTTTTTGCTGTTGCAATCAATTCAGAAATTAATGTGATGCATGATTTATGTTAAATACTAAACTAGAGAGAAGTATATATACAATTACTATACATTCTTATTAAAATATACATCATTAGAGCATAAATTTGAATAAAAGAAATTTTAGACCAATTTGTTATAAAGCTTCAATTTGTTTCAGGAAAAACTGATTTTTAATACCTAACAAATATAAACATAGTTTTAAGTACAATTCTAATGACCAAATACTTACATGCGACTCCTCCTCATGTGCTATATACCATGAAGTTACCATCTTCTCCGTCTAGGAGTGCAGCATCTTTAACAAAAACTAGAAATTAATATCAGCTGTAAATAGAGACTATTTGCTGTTGCAATTAATTCAGAATTTAATCTTTTGCATGTTGGACAAGAATATTTATAATTACTATAATTCTCATAAGAATATACTTCATTAGAGTATAAATTTGAAGAAAATTTTTTTTTAGACCAATTTGTAATAAAGTTTCAAATTGGTTGATAATGAAATAGAGCCTGACATAAAATTAAATACTTTTTACTATAAAACAAGTTTTCATCATATTATATAACCGGCTCTGCTGGGTGATCTGCTTTTACGAGATCAGCGCCCATTAAATTCATCAATGTTACATCAAAATCTAAAGTTTGCTCTCTGGGGAGGTCTGCTTTTACGAGACCCATTTTGACATAAAGCATCTTTTATCCAACTGCTGGGCGATCTGCTTTAACAATAGTCCAATTAATAATGACGTCTTGAAAGTCTACTTTTTTTTTTGCTGTCGATAGAAGGCGTCATAGCAAAAAATAATTGTATCTGAGGGATCCCTTTCCGCTGCTTAAATCGTTAACCAAACGTTGACATAATTGAATCGTTAATTAATAAATTGTGATATTCTTCTATTGACTATCCATCCTATTTGCAGGATCACCGCATTAAAAATGTATGCGTTGACAGCATTCTGATCCAGATTTTAAAACGCTATGACAACAAAACTATGAAAAAATTAAAGTTGCCTAAAATGGTAACTAAAACATTTCCAAATATTTTTTGGGCCGCCGGCCAATTTTAGGCCCACTTAACTATATAGTAAAATTATTCCTGCAGTATACCATAATCGTCCCTTAAACAGGCATAAAAGACGAAATTGTAGACCAATTTGTAATAAAGTTTCCTGCTATTCCAGGAAAAACTGATTTTTATTACCTAACACATATAAACATAGCTTAAAGAACATTTGTAATGACCAAATACCTACATGCGACATCATCCTCTTGAACTTCAATGGAACTATTCCTCATGGTATAGGACTGTCACATATTTAGGCTGTATCTAACAAAAACAAAAACTTTAAATTAGTTTCAGCTTTAAATAGAGACTTTTTGCTGTTGCAATTAATTCAGAAATTAATGTGATGAATGTTTTATGTCAACTCCTTAACCGGGCAACAAGTCTAAAAACAAATACAAAACATTCTTATATAAATATATTACTTAAGAGTATAAATTTGAAAAAAAAGAGGTAATTTTAGACAAATTAGTTATAAAGCTTCAGGCTGTTGTTTCAGGAAAAACAGATTTTTATTACCTAACAAACATAAACATAGTTTTAAGAATAAGAGGCTCTCAAGAGCAGGAATCGCTCACCTGTAATGTTTTGCTTAAATCTTTCATCAATGATTATTTTTGCTTTTCAATATATATTAATGAGTGGCTTAAAAATGCCATTTAAATGTTATTTGCATCCGTCATATTTTCTTCAAAAGCAAAAAAATGCATTTTACCCCTATGTTCCATTTTAGCCATAGTGGCTATATTTCTCGACGTACAAGAACACTTTTACCCCCATGTCAGAGTTCCTCTAAATGCTTTAGTTTTTGAGATATAAGCCAAAAACTGCATTTTACCCCTATTTTCTATTTTTAACCATGTTGGCCATGTTTTTTGACGAAACAGAAAATAAAACACAAACTTAATTCTAGATACCCTAAGGATCATTCAGCTTAAGTTTGGTTGGAATTGGTTCAGTAGTTTCAGAGGAGAAGATTTTTTAAATAGTTTACACCGGACGGACGACGACAACGGACGCCAAGTGATGGCAAAAGCTCACATTTCCTTCGGAAAGGTGAGCTCAAAAATTGTAATGACCAAATACCTACATGTGACTCGTCCTAATGTGTGATCTACGATGAAAGCATCTTTCACGATATAGGAGTGTTGCATATTTAGGCTGTATCTGTAAAAAAAACAAAAATTATAAATTAGTTTCAGCTTAAAATCAAGACTTTTTGCTGTTGCAATCAATTCAGAAATTAATGTGATGCATGATTTATGTTAAATACTAAACTAGAGAGAAGTATATATACAATTACTATACATTCTTATTAAAATATACATCATTAGAGCATAAATTTGAATAAAAGAAATTTTAGACCAATTTGTTATAAAGCTTCAATTTGTTTCAGGAAAAACTGATTTTTAATACCTAACAAATATAAACATAGTTTTAAGTACAATTGTAATGACCAAATACTTACATGCGACTCCTCCTCATGTGCTATATACCATGAAGTTACCATCTTCTCCGTCTAGGAGTGCAGCATCTTTAACAAAAACTAGAAATTAATATCAGCTGTAAATAGAGACTATTTGCTGTTGCAATTAATTCAGAATTTAATCTTTTGCATGTTGGACAAGAATATTTATAATTACTATAATTCTCATAAGAATATACTTCATTAGAGTATAAATTTGAAGAAAATTTTTTTTTAGACCAATTTGTAATAAAGTTTCAAATTGGTTGATAATGAAATAGAGCCTGACATAAAATTAAATACTTTTTACTATAAAACAAGTTTTCATCATATTATATAAACGGCTCTGCTGGGTGATCTGCTTTTACGAGATCAGCGCCCATTAAATTCATCAATGTTACATCAAAATCTAAAGTTTGCTCTCTGGGGAGGTCTGCTTTTACGAGACCCATTTTGACATAAAGCATCTTTTATCCAACTGCTGGGCGATCTGCTTTAACAATAGTCCAATTAATAATGACGTCTTGAAAGTCTACTTTATTTTTTGCTGTCGATAGAAGGCGTCATAGCAAAAAATAATTGTATCTGAGGGGTCCCTTTCCGCTGCTTAAATCGTTAACCAAACGTTGACATAATTGAATCGTTGTTAATTAATAAATTGTGATATTCTTCTATTGACTATCCATCCTATTTGCAGGATCACCGTATTAAAAATGTATGCGTTGACAGCATTCTGATCCAGATTTTAAAACGCTATGACAACAAAACTATGAAAAAATTATAGTTGCCTAAAATGGTAACTAAAACATTTCCAAATATTTTTTGGGCTGCCGGCCAATTTTAGGCCCACTTAACTATATAGTAAAATTATTCCTGCAGTATACCATAATCGTCCCTTAAACAGGCATAAAAGACGAAATTGTAGACCAATTTGTAATAAAGTTTCCTGCTATTCCAGGAAAAACTGATTTTTATTACCTAACACATATAAACATAGCTTAAAGAACATTTGTAATGACCAAATACCTACATGCGACATCATCCTCTTGAACTTCAATGGAACTATTCCTCATGGTATAGGACTGTCACATATTTAGGCTGTATCTAACAAAAACAAAAACTTTAAATTAGTTTCAGCTTTAAATAGAGACTTTTTGCTGTTGCAATTAATTCAGAAATTAATGTGATGAATGTTTTATGTCAACTCCTTAACCGGGCAACAAGTCTAAAAACAAATACAAAACATTCTTATATAAATATATTACTTGAGTATAAATTTGAAAAAAAAGAGGAAATTTTAGACAAATTAGTTATAAAGCTTCAGGCTGTTGTTTCAGGAAAAACAGATTTTTATTACCTAACAAACATAAACATAGTTTTAAGAACAAGAGGCTCTCAAGAGCAGGAATCGCTCACCTGTAATGTTTTGCTTAAATCTTTCATCAATGATTATTTTTGCTTTTCAATATATATTAATGAGTGGCTTAAAAATGCCATTTAAATGTTATTTGCATCTGTCATATTTTCTTCAAAAGCAAAAAAATGCATTTTACCCCTATGTTCCATTTTAGCCATAGTGGCTATATTTCTCGACGTACAAGAACACTTTTACCCCCATGTCAGAGTTCCTCTAAATGCTTTAGTTTTTGAGATATAAGCCAAAAACTGCATTTTACCCCTATTTTCTATTTTTAACCATGTTGGCCATGTTTTTTGACGAAACAGAAAATAAAACACAAACTTAATTCTAGATACCCTAAGGATCATTCAGCTTAAGTTTGGTTGGAATTGGTTCAGTAGTTTCAGAGGAGAAGATTTTTGAAATAGTTTACACCGGACGGACGACGACAACGGACGCCAAGTGATGGCAAAAGCTCACATTTCCTTCGGAAAGGTGAGCTCAAAAATTGTAATGACCAAATACCTACATGTGACTCGTCCTAATGTGTGATCTACGATGAAAGCATCTTTCACGATATAGGAGTGTTGCATATTTAGGCTGTATCTGTAAAAAAAACAAAAATTATAAATTAGTTTCAGCTTAAAATCAAGACTTTTTGCTGTTGCAATCAATTCAGAAATTAATGTGATGCATGATTTATGTTAAATACTAAACTAGAGAGAAGTATATATACAATTACTATACATTCTTATTAAAATATACATCATTAGAGCATAAATTTGAATAAAAGAAATTTTAGACCAATTTGTTATAAAGCTTCAATTTGTTTCAGGAAAAACTGATTTTTAATACCTAACAAATATAAACATAGTTTTAAGTACAATTGTAATGACCAAATACTTACATGCGACTCCTCCTCATGTGCTATATACCATGAAGTTACCATCTTCTCCGTCTAGGAGTGCAGCATCTTTAACAAAAACTAGAAATTAATATCAGCTGTAAATAGAGACTATTTGCTGTTGCAATTAATTCAGAATTTAATCTTTTGCATGTTGGACAAGAATATTTATAATTACTATAATTCTCATAAGAATATACTTCATTAGAGTATAAATTTGAAGAAAATTTTTTTTTAGACCAATTTGTAATAAAGTTTCAAATTGGTTGATAATGAAATAGAGCCTGACATAAAATTAAATACTTTTTACTATAAAACAAGTTTTCATCATATTATATAAACGGCTCTGCTGGGTGATCTGCTTTTACGAGATCAGTGCCCATTAAATTCATCAATGTTACATCAAAATCTAAAGTTTGCTCTCTAAGGAGGTCTGCTTTTACGAGACCCATTTTGACATAAAGCATCTTTTATCCAACTGCTGGGCGATCTGCTTTAACAATAGTCCAATTAATAATGACGTCTTGAAAGTCTACTTTATTTTTTGCTGTCGATAGAAGGCGTCATAGCAAAAAATAATTGTATCTGAGGGGTCCCTTTCCGCTGCTTAAATCGTTAACCAAACGTTGACATAACTGAATCGTTGTTAATTAATAAATTGTGATATTCTTCTATTGACTATCCATCCTATTTGCAGGGTCACCGCATTAAAAATGTATGCGTTGACAGCATTCTGATCCAGATTTTAAAACGCTATGACAACAAAACTATGAAAAAATTAAAGTTGCCTAAAATGGTAACTAAAACATTTCCAAATATTTTTTGGGCCGCCGGCCAATTTTAGGCCCACTTAACTATATAGTAAAATTATTCCTGCAGTATACCATAATCGTCCCTTAAACAGGCATAAAAGACGAAATTGTAGACCAATTTGTAATAAAGTTTCCTGCTATTCCAGGAAAAACTGATTTTTATTACCTAACACATATAAACATAGCTTAAAGAACATTTGTAATGACCAAATACCTACATGCGACATCATCCTCTTGAACTTCAATGGAACTATTCCTCATGGTATAGGACTGTCACATATTTAGGCTGTATCTAACAAAAACAAAAACTTTAAATTAGTTTCAGCTTTAAATAGAGACTTTTTGCTGTTGCAATTAATTCAGAAATTAATGTGATGAATGTTTTATGTCAACTCCTTAACCGGGCAACAAGTCTAAAAACAAATACAAAACATTCTTATATAAATATATTACTTAAGAGTATAAATTTGAAAAAAAAGAGGAAATTTTAGACAAATTAGTTATAAAGCTTCAGGCTGTTGTTTCAGGAAAAACAGATTTTTATTACCTAACAAACATAAACATAGTTTTAACAAGAGGCTCTCAAGAGCAGGAATCGCTCACCTGTAATGTTTTGCTTAAATCTTTCATCAATGATTATTTTTGCTTTTCAATATATATTAATGAGTGGCTTAAAAATGCCATTTAAATGTTATTTGCATCCGTCATATTTTCTTCAAAAGCAAAAAAATGCATTTTACCCCTATGTTCCATTTTAGCCATAGTGGCTATATTTCTCGACGTACAAGAACACTTTTACCCCCATGTCAGAGTTCCTCTAAATGCTTTAGTTTTTGAGATATAAGCCAAAAACTGCATTTTACCCCTATTTTCTATTTTTAACCATGTTGGCCATGTTTTTTGACGAAACAGAAAATAAAACACAAACTTAATTCTAGATACCCTAAGGATCATTCAGCTTAAGTTTGGTTGGAATTGGTTCAGTAGTTTCAGAGGAGAAGATTTTTGAAATAGTTTACACCGGACGGACAACGACAACGGACGCCAAGTGATGGCAAAAGCTCACATTTCCTTCGGAAAGGTGAGCTCAAAAATTGTAATGACCAAATACCTACATGTGACTCGTCCTAATGTGTGATCTACGATGAAAGCATCTTTCACGATATAGGAGTGTTGCATATTTAGGCTGTATCTGTAAAAAAAACAAAAATTATAAATTAGTTTCAGCTTAAAATCAAGACTTTTTGCTGTTGCAATCAATTCAGAAATTAATGTGATGCATGATTTATGTTAAATACTAAACTAGAGAGAAGTATATATACAATTACTATACATTCTTATTAAAATATACATCATTAGAGCATAAATTTGAATAAAAGAAATTTTAGACCAATTTGTTATAAAGCTTCAATTTGTTTCAGGAAAAACTGATTTTTAATACCTAACAAATATAAACATAGTTTTAAGTACAATTGTAATGACCAAATACTTACATGCGACTCCTCCTCATGTGCTATATACCATGAAGTTACCATCTTCTCCGTCTAGGAGTGCAGCATCTTTAACAAAAACTAGAAATTAATATCAGCTGTAAATAGAGACTATTTGCTGTTGCAATTAATTCAGAATTTAATCTTTTGCATGTTGGACAAGAATATTTATAATTACTATAATTCTCATAAGAATATACTTCATTAGAGTATAAATTTGAAGAAAATTTTTTTTTAGACCAATTTGTAATAAAGTTTCAAATTGGTTGATAATGAAATAGAGCCTGACATAAAATTAAATACTTCTTACTATAAAACAAGTTTTCATCATATTATATAAACGGCTCTGCTGGGTGATCTGCTTTTACGAGATCAGCGCCCATTAAATTCATCAATGTTACATCAAAATCTAAAGTTTGCTCTCTGGGGAGGTCTGCTTTTACGAGACCCATTTTGACATAAAGCATCTTTTATCCAACTGCTGGGCGATCTGCTTTAACAATAGTCCAATTAATAATGACGTCTTGAAAGTCTACTTTATTTTTTGCTGTCGATAGAAGGCGTCATAGCAAAAAATAATTGTATCTGAGGGGTCCCTTTCCGCTGCTTAAATCGTTAACCAAACGTTGACATAATTGAATCGTTGTTAATTAATAAATTGTGATATTCTTCTATTGACTATCCATCCTATTTGCAGGATCACCGCATTAAAAATGTATGCGTTGACAGCATTCTGATCCAGATTTTAAAACGCTATGACAACAAAACTATGAAAAAATTATAGTTGCCTAAAATGGTAACTAAAACATTTCCAAATATTTTTTGGGCTGCCGGCCAATTTTAGGCCCACTTAACTATATAGTAAAATTATTCCTGCAGTATACCATAATCGTCCCTTAAACAGGCATAAAAGACGAAATTGTAGACCAATTTGTAATAAAGTTTCCTGCTATTCCAGGAAAAACTGATTTTTATTACCTAACACATATAAACATAGCTTAAAGAACATTTGTAATGACCAAATACCTACATGCGACATCATCCTCTTGAACTTCAATGGAACTATTCCTCATGGTATAGGACTGTCACATATTTAGGCTGTATCTAACAAAAACAAAAACTTTAAATTAGTTTCAGCTTTAAATAGAGACTTTTTGCTGTTGCAATTAATTCAGAAATTAATGTGATGAATGTTTTATGTCAACTCCTTAACCGGGCAACAAGTCTAAAAACAAATACAAAACATTCTTATATAAATATATTACTTAAGAGTATAAATTTGAAAAAAAAGAGGAAATTTTAGACAAATTAGTTATAAAGCTTCAGGCTGTTGTTTCAGGAAAAACAGATTTTTATTACCTAACAAACATAAACATAGTTTTAAGAACAAGAGGCTCTCAAGAGCAGGAATCGCTCACCTGTAATGTTTTGCTTAAATCTTTCATCAATGATTATTTTTGCTTTTCAATATATATTAATGAGTGGCTTAAAAATGCCATTTAAATGTTATTTGCATCTGTCATATTTTCTTCAAAAGCAAAAAAATGCATTTTACCCCTATGTTCCATTTTAGCCATAGTGGCTATATTTCTCGACGTACAAGAACACTTTTACCCCCATGTCAGAGTTCCTCTAAATGCTTTAGTTTTTGAGATATAAGCCAAAAACTGCATTTTACCCCTATTTTCTATTTTTAACCATGTTGGCCATGTTTTTTGACGAAACAGAAAATAAAACACAAACTTAATTCTAGATACCCTAAGGATCATTCAGCTTAAGTTTGGTTGGAATTGGTTCAGTAGTTTCAGAGGAGAAGATTTTTGAAATAGTTTACACCGAACGGACGACGACAACGGACGCCAAGTGATGGCAAAAGCTCACATTTCCTTCGGAAAGGTGAGCTCAAAAATTGTAATGACCAAATACCTACATGTGACTCGTCCTAATGTGTGATCTACGATGAAAGCATCTTTCACGATATAGGAGTGTTGCATATTTAGGCTGTATCTGTAAAAAAACAAAAATTATAAATTAGTTTCAGCTTAAAATCAAGACTTTTTGCTGTTGCAATCAATTCAGAAATTAATGTGATGCATGATTTATGTTAAATACTAAACTAGAGAGAAGTATATATACAATTACTATACATTCTTATTAAAATATACATCATTAGAGCATAAATTTGAATAAAAGAAATTTTAGACCAATTTGTTATAAAGCTTCAATTTGTTTCAGGAAAAACTGATTTTTAATACCTAACAAATATAAACATAGTTTTAAGTACAATTGTAATGACCAAATACTTACATGCGACTCCTCCTCATGTGCTATATACCATGAAGTTACCATCTTCTCCGTCTAGGAGTGCAGCATCTTTAACAAAAACTAGAAATTAATATCAGCTGTAAATAGAGACTATTTGCTGTTGCAATTAATTCAGAATTTAATCTTTTGCATGTTGGACAAGAATATTTATAATTACTATAATTCTCATAAGAATATACTTCATTAGAGTATAAATTTGAAGAAAATTTTTTTTTAGACCAATTTGTAATAAAGTTTCAAATTGGTTGATAATGAAATAGAGCCTGACATAAAATTAAATACTTTTTACTATAAAACAAGTTTTCATCATATTATATAAACGGCTCTGCTGGGTGATCTGCTTTTACGAGATCAGCGCCCATTAAATTCATCAATGTTACATCAAAATCTAAAGTTTGCTCTCTGGGGAGGTCTGCTTTTACGAGACCCATTTTGACATAAAGCATCTTTTATCCAACTGCTGGGCGATCTGCTTTAACAATAGTCCAATTAATAATGACGTCTTGAAAGTCTACTTTATTTTTTGCTGTCGATAGAAGGCGTCATAGCAAAAAATAATTGTATCTGAGGGGTCCCTTTCCGCTGCTTAAATCGTTAACCAAACGTTGACATAATTGAATCGTTGTTAATTAATAAATTGTGATATTCTTCTATTGACTATCCATCCTATTTGCAGGATCACCGCATTAAAAATGTATGCGTTGACAGCATTCTGATCCAGATTTTAAAACGCTATGACAACAAAACTATGAAAAAATTATAGTTGCCTAAAATGGTAACTAAAACATTTCCAAATATTTTTTGGGCTGCCGGCCAATTTTAGGCCCACTTAACTATATAGTAAAATTATTCCTGCAGTATACCATAATCGTCCCTTAAACAGGCATAAAAGACGAAATTGTAGACCAATTTGTAATAAAGTTTCCTGCTATTCCAGGAAAAACTGATTTTTATTACCTAACACATATAAACATAGCTTAAAGAACATTTGTAATGACCAAATACCTACATGCGACATCATCCTCTTGAACTTCAATGGAACTATTCCTCATGGTATAGGACTGTCACATATTTAGGCTGTATCTAACAAAAACAAAAACTTTAAATTAGTTTCAGCTTTAAATAGAGACTTTTTGCTGTTGCAATTAATTCAGAAATTAATGTGATGAATGTTTTATGTCAACTCCTTAACCGGGCAACAAGTCTAAAAACAAATACAAAACATTCTTATATAAATATATTACTTAAGAGTATAAATTTGAAAAAAAAGAGGAAATTTTAGACAAATTAGTTATAAAGCTTCAGGCTGTTGTTTCAGGAAAAACAGATTTTTATTACCTAACAAACATAAACATAGTTTTAAGAACAAGAGGCTCTCAAGAGCAGGAATCGCTCACCTGTAATGTTTTGCTTAAATCTTTCATCAATGATTATTTTTGCTTTTCAATATATATTAATGAGTGGCTTAAAAATGCCATTTAAATGTTATTTGCATCTGTCATATTTTCTTCAAAAGCAAAAAAATGCATTTTACCCCTATGTTCCATTTTAGCCATAGTGGCTATATTTCTCGACGTACAAGAACACTTTTACCCCCATGTCAGAGTTCCTCTAAATGCTTTAGTTTTTGAGATATAAGCCAAAAACTGCATTTTACCCCTATTTTCTATTTTTAACCATGTTGGCCATGTTTTTTGACGAAACAGAAAATAAAACACAAACTTAATTCTAGATACCCTAAGGATCATTCAGCTTAAGTTTGGTTGGAATTGGTTCAGTAGTTTCAGAGGAGAAGATTTTTGAAATAGTTTACACCGGACGGACGACGACAACGGACGCCAAGTGATGGCAAAAGCTCACATTTCCTTCGGAAAGGTGAGCTCAAAAATTGTAATGACCAAATACCTACATGTGACTCGTCCTAATGTGTGATCTACGATGAAAGCATCTTTCACGATATAGGAGTGTTGCATATTTAGGCTGTATCTGTAAAAAAACAAAAATTATAAATTAGTTTCAGCTTAAAATCAAGACTTTTTGCTGTTGCAATCAATTCAGAAATTAATGTGATGCATGATTTATGTTAAATACTAAACTAGAGAGAAGTATATATACAATTACTATACATTCTTATTAAAATATACATCATTAGAGCATAAATTTGAATAAAAGAAATTTTAGACCAATTTGTTATAAAGCTTCAATTTGTTTCAGGAAAAACTGATTTTTAATACCTAACAAATATAAACATAGTTTTAAGTACAATTGTAATGACCAAATACTTACATGCGACTCCTCCTCATGTGCTATATACCATGAAGTTACCATCTTCTCCGTCTAGGAGTGCAGCATCTTTAACAAAAACTAGAAATTAATATCAGCTGTAAATAGAGACTATTTGCTGTTGCAATTAATTCAGAATTTAATCTTTTGCATGTTGGACAAGAATATTTATAATTACTATAATTCTCATAAGAATATACTTCATTAGAGTATAAATTTGAAGAAAATTTTTTTTTAGACCAATTTGTAATAAAGTTTCAAATTGGTTGATAATGAAATAGAGCCTGACATAAAATTAAATACTTTTTACTATAAAACAAGTTTTCATCATATTATATAAACGGCTCTGCTGGGTGATCTGCTTTTACGAGATCAGCGCCCATTAAATTCATCAATGTTACATCAAAATCTAAAGTTTGCTCTCTGGGGAGGTCTGCTTTTACGAGACCCATTTTGACATAAAGCATCTTTTATCCAACTGCTGGGCGATCTGCTTTAACAATAGTCCAATTAATAATGACGTCTTGAAAGTCTACTTTATTTCTTGCTGTCGATAGAAGGCGTCATAGCAAAAAATAATTGTATCTGAGGGGTCCCTTTCCGCTGCTTAAATCGTTAACCAAACGTTGACATAATTGAATCGTTGTTAATTAATAAATTATGATATTCTTCTATTGACTATCCATCCTATTTGCAGGATCACCGCATTAAAAATGTATGCGTTGACAGCATTCTGATCCAGATTTTAAAACGCTATGACAACAAAACTATGAAAAAATTATAGTTGCCTAAAATGGTAACTAAAACATTTCCAAATATTTTTTGGGCTGCCGGCCAATTTTAGGCCCACTTAACTATATAGTAAAATTATTCCTGCAGTATACCATAATCGTCCCTTAAACAGGCATAAAAGACGAAATTGTAGACCAATTTGTAATAAAGTTTCCTGCTATTCCAGGAAAAACTGATTTTTATTACCTAACACATATAAACATAGCTTAAAGAACATTTGTAATGACCAAATACCTACATGCGACATCATCCTCTTGAACTTCAATGGAACTATTCCTCATGGTATAGGACTGTCACATATTTAGGCTGTATCTAACAAAAACAAAAACTTTAAATTAGTTTCAGCTTTAAATAGAGACTTTTTGCTGTTGCAATTAATTCAGAAATTAATGTGATGAATGTTTTATGTCAACTCCTTAACCGGGCAACAAGTCTAAAAACAAATACAAAACATTCTTATATAAATATATTACTTAAGAGTATAAATTTGAAAAAAAAGAGGAAATTTTAGACAAATTAGTTATAAAGCTTCAGGCTGTTGTTTCAGGAAAAACAGATTTTAATTACCTAACAAACATAAACATAGTTTTAAGAACAAGAGGCTCTCAAGAGCAGGAATCGCTCACCTGTAATGTTTTGCTTAAATCTTTCATCAATGATTATTTTTGCTTTTCAATATATATTAATGAGTGGCTTAAAAATGCCATTTAAATGTTATTTGCATCTGTCATATTTTCTTCAAAAGCAAAAAAATGCATTTTACCCCTATGTTCCATTTTAGCCATAGTGGCTATATTTCTCGACGTACAAGAACACTTTTACCCCCATGTCAGAGTTCCTCTAAATGCTTTAGTTTTTGAGATATAAGCCAAAAACTGCATTTTACCCCTATTTTCTATTTTTAACCATGTTGGCCATGTTTTTTGACGAAACAGAAAATAAAACACAAACTTAATTCTAGATACCCTAAGGATCATTCAGCTTAAGTTTGGTTGGAATTGGTTCAGTAGTTTCAGAGGAGAAGATTTTTGAAATAGTTTACACCGGACGGACGACGACAACGGACGCCAAGTGATGGCAAAACCTCACATTTCCTTCGGAAAGGTGAGCTCAAAAATTGTAATGACCAAATACCTACATGTGACTCGTCCTAATGTGTGATCTACGATGAAAGCATCTTTCACGATATAGGAGTGTTGCATATTTAGGCTGTATCTGTAAAAAAAACAAAAATTATAAATTAGTTTCAGCTTAAAATCAAGACTTTTTGCTGTTGCAATCAATTCAGAAATTAATGTGATGCATGATTTATGTTAAATACTAAACTAGAGAGAAGTATATATACAATTACTATACATTCTTATTAAAATATACATCATTAGAGCATAAATTTGAATAAAAGAAATTTTAGACCAATTTGTTATAAAGCTTCAATTTGTTTCAGGAAAAACTGATTTTTAATACCTAACAAATATAAACATAGTTTTAAGTACAATTGTAATGACCAAATACTTACATGCAACTCCTCCTCATGTGCTATATACCATGAAGTTACCATCTTCTCCGTCTAGGAGTGCAGCATCTTTAACAAAAACTAGAAATTAATATCAGCTGTAAATAGAGACTATTTGCTGTTGCAATTAATTCAGAATTTAATCTTTTGCATGTTGGACAAGAATATTTATAATTACTATAATTCTCATAAGAATATACTTCATTAGAGTATAAATTTGAAGAAAATTTTTTTTTAGACCAATTTGTAATAAAGTTTCAAATTGGTTGATAATGAAATAGAGCCTGACATAAAATTAAATACTTTTTACTATAAAACAAGTTTTCATCATATTATATAAACGGCTCTGCTGGGTGATCTGCTTTTACGAGATCAGTGCCCATTAAATTCATCAATGTTACATCAAAATCTAAAGTTTGCTCTCTGGGGAGGTCTGCTTTTACGAGACCCATTTTGACATAAAGCATCTTTTATCCAACTGCTGGGCGATCTGCTTTAACAATAGTCCAATTAATAATGACGTCTTGAAAGTCTACTTTATTTTTTGCTGTCGATAGAAGGCCTCATAGCAAAAAATAATTGTATCTGAGGGGTCCCTTTCCGCTGCTTAAATCGTTAACCAAACGTTGACATAATTGAATCGTTGTTAATTAATAAATTGTGATATTCTTCTATTGACTATCCATCCTATTTGCAGGATCACCGCATTAAAAATGTATGCGTTGACAGCATTCTGATCCAGATTTTAAAACGCTATGACAACAAAACTATGAAAAAATTAAAGTTGCCTAAAATGGTAACTAATAAAATTGAGAATGGAAATGGGGAATGTGTCAAAGAGACAACAACCCGACCATAGAACAGACAACAGCAGAAGGTCACCAACAGGTCTTCAATGCAGCGAGAAATTCCCGCACCCGGAGGCGTCCTTCAGCTGGCCCATTTCCAAATATTTTTTGGGCCGCCGGCCAATTTTAGGCCCACTTAACTATATAGTAAAATTATTCCTGCAGTATACCATAATCGTCCCTTAAACAGGCATAAAAGACGAAATTGTAGACCAATTTGTAATAAAGTTTCCTGCTATTCCAGGAAAAACTGATTTTTATTACCTAACACATATAAACATAGCTTAAAGAACATTTGTAATGACCAAATACCTACATGCGACATCATCCTCTTGAACTTCAATGGATCTATTCCTCATGGTATAGGACTGTCACATATTTAGGCTGTATCTAACAAAAACAAAAACTTTAAATTAGTTTCAGCTTTAAATAGAGACTTTTTGCTGTTGCAATTAATTCAGAAATTAATGTGATGAATGTTTTATGTCAACTCCTTAACCGGGCAACAAGTCTAAAAACAAATACAAAACATTCTTATATAAATATATTACTTAAGAGTATAAATTTGAAAAAAAAGAGGAAATTTTAGACAAATTAGTTATAAAGCTTCAGGCTGTTGTTTCAGGAAAAACAGATTTTTATTACCTAACAAACATAAACATAGTTTTAAGAACAAGAGGCTCTCAAGAGCAGGAATCGCTCACCTGTAATGTTTTGCTTAAATCTTTCATCAATGATTATTTTTGCTTTTCAATATATATTAATGAGTGGCTTAAAAATGCCATTTAAATGTTATTTGCATCCGTCATATTTTCTTCAAAAGCAAAAAAATGCATTTTACCCCTATGTTCCATTTTAGCCATAGTGGCTATATTTCTCGACGTACAAGAACACTTTTACCCCCATGTCAGAGTTCCTCTAAATGCTTTAGTTTTTGAGATATAAGCCAAAAACTGCATTTTACCCCTATTTTCTATGTTTAACCATGTTGGCCATGTTTTTTGACGAAACAGAAAATAAAACACAAACTTAATTCTAGATACCCTAAGGATCATTCAGCTTAAGTTTGGTTGGAATTGGTTCAGTAGTTTCAGAGGAGAAGATTTTTGAAATAGTTTACACCGGACGGACGACGACAACGGACGCCAAGTGATGGCAAAAGCTCACATTTCCTTCGGAAAGGTGAGCTCAAAAATTGTAATGACCAAATACCTACATGTGACTCGTCCTAATGTGTGATCTACGATGAAAGCATCTTTCACGATATAGGAGTGTTGCATATTTAGGCTGTATCTGTAAAAAAAACAAAAATTATAAATTAGTTTCAGCTTAAAATCAAGACTTTTTGCTGTTGCAATCAATTCAGAAATTAATGTGATGCATGATTTATGTTAAATACTAAACTAGAGAGAAGTATATATACAATTACTATACATTCTTATTAAAATATACATCATTAGAGCATAAATTTGAATAAAAGAAATTTTAGACCAATTTGTTATAAAGCTTCAATTTGTTTCAGGAAAAACTGATTTTTAATACCTAACAAATATAAACATAGTTTTAAGTACAATTGTAATGACCAAATACTTACATGCAACTCCTCCTCATGTGCTATATACCATGAAGTTACCATCTTCTCCGTCTAGGAGTGCAGCATCTTTAACAAAAACTAGAAATTAATATCAGCTGTAAATAGAGACTATTTGCTGTTGCAATTAATTCAGAATTTAATCTTTTGCATGTTGGACAAGAATATTTATAATTACTATAATTCTCATAAGAATATACTTCATTAGAGTATAAATTTGAAGAAAATTTTTTTTTAGACCAATTTGTAATAAAGTTTCAAATTGGTTGATAATGAAATAGAGCCTGACATAAAATTAAATACTTTTTACTATAAAACAAGTTTTCATCATATTATATAAACGGCTCTGCTGGGTGATCTGCTTTTACGAGATCAGTGCCCATTAAATTCATCAATGTTACATCAAAATCTAAAGTTTGCTCTCTGGGGAGGTCTGCTTTTACGAGACCCATTTTGACATAAAGCATCTTTTATCCAACTGCTGGGCGATCTGCTTTAACAATAGTCCAATTAATAATGACGTCTTGAAAGTCTACTTTATTTTTTGCTGTCGATAGAAGGCGTCATAGCAAAAAATAATTGTATCTGAGGGGTCCCTTTCCGCTGCTTAAATCGTTAACCAAACGTTGACATAATTGAATCGTTGTTAATTAATAAATTGTGATATTCTTCTATTGACTATCCATCCTATTTGCAGGATCACCGCATTAAAAATGTATGCGTTGACAGCATTCTGATCCAGATTTTAAAACGCTATGACAACAAAACTATGAAAAAATTAAAGTTGCCTAAAATGGTAACTAAAACATTTCCAAATATTTTTTGGGCCGCCGGCCAATTTTAGGCCCACTTAACTATATAGTAAAATTATTCCTGCAGTATACCATAATCGTCCCTTAAACAGGCATAAAAGACGAAATTGTAGACCAATTTGTAATAAAGTTTCCTGCTATTCCAGGAAAAACTGATTTTTATTACCTAACACATATAAACATAGCTTAAAGAACATTTGTAATGACCAAATACCTACATGCGACATCATCCTCTTGAACTTCAATGGAACTATTCCTCATGGTATAGGACTGTCACATATTTAGGCTGTATCTAACAAAAACAAAAACTTTAAATTAGTTTCAGCTTTAAATAGAGACTTTTTGCTGTTGCAATTAATTCAGAAATTAATGTGATGAATGTTTTATGTCAACTCCTTAACCGGGCAACAAGTCTAAAAACAAATACAAAACATTCTTATATAAATATATTACTTAAGAGTATAAATTTGAAAAAAAAGAGGAAATTTTAGACAAATTAGTTATAAAGCTTCAGGCTGTTGTTTCAGGAAAAACAGATTTTTATTACCTAACAAACATAAACATAGTTTTAAGAACAAGAGGCTCTCAAGAGCAGGAATCGCTCACCTGTAATGTTTTGCTTAAATCTTTCATCAATGATTATTTTTGCTTTTCAATATATATTAATGAGTGGCTTAAAAATGCCATTTAAATGTTATTTGCATCTGTCATATTTTCTTCAAAAGCAAAAAAATGCATTTTACCCCTATGTTCCATTTTAGCCATAGTGGCTATATTTCTCGACGTACAAGAACACTTTTAACCCCATGTCAGAGTTCCTCTAAATGCTTTAGTTTTTGAGATATAAGCCAAAAACTGCATTTTACCCCTATTTTCTATTTTTAACCATGTTGGCCATGTTTTTTGACGAAACAGAAAATAAAACACAAACTTAATTCTAGATACCCTAAGGATCATTCAGCTTAAGTTTGGTTGGAATTGGTTCAGTAGTTTCAGAGGAGAAGATTTTTGAAATAGTTTACACCGGACGGACGACGACAACGGACGCCAAGTGATGGCAAAACCTCACATTTCCTTCGGAAAGGTGAGCTCAAAAATTGTAATGACCAAATACCTACATGTGACTCGTCCTAATGTGTGATCTACGATGAAAGCATCTTTCACGATATAGGAGTGTTGCATATTTAGGCTGTATCTGTAAAAAAAACAAAAATTATAAATTAGTTTCAGCTTAAAATCAAGACTTTTTGCTGTTGCAATCAATTCAGAAATTAATGTGATGCATGATTTATGTTAAATACTAAACTAGAGAGAAGTATATATACAATTACTATACATTCTTATTAAAATATACATCATTAGAGCATAAATTTGAATAAAAGAAATTTTAGACCAATTTGTTATAAAGCTTCAATTTGTTTCAGGAAAAACTGATTTTTAATACCTAACAAATATAAACATAGTTTTAAGTACAATTGTAATGACCAAATACTTACATGCGACTCCTCCTCATGTGCTATATACCATGAAGTTACCATCTTCTCCGTCTAGGAGTGCAGCATCTTTAACAAAAACTAGAAATTAATATCAGCTGTAAATAGAGACTATTTGCTGTTGCAATTAATTCAGAATTTAATCTTTTGCATGTTGGACAAGAATATTTATAATTACTATAATTCTCATAAGAATATACTTCATTAGAGTATAAATTTGAAGAAAATTTTTTTTTAGACCAATTTGTAATAAAGTTTCAAATTGGTTGATAATGAAATAGAGCCTGACATAAAATTAAATACTTTTTACTATAAAACAAGTTTTCATCATATTATATAAACGGCTCTGCTGGGTGATCTGCTTTTACGAGATCAGTGCCCATTAAATTCATCAATGTTACATCAAAATCTAAAGTTTGCTCTCTGGGGAGGTCTGCTTTTACGAGACCCATTTTGACATAAAGCATCTTTTATCCAACTGCTGGGCGATCTGCTTTAACAATAGTCCAATTAATAATGACGTCTTGAAAGTCTACTTTATTTTTTGCTGTCGATAGAAGGCGTCATAGCAAAAAATAATTGTATCTGAGGGGTCCCTTTCCGCTGCTTAAATCGTTAACCAAACGTTGACATAATTGAATCGTTGTTAATTAATAAATTGTGATATTCTTCTATTGACTATCCATCCTATTTGCAGGATCACCGCATTAAAAATGTATGCGTTGACAGCATTCTGATCCAGATTTTAAAACGCTATGACAACAAAACTATGAAAAAATTAAAGTTGCCTAAAATGGTAACTAAAACATTTCCAAATATTTTTTGGGCCGCCGGCCAATTTTAGGCCCACTTAACTATATAGTAAAATTATTCCTGCAGTATACCATAATCGTCCCTTAAACAGGCATAAAAGACGAAATTGTAGACCAATTTGTAATAAAGTTTCCTGCTATTCCAGGAAAAACTGATTTTTATTACCTAACACATATAAACATAGCTTAAAGAACATTTGTAATGACCAAATACCTACATGCGACATCATCCTCTTGAACTTCAATGGATCTATTCCTCATGGTATAGGACTGTCACATATTTAGGCTGTATCTAACAAAAACAAAAACTTTAAATTAGTTTCAGCTTTAAATAGAGACTTTTTGCTGTTGCAATTAATTCAGAAATTAATGTGATGAATGTTTTATGTCAACTCCTTAACCGGGCAACAAGTCTAAAAACAAATACAAAACATTCTTATATAAATATATTACTTAAGAGTATAAATTTGAAAAAAAAGAGGAAATTTTAGACAAATTAGTTATAAAGCTTCAGGCTGTTGTTTCAGGAAAAACAGATTTTTATTACCTAACAAACATAAACATAGTTTTAAGAACAAGAGGCTCTCAAGAGCAGGAATCGCTCACCTGTAATGTTTTGCTTAAATCTTTCATCAATGATTATTTTTGCTTTTCAATATATATTAATGAGTGGCTTAAAAATGCCATTTAAATGTTATTTGCATCCGTCATATTTTCTTCAAAAGCAAAAAAATGCATTTTACCCCTATGTTCCATTTTAGCCATAGTGGCTATATTTCTCGACGTACAAGAACACTTTTACCCCCATGTCAGAGTTCCTCTAAATGCTTTAGTTTTTGAGATATAAGCCAAAAACTGCATTTTACCCCTATTTTCTATGTTTAACCATGTTGGCCATGTTTTTTGACGAAACAGAAAATAAAACACAAACTTAATTCTAGATACCCTAAGGATCATTCAGCTTAAGTTTGGTTGGAATTGGTTCAGTAGTTTCAGAGGAGAAGATTTTTGAAATAGTTTACACCGGACGGACGACGACAACGGACGCCAAGTGATGGCAAAACCTCACATTTCCTTCGGAAAGGTGAGCTCAAAAATTGTAATGACCAAATACCTACATGTGACTCGTCCTAATGTGTGATCTACGATGAAAGCATCTTTCACGATATAGGAGTGTTGCATATTTAGGCTGTATCTGTAAAAAAAACAAAAATTATAAATTAGTTTCAGCTTAAAATCAAGACTTTTTGCTGTTGCAATCAATTCAGAAATTAATGTGATGCATGATTTATGTTAAATACTAAACTAGAGAGAAGTATATATACAATTACTATACATTCTTATTAAAATATACATCATTAGAGCATAAATTTGAATAAAAGAAATTTTAGACCAATTTGTTATAAAGCTTCAATTTGTTTCAGGAAAAACTGATTTTTAATACCTAACAAATATAAACATAGTTTTAAGTACAATTGTAATGACCAAATACTTACATGCAACTCCTCCTCATGTGCTATATACCATGAAGTTACCATCTTCTCCGTCTAGGAGTGCAGCATCTTTAACAAAAACTAGAAATTAATATCAGCTGTAAATAGAGACTATTTGCTGTTGCAATTAATTCAGAATTTAATCTTTTGCATGTTGGACAAGAATATTTATAATTACTATAATTCTCATAAGAATATACTTCATTAGAGTATAAATTTGAAGAAAATTTTTTTTTAGACCAATTTGTAATAAAGTTTCAAATTGGTTGATAATGAAATAGAGCCTGACATAAAATTAAATACTTTTTACTATAAAACAAGTTTTCATCATATTATATAAACGGCTCTGCTGGGTGATCTGCTTTTACGAGATCAGTGCCCATTAAATTCATCAATGTTACATCAAAATCTAAAGTTTGCTCTCTGGGGAGGTCTGCTTTTACGAGACCCATTTTGACATAAAGCATCTTTTATCCAACTGCTGGGCGATCTGCTTTAACAATAGTCCAATTAATAATGACGTCTTGAAAGTCTACTTTATTTTTTGCTGTCGATAGAAGGCGTCAAAGCAAAAAATAATTGTATCTGAGGGGTCCCTTTCCGCTGCTTAAATCGTTAACCAAACGTTGACATAATTGAATCGTTGTTAATTAATAAATTGTGATATTCTTCTATTGACTATCCATCCTATTTGCAGGATCACCGCATTAAAAATGTATGCGTTGACAGCATTCTGATCCAGATTTTAAAACGCTATGACAACAAAACTATGAAAAAATTAAAGTTGCCTAAAATGGTAACTAAAACATTTCCAAATATTTTTTGGGCCGCCGGCCAATTTTAGGCCCACTTAACTATATAGTAAAATTATTCCTGCAGTATACCATAATCGTCCCTTAAACAGGCATAAAAGACGAAATTGTAGACCAATTTGTAATAAAGTTTCCTGCTATTCCAGGAAAAACTGATTTTTATTACCTAACACATATAAACATAGCTTAAAGAACATTTGTAATGACCAAATACCTACATGCGACATCATCCTCTTGAACTTCAATGGAACTATTCCTCATGGTATAGGACTGTCACATATTTAGGCTGTATCTAACAAAAACAAAAACTTTAAATTAGTTTCAGCTTTAAATAGAGACTTTTTGCTGTTGCAATTAATTCAGAAATTAATGTGATGAATGTTTTATGTCAACTCCTTAACCGGGCAACAAGTCTAAAAACAAATACAAAACATTCTTATATAAATATATTACTTAAGAGTATAAATTTGAAAAAAAAGAGGAAATTTTAGACAAATTAGTTATAAAGCTTCAGGCTGTTGTTTCAGGAAAAACAGATTTTTATTACCTAACAAACATAAACATAGTTTTAAGAACAAGAGGCTCTCAAGAGCAGGAATCGCTCACCTGTAATGTTTTGCTTAAATCTTTCATCAATGATTATTTTTGCTTTTCAATATATATTAATGAGTGGCTTAAAAATGCCATTTAAATGTTATTTGCATCTGTCATATTTTCTTCAAAAGCAAAAAAATGCATTTTACCCCTATGTTCCATTTTAGCCATAGTGGCTATATTTCTCGACGTACAAGAACACTTTTAACCCCATGTCAGAGTTCCTCTAAATGCTTTAGTTTTTGAGATATAAGCCAAAAACTGCATTTTACCCCTATTTTCTATTTTTAACCATGTTGGCCATGTTTTTTGACGAAACAGAAAATAAAACACAAACTTAATTCTAGATACCCTAAGGATCATTCAGCTTAAGTTTGGTTGGAATTGGTTCAGTAGTTTCAGAGGAGAAGATTTTTGAAATAGTTTACACCGGACGGAGGACGACAACGGACGCCAAGTGATGGCAAAAGCTCACATTTCCTTCGGAAAGGTGAGCTCAAAAATTGTAATGACCAAATACCTACATGTGACTCGTCCTAATGTGTGATCTACGATGAAAGCATCTTTCACGATATAGGAGTGTTGCATATTTAGGCTGTATCTGTAAAAAAAACAAAAATTATAAATTAGTTTCCGCTTAAAATCAAGACTTTTTGCTGTTGCAATCAATTCAGAAATTAATGTGATGCATGATTTATGTTAAATACTAAACTAGAGAGAAGTATATATACAATTACTATACATTCTTATTAAAATATACATCATTAGAGCATAAATTTGAATAAAAGAAATTTTAGACCAATTTGTTATAAAGCTTCAATTTGTTTCAGGAAAAACTGATTTTTAATACCTAACAAATATAAACATAGTTTTAAGTACAATTGTAATGACCAAATACTTACATGCGACTCCTCCTCATGTGCTATCTACCATGAAGTTACCATCTTCTCCGTCTAGGAGTGCAGCATCTTTAACAAAAACTAGAAATTAATATCAGCTGTAAATAGAGACTATTTGCTGTTGCAATTAATTCAGAATTTAATCTTTTGCATGTTGGACAAGAATATTTATAATTACTATAATTCTCATAAGAATATACTTCATTAGAGTATAAATTTGAAGAAAATTTTTTTTTAGACCAATTTGTAATAAAGTTTCAAATTGGTTGATAATGAAATAGAACCTGACATAAAATTAAATACTTTTTACTATAAAACAAGTTTTCATCATATTATATAACCGGCTCTGCTGGGTGATCTGCTTTTACGAGATCAGCGCCCATTAAATTCATCAATGTTACATCAAAATCTAAAGTTTGCTCTCTGGGGAGGTCTGCTTTTACGAGACCCATTTTGACATAAAGCATCTTTTATCCAACTGCTGGGCGATCTGCTTTAACAATAGTCCAATTAATAATGACGTCTTGAAAGTCTACTTTTTTTTTTGCTGTCGATAGAAGGCGTCATAGCAAAAAATAATTGTATCTGAGGGGTCCCTTTCCGCTGCTTAAATCGTTAACCAAACGTTGACATAATTGAATCGTTAATTAATAAATTGTGATATTCTTCTATTGACTATCCATCCTATTTGCAGGATCACCGCATTAAAAATGTATGCGTTGACAGCATTCTGATCCAGATTTTAAAACGCTATGA
Organism: Mytilus californianus; assembly: GCF_021869535.1. Classification (NCBI taxonomy): domain Eukaryota; kingdom Metazoa; phylum Mollusca; class Bivalvia; order Mytilida; family Mytilidae; genus Mytilus; species Mytilus californianus. The sequence goes on from NW_026262679.1 coordinate 85,166,065, forward strand.
CAACAAAACTATGAAAAAATTAAAGTTGCCTAAAATGGTAACTAAAACATTTCCAAATATTTTTTGGGCCGCCGGCCAATTTTAGGCCCACTTAACTATATAGTAAAATTATTCCTGCAGTATACCATAATCGTCCCTTAAACAGGCATAAAAGACGAAATTGTAGACCAATTTGTAATAAAGTTTCCTGCTATTCCAGGAAAAACTGATTTTTATTACCTAACACATATAAACATAGCTTAAAGAACATTTGTAATGACCAAATACCTACATGCGACATCATCCTCTTGAACTTCAATGGAACTATTCCTCATGGTATAGGACTGTCACATATTTAGGCTATATCTAACAAAAACAAAAACTTTAAATTAGTTTCAGCTTTAAATAGAGACTTTTTGCTGTTGCAATTAATTCAGAAATTAATGTGATGAATGTTTTATGTCAACTCCTTAACCGGGCAACAAGTCTAAAAACAAATACAAAACATTCTTATATAAATATATTACTTAAGAGTATAAATTTGAAAAAAAAAGAGGAAATTTTAGACAAATTAGTTATAAAGCTTCAGGCTGTTGTTTCAGGAAAAACAGATTTTTATTACCTAACAAACATAAACATAGTTTTAAGAACAAGAGGCTCTCAAGAGCAGGAATCGCTCACCTGTAATGTTTTGCTTAAATCTTTCATCAATGATTATTTTTGCTTTTCAATATATATTAATGAGTGGCTTAAAAATGCCATTTAAATGTTATTTGCATCCGTCATATTTTCTTCAAAAGCAAAAAAATGCATTTTACCCCTATGTTCCATTTTAGCCATAGTGGCTATATTTCTCGACGTACAAGAACACTTTTACCCCCATGTCAGAGTTCCTCTAAATGCTTTAGTTTTTGAGATATAAGCCAAAAACTGCATTTTACCCCTATTTTCTATTTTTAACCATGTTGGCCATGTTTTTTGACGAAACAGAAAATAAAACACAAACTTAATTCTAGATACCCTAAGGATCATTCAGCTTAAGTTTGGTTGGAATTGGTTCAGTAGTTTCAGAGGAGAAGATTTTTGAAATAGTTTACACCGGACGGAGGACGACAACGGACGCCAAGTGATGGCAAAACCTCACATTTCCTTCGGAAAGGTGAGCTCAAAAATTGTAATGACCAAATACCTACATGTGACTCGTCCTAATGTGTGATCTACGATGAAAGCATCTTTCACGATATAGGAGTGTTGCATATTTAGGCTGTATCTGTAAAAAAAACAAAAATTATAAATTAGTTTCAGCTTAAAATCAAGACTTTTTGCTGTTGCAATCAATTCAGAAATTAATGTGATGCATGATTTATGTTAAATACTAAACTAGAGAGAAGTATATATACAATTACTATACATTCTTATTAAAATATACATCATTAGAGCATAAATTTGAATAAAAGAAATTTTAGACCAATTTGTTATAAAGCTTCAATTTGTTTCAGGAAAAACTGATTTTTAATACCTAACAAATATAAACATAGTTTTAAGTACAATTGTAATGACCAAATACTTACATGCGACTCCTCCTCATGTGCTATATACCATGAAGTTACCATCTTCTCCGTCTAGGAGTGCAGCATCTTTAACAAAAACTAGAAATTAATATCAGCTGTAAATAGAGACTATTTGCTGTTGCAATTAATTCAGAATTTAATCTTTTGCATGTTGGACAAGAATATTTATAATTACTATAATTCTCATAAGAATATACTTCATTAGAGTATAAATTTGAAGAAAATTTTTTTTTAGACCAATTTGTAATAAAGTTTCAAATTGGTTGATAATGAAATAGAGCCTGACATAAAATTAAATACTTTTTACTATAAAACAAGTTTTCATCATATTATATAAACGGCTCTGCTGGGTGATCTGCTTTTACGAGATCAGCGCCCATTAAATTCATCAATGTTACATCAAAATCTAAAGTTTGCTCTCTGGGGAGGTCTGCTTTTACGAGACCCATTTTGACATAAAGCATCTTTTATCCAACTGCTGGGCGATCTGCTTTAACAATAGTCCAATTAATAATGACGTCTTGAAAGTCTACTTTATTTTTTGCTGTCGATAGAAGGCGTCATAGCAAAAAATAATTGTATCTGAGGGGTCCCTTTCCGCTGCTTAAATCGTTAACCAAACGTTGACATAATTGAATCGTTGTTAATTAATAAATTGTGATATTCTTCTATTGACTATCCATCCTATTTGCAGGATCACCGCATTAAAAATGTATGCGTTGACAGCATTCTGATCCAGATTTTAAAACGCTATGACAACAAAAATATGAAAAAATTATAGTTGCCTAAAATGGTAACTAAAACATTTCCAAATATTTTTTGGGCTGCCGGCCAATTTTAGGCCCACTTAACTATATAGTAAAATTATTCCTGCAGTATACCATAATCGTCCCTTAAACAGGCATAAAAGACGAAATTGTAGACCAATTTGTAATAAAGTTTCCTGCTATTCCAGGAAAAACTGATTTTTATTACCTAACACATATAAACATAGCTTAAAGAACATTTGTAATGACCAAATACCTACATGCGACATCATCCTCTTGAACTTCAATGGAACTATTCCTCATGGTATAGGACTGTCACATATTTAGGCTGTATCTAACAAAAACAAAAACTTTAAATTAGTTTCAGCTTTAAAAAGAGACTTTTTGCTGTTGCAATTAATTCAGAAATTAATGTGATGAATGTTTTATGTCAACTCCTTAACCGGGCAACAAGTCTAAAAACAAATACAAAACATTCTTATATAAATATATTACTTAAGAGTATAAATTTGAAAAAAAAGAGGAAATTTTAGACAAATTAGTTATAAAGCTTCAGGCTGTTGTTTCAGGAAAAACAGATTTTTATTACCTAACAAACATAAACATAGTTTTAAGAACAAGAGGCTCTCAAGAGCAGGAATCGCTCACCTGTAATGTTTTGCTTAAATCTTTCATCAATGATTATTTTTGCTTTTCAATATATATTAATGAGTGGCTTAAAAATGCCATTTAAATGTTATTTGCATCTGTCATATTTTCTTCAAAAGCAAAAAAATGCATTTTACCCCTATGTTCCATTTTAGCCATAGTGGCTATATTTCTCGACGTACAAGAACACTTTTACCCCCATGTCAGAGTTCCTCTAAATGCTTTAGTTTTTGAGATATAAGCCAAAAACTGCATTTTACCCCTATTTTCTATTTTTAACCATGTTGGCCATGTTTTTTGACGAAACAGAAAATAAAACACAAACTTAATTCTAGATACCCTAAGGATCATTCAGCTTAAGTTTGGTTGGAATTGGTTCAGTAGTTTCAGAGGAGAAGATTTTTGAAATAGTTTACACCGGACGGACGACGACAACGGACGCCAAGTGATGGCAAAAGCTCACATTTCCTTCGGAAAGGTGAGCTCAAAAATTGTAATGACCAAATACCTACATGTGACTCGTCCTAATGTGTGATCTACGATGAAAGCATCTTTCACGATATAGGAGTGTTGCATATTTAGGCTGTATCTGTAAAAAAAACAAAAATTATAAATTAGTTTCCGCTTAAAATCAAGACTTTTTGCTGTTGCAATCAATTCAGAAATTAATGTGATGCATGATTTATGTTAAATACTAAACTAGAGAGAAGTATATATACAATTACTATACATTCTTATTAAAATATACATCATTAGAGCATAAATTTGAATAAAAGAAATTTTAGACCAATTTGTTATAAAGCTTCAATTTGTTTCAGGAAAAACTGATTTTTAATACCTAACAAATATAAACATAGTTTTAAGTACAATTGTAATGACCAAATACTTACATGCGACTCCTCCTCATGTGCTATCTACCATGAAGTTACCATCTTCTCCGTCTAGGAGTGCAGCATCTTTAACAAAAACTAGAAATTAATATCAGCTGTAAATAGAGACTATTTGCTGTTGCAATTAATTCAGAATTTAATCTTTTGCATGTTGGACAAGAATATTTATAATTACTATAATTCTCATAAGAATATACTTCATTAGAGTATAAATTTGAAGAAAATTTTTTTTTAGACCAATTTGTAATAAAGTTTCAAATTGGTTGATAATGAAATAGAACCTGACATAAAATTAAATACTTTTTACTATAAAACAAGTTTTCATCATATTATATAACCGGCTCTGCTGGGTGATCTGCTTTTACGAGATCAGCGCCCATTAAATTCATCAATGTTACATCAAAATCTAAAGTTTGCTCTCTGGGGAGGTCTGCTTTTACGAGACCCATTTTGACATAAAGCATCTTTTATCCAACTGCTGGGCGATCTGCTTTAACAATAGTCCAATTAATAATGACGTCTTGAAAGTCTACTTTTTTTTTTGCTGTCGATAGAAGGCGTCATAGCAAAAAATAATTGTATCTGAGGGGTCCCTTTCCGCTGCTTAAATCGTTAACCAAACGTTGACATAATTGAATCGTTAATTAATAAATTGTGATATTCTTCTATTGACTATCCATCCTATTTGCAGGATCACCGCATTAAAAATGTATGCGTTGACAGCATTCTGATCCAGATTTTAAAACGCTATGACAACAAAACTATGAAAAAATTAAAGTTGCCTAAAATGGTAACTAAAACATTTCCAAATATTTTTTGGGCCGCCGGCCAATTTTAGGCCCACTTAACTATATAGTAAAATTATTCCTGCAGTATACCATAATCGTCCCTTAAACAGGCATAAAAGACGAAATTGTAGACCAATTTGTAATAAAGTTTCCTGCTATTCCAGGAAAAACTGATTTTTATTACCTAACACATATAAACATAGCTTAAAGAACATTTGTAATGACCAAATACCTACATGCGACATCATCCTCTTGAACTTCAATGGAACTATTCCTCATGGTATAGGACTGTCACATATTTAGGCTATATCTAACAAAAACAAAAACTTTAAATTAGTTTCAGCTTTAAATAGAGACTTTTTGCTGTTGCAATTAATTCAGAAATTAATGTGATGAATGTTTTATGTCAACTCCTTAACCGGGCAACAAGTCTAAAAACAAATACAAAACATTCTTATATAAATATATTACTTAAGAGTATAAATTTGAAAAAAAAGAGGAAATTTTAGACAAATTAGTTATAAAGCTTCAGGCTGTTGTTTCAGGAAAAACAGATTTTTATTACCTAACAAACATAAACATAGTTTTAAGAACAAGAGGCTCTCAAGAGCAGGAATCGCTCACCTGTAATGTTTTGCTTAAATCTTTCATCAATGATTATTTTTGCTTTTCAATATATATTAATGAGTGGCTTAAAAATGCCATTTAAATGTTATTTGCATCCGTCATATTTTCTTCAAAAGCAAAAAAATGCATTTTACCCCTATGTTCCATTTTAGCCATAGTGGCTATATTTCTCGACGTACAAGAACACTTTTACCCCCATGTCAGAGTTCCTCTAAATGCTTTAGTTTTTGAGATATAAGCCAAAAACTGCATTTTACCCCTATTTTCTATTTTTAACCATGTTGGCCATGTTTTTTGATTAAACAGAAAATAAAACACAAACTTAATTCTAGATACCCTAAGGATCATTCAGCTTAAGTTTGGTTGGAATTGGTTCAGTAGTTTCAGAGGAGAAGATTTTTGAAATAGTTTACACCGGACGGAGGACGACAACGGACGCCAAGTGATGGCAAAAGCTCACATTTCCTTCGGAAAGGTGAGCTCAAAAATTGTAATGACCAAATACCTACATGTGACTCGTCCTAATGTGTGATCTACGATGAAAGCATCTTTCACGATATAGGAGTGTTGCATATTTAGGCTGTATCTGTAAAAAAAACAAAAATTATAAATTAGTTTCAGCTTAAAATCAAGACTTTTTGCTGTTGCAATCAATTCAGAAATTAATGTGATGCATGATTTATGTTAAATACTAAACTAGAGAGAAGTATATATACAATTACTATACATTCTTATTAAAATATACATCATTAGAGCATAAATTTGAATAAAAGAAATTTTAGACCAATTTGTTATAAAGCTTCAATTTGTTTCAGGAAAAACTGATTTTTAATACCTAACAAATATAAACATAGTTTTAAGTACAATTGTAATGACCAAATACTTACATGCGACTCCTCCTCATGTGCTATATACCATGAAGTTACCATCTTCTCCGTCTAGGAGTGCAGCATCTTTAACAAAAACTAGAAATTAATATCAGCTGTAAATAGAGACTATTTGCTGTTGCAATTAATTCAGAATTTAATCTTTTGCATGTTGGACAAGAATATTTATAATTACTATAATTCTCATAAGAATATACTTCATTAGAGTATAAATTTGAAGAAAATTTTTTTTTAGACCAATTTGTAATAAAGTTTCAAATTGGTTGATAATGAAATAGAGCCTGACATAAAATTAAATACTTTTTACTATAAAACAAGTTTTCATCATATTATATAAACGGCTCTGCTGGGTGATCTGCTTTTACGAGATCAGCGCCCATTAAATTCATCAATGTTACATCAAAATCTAAAGTTTGCTCTCTGGGGAGGTCTGCTTTTACGAGACCCATTTTGACATAAAGCATCTTTTATCCAACTGCTGGGCGATCTGCTTTAACAATAGTCCAATTAATAATGACGTCTTGAAAGTCTACTTTATTTTTTGCTGTCGATAGAAGGCGTCATAGCAAAAAATAATTGTATCTGAGGGGTCCCTTTCCGCTGCTTAAATCGTTAACCAAACGTTGACATAATTGAATCGTTGTTAATTAATAAATTGTGATATTCTTCTATTGACTATCCATCCTATTTGCAGGATCACCGCATTAAAAATGTATGCGTTGACAGCATTCTGATCCAGATTTTAAAACGCTATGACAACAAAAATATGAAAAAATTATAGTTGCCTAAAATGGTAACTAAAACATTTCCAAATATTTTTTGGGCTGCCGGCCAATTTTAGGCCCACTTAACTATATAGTAAAATTATTCCTGCAGTATACCATAATCGTCCCTTAAACAGGCATAAAAGACGAAATTGTAGACCAATTTGTAATAAAGTTTCCTGCTATTCCAGGAAAAACTGATTTTTATTACCTAACACATATAAACATAGCTTAAAGAACATTTGTAATGACCAAATACCTACATGCGACATCATCCTCTTGAACTTCAATGGAACTATTCCTCATGGTATAGGACTGTCACATATTTAGGCTGTATCTAACAAAAACAAAAACTTTAAATTAGTTTCAGCTTTAAATAGAGACTTTTTGCTGTTGCAATTAATTCAGAAATTAATGTGATGAATGTTTTATGTCAACTCCTTAACCGGGCAACAAGTCTAAAAACAAATACAAAACATTCTTATATAAATATATTACTTAAGAGTATAAATTTGAAAAAAAAGAGGAAATTTTAGACAAATTAGTTATAAAGCTTCAGGCTGTTGTTTCAGGAAAAACAGATTTTTATTACCTAACAAACATAAACATAGTTTTAAGAACAAGAGGCTCTCAAGAGCAGGAATCGCTCACCTGTAATGTTTTGCTTAAATCTTTCATCAATGATTATTTTTGCTTTTCAATATATATTAATGAGTGGCTTAAAAATGCCATTTAAATGTTATTTGCATCTGTCATATTTTCTTCAAAAGCAAAAAAATGCATTTTACCCCTATGTTCCATTTTAGCCATAGTGGCTATATTTCTCGACGTACAAGAACACTTTTACCCCCATGTCAGAGTTCCTCTAAATGCTTTAGTTTTTGAGATATAAGCCAAAAACTGCATTTTACCCCTATTTTCTATTTTTAACCATGTTGGCCATGTTTTTTGACGAAACAGAAAATAAAACACAAACTTAATTCTAGATACCCTAAGGATCATTCAGCTTAAGTTTGGTTGGAATTGGTTCAGTAGTTTCAGAGGAGAAGATTTTTGAAATAGTTTACACCGGACGGACGACGACAACGGACGCCAAGTGATGGCAAAAGCTCACATTTCCTTCGGAAAGGTGAGCTCAAAAATTGTAATGACCAAATACCTACATGTGACTCGTCCTAATGTGTGATCTACGATGAAAGCATCTTTCACGATATAGGAGTGTTGCATATTTAGGCTGTATCTGTAAAAAAAACAAAAATTATAAATTAGTTTCAGCTTAAAATCAAGACTTTTTGCTGTTGCAATCAATTCAGAAATTAATGTGATGCATGATTTATGTTAAATACTAAACTAGAGAGAAGTATATATACAATTACTATACATTCTTATTAAAATATACATCATTAGAGCATAAATTTGAATAAAAGAAATTTTAGACCAATTTGTTATAAAGCTTCAATTTGTTTCAGGAAAAACTGATTTTTAATACCTAACAAATATAAACATAGTTTTAAGTACAATTGTAATGACCAAATACTTACATGCGACTCCTCCTCATGTGCTATATACCATGAAGTTACCATCTTCTCCGTCTAGGAGTGCAGCATCTTTAACAAAAACTAGAAATTAATATCAGCTGTAAATAGAGACTATTTGCTGTTGCAATTAATTCAGAATTTAATCTTTTGCATGTTGGACAAGAATATTTATAATTACTATAATTCTCATAAGAATATACTTCATTAGAGTATAAATTTGAAGAAATTTTTTTTTTAGACCAATTTGTAATAAAGTTTCAAATTGGTTGATAATGAAATAGAGCCTGACATAAAATTAAATACTTTATACTATAAAACAAGTTTTCATCATATTATATAAACGGCTCTGCTGGGTGATCTGCTTTTACGAGATCAGTGCCCATTAAATTCATCAATGTTACATCAAAATCTAAAGTTTGCTCTCTGGGGAGGTCTGCTTTTACGAGACCCATTTTGACATAAAGCATCTTTTATCCAACTGCTGGGCGATCTGCTTTAACAATAGTCCAATTAATAATGACGTCTTGAAAGTCTACTTTATTTTTTTGCTGTCGATAGAAGGCGTCATAGCAAAAAATAATTGTATCTGAGGGGTCCCTTTCCGCTGCTTAAATCGTTAACCAAACGTTGACATAATTGAATCGTTGTTAATTAATAAATTGTGATATTCTTCTATTGACTATCCATCCTATTTGCAGGATCACCGCATTAAAAATGTATGCGTTGACAGCATTCTGATCCAGATTTTAAAACGCTATGACAACAAAACTATGAAAAAATTAAAGTTGCCTAAAATGGTAACTAAAACATTTCCAAATATTTTTTGGGCCGCCGGCCAATTTTAGGCCCACTTAACTATATAGTAAAATTATTCCTGCAGTATACCATAATCGTCCCTTAAACAGGCATAAAAGACGAAATTGTAGACAATTTGTAATAAAGTTTCCTGCTATTCCAGGAAAAACTGATTTTTATTACCTAACACATATAAACATAGCTTAAAGAACATTTGTAATGACCAAATACCTACATGCGACATCATCCTCTTGAACTTCAATGGAACTATTCCTCATGGTATAGGACTGTCACATATTTAGGCTGTATCTAACAAAAACAAAAACTTTAAATTAGTTTCAGCTTTAAATAGAGACTTTTTGCTGTTGCAATTAATTCAGAAATTAATGTGATGAATGTTTTATGTCAACTCCTTAACCGGGCAACAAGTCTAAAAACAAATACAAAACATTCTTATATAAATATATTACTTAAGAGTATAAATTTGAAAAAAAAGAGGAAATTTTAGACAAATTAGTTATAAAGCTTCAGGCTGTTGTTTCAGGAAAAACAGATTTTTATTACCTAACAAACATAAACATAGTTTTAAGAACAAGAGGCTCTCAAGAGCAGGAATCGCTCACCTGTAATGTTTTGCTTAAATCTTTCATCAATGATTATTTTTGCTTTTCAATATATATTAATGAGTGGCTTAAAAATGCCATTTAAATGTTATTTGCATCCGTCATATTTTCTTCAAAAGCAAAAAAATGCATTTTACCCCTATGTTCCATTTTAGCCATAGTGGCTATATTTCTCGACGTACAAGAACACTTTTACCCCCATGTCAGAGTTCCTCTAAATGCTTTAGTTTTTGAGATATAAGCCAAAAACTGCATTTTACCCCTATTTTCTATTTTTAACCATGTTGGCCATGTTTTTTGACGAAACAGAAAATAAAACACAAACTTAATTCTAGATACCCTAAGGATCATTCAGCTTAAGTTTGGTTGGAATTGGTTCAGTAGTTTCAGAGGAGAAGATTTTTTAAATAGTTTACACCGGACGGACGACGACAACGGACGCCAAGTGATGGCAAAAGCTCACATTTCCTTCGGAAAGGTGAGCTCAAAAATTGTAATGACCAAATACCTACATGTGACTCGTCCTAATGTGTGATCTACGATGAAAGCATCTTTCACGATATAGGAGTGTTGCATATTTAGGCTGTATCTGTAAAAAAAACAAAAATTATAAATTAGTTTCAGCTTAAAATCAAGACTTTTTGCTGTTGCAATCAATTCAGAAATTAATGTGATGCATGATTTATGTTAAATACTAAACTAGAGAGAAGTATATATACAATTACTATACATTCTTATTAAAATATACATCATTAGAGCATAAATTTGAATAAAAGAAATTTTAGACCAATTTGTTATAAAGCTTCAATTTGTTTCAGGAAAAACTGATTTTTAATACCTAACAAATATAAACATAGTTTTAAGTACAATTGTAATGACCAAATACTTACATGCGACTCCTCCTCATGTGCTATATACCATGAAGTTACCATCTTCTCCGTCTAGGAGTGCAGCATCTTTAACAAAAACTAGAAATTAATATCAGCTGTAAATAGAGACTATTTGCTGTTGCAATTAATTCAGAATTTAATCTTTTGCATGTTGGACAAGAATATTTATAATTACTATAATTCTCATAAGAATATACTTCATTAGAGTATAAATTTGAAGAAAATTTTTTTTTAGACCAATTTGTAATAAAGTTTCAAATTGGTTGATAATGAAATAGAGCCTGACATAAAATTAAATACTTTTTACTATAAAACAAGTTTTCATCATATTATATAAACGGCTCTGCTGGGTGATCTGCTTTTACGAGATCAGCGCCCATTAAATTCATCAATGTTACATCAAAATCTAAAGTTTGCTCTCTGGGGAGGTCTGCTTTTACGAGACCCATTTTGACATAAAGCATCTTTTATCCAACTGCTGGGCGATCTGCTTTAACAATAGTCCAATTAATAATGACGTCTTGAAAGTCTACTTTATTTTTTGCTGTCGATAGAAGGCGTCATAGCAAAAAATAATTGTATCTGAGGGGTCCCTTTCCGCTGCTTAAATCGTTAACCAAACGTTGACATAATTGAATCGTTGTTAATTAATAAATTGTGATATTCTTCTATTGACTATCCATCCTATTTGCAGGATCACCGCATTAAAAATGTATGCGTTGACAGCATTCTGATCCAGATTTTAAAACGCTATGACAACAAAAATATGAAAAAATTATAGTTGCCTAAAATGGTAAATAAAACATTTCCAAATATTTTTTGGGCTGCCGGCCAATTTTAGGCCCACTTAACTATATAGTAAAATTATTCCTGCAGTATACCATAATCGTCCCTTAAACAGGCATAAAAGACGAAATTGTAGACCAATTTGTAATAAAGTTTCCTGCTATTCCAGGAAAAACTGATTTTTATTACCTAACACATATAAACATAGCTTAAAGAACATTTGTAATGACCAAATACCTACATGCGACATCATCCTCTTGAACTTCAATGGAACTATTCCTCATGGTATAGGACTGTCACATATTTAGGCTGTATCTAACAAAAACAAAAACTTTAAATTAGTTTCAGCTTTAAATAGAGACTTTTTGCTGTTGCAATTAATTCAGAAATTAATGTGATGAATGTTTTATGTCAACTCCTTAACCGGGCAACAAGTCTAAAAACAAATACAAAACATTCTTATATAAATATATTACTTAAGAGTATAAATTTGAAAAAAAAGAGGAAATTTTAGACAAATTAGTTATAAAGCTTCAGGCTGTTGTTTCAGGAAAAACAGATTTTTATTACCTAACAAACATAAACATAGTTTTAAGAACAAGAGGCTCTCAAGAGCAGGAATCGCTCACCTGTAATGTTTTGCTTAAATCTTTCATCAATGATTATTTTTGCTTTTCAATATATATTAATGAGTGGCTTAAAAATGCCATTTAAATGTTATTTGCATCTGTCATATTTTCTTCAAAAGCAAAAAAATGCATTTTACCCCTATGTTCCATTTTAGCCATAGTGGCTATATTTCTCGACGTACAAGAACACTTTTACCCCCATGTCAGAGTTCCTCTAAATGCTTTAGTTTTTGAGATATAAGCCAAAAACTGCATTTTACCCCTATTTTCTATTTTTAACCATGTTGGCCATGTTTTTTGACGAAACAGAAAATAAAACACAAACTTAATTCTAGATACCCTAAGGATCATTCAGCTTAAGTTTGGTTGGAATTGGTTCAGTAGTTTCAGAGGAGAAGATTTTTGAAATAGTTTACACCGGACGGACGACGACAACGGACGCCAAGTGATGGCAAAAGCTCACATTTCCTTCGGAAAGGTGAGCTCAAAAATTGTAATGACCAAATACCTACATGTGACTCGTCCTAATGTGTGATCTACGATGAAAGCATCTTTCACGATATAGGAGTGTTGCATATTTAGGCTGTATCTGTAAAAAAAACAAAAATTATAAATTAGTTTCAGCTTAAAATCAAGACTTTTTGCTGTTGCAATCAATTCAGAAATTAATGTGATGCATGATTTATGTTAAATACTAAACTAGAGAGAAGTATATATACAATTACTATACATTCTTATTAAAATATACATCATTAGAGCATAAATTTGAATAAAAGAAATTTTAGACCAATTTGTTATAAAGCTTCAATTTGTTTCAGGAAAAACTGATTTTTAATACCTAACAAATATAAACATAGTTTTAAGTACAATTGTAATGACCAAATACTTACATGCGACTCCTCCTCATGTGCTATATACCATGAAGTTACCATCTTCTCCGTCTAGGAGTGCAGCATCTTTAACAAAAACTAGAAATTAATATCAGCTGTAAATAGAGACTATTTGCTGTTGCAATTAATTCAGAATTTAATCTTTTGCATGTTGGACAAGAATATTTATAATTACTATAATTCTCATAAGAATATACTTCATTAGAGTATAAATTTGAAGAAAATTTTTTTTTAGACCAATTTGTAATAAAGTTTCAAATTGGTTGATAATGAAATAGAGCCTGACATAAAATTAAATACTTTTTACTATAAAACAAGTTTTCATCATATTATATAAACGGCTCTGCTGGGTGATCTGCTTTTACGAGATCAGCGCCCATTAAATTCATCAATGTTACATCAAAATCTAAAGTTTGCTCTCTGGGGAGGTCTGCTTTTACGAGACCCATTTTGACATAAAGCATCTTTTATCCAACTGCTGGGCGATCTGCTTTAACAATAGTCCAATTAATAATGACGTCTTGAAAGTCTACTTTATTTTTTGCTGTCGATAGAAGGCGTCATAGCAAAAAATAATTGTATCTGAGGGGTCCCTTTCCGCTGCTTAAATCGTTAACCAAACGTTGACATAATTGAATCGTTGTTAATTAATAAATTGTGATATTCTTCTATTGACTATCCATCCTATTTGCAGGATCACCGCATTAAAAATGTATGCGTTGACAGCATTCTGATCCAGATTTTAAAACGCTATGACAACAAAACTATGAAAAAATTATAGTTGCCTAAAATGGTAACTAAAACATTTCCAAATATTTTTTGGGCTGCCGGCCAATTTTAGGCCCACTTAACTATATAGTAAAATTATTCCTGCAGTATACCATAATCGTCCCTTAAACAGGCATAAAAGACGAAATTGTAGACCAATTTGTAATAAAGTTTCCTGCTATTCCAGGAAAAACTGATTTTTATTACCTAACACATATAAACATAGCTTAAAGAACATTTGTAATGACCAAATACCTACATGCGACATCATCCTCTTGAACTTCAATGGAACTATTCTTCATGGTATAGGACTGTCACATATTTAGGCTGTATCTAACAAAAACAAAAACTTTAAATTAGTTTCAGCTTTAAATAGAGACTTTTTGCTGTTGCAATTAATTCAGAAATTAATGTGATGCATGTTTTATGTCAACTCCTTAACCGGGCAACAAGTCTAAAAACAAATACAAAACATTCTTATATAAATATATTACTTAAGAGTATAAATTTGAAAAAAAAGAGGAAATTTTAGACAAATTAGTTATAAAGCTTCAGGCTGTTGTTTCAGGAAAAACAGATTTTTATTACCTAACAAACATAAACATAGTTTTAAGAACAAGAGGCTCTCAAGAGCAGGAATCGCTCACCTGTAATGTTTTGCTTAAATCTTTCATCAATGATTATTTTTGCTTTTCAATATATATTAATGAGTGGCTTAAAAATGCCATTTAAATGTTATTTGCATCCGTCATATTTTCTTCAAAAGCAAAAAAATGCATTTTACCCCTATGTTCCATTTTAGCCATAGTGGCTATATTTCTCGACGTACAAGAACATTTTTACCCCCATGTCAGAGTTCCTCTAAATGCTTTAGTTTTTGAGATATAAGCCAAAAACTGCATTTTACCCCTATTTTCTATTTTTAACCATGTTGGCCATGTTTTTTGACGAAACAGAAAATAAAACACAAACTTAATTCTAGATACCCTAAGGATCATTCAGCTTAAGTTTGGTTGGAATTGGTTCAGTAGTTTCAGAGGAGAAGATTTTTGAAATAGTTTACACCGGACGGACGACGACAACGGACGCCAAGTGATGGCAAAAGCTCACATTTCCTTCGGAAAGGTGAGCTCAAAAATTGTAATGACCAAATACCTACATGTGACTCGTCCTAATGTGTGATCTACGATGAAAGCATCTTTCACGATATAGGAGTGTTGCATATTTAGGCTGTATCTGTAAAAAAAACAAAAATTATAAATTAGTTTCAGCTTAAAATCAAGACTTTTTGCTGTTGCAATCAATTCAGAAATTAATGTGATGCATGATTTATGTTAAATACTAAACTAGAGAGAAGTATATATACAATTACTATACATTCTTATTAAAATATACATCATTAGAGCATAAATTTGAATAAAAGAAATTTTAGACCAATTTGTTATAAAGCTTCAATTTGTTTCAGGAAAAACTGATTTTTAATACCTAACAAATATAAACATAGTTTTAAGTACAATTGTAATGACCAAATACTTACATGCGACTCCTCCTCATGTGCTATCTACCATGAAGTTACCATCTTCTCCGTCTAGGAGTGCAGCATCTTTAACAAAAACTAGAAATTAAATTCAGCTGTAAATAGAGTATTTGCTGTTGCAATTAATTCAGAATTTAATCTTTTGCATGTTGGACAAGAATATTTATAATTACTATAATTCTCATAAGAATATACTTCATTAGAGTATAAATTTGAAGAAAATTTTTTTTTAGACCAATTTGTAATAAAGTTTCAAATTGGTTGATAATGAAATAGAGCCTGACATAAAATTAAATACTTTTTACTATAAAACAAGTTTTCATCATATTATATAAACGGCTCTGCTGGGTGATCTGCTTTTACGAGATCAGCGCCCATTAAATTCATCAATGTTACATCAAAATCTAAAGTTTGCTCTCTGGGGAGGTCTGCTTTTACGAGACCCATTTTGACATAAAGCATCTTTTATCCAACTGCTGGGCGATCTGCTTTAACAATAGTCCAATTAATAATGACGTCTTGAAAGTCTACTTTATTTTTTGCTGTCGATAGAAGGCGTCATAGCAAAAAATAATTGTATCTGAGGGGTCCCTTTCCGCTGCTTAAATCGTTAACCAAACGTTGACATAATTGAATCGTTGTTAATTAATAAATTGTGATATTCTTCTATTGACTATCCATCCTATTTGCAGGATCACCGCATTAAAAATGTATGCGTTGACAGCATTCTGATCCAGATTTTAAAACGCTATGACAACAAAACTATGAAAAAATTAAAGTTGCCTAAAATGGTAACTAAAACATTTCCAAATATTTTTTGGGCCGCCGGCCAATTTTAGGCCCACTTAACTATATAGTAAAATTATTCCTGCAGTATACCATAATCGTCCCTTAAACAGGCATAAAAGACGAAATTGTAGACCAACTTGTAATATAGTTTCCTGCTATTCCAGGAAAAACTGATTTTTATTACCTAACACATATAAACATAGCTTAAAGAACATTTGTAATGACCAAATACCTACATGCGACATCATCCTCTTGAACTTCAATGGAACTATTCCTCATGGTATAGGACTGTCACATATTTAGGCTGTATCTAACAAAAACAAAAACTTTAAATTAGTTTCAGCTTTAAATAGAGACTTTTTGCTGTTGCAATTAATTCAGAAATTAATGTGATGAATGTTTTATGTCAACTCCTTAACCGGGCAACAAGTCTAAAAACAAATACAAAACATTCTTATATAAATATATTACTTAAGAGTATAAATTTGAAAAAAAAGAGGAAATTTTAGACAAATTAGTTATAAAGCTTCAGGCTGTTGTTTCAGGAAAAACAGATTTTTATTACCTAACAAACATAAACATAGTTTTAAGAACAAGAGGCTCTCAAGAGCAGGAATCGCTCACCTGTAATGTTTTGCTTAAATCTTTCATCAATGATTATTTTTGCTTTTCAATATATATTAATGAGTGGCTTAAAAATGCCATTTAAATGTTATTTGCATCTGTCATATTTTCTTCAAAAGCAAAAAAATGCATTTTACCCCTATGTTCCATTTTAGCCATAGTGGCTATATTTCTCGACGTACAAGAACACTTTTACCCCCATGTCAGAGTTCCTCTAAATGCTTTAGTTTTTGAGATATAAGCCAAAAACTGCATTTTACCCCTATTTTCTATTTTTAACCATGTTGGCCATGTTTTTTGACGAAACAGAAAATAAAACACAAACTTAATTCTAGATACCCTAAGGATCATTCAGCTTAAGTTTGGTTGGAATTGGTTCAGTAGTTTCAGAGGAGAAGATTTTTTAAATAGTTTACACCGGACGGACGACGACAACGGACGCCAAGTGATGGCAAAAGCTCACATTTCCTTCGGAAAGGTGAGCTCAAAAATTGTAATGACCAAATACCTACATGTGACTCGTCCTAATGTGTGATCTACGATGAAAGCATCTTTCACGATATAGGAGTGTTGCATATTTAGGCTGTATCTGTAAAAAAAACAAAAATTATAAATTAGTTTCCGCTTAAAATCAAGACTTTTTGCTGTTGCAATCAATTCAGAAATTAATGTGATGCATGATTTATGTTAAATACTAAACTAGAGAGAAGTATATATACAATTACTATACATTCTTATTAAAATATACATCATTAGAGCATAAATTTGAATAAAAGAAATTTTAGACCAATTTGTTATAAAGCTTCAATTTGTTTCAGGAAAAACTGATTTTTAATACCTAACAAATATAAACATAGTTTTAAGTACAATTGTAATGACCAAATACTAACATGCGACTCCTCCTCATGTGCTATCTACCATGAAGTTACCATCTTCTCCGTCTAGGAGTGCAGCATCTTTAACAAAAACTAGAAATTAATATCAGCTGTAAATAGAGACTATTTGCTGTTGCAATTAATTCAGAATTTAATCTTTTGCATGTTGGACAAGAATATTTATAATTACTATAATTCTCATAAGAATATACTTCATTAGAGTATAAATTTGAAGAAAATTTTTTTTTAGACCAATTTGTAATAAAGTTTCAAATTGGTTGATAATGAAATAGAGCCTGACATAAAATTAAATACTTTTACTATAAAACAAGTTTTCATCATATTATATAACCGGCTCTGCTGGGTGATCTGCTTTTACGAGATCAGCGCCCATTAAATTCATCAATGTTACATCAAAATCTAAAGTTTGCTCTCTGGGGAGGTCTGCTTTTACGAGACCCATTTTGACATAAAGCATCTTTTATCCAACTGCTGGGCGATCTGCTTTAACAATAGTCCAATTAATAATGACGTCTTGAAAGTCTACTTTTTTTTTTGCTGTCGATAGAAGGCGTCATAGCAAAAAATAATTGTATCTGAGGGGTCCCTTTCCGCTGCTTAAATCGTTAACCAAACGTTGACATAATTGAATCGTTGTTAATTAATAAATTGTGATATTCTTCTATTGACTATCCATCCTATTTGCAGGATCACCGCATTAAAAATGTATGCGTTGACAGCATTCTGATCCAGATTTTAAAACGCTATGACAACAAAACTATGAAAAAATTAAAGTTGCCTAAAATGGTAACTAAAACATTTCCAAATATTTTTTGGGCCGCCGGCCAATTTTAGGCCCACTTAACTATATAGTAAAATTATTCCTGCAGTATACCATAATCGTCCCTTAAACAGGCATAAAAGACGAAATTGTAGACCAATTTGTAATAAAGTTTCCTGCTATTCCAGGAAAAACTGATTTTTATTACCTAACACATATAAACATAGCTTAAAGAACATTTGTAATGACCAAATACCTACATGCGACATCATCCTCTTGAACTTCAATGGAACTATTCCTCATGGTATAGGACTGTCACATATTTAGGCTGTATCTAACAAAAACAAAAACTTTAAATTAGTTTCAGCTTTAAATAGAGACTTTTTGCTGTTGCAATTAATTCAGAAATTAATGTGATGAATGTTTTATGTCAACTCCTTAACCGGGCAACAAGTCTAAAAACAAATACAAAACATTCTTATATAAATATATTACTTAAGAGTATAAATTTGAAAAAAAAGAGGAAATTTTAGACAAATTAGTTATAAAGCTTCAGGCTGTTGTTTCAGGAAAAACAGATTTTTATTACCTAACAAACATAAACATAGTTTTAAGAACAAGAGGCTCTCAAGAGCAGGAATCGCTCACCTGTAATGTTTTGCTTAAATCTTTCATCAATGATTATTTTTGCTTTTCAATATATATTAATGAGTGGCTTAAAAATGCCATTTAAATGTTATTTGCATCCGTCATATTTTCTTCAAAAGCAAAAAAATGCATTTTACCCCTATGTTCCATTTTAGCCATAGTGGCTATATTTCTCGACGTACAAGAACATTTTTACCCCCATGTCAGAGTTCCTCTAAATGCTTTAGTTTTTGAGATATAAGCCAAAAACTGCATTTTACCCCTATTTTCTATTTTTAACCATGTTGGCCATGTTTTTTGACGAAACAGAAAATAAAACACAAACTTAATTCTAGATACCCTAAGGATCATTCAGCTTAAGTTTGGTTGGAATTGGTTCAGTAGTTTCAGAGGAGAAGATTTTTGAAATAGTTTACACCGGACGGACGACGACAACGGACGCCAAGTGATGGCAAAAGCTCACATTTCCTTCGGAAAGGTGAGCTCAAAAATTGTAATGACCAAATACCTACATGTGACTCGTCCTAATGTGTGATCTACGATGAAAGCATCTTTCACGATATAGGAGTGTTGCATATTTAGGCTGTATCTGTAAAAAAAACAAAAATTATAAATTAGTTTCAGCTTAAAATCAAGACTTTTTGCTGTTGCAATCAATTCAGAAATTAATGTGATGCATGATTTATGTTAAATACTAAACTAGAGAGAAGTATATATACAATTACTATACATTCTTATTAAAATATACATCATTAGAGCATAAATTTGAATAAAAGAAATTTTAGACCAATTTGTTATAAAGCTTCAATTTGTTTCAGGAAAAACTGATTTTTAATACCTAACAAATATAAACATAGTTTTAAGTACAATTGTAATGACCAAATACTTACATGCGACTCCTCCTCATGTGCTATCTACCATGAAGTTACCATCTTCTCCGTCTAGGAGTGCAGCATCTTTAACAAAAACTAGAAATTAAATTCAGCTGTAAATAGAGTATTTGCTGTTGCAATTAATTCAGAATTTAATCTTTTGCATGTTGGACAAGAATATTTATAATTACTATAATTCTCATAAGAATATACTTCATTAGAGTATAAATTTGAAGAAAATTTTTTTTTAGACCAATTTGTAATAAAGTTTCAAATTGGTTGATAATGAAATAGAGCCTGACATAAAATTAAATACTTTTTACTATAAAACAAGTTTTCATCATATTATATAAACGGCTCTGCTGGGTGATCTGCTTTTACGAGATCAGCGCCCATTAAATTCATCAATGTTACATCAAAATCTAAAGTTTGCTCTCTGGGGAGGTCTGCTTTTACGAGACCCATTTTGACATAAAGCATCTTTTATCCAACTGCTGGGCGATCTGCTTTAACAATAGTCCAATTAATAATGACGTCTTGAAAGTCTACTTTATTTTTTGCTGTCGATAGAAGGCGTCATAGCAAAAAATAATTGTATCTGAGGGGTCCCTTTCCGCTGCTTAAATCGTTAACCAAACGTTGACATAATTGAATCGTTGTTAATTAATAAATTGTGATATTCTTCTATTGACTATCCATCCTATTTGCAGGATCACCGCATTAAAAATGTATGCGTTGACAGCATTCTGATCCAGATTTTAAAACGCTATGACAACAAAACTATGAAAAAATTAAAGTTGCCTAAAATGGTAACTAAAACATTTCCAAATATTTTTTGGGCCGCCGGCCAATTTTAGGCCCACTTAACTATATAGTAAAATTATTCCTGCAGTATACCATAATCGTCCCTTAAACAGGCATAAAAGACGAAATTGTAGACCAACTTGTAATATAGTTTCCTGCTATTCCAGGAAAAACTGATTTTTATTACCTAACACATATAAACATAGCTTAAAGAACATTTGTAATGACCAAATACCTACATGCGACATCATCCTCTTGAACTTCAATGGAACTATTCCTCATGGTATAGGACTGTCACATATTTAGGCTGTATCTAACAAAAACAAAAACTTTAAATTAGTTTCAGCTTTAAATAGAGACTTTTTGCTGTTGCAATTAATTCAGAAATTAATGTGATGAATGTTTTATGTCAACTCCTTAACCGGGCAACAAGTCTAAAAACAAATACAAAACATTCTTATATAAATATATTACTTAAGAGTATAAATTTGAAAAAAAAGAGGAAATTTTAGACAAATTAGTTATAAAGCTTCAGGCTGTTGTTTCAGGAAAAACAGATTTTTATTACCTAACAAACATAAACATAGTTTTAAGAACAAGAGGCTCTCAAGAGCAGGAATCGCTCACCTGTAATGTTTTGCTTAAATCTTTCATCAATGATTATTTTTGCTTTTCAATATATATTAATGAGTGGCTTAAAAATGCCATTTAAATGTTATTTGCATCTGTCATATTTTCTTCAAAAGCAAAAAAATGCATTTTACCCCTATGTTCCATTTTAGCCATAGTGGCTATATTTCTCGACGTACAAGAACACTTTTACCCCCATGTCAGAGTTCCTCTAAATGCTTTAGTTTTTGAGATATAAGCCAAAAACTGCATTTTACCCCTATTTTCTATTTTTAACCATGTTGGCCATGTTTTTTGACGAAACAGAAAATAAAACACAAACTTAATTCTAGATACCCTAAGGATCATTCAGCTTAAGTTTGGTTGGAATTGGTTCAGTAGTTTCAGAGGAGAAGATTTTTTAAATAGTTTACACCGGACGGACGACGACAACGGACGCCAAGTGATGGCAAAAGCTCACATTTCCTTCGGAAAGGTGAGCTCAAAAATTGTAATGACCAAATACCTACATGTGACTCGTCCTAATGTGTGATCTACGATGAAAGCATCTTTCACGATATAGGAGTGTTGCATATTTAGGCTGTATCTGTAAAAAAAACAAAAATTATAAATTAGTTTCCGCTTAAAATCAAGACTTTTTGCTGTTGCAATCAATTCAGAAATTAATGTGATGCATGATTTATGTTAAATACTAAACTAGAGAGAAGTATATATACAATTACTATACATTCTTATTAAAATATACATCATTAGAGCATAAATTTGAATAAAAGAAATTTTAGACCAATTTGTTATAAAGCTTCAATTTGTTTCAGGAAAAACTGATTTTTAATACCTAACAAATATAAACATAGTTTTAAGTACAATTGTAATGACCAAATACTAACATGCGACTCCTCCTCATGTGCTATCTACCATGAAGTTACCATCTTCTCCGTCTAGGAGTGCAGCATCTTTAACAAAAACTAGAAATTAATATCAGCTGTAAATAGAGACTATTTGCTGTTGCAATTAATTCAGAATTTAATCTTTTGCATGTTGGACAAGAATATTTATAATTACTATAATTCTCATAAGAATATACTTCATTAGAGTATAAATTTGAAGAAAATTTTTTTTTAGACCAATTTGTAATAAAGTTTCAAATTGGTTGATAATGAAATAGAGCCTGACATAAAATTAAATACTTTTACTATAAAACAAGTTTTCATCATATTATATAACCGGCTCTGCTGGGTGATCTGCTTTTACGAGATCAGCGCCCATTAAATTCATCAATGTTACATCAAAATCTAAAGTTTGCTCTCTGGGGAGGTCTGCTTTTACGAGACCCATTTTGACATAAAGCATCTTTTATCCAACTGCTGGGCGATCTGCTTTAACAATAGTCCAATTAATAATGACGTCTTGAAAGTCTACTTTTTTTTTTGCTGTCGATAGAAGGCGTCATAGCAAAAAATAATTGTATCTGAGGGGTCCCTTTCCGCTGCTTAAATCGTTAACCAAACGTTGACATAATTGAATCGTTGTTAATTAATAAATTGTGATATTCTTCTATTGACTATCCATCCTATTTGCAGGATCACCGCATTAAAAATGTATGCGTTGACAGCATTCTGATCCAGATTTTAAAACGCTATGACAACAAAACTATGAAAAAATTAAAGTTGCCTAAAATGGTAACTAAAACATTTCCAAATATTTTTTGGGCCGCCGGCCAATTTTAGGCCCACTTAACTATATAGTAAAATTATTCCTGCAGTATACCATAATCGTCCCTTAAACAGGCATAAAAGACGAAATTGTAGACCAACTTGTAATATAGTTTCCTGCTATTCCAGGAAAAACTGATTTTTATTACCTAACACATATAAACATAGCTTAAAGAACATTTGTAATGACCAAATACCTACATGCGACATCATCCTCTTGAACTTCAATGGAACTATTCCTCATGGTATAGGACTGTCACATATTTAGGCTGTATCTAACAAAAACAAAAACTTTAAATTAGTTTCAGCTTTAAATAGAGACTTTTTGCTGTTGCAATTAATTCAGAAATTAATGTGATGAATGTTTTATGTCAACTCCTTAACCGGGCAACAAGTCTAAAAACAAATACAAAACATTCTTATATAAATATATTACTTAAGAGTATAAATTTGAAAAAAAAGAGGAAATTTTAGACAAATTAGTTATAAAGCTTCAGGCTGTTGTTTCAGGAAAAACAGATTTTTATTACCTAACAAACATAAACATAGTTTTAAGAACAAGAGGCTCTCAAGAGCAGGAATCGCTCACCTGTAATGTTTTGCTTAAATCTTTCATCAATGATTATTTTTGCTTTTCAATATATATTAATGAGTGGCTTAAAAATGCCATTTAAATGTTATTTGCATCTGTCATATTTTCTTCAAAAGCAAAAAAATGCATTTTACCCCTATGTTCCATTTTAGCCATAGTGGCTATATTTCTCGACGTACAAGAACACTTTTACCCCCATGTCAGAGTTCCTCTAAATGCTTTAGTTTTTGAGATATAAGCCAAAAACTGCATTTTACCCCTATTTTCTATTTTTAACCATGTTGGCCATGTTTTTTGACGAAACAGAAAATAAAACACAAACTTAATTCTAGATACCCTAAGGATCATTCAGCTTAAGTTTGGTTGGAATTGGTTCAGTAGTTTCAGAGGAGAAGATTTTTTAAATAGTTTACACCGGACGGACGACGACAACGGACGCCAAGTGATGGCAAAAGCTCACATTTCCTTCGGAAAGGTGAGCTCAAAAATTGTAATGACCAAATACCTACATGTGACTCGTCCTAATGTGTGATCTACGATGAAAGCATCTTTCACGATATAGGAGTGTTGCATATTTAGGCTGTATCTGTAAAAAAAACAAAAATTATAAATTAGTTTCCGCTTAAAATCAAGACTTTTTGCTGTTGCAATCAATTCAGAAATTAATGTGATGCATGATTTATGTTAAATACTAAACTAGAGAGAAGTATATATACAATTACTATACATTCTTATTAAAATATACATCATTAGAGCATAAATTTGAATAAAAGAAATTTTAGACCAATTTGTTATAAAGCTTCAATTTGTTTCAGGAAAAACTGATTTTTAATACCTAACAAATATAAACATAGTTTTAAGTACAATTGTAATGACCAAATACTAACATGCGACTCCTCCTCATGTGCTATCTACCATGAAGTTACCATCTTCTCCGTCTAGGAGTGCAGCATCTTTAACAAAAACTAGAAATTAATATCAGCTGTAAATAGAGACTATTTGCTGTTGCAATTAATTCAGAATTTAATCTTTTGCATGTTGGACAAGAATATTTATAATTACTATAATTCTCATAAGAATATACTTCATTAGAGTATAAATTTGAAGAAAATTTTTTTTTAGACCAATTTGTAATAAAGTTTCAAATTGGTTGATAATGAAATAGAGCCTGACATAAAATTAAATACTTTTACTATAAAACAAGTTTTCATCATATTATATAACCGGCTCTGCTGGGTGATCTGCTTTTACGAGATCAGCGCCCATTAAATTCATCAATGTTACATCAAAATCTAAAGTTTGCTCTCTGGGGAGGTCTGCTTTTACGAGACCCATTTTGACATAAAGCATCTTTTATCCAACTGCTGGGCGATCTGCTTTAACAATAGTCCAATTAATAATGACGTCTTGAAAGTCTACTTTTTTTTTTGCTGTCGATAGAAGGCGTCATAGCAAAAAATAATTGTATCTGAGGGGTCCCTTTCCGCTGCTTAAATCGTTAACCAAACGTTGACATAATTGAATCGTTGTTAATTAATAAATTGTGATATTCTTCTATTGACTATCCATCCTATTTGCAGGATCACCGCATTAAAAATGTATGCGTTGACAGCATTCTGATCCAGATTTTAAAACGCTATGACAACAAAACTATGAAAATATTAAAGTTGCCTAAAATGGTAACTAAAACATTTCCAAATATTTTTTGGGCCGCCGGCCAATTTTAGGCCCACTTAACTATATAGTAAAATTATTCCTGCAGTATACCATAATCGTCCCTTAAACAGGCATAAAAGACGAAATTGTATACCAATTTGTAATATAGTTTCCTGCTATTCCAGGAAAAACTGATTTTTATTACCTAACACATATAAACATAGCTTAAAGAACATTTGTAATGACCAAATACCTACATGCGACATCATCCTCTTGAACTTCAATGGAACTATTCCTCATGGTATAGGACTGTCACATATTTAGGCTGTATCTAACAAAAACAAAAACTTTAAATTAGTTTCAGCTTTAAATAGAGACTTTTTGCTGTTGCAATTAATTCAGAAATTAATGTGATGAATGTTTTATGTCAACTCCTTAACCGGGCAACAAGTCTAAAAACAAATACAAAACATTCTTATATAAATATATTACTTAAGAGTATAAATTTGAAAAAAAAGAGGAAATTTTAGACAAATTAGTTATAAAGCTTCAGGCTGTTGTTTCAGGAAAAACAGATTTTTATTACCTAACAAACATAAACATAGTTTTAAGAACAAGAGGCTCTCAAGAGCAGGAATCGCTCACCTGTAATGTTTTGCTTAAATCTTTCATCAATGATTATTTTTGCTTTTCAATATATATTAATGAGTGGCTTAAAAATGCCATTTAAATGTTATTTGCATCTGTCATATTTTCTTCAAAAGCAAAAAAATGCATTTTACCCCTATGTTCCATTTTAGCCATAGTGGCTATATTTCTCGACGTACAAGAACACTTTTACCCCCATGTCAGAGTTCCTCTAAATGCTTTAGTTTTTGAGATATAAGCCAAAAACTGCATTTTACCCCTATTTTCTATTTTTAACCATGTTGGCCATGTTTTTTGACGAAACAGAAAATAAAACACAAACTTAATTCTAGATACCCTAAGGATCATTCAGCTTAAGTTTGGTTGGAATTGGTTCAGTAGTTTCAGAGGAGAAGATTTTTGAAATAGTTTACACCGGACGGACGACGACAACGGACGCCAAGTGATGGCAAAAGCTCACATTTCCTTCGGAAAGGTGAGCTCAAAAATTGTAATGACCAAATACCTACATGTGACTCGTCCTAATGTGTGATCTACGATGAAAGCATCTTTCACGATATAGGAGTGTTGCATATTTAGGCTGTATCTGTAAAAAAAACAAAAATTATAAATTAGTTTCAGCTTAAAATCAAGACTTTTTGCTGTTGCAATCAATTCAGAAATTAATGTGATGCATGATTTATGTTATTGCGAACCCAATGAAAGATTTCCACCGTGCCATCTCTATCTTTACCAGGTATTTAAACTTTTGCAAGTTCACCTGTCCTATTGAATAAATACAATAGCTATTGTTCTCTGTGTAGTTTATTCTCTGGGACCTTTAAATTTCTTCTAAGAGAAATCTATCATTCATTGATTAAATTACCTGAGTAAAAAAAAATTCTTATATATAGACAAAAATACTGTTTTATACTCATTAATTGTGTGTGATGATGTAGTTATTCAATATTAATAATATATTTTCATTCAGTTTAATATAAACATTGATTCAATCATAAAAAGTTGATTTCTGACAAAACTTTCAACATCGTTCCTTTTAAAAAAAAATTTGTTTGACATGAATAAGAACTTGAAAATAATGATGTTTCAAATTAAGATCTTCTTAAATGTATTCTATAACTAAACAAAAAAAAAATCAAATTTCAATAGGAACATTGATAAAACTTTTGTTAAAAATCAACTTTTTATGATTGAATCAATGTTTATATTAAACTGAATGAAAATATATTATTAATATTGAATAACTACATCATCACACACAATTAATGAGTATAAAAAAAGTATTTTTGTCTATATATAAGAATTTTTTTTTACTCAGGTAATTTAATCAATGAATGATAGATTTCTCTTAGAAGAAATTTAAAGGTCCCAGAGAATAAACTACACAGAGAACAATAGCTATTGTATTTATTCAATAGGACAGGTGAACTTGCAAAAGTTTAAATACCTGGTCAAGATAGAGATGGCACTGTGGAAAACTTTCATTGGGTTCACAATAAATACTAAACTAGAGAGAAGTATATATACAATTACTATACATTCTTATTAAAATATACATCATTAGAGCATAAATTTGAATAAAAGAAATTTTAGACCAATTTGTTATAAAGCTTCAATTTGTTTCAGGAAAAACTGATTTTTAATACCTAACAAATATAAACATAGTTTTAAGTACAATTGTAATGACCAAATACTTACATGCGACTCCTCCTCATGTGCTATATACCATGAAGTTACCATCTTCTCCGTCTAGGAGTGCAGCATCTTTAACAAAAACTAGAAATTAATATCAGCTGTAAATAGAGACTATTTGCTGTTGCAATTAATTCAGAATTTAATCTTTTGCATGTTGGACAAGAATATTTATAATTACTATAATTCTCATAAGAATATACTTCATTAGAGTATAAATTTGAAGAAAATTTTTTTTTAGACCAATTTGTAATAAAGTTTCAAATTGGTTGATAATGAAATAGAGCCTGACATAAAATTAAATACTTTTTACTATAAAACAAGTTTTCATCATATTATATAAACGGCTCTGCTGGGTGATCTGCTTTTACAAGATCAGCGCCCATTAAATTCATCAATGTTACATCAAAATCTAAAGTTTGCTCTCTGGGGAGGTCTGCTTTTACGAGACCCATTTTGACATAAAGCATCTTTTATCCAACTGCTGGGCGATCTGCTTTAACAATAGTCCAATTAATAATGACGTCTTGAAAGTCTACTTTATTTTTTGCTGTCGATAGAAGGCGTCATAGCAAAAAATAATTGTATCTGAGGGGTCCCTTTCCGCTGCTTAAATCGTTAACCAAACGTTGACATAATTGAATCGTTGTTAATTAATAAATTGTGATATTCTTCTATTGCCTATCCATCCTATTTGCAGGATCACCGCATTAAAAATGTATGCGTTGACAGCATTCTGATCCAGATTTTAAAACGCTATGACAACAAAACTATGAAAAAATTATAGTTGCCTAAAATGGTAACTAAAACATTTCCAAATATTTTTTGGGCTGCCGGCCAATTTTAGGCCCACTTAACTATATAGTAAAATTATTCATGCAGTATACCATAATCGTCCCTTAAACAGGCATAAAAGACGAAATTGTAGACCAATTTGTAATAAAGTTTCCTGCTATTCCAGGAAAAACTGATTTTTATTACCTAACACATATAAACATAGCTTAAAGAACATTTGTAATGACCAAATACCTACATGCGACATCATCCTCTTGAACTTCAATGGAACTATTCTTCATGGTATAGGACTGTCACATATTTAGGCTGTATCTAACAAAAACAAAAACTTTAAATTAGTTTCAGCTTTAAATAGAGACTTTTTGCTGTTGCAATTAATTCAGAAATTAATGTGATGCATGTTTTATGTCAACTCCTTAACCGGGCAACAAGTCTAAAAACAAATACAAAACATTCTTATATAAATATATTACTTAAGAGTATAAATTTGAAAAAAAAGAGGAAATTTTAGACAAATTAGTTATAAAGCTTCAGGCTGTTGTTTCAGGAAAAACAGATTTTTATTACCTAACAAACATAAACATAGTTTTTAAGAACAAGAGGCTCTCAAGAGCAGGAATCGCTCACCTGTAATGTTTTGCTTAAATCTTTCATCAATGATTATTTTTGCTTTTCAATATATATTAATGAGTGGCTTAAAAATGCCATTTAAATGTTATTTGCATCTGTCATATTTTCTTCAAAAGCAA